>NC_084652.1:17111349-17711349 GCF_019802595.1 Syngnathoides biaculeatus | reverse complement strand
AAATGTGAAGAAAAAAAGGTTTTTGGATAAGTGTTGGAATACCACAAACGGAAAGTAAAGAAAATGCAGACGAATGATAAAAAGTGGTGATAAATATTGTGTATGGACAAGATTACGTTATTACTTTATTAGTTCCATAAAAGGAAGATGTGAACACATTTTGGGGCACCTATGAGAAGTGAAGTGGGGAAAAAAGTGCACAATACAGGAAGTAAAACCTGAATACACATGGGGATGAAACGTTTTTAGTATTGAGACACCATTAAGAAGTCCAAAAAAACTACTTTTTTTTCATTCTGGCATTGCGTTTCTCCGTTCCCGCTGAAATGCACTTCAGAACCACGATGACAGTCAAAACGATTCCCGCTCCTTCTCACCTCTTCCACTTCTTCATCCTCCTCCTCCTCCTCCTCCTCCTGTCGGCAACATGTGGAGCTGTCACCATGACGACAGGAGGTGGGGGCGACACGTGCGGGAGACAGGCAGGGATTGGAGGGCGGCAAAAGGCTTGGGGGGGCAACCAATAAAAGGAGGACCCCCACCCTAGTGCACTTTGTAGTGAAGAAAGGCTCTGCTATGGACCCTTCGTCAGTTGGTCTCTCCTCATCCTCGATGCATTCAGGGAAATCGGAGAGGGAAAAAAAAATTGCTCCGCCTGCCGTAACGGATGTGCCGGGGAAAAAAGGATGATGAGGAGGAGGAAGATGAGGAGGAGGTGAGAGGCGAGCAGCTTCCTCTCAGCTACTCGCCGACCGGCACCATGGGAAATATCGCTGCATCCTGGTAATGTTTCAAATTATATTTCAGGTTGCATTTGTCAAAGTCAATTGCTACCTTGATGCAGTTTATTTGCCACATTTACGCGGAAAAATTGAAAGGGAGTAAGTTTTGTGTTGGCAAATGCTGAAACAGAATTGGATTTTTTTTTTTGAGGTGGGTGGGGGGCTAAAACGTGATATGAATTAATTTGTTGCTGAAGCTTGCTTGAAATTTTTAGTTGGTACTGGGGCTGGTCAGAGATTAGTTTTTTTTAATGCCTACAGGAAAGACGTGATCTGTAAAAGTTTTAATGTTAGCTGATGCTGAAACATGGAGAGAATATTTTTTTTTGGGCTAAAACATGATTTTCATTATTTGCTAGTGAAACAGGATAGAAATGTGAATTTGCACCTAACACATGATATCAATTTGATTGCTTCATGCTGAAGTATGATTGAATTGTTTGTTGCTGAAACATGATGTGCAACAATATATATTTTTCAGGTTAATAATGAAAGAATAGAAATGCATGTTTACGGCTGAGCCAAGGTATATATTTTATTTTGACGCTGAAATGTATGATTGAAATTTAAGAATGTGTGATCCTGAAACATGGTTTTAAAAATTCAATTTAGTGTTGATACTTGGTGGAGATGAGATTTATTTATTTTTCAATACTGAAACATGCTTCAAATGTGGGTAGTAGAAGTTGTTTGATGTGGAAACGTGAGAGCATTTGAATTTTTTTCGGCTAAAACATGGTATACATATCATTGTGTGTTACTGTAACGTGCTAGAAATATTGAATGAGACTGAAGTATAATAGAAAAGTGATCTAAATTTTGTTATTGGATGCCAAAACATGATCGATACATGACTTAGCTGCTAATATATGATAGAAATGGTATTATTTGATGCTTAAGCATGATAGAAATATGAGTTTGTGGCCAAGAGCCAAAAAAATCTTGGGTCTCAAATATATTAGAAATGCAATTATTGATATATATGATTACATTTTCCATTTTTGATACTGAGGAATGGTTGAAATCGACTGGGGCTGAAGGATAACAAATAGGTCATTATAGGAAACATTAATTCAATTATTTTTGGTGCTAAAACTAGGAAGAAGTTTGAGTCGGACACTTTCAGCGTGTTAGAAATGAAATTGTTGCGTGTTGGAGAATGAGGCTGAGACATGAGACACATTTGCATTTAGTGCTGAAACTTAATAGAACTGGGAGTTAAATCCTAACAAATCAAAATGTAAGTTTGATGTTGAGGCTTGAGAGAAATTTCCATAAATTTGTAGTCAAACAAAATTTGATATTTAACCTGAAACATGTTTAAAAAAAGTGTTCATAGCTAAAATGAGAAAAATAATCACCCCCCACCCCAAACATCGCATGGTAGAATTTCAGCGTTTGATCTTGGAAGTATGATAAAAATTACTTTTGCTGAAACGAGTTGAATGGTGAGACATGATCGAAATTTAATAGGTTGACACGAGAACAGTTTAGCGAGGTGCTGAATGATATAAATTTTATCCCCAAAAATTGATTGAAAATTCCATCTTTATTGTTGAGACGTGACTGAAATTTATGCTTTTGGCTACTGAAAGGTGGTAGAAATTAGTTCTTTGGTGTCAGATGCTGTATAATGTTAATTTCAAAATTTGAGTTTGAAGCTAAAACACAAGATAATTGGATTCTGTGTGGCAGCGACGCTAGAAACTGATTTTGAAATGCATTGAAAATGACACGTTTGGCTGCTCCTGACTTGGCAGAAGTTTTATATTGTTTGCTGTGGGTGAAAATAATAAAAGTGTTGTACATGAACAAGGTCAGATTTAATTGTATTTTCGTTCCTGACACAGCAGATGATGTTTGCTGATGAGACATAACCAAAGTTTGACGCGCTTCATTAAAAAGAGCAGAAGGAAGTCAAGTAGTTTGCTGGTGAAGCCTGATAGATGTTTAGTATATTCTGACCTGCAATTGAAAAAATTTATTCGATGCATAAACTTAGTACGGACTAAAGGTTCGATGTCCTAACATGATAGAAATGTCACTAAAACGATCGATGTTTGCTATGGTTTGTCGCTTTCAGCATTCACCCGTGATGGTCAGGGGAATCAAACCTGTTGAGCTGTGGTTACTGATCAGCTTCTCAGTGCATGTGTGTGTGTGCCTCTCTCCAGATGCGATCACCACAGATGACAATAACCAGCCGCAGCAGTTCACCCTTTGACTTTTTCACCCGACTTGAATAAGTAAAAAGCCTCACAAATCCATCTGTCTTTTTTTTTCTACCCACACACGTGCACACATGCGCACAGACATGCACGCTCACACACACACACACACACACACACACACACACACACACACACACACCACACACACACACACACACACACAAAAAATATACTGGTTTTATTGGACTGATTGACCGAGTTTCAATTGAGGTAATCCTACTTTCAGAATTCATTTAATGCCATTTTTTTCCATCCATCCATCCATCCATCCATCCATCCATTTTCTTTGCCGCTTATGCTCACAAGGGTCACGGGAGTGCTGGAGCCTATCCCAGTTGTCAACGGGCAGGAGGGGGGGCACACCCTGAACTGGTTACCAGCTAACCGCAGGGCACATAGACAAAGAGACAAACAGCCACACTTACAATCACACCTAGGGGCAATTTAGAGTGTCCAATTAATGTTGCATGTTTTTGGGATGTGGGAGGAAACCGGAGTGCCGGGAAAAAAAATGACGTAGGCACAGGGAGAACATGCAAACTCCACACAGGCAGGGCCGGCATTGAACCCAGGTCCTTGGAGCTAGGAGGCCAACACTTTACAGCTGAGGTACCCGTGCTGCCGCCAATTTTTTTTTAACAAAGAGAAATATTTCAGCTTCTCGCAGAAGCATGCTAAGATTTTTTTGCTGCTGAAACAGGTAAGAAATTTAACTTAGTTTATTGTGTAATGAGAGAAATTGGATCCTGAAACATGCTAGAAATTTGGTTTGGGCTAAAACTCGAAAACATTTGAGAGAGTTGGATGGTGAAACATGCAAGGAATGTGATTGTTTGATGGTGAAACATGCTTGAAATTTGTTTGTTGTTGGAGAAGAAACATTTGATAGTTTTAATTTTTTCTGAAACACGACGGTAATTTGAGTTTGATGCTGAAATATGATTGTTGGATGTTGAAACAGGAGAGTAATTTAATTTAGTAATAGAAATTTTAGATGGATGCTGGAACATGATGAAATTTTGATTTCAAGACTCATCCAAGAGAAATATGATTCCTTGAGTGAACATGATTGGGGAAAAAATGTGATTATGCTCAATGAAACAATAAAATAATAGAAATGGATAAAAAGTGATCAATAATTTGATGCTGAAGTGTGATTCAATTTTACAAGTTTGTGTGTGCGCGCATGTGCCAGCGCAACGGCGTTGGCGGGAGCAGATGGACAATGGAGGATCGTACCACTCTGCTTCTTTTTTTTCCCCCCTTTTGTTTGCCCCTTTTCATCCTCCACTCTTCTCACTCCTCATTTGATCCTGAAAACAAACTGGATTTTTTTTTTGTTTTGCATCCAGATGGCCCTCGGAGCGGGTCCATTTATGCTGTCACGTATCTCCATTGTACAATGTGAAAATCCAAGAATCTGTATTTCTTTCTGTATGGAATGATTATTCCCTTGAGCGAGAGTTTGAGCAGAATGATTGACACGCACGTTTGATTGACAGCCAGTGCAGCAGCTGCAACGCAGGCGCTCGTTATTCCAATTCATAAACACCCCCCCCCTCTCCTCCACACCCACATCCTCCAAAAGCTCCTTTCACCTCCACTCCAATTAACCGGCACAAGCAAATTTGATGAAGTTGCTGGTTTTGTGGGTTTGAATCAATACGTAAACATGGTGGACAGGCCTGATAAAGAGTAAGGGCGAGCTGCAGCCGGACCCCCCCTCCAGCCCCCTCACTCAATAGCTCCACACTGACTCCTTGATGTCATGAGTATGGCCTAGCTGCTGCTGTTAGGGGCGTGGCCGGGCCACTGCTCCGGGTGGTGCCACCTCTGACAGCGGTCACAGCTGTGTTGCATTCGGGACTCTAATTGACCAGGTACTTACAGTAGGTGGTAAATGTGTCATCGGCATTTGCCAGTTTGTTGCGTTGTGTTATAGTGTGTGAGTACGCCAGGGTTGTTGTAGTGCTTCCCATAGTTACAGCATGACTGAGCCATAAAAGCTAGTCTTGTTTTTGTTCACGTTCTCAAGTTTTGCCTCATAGTCATCGGACCACTCTTAATATCATGTCCGTGTCTTGGAGTCCTGCATTTGGGTCCGTCCCCGTGCCGCTGGTTCATGCCAATTGATACATGATGTTAGATCATAGGAGTTTGGTAGTTTGTTAAAGTAGCCATGAACCCCAAAATGTTCAAACCAAGATTGATGGCTTCCTGTTCTACCTGGGTCCTGAGTCTTTTGAGACTTTTTTTTTAGTGCATCATGCCGCGATAGACGTCATGTCAATAAGAGAATGTGGTATCAGGAGTTGTTGTTTTTTGTTTTTGTTTTACTTTTCAGGGGTTGTGACTGAGTGCAAACCGACAGTTTTCAATTTTGAACATGGGGCCTTGAGACTTGTCTATTAGGCCTGGCCACAAAATTTCATGCAGAAAGTCTAAACTGCTGTCAGTTGTGATCCCCCCCAGAATGGCATTATCCATCCATCCATTCTCTTTGCCGCTTATCCTTGAAATTTAGGTTCATCTTCCTTCTTTCCTTCCTTCCTTCCTTCCTAGCTCATTTCCTTTGTGTCCTGCAAGTTTTAGTAAAAAGCAGTATTCGTCAGCAAATTGCGACCATGGTGCTTGTACAGTACCCCACAATCCACATTGCCCACCTTTCCCAGCACACCCCGTCCCGCCATAAACCCCCACCACCACCACACACATTCATACATAGGTGTATTCACAACTGTCATTCCCCTGGTGGGTCATTCTCCAGGCGCTTTATCAGTTGTTGAATACAGCAGCAATGAATTGACTGAATGTCATTGTTTTTTTGTTGGGGGGGGGGGTGATATAGTGGTGATGGACATGCATGGTGGTGGTGGAGGTGGGCTCTCTTTCAGCCCCTCCCACCCTCCTGGAATTCCTGAACAATCTGCATGCAGGCTAAATCTCCCAGGGGTTGACAGTAGGGCAGCGGGGGAATCGGCAGGCAGGTTGTATGCAACCCTGCTCTCTTCCTCCCCCCACCTAGTCTCTGTGACCCCCACCATCAAGTGAACCACCCCCAAGATAAAAATAAAAACAACCTTCATTCTACCCTCCATCCTCCTGCCTTTCTGTGACAATTTCCTACAATCTACCTGTGTAGGTTTAGGGAGGGGGGTTGGTCACATCCAGTGTGATGTAGTGAGTCACACTGCGAGACAGGAATTGTGCAGTCACTCGATATTTATTTATCATAATCTATGTACAACACTTGATTGTTTCTATTGAACGTGGCAGGAAAACATTTCCCAAGATGTGTTTTGAAACAGTAATATAAGAAAAACTAGCCTGGAGCTATTTCTGTTGCTTCCACATCTATATTTTTACCCTCATGCATTGATTTAGTCTATTAGAAACTATCTGTTTTTATCTGTTCCATAGATACATTTTTACTGTTTTGGCATTGAGTTTGTCAACTACATCAATCTATTCGATACCTTTGTTATTTGTTTTTTAGTTCGTCCATATTGAACTCACCAATATGTCCTATATTTTTGAGGTAGTCTATAATTAATTAATTGCTGATAAAATAGTCAGTAGCCCCAACCCACACCTTAGGACTTGCACGCTGCCAGAAGTAAGACAAGAGCTTTCAAAATCCTCTTGGCCCCTCCACATCCTGGTCAGCACCTCTTCCAGCTACTTCCCTTTAGTAGGCCCTATCAAACAATCCAAATCAAAGCAAGCTGACAATCCAAGAGGTTCTTCCCTTTTGCCCTGAAATTGCAAAGGGCTAAGCGACACTCCATATTAGGGTTCAGGAACGTTTTTGAGGCTGATTACTACTTCGTGAGCACCGATCGTATGAAGTGCTACGTGACCTGTTTGGGGCAAATTTCAGACTTGTACATAAAATATTTTTGTTTTAATTTATTGTAGTAAATGACATTACAGGTATTTAAAAATTTTAATTCACATAAGCAAGTCAGATTCAGAATTTAAAGCACAAATAGTAGTAACAATTTGTGGCCTATGGTATTTTTAGAACATATCTCGCAGGTGCCTTATATGGTCCTCGCAGGCTACCATTCGCCTGCGGGCACCACGTTGGTGACCCCTGCTCCATAGTATGCTTTCATGTCTCAAAGTATTTACTGTCCACATGTTGTGTCTATTGTCACACTAGAGCATAGACCCAGCAAGTGAAGTGTGGCTAAAAACTGCAAACTCCAATTTATGTGTTGTGTATCTGCTATATTTATATGGTGAAAGAGCCGAGACTATGTTGAACTTCACAATGTTATCTATATCTATGTTTTGAAGTAGTCTGTGTTTGACTAGGTATTTGTTACTTTTCTATATTTTAAGATAATCTTTAACTAATTACTCTGTTCAGAATCTACATTTTTAAGTTAGTCCATGTTGAAGTGCCGAATTTATGCATTCTTTATATTTTGAGTTGATTTGCAATGAATGGTTGTATCTATTCTATATCGTTAATGTTTTACCAAGTTTTACTGTGTAATAAATTTCCCCATTTTTCTAGATCTGCATTTGAAGTTATTCTGTGCTAGTGAGGCAGATTTGAGTTACTCTCTGATGAATTACTATTTATCTGTTCTTTTTCTACATTTTTGAGTTTGGCTATTTTGAACTTCTGCATCTATGTTTGGAGAGCGTTCACGGTCAAATGCTGCATCTATCTAGGTTCAGTTTTAGTCTTAAATTATATTGAACTACCATATCTATCTGATCTATATGTCTAATTTTTGTTACTCTTGAGTCAGTTACCAATGTGTTCTATATCTATATTTGGAGTCACTTAAGTATAAAGAGTTGTATCAATCCATTGCATTTGTACGTGAAAAGCTTAAAAGATAAGACAAACCACTCAAGTAAGAATAAGGGGGGGGGGGAGGGGGGGGTAGAAGGGTGGATTTTAGTCTTGTTTGTGATGATTATCGTTTTTTCAGGGATGTTTTTTGGGGGATGATTATTCTTCAGGAGGTCTGCAATTTGTCCCTGCATGATTGCAGCACATAATTATTGCACATATTTTTAGCCGGCGTCAGGTAAAATGGCATGCGGGGCCATTATTATACGCCGTCGGCTCAATGGGACCCTCTTTCTGCTCATAGCGTGTTCCTTATTGTTGTCTTAAAATGAATATTTGCGATATTTTGGGGCATTTTGGACTTAGATCATATTCCCTGAACTTTTCCTAACAATTTTAAGTACTGCCATCTTTAATTTGGTGTGATCATCAAGGTCGCCTGAGAGAAAAGAAATAAACGTGCATCGGTGTTTCAGTGGTGATTCAGGAAAAGTTCAAAGTGCAATAAAGAACTGCCTGTACTATTTTTCATTTCATTCATATTTAATTGAATCTGGGCAAAATGGAGTTAACCAGTTCTAGTTCACAGTGGATGATGGGTTAGCGCATCTGCCTGACAGTGTATCTATTTGTGTGGTGTTCCAGGGCAGCGAAATTTCGGCGATACCGGGGAAGTATAGCCAGGCTGAGTCCACCAAGTTCCTGGCCCTGACCGTGGCGTCTATCTTGTGCATCGTGGGGGTGCTGCTGGCGTCCAGCGTGGTCTATTGCCTCCGGCACCGGTCGCACCACAAACTCAAGGAGAAA
Source organism: Syngnathoides biaculeatus (assembly GCF_019802595.1). Taxonomy (NCBI): domain Eukaryota; kingdom Metazoa; phylum Chordata; class Actinopteri; order Syngnathiformes; family Syngnathidae; genus Syngnathoides; species Syngnathoides biaculeatus. The sequence continues at coordinate 17,702,716 of NC_084652.1, read as the reverse complement.
CTCACCAACTTGGGAGCAGACCCAGCGCAAGATGCCACAGCCACATACCAGGTATAGGCCAAAAGAGGAGGTGCGCCACAGTTTTTGGGGGTGCATGGGAGCAGCTGGTATTTGGGAGCCTTCTTTTGTTTGTTTTTTATTTTTTTCATTCCTTCATTCATCCTCCATTCTCTCCTTTCTTTTTTTGAAACGAAATGGTTGTGTTCTGAGGATTTTTGTATGGTGCCAAATACATTATAATGATTTTGGATGCAGCTCATACTGCTTGCACTTTTAGCCATGATTGACATATTGTCATCTTCAGTTTCATAGTTTTGATAAAGGTCAGAATTATATTGTCGGAAAGAAAAGAGACCATCTGGAGTTAGAAAAGACTACAAGCATCTGTCAATTCTATAACTATTTCATGAAAAGGGAAAAATACAATTCATCCATCCATCCAGCCATTTTCTTTGTTGCTTATCCTCACGAGGGTCGCGGGGAGTTCTGGAGTCTATGCCAGCTGGCAACGGGCAGGAGGCGGGTTACACCCTGAACTGGTTGCCAGCCAATCGCGGGGCACATCGAGACAAACAGCTGCACTCACAATCACACCTAAGGGCAATTTAGAGTGTCCGATTAATGTTGCATGTTTTTGGGTTGTGGGAGGAAACCGGAGTGCCCGTAGGAAACCCATGCAGGCACGAGGAGAACATGCAAACTCCACACAGCCGGGGCCGGGATTAAACCACGGTCCTCAGAACTGTGAGGCCATCACTTTACTAGCTGATCCACCGTGCCGCAAATACAATTCACCCAAGCGAAAGTATTCCACATCAGGCTTTTATTCATTTCTGCAGCTCACTTTCTGGGATGTTGGCCCAGTGTTCTACAAATAAATTCAATTTGGAAAAGTGCTGAGTGCATCAATGGACTGTCCCAATATGTCAAATTTGAAACTAAACCTTTATTTAGACCAGTGATTTCCAACCTTTACGGACAAATTGCAAAATCTCATGGCACAGCAACAAACAAAAATGTCACCAAAAGTGGATACATTATTTCCTGAAAAAGGAAGAGAAAAGCATTTTATCCATCACTGTGCCCTTCTGGCATTAACACACGAATAAAGAGATATTATTTCTTGGTAAAAATACATTTTTGCCATTACGTAATATTTGATCATTTCCACCGGCACACAGGCTGAGAATTAAGGATTTAGACCTCTTTTCTTTTAGTTTCTGCACTTTACCTACACAGTGACAAAATTGAGTTAGCCCGCTGTAGTTCTCCGTAGCTCCACCATAAATGATTACGAGGTGAACCTAAACCCTGAGCATGAAGGAAGTGCGCAAGACTTGACGTGAAAAGGTTAGGTGTTTGGATTCAGACCACATATCGCACAAATTCTTCACTTGGGCCTGAGTGTTCAGGTGGCATGGATTAGTAGTTGAGCATTTTGGAGGTGCGCTTGAACTGCAGCCATACCAGAGGGGTGCGGGAACAGCCAGTGTACAGGAAGCGCACTTGAAAAGACCACCGAAAATCTTCATGCGACAACTTACTCGTTGGCTTTATTGGATGTTGACAGATGTCTGCGTCTTGTGGGCTCTGGCGCTTTTGTCACCTGCTGCATGTGTCTGCTCCTCTCACACACACTGAACCAGTTTCTCACGAGTGTGTATGTGTGTCCAATTCCATTCACGCCAATCATAAGAGGTCACCTGACACGTCAATCACGCCTTGCAACGCCAGCATGCATCCATGTGGGATTGGCCCACACCAATAAGATATTTGCGATTGCTGGTTTGATGCGACAATGCGCTCATTTATTATAATGACATTTTTTTACATTTACTTTCATTTTGGTCATTTTGAAGTTGGGTTTCAAACCAAGGTGAGGATTTCTAGTCTGAGCATTGTTTTGTTTGTGAGCCCCTTCCTACCTTCTTTCTTTTCCTTTACTTCCTTCCCACTTTGCTTGCGTCATTCTTTTCTTCCCTCCTCCTTTCCTTTTATACATCCTTGTTAACTACCTTCTTTTCATTGTATCCTTTTCTTCTGTCTTTCCTCCATCCAAGTTTCCTACATTCTTCCTTCCTCCTTTCTTTCCTACCCTCTTCCATTCTTTCCTTTCATACAACCTTGTAACCTTCCTTTTCTTTCATCCGTCCTTCCTTCCTAAATTTCTCCATTTCCTTCCACCCTTACTCTGTATTCCATCCATCCTTTGTTTCATACCTACCTTTTAGTCTTTTATTCATTTTACCTTCCTCCCTCATTCTTTGTTTTCTTCCTTCCTTTCATGCTAGCATCTTTCTTTCCTTTCAGAGAACCTTCCTTCCTTGCATCGTTCCTGCCTTATTTTATTCCTTCCTGTCATCCCAACATTATCACGATCCTCCCTTATTCTCTTCAATCCTTCTGTTATTCCTCCCTATCGTTCCATTTTTTCTTCTTTCCTTTCATGCCACCTCTCTTGCCTTCCTTCCTTTTAAGCTCTCTTTTTTACTTTCCCACCACCCTTCCTCTGTCCCACTTTCCATCCTTCTATGCATTGTTCTTCTTTCAGACCTTGCTTGTTTCCTTTTTTTCCATTCATCATTTTTCCTCCCTTCCTTTCTTGCAATCATCCCCCCCCCTTCTCTCCCACCCTTGCCACCACCTTCCTTTCTTTCCTCTCTTCCTTCTTCATTAGTGTTTACCTACTTCTTACACAGTACACTTGATGCCGTACATGTTACTGTCTCCACGTGAATAAGTTCCATGTCATGACACGTCCTCTCTCGTTCAGAGGTGCTGGCTGGCTGGCCCTAATTAGGGTGGCACACGGCGATTGTTCCCTTTTTAGGTTGCCGGGGGGATTGCCTGGCACTGTGATCACACAGGAGGGTGGCCGAGTGGCATTTCCTTATTGGTGAAAGGAGGTCATCGGGGCGCACACGCGTGTTACTGTCAATGCTCGCAAGTTTTCATGGCAACACAGCATGTTCATATTATTTGTTTTAAGTTCAGATTTGGCCATATCTTAAAAAATCTATGAATATAAAAGTGAATTTTATTCAGATCTGATCCAGATAGCACAATTGTCAGCGATGTAAAGTAAACAGTTCAAATCCTTGGTTTTTTTTTCGAAACAAAATGAGCACATTCTAGGCTGAATAAGTAGCTGTCACGTCGAAGCAAGTTTTATACGTATCAGATCCAGATTGCGCATTGGTTAGAATCAGAGTCGTCTTTATTTGCCAAGTATGTCAAAACAACACAAGGAAAGTCTCTCTGGTCATTGGAGCTACTCCAGTACAATGGCAGAACGACACTGAGACAAAAATACTTTGGAGGCACAAAAACACTACAGATAGTCCTTCCTGCAAGACATAATGCAAATGCACCACATAAAATGTGAAATCTGATTTTTCATTGTTTCATAACATTGTTAAATAAATATAGTAATATATAAAATACAACTGTATAAAATATAAAATTAAACGTTTTTATTGTTAAGTGCACAAGTGAATGTACATCCATTTTGTAAACAATCAAATCTAAACGTACGAGCAGCCCCATCGGGGCAGACCTCAGACTTAAAGGGGGCATGTAAAATTCATGGGGAGGGGGGTACAATTATAATAACCCTACGGGCACTACATATTTTTGCTAATCCTATAACCTACTTTATTCGCGAAGCCCTAACGTACTGTAGTAATGATCATGTTAAACCCACAGCAAATATGACAGAGCTCCAATAGCAATCCTCATTATTTTATGGTGTCAATATCCACAAAATACTCGAGTATATACCAAGAGATATAGCATCAGAAACATCTCTCAACTGCAAAACCATCACAGGGGTGCAGTCTAAGGTCTCAACATGTATTAAGAATCCCATTTGTGTTCTAGACAGGACACACTTTGCTGCAACATGATTGGATCCTGCATTGCAGGAACGGCAAGCTACGAAAAGCAGTGGGGCTTGTTGTAACACGATCCAGCAGCTCAAGTCACATTGTAGCGGCCGTGTCCCGCCTAAAACACGATTGGGACTGCTAATAACGCCATGCAAACACGCGCACATACACAAGTGCACAAAAACAACAGCTTGGACTGAGTGCACTTTCGCTGCTATCCATGTCCACGTTGTCTTTGGGGGAACCTTGGTTGTCTTTGTTGAACTTACACATTTGATAGACCAGCTCATAGGTGTTAGCATGACATCCGTGTTTCTGGGTGGAATCCAAAATGTTACCACATTGCGATGCCTAAACACACACATGGACACCCACTCATGGGCATGCACCTATGTGAATATCTTGTCATGTTTTTGTTTGCACCTGTTCTCGTCAACCCATGTGCCAACCATTCGGCTCTCACCAGCAGCTCGTGTCATGCCTGGGTGTCCTCGTTATCTCGTCATTTTGCTTGTATTTAGTTCCTTGGTGGTCTGCGACTCTTGGTGCATTGTCACATGTTGTCTTTCACCATAGAATGTGGTTCATGCCATGTCAGGTTTCTCATCCATCAGCCATCCATTTTCTGAGCCGTTTATCCTCACGAGGGTCGCGGGATTTCTAGAGTCACTCCCAACTGTCATTGGGCAGGAGGCGGGGTACACCCTGGACTGGTTGCCAGCCAATTGCAGGGCATGTGGACACAGACAAGAGTCGCACTCATAATCACAACTGGGGGCAATTTAGAGTCCCCAATTAGTGTTTTTGGGATGTGGGAGGAAACCGGAGTGCCCGGAGAAAACCCACGTAGGCACGGGGAGAACGTGCAAACTCTACAGAGGCGGGGCCGGGATTTGAACCCCGGCCCTCAGAACTGTGAGGCCAATGCTCTACAGCTACGCCACCATGCTGCTTAAATACCTTCCCTTTGAATAAAATGATACAAAATGTAGTTTTTGCGAAACAAATGCAGTTTATCAGCCTCTAATAGTTGGTAGTTACTTCTTACTCTCTTCTTACTTGCCTACTTACTCTCACTTCTACTCACTAAACACTCTTCAGATTCAAGTAGATTATATAATTTTAATCCAAACTCAAAAGATGATCTGGACTACAAATAACACATTTTGAATGGAGCCTGAATGAAGGTTTTACATTACTGTCAATTCATGCGGCAAATTCTGAACCATTTTCCGAACCGGTCAGGCAGTCCAACCGTTCAGTGAGGCTTCAGATGGCATCACTTCTGGCTCCTCCCCGAAAAGAAGCAAGCCTCGCTAACTGCTTTGCGTAAACGCCCCTGCCATTACTCGATACGCTTCGAAGGCTTGGCACATCTCATAACATCATTATTAATTAGTTTCATCCAAGATCCTTGTTTTTGTTTTTCGTTTGTGAAATTAAAATTCCTTTATTATTATTCTTATTATTTGTAGATTCCTGTATTACTGGTGCCTTGTCTCCCAGCTTTCCTACAATTGGGTCCTCCACCTTCTTGCCTGCAGCACCACAACAAAACACTAACATGACAGTATCCAATCTTGGAGATGACAGTGTTTAAGTTTTTTCATAATTACATATAGCCATAATTAATAATGAAAAAAATACTTGCAGATTCACTTTGAAAATTGTGTAGAACACATGTAGAATACATATGTCACACGTACATAGGCCTATCCATCTTGCAGTGGCTTGACTTTTGACTTACTTCCTTCCTTCCTTCTTTTCTTCCCTCTGTTAAAGTTTCCATGATTTTGTTTGCGCTTCCCTTTTGCACTTTACTACGCACTAATTCTTCCGGGCACTCCAGTTTCCTCCCACATCCCAAAAACATTAACTGGACACTCTAAATTGCCCCTAGGTTTGATTGTGAGTGCGACTGTTGTCTCTCTCCATGTGCCTTGCAATTTGCTGGCAAACAGTTCAGGGTGTTCCCTGCCTTCTCCCCGATGACACCTGGAATATGCTCCAGCACATCCACAACGCTTATGAGGCTAAGCGGCTCAGAAAATGTTCGTTTATCTTCAACTAAAACATTTCAATTTGAGAATTTTCTATAGCAAGTCCTTAAAGGACTACTGTCATGAAATGGATGATTTTTAGTATGTTATTAATGAAAAAATGTCAGCTAATATATGCCCATACGTTTTTTTCACCACAAAACATGATTTTGACGAATACAGCTTTTTGTAACTCCCGCCATGAAAATCCTCTCGAGGGATTTGTTTTTGAGAAGAAGCAGGAAGTGACGTAAAGGACAGAGGCGCCCCCAAGTGGACTCGTTTGTTTCCATTAGTTTTACCTCCGGGAAGGTAGCTCGTTGTTCCTTCGTGTTGGCCAAAATGCCAGCTCATTGCATTGCTGGACATTGCTTTAACACTCGGGAGGATGGATTTACCCTTCATAAGTTTGAAAGAGACCCTGTTCGTTTTGAAAAAAATGATTGCACTGGTGCAGCGAACGAGAGCTTCGTGGGTTCCAAATAACAGGTAGGCAGTAATGCGTCCCGGCTCAACGTGTGAAGTTAAATTAACAAATCAGTATTCAACTGTGATGAAAGGTTTTCCTTTAGCAACCAGTTAGGGAGGGACGGTGGAGTTTGCCCAAAGATAGCTCGGATAGGGTCCAGCACTCTCATGACCCTCATGAGGATAAGCGGCTCAGAAATGGATAATGGATAATAAAATAATGATTTGTTCTTCGTATCAATTCATCATAGCATTTAGGCCTGGCCTACGGAAAGTTTTTTTCAGGGGTTTGGGGTGGGGCTAGAACTTATGCTGTGTTGGTCATCTTATAAAAGTATAGTGAATAATGCTAAAAATAGCATATTTCGATTTGGCATGCATGATGTATTTGTTTAAAAAAAAATAAAAAGCCTTCATTTTTTTCTAAAATCATTCAGCCTTGCTCCTGATTGATGACTAGGTAGTTTTAATTGGCCCCACACCATTGACGCTACTCAGTTTATAATTCCCAGTGACAAGGACTAGCTAAGTATGGCTAAAGGTTTAGCTACACAAAGGTGTGATGTTATGGCTAGCTACACACAAATGTGGCTAGGAACTTTTTATACTCTTTAACCATATTGGCTAAGAGATTTTCACACAGTCCCAACCCCAAAATGCCTTTATTGACTATGAAGAGCCTTTCTTTTGATGTTTTTTTTAGCATGTGTGGAAAGCTGGAGGGTTTCCCCACTAACTTTCTTTGGGATATTAACTCAAAAATTTGTAAAAAGCCATCTGTGTTGAACACACAGTCACTACATGTAAGTGTACAAGAATGGCTACGGCTGTTTGTTGACATGAATGCTGATGCTAAGCTCCCGGGTTTGGCAGGAGCTGTGCCGTCAGCGCATGGCTGTCAAGCCGCCGGCAGAGCGTCCGGAGCCGAGCTCGTCCAGGATCAACAGTGTGTCTTCGCAGTTCAGCGACGGCGGTGGCGGCGCGTCTGCCATCAGCCCGTCGGCCCGAAGCAGCCTCTCGTCCTGGAGCGAGGAACCTGCTCAGCCCAACATGGACATCTCCACAGGGCACATGATCCTGGTAAGGACCTGCGATTCATGGAAAAAGTCTACATACCCCTCTTTACAAGCCCTCTTTTTGTGATACAAAAATCAGAACAAGATAAATCATTGATGTAATTTATCAATAATACAACGCATCTGATTTTGTTTCTTTTGGAGACGGTAAGTCAAAGTAAATAACTAATACTGTGAAAAAAACATGTATTTGAACACCCAACTATATTGCAAGTTCTCCCACTTAGAAATCATGGAGGGGTCTGAAGTTTTCAACGTTGGTGCATGTCCACTGTGAGAAAGATAATCTAAAAAGAAAAGTCTAGAAAACACGATGTATGATTTTTTAAAGAATTATTTGTGTGATACAGCTGCAAATAAGTATTGGAACACCTGTCTATCAACTATAATTCTGGTCCTCAAAGACCTGTTAGTCCGCCTTTAAAAGTCCACCTCCACTTCATGTATTATCCTGAATCAGATGCACCTGTGTGAGGTCGTAAGTTGCATAAAGACACCTGTCCACTCCATACAATCTGTAAGACTCGAACTTGTAACATGGCCGAGACCAAAGAGCTGTCCAAAGAAACCAGAGACAACATTGTACAACTACAGATAGCTGGAAAGGGCTACGGAGAAATTGCCAAGCAACTTCGTGAAAAAAGGTCCACTGTTGGAGCAATCATTAAAATGGAGGAACCTAAACATTATAGTCAATCTTAATCAGAGTGGAGCCCCATGCAAGATATCACCTCGCGCGGTCTCAATGATCCTTAGAAAGGTGAGGAATCAGCCCAGGACTACACGACAGAACTTGGTCAATGACCTGAAAAGAGCTTGGACCACCGTTTCCAAGGTGACTGTTGGTAATACACGAAGACGTCATGATTTGAAATCATGCATGACACGGAAGGTTCTCCTGGTTAAACCAGTACATGTCAATGCCCATCCTAAGTTTTCCAATGACCGTTTGGATGATACAGAACAGTCATGGGAGAAGGTTTTGTGGTCAGATGAGACCAAAATGGAACTTTTTGGTCATAATTCCACTAACTGTGTTTGGAGGAAGATGAATGACAAGTTCTATCCCAAGAACATCATCCCTACTGACTGTGAAGCATGGGTGTGGTACCATTATGCTTTGGGGTGTTTTTCTGCACATGGGACAGGACGATTGCACTGTCTTAAGGAGAGGCTGACCGTGGCCATGTATTGTGAGATTTTGGGGAAGAACCTCTTTTCCTCAGTCAGAGCATTGAAGATGGGTCGTGCCTGGGTCTTTCAACATCACAGTGACCCGAAGCACACAGCCAGGAAAATCAAGGAGTGGCTCTGTAAGAAGCATATCAAGGTTCTGGCTTGGCCTAGCCAGTCTGCAGACCTAAACGCAATAGAAAATGTTTGGAGAGAGCTGAAACTCCACGTTTCTCAGCAACAGCCTAGAAACCTGTTTGATGTAGAGATCTGTGTGGAGGAGTGGGCCAAAATCCCTCCTGCAGTGTGTGAACAACTGGAGGAAACGTTTGACCTCTGTAATTGCAAACAAAGGCTACTGTACCAAATATTAACATTGGTTTTCTCATGTGTTCAAATACTTATTTGCAGCTGTATCACACAAATAAATCGTTAAAAAAAATAATACATTGTGATTTCTGGATTTTTCTTTTGAGATAATCTCTCTCACTGTGGACATGCACCTACGATGAAAATTTCAGACCCCCCCATGATTTCTAAGTGGGAGAACTTGCAATATAGCAGGATGTTCAAATACTCATTTTCTTCACTGTATGTACAAGTGTGCACACCCTCTTGTAACTGGAAAAATTGGTCCTTAGCGTTAACCACTATCTGGGATCATGTTTTATGACTTTCTAGTTGGCCCCAGAGAGTTGTTTTGAATAATATTATGTAAAATTATTTGAAATTATATGGAACGTTTAAGAAAAAAATCCATCCATCTATCCCGTAGCCCTTATCCTCATTGGGGTCGTGGGTGTGCTAGAGCCTGTCTCAACTTACTAGGTGAGACGTGGGCTATAGCTATAAGCAAGAGCTAGTCTCTAGCCTATCACAACTATTCACACTTACAGTACATTCACACCTATGGAAACTGTAGCCTCTTCAACTAACCTACCATGCGTGATTTTGAGATGTGAGAGGAAACTGCAGTAACTGGAGAAAACCTATACAGGAACAGGGAAACTCTACATGAGGGGCCAACTGTGCCCCCAAAATCCTCCAATATATAAAGAATCCTATTTAAACCAAATTTGCTACATTTGTGTGATCAGAAACCACGATAGCCAAACCAGATTTATTCTAGATCTGCCCAGATCACACATTTGTCAGGAGAGCAAACAGAACTTGATGTTCAACACAATGTATGGCACGCAAACCCTCCTAATATTAGTCTTGTCATGACCCATCGAGACGGAGGAGGACCCAAATGCAGGACTCCGGAGATGCAGAGGCAGTTTGGGAAAAATGTTTATTCGTTCCAAGGTTGGGGATCAGGCAGACAGTCAAGTGCAGCAGCGGTAGTCAGGACGTCGGCCGTCGAGAGCAGGTCTGTGGGCAGGCAGGGGTCGGTACACGGGAGATCGATCAGAGATAGCAGGAGTGTCCAAGGCGTCAGGCTTACGAGGTTGGTCGGAGAACAGGCGGAGGTCGGTACACAAGGGTTTACGATCAGAGATACGGGAGTGCAGGAACGGGGCATGAGTTGCGACGATCTGGCGAAGACCAGTCGTTCCCTGGGTCCTATAAATACTGGGGTTAATCAACGAGGATGAGGCGCAGGTGTGCGCCTCCTAATCAACGCCGGTGTGCTGGGACCCGCCCAGCCAGGGCTGGACCAGCAGGACCATGACGAGTCTTATATTTAGTGTTTCATTACGCCCACCATAAGTTGGTGCCCCCACCACCCCACCAGTTCCTCCGTCCGCCTTCCCCCAATTCAGGGCTCCCTATCCAGCTTTTGCAAAGTGACACCATAATGACATTGCATAGCTTCTCAGTTTTACCAGCCACGCTCCTCAATGCATATTTGTCCCTCCATCCCACCCATTTTCTTTGCCGCTTATCCTCACAAGGGTCGCAGGGCGTGCTGGAGCCTATCCCAGCTGTCATCAGGCAAAAGGCAGGGTACACCCTGAACCCTGTTGCCAGCCAATCGCAGGGGACATAGAGAGAAACTGTCGCACTCTCAATCACACCTAGGGGCAATTTAGAGTGTCCAAATAATATTGGATATTTTTCGGGATGTGGGACAAAACCGGAGTGCCCTGAGAAAACCCACGCAGACACAGGGATAACATGCAAACTCCACCGTCCCTCCCTAATCAAATTCCGATTGCCCACTTGACACGAATGCAAATACTTCATGTCAAATACAATTGAGTGTGCACAGACATAGATTGCGCTCAATGTCAAGGCAAGTTTGACATCTGATCCAGATTCGATATTTGACACCAGTGTAAACGGGGTATGTAAAATCTTAAATATGCCCAGACATTTTGACCTCTGTCACGTCCCAAGGCAAGTTTTTTTTTTTAATGAGATCCAGACTGCACACTTGACACCTTTGTAAACATAACCGAAAATGTGTGAGATCTGTTCGACGTTAAACCTATTTTAATCCAGATCTGATCCACGTTGCAGACTTGACAAATTGTCTCACTAGTCGGAAAATGCAGTGCACTAATACAACAAATATGGTGTACTAGTTGAACAAGGGAACTTGAGTCGAACTTCATCTCACTGTACTCGATGTTCAGGCTATATGTTGCTTGTCCTGCAAAACTGTAGTCTAGTTGACAACAGCATGCCCTAACTAGTGATTTACAATTTTACTGGTTAACATTCAACTCTTCAGTAGTATTTGGATTGTATTTTGCCTCTGGACAGATGAAATTAATACATGAACAATTCAGCATACTAGTAGTATTGCGGATAAATAGTGCAACCCCATACATGGACGTATTTTTTTTTCTACATATCATCAAGGGTTGCGCACGCTGGCCCAGAACCGTTTGCGTCAAAGTCGTCCTCCCACCTCGCCGACACTCGACAGTGGAGTAGACGTTACATAACCGTTGCGGACTACAAAAGGTTTCACATGGTAGGAAGATGAAAAAGTCATTTATTTTTACAGCCTTTAATTATGTTCACAAAGATCAGCAATATAGGAGAAGTGGCAGTAAAACAGACCAAAATCTAGATATCAGGCTAAGGCTGGGCTAAAGGTAATTTGCATGCTAGGTGTGGTTTAACTAAATATAAGCGTGTACAAATAAGTCTTAAATCAAGGTTGAAACATTTCTAAAGCAGTACATCCTCTCATGTCGGCTGATTTTGTGGGTTTCCAAAAGATCATACTAACACAGCTGCCCACGTAGCAACAGAGCTAGTAAAAAAAAACATCAAAGCAAAATTGGAGCGTTCCTCCTAGAGGGACACAAGAGTAACCGAAGTGCTGTTAAATCCACCCACCGGTCTTCCTGCTTTTGATCATGTGATCATTTTTAACATCAACAACCTCGAATGTTTCACTACTAGTGATGGAGAGATGAAAGTTCATGAGGCGTTGCTACACTTTAGCAAATTGGTTCGTGTAATGTTTCTTTTCTTGATCCATCATGTGCACCTGCTGGCCATATGTATTTCCGTCTGTCTTGGCTCTTGTCAATGACATGCATTACAAAACATCCATCCATCCAATTCCTGAGCTGCCCATTCTCACAAGGGTCACGGGAGTGCTGGAGCTTCTCCCAGCCAACCTCGGGCAGGAGGTGGGGTTACTCCCTGAACTGGTTGCCAGCCAATTGCGCATAGAAATAATTAATCATTTGTATTCGCAATCACACCTAAGGGCAATTTAGAGTCTGTAATTAATGAATACTTGAGGGATGTGGGAGGAAACCAGAGTGCCCGAGAAAACCCACGCAGGCATAGGGAGAACATGAAAACCCTACACAGGCGGGGCGGGGATTTGAACCCAAGCCCAATGTACTGTGAGGCCAATGCTGTAACAAGTTGCGCCACAGTGCCGCCAAAAAACACCTCACCTTTGAATAAAATAATGATAGCTGGAATATACAGTTCTTAGTAAACAAACCTAATTAATACTTCTGAATTAATGACAACTATTTATCCTAAGTAGTCTTGCCTGATATTTAAACTCATGCAACTTTTTAGTTGTGCTCTCGTCACTGTCCAAGCGAACTCCAAAATCAATAAAACACTTCAACTCCCAAAACTGTGGTAGCCGATACAAACTATAAAATATTCAAACTTGCAACACGCACATCTATATATATTGAAAAAAAGAAAAAGACGTCACCCCGCCCATAAATAAAGTGAGCCTCGATACGTGCTTTGTGAAAGCGCCCCTTACATTCCCTGACACATCTTGTCACATGATTTACTGCACTATAATATTTATTTCACAACAAAACAGAAAGGTAGAGCCGGAATTTGTACACCTTCCACAAGTGGAAAACTCACCACTCTACTTAAGCGCCATTCTGTGTCTGAATTTTTCAGTCTTTGTCACAACGTTGTTAATTAACACGAAGCCAAGAAATTTTGCCGCTCAAATTAGTGTGTGTCTAGCATTATGTGTCACCTCTTTTGAGACAATTGTCATCCTGCCTCTGTCACAGTTATGAGAGTACCCCAAAAATCAGGAAATTTGCAGATATGACTTCAAACCTCCACTGGTGATGTTCGTTCTTTTCACAATGGCAAATTTGGATACTTTTACACATCCGCCATCCCGTCTCATAATACCTGCAAAAGTTTGCGGCTTGATATGAAACACCATTCCCTCTCGATACCTTTCACACGTTGCAATTCCACTCTGTTCCAGCTCCGTACCACTTTAGAAACTGGGAAAATGAAGGTTTGAGTTTAAACCGCGCTGTGTTGGTGGCTTTCACGAGTCACTCTTACGCTTGTCATGCAACTCCAGTAAACTTCGGAATTCTCAAGTGGAAATTAACCCCCTGATTCCATGTCAGTGCTTTTCACACATCTTCCATTCCACTTCTGTTACGGCTCTGATACTAATCGGGAAACCCAAATGTTCCCTTCTTTGTCGGAACCTTTCACATAGTCGCCTCATAATAATTCCTACATAGCCAGCCAATCTGCAGCATTACATCAACCAAAATTCAGTGTCGGTAACTTTCACACAGTTGCCATCCGGCGTCTGTTACGGTTTGGATACCGCATTAAAAGCCAGAAACTGAAGGTTTGACTCTGACTCCTCAGACACCACCTTAGAAGTTTGACTTCAACTCCTTCCCATTCCATCTTGGTACCTTTCAGCCTGTCACTGACCCAGCATAGTTATGTCTTTGATACGACTTCAGAAAGCCTTGGAATATTCGCATCAAATCCAATCCATAATTCTCAGCATCCCACCTTTTACATAACTTCCATTGCACTTTTTTAGCTTTTTGACTGGAAATTTACAGGTCAATTTCCAACATCCCATTCCATGTCGTTACCTGTTCAGTTTCAGAATTATGGATGTCCTTGAACGCGCCTCTAGGAGTTTATCGATCACATTCATTTTTAATGGTTCTGTTTTGATTGTAAAGTTTATTTACCAAAACACTACGTTATCAGATAATAATACCTTTGTTTACTACTCACTTGGCGAAGCAGCTTGTGGCCTATTACCCAAGATTATTTTTTAATACTACGATCCAAAGTAATGGAAATCAATTGCAATTGTAAACAATGACATTTGGATTAGACCACACCCTAATTTTTGCTTGCTGCTCACTGTGCATAACTAAAAAATAAAACATGTTCCTCAATGTGTTTCATCGCATTTATTGTGAAGCAGCAGCGTTAAATAAAAGTTGCCACCACCCTGATACATATATATCACCCCAGCCCCACCCCTCCAAGGTCCATCTCCTCCTCTAAAGCCGTCGACCTGTGTGTCGCTGCTTTTTAATTTGAAGCAGCTTTCAGCATCTTATCTTATGTTAATGTCTTACTGGCTCCCATGTGCCCCCGACCCCTCCGCTCCAGCCTCATCCTGATCCCCCCCCCTCCCCCCCACATCCTCTCCGCCTGTGTCTTAAGAGGATTAGTGGACTCTCTCTATAAAGCACATTATCTTGTCCTTTGTTGCGGCCTGGGTGAGTGTTAGAGATTATACTGTGTGCAGATTTGCCCCCTGCGCTTTTTTTAAAATTTTGTTTTGTTTGTTCTTTGCCAGCTGCGACGAGATCTGTTGCCATTTCAAGTACACATGCCAGGAGAGTGGTCGCCAGGCAATGCGATCATATATATAAAATTGTGTTTGCGTTCTGTGACATAGTAATGGATTGATGTAGATATGCTAAAGTAGCAAAAATTTTACTATCTACTTTTTATAAAAATGAAAACAACAAAATGCTCATAAAAATAGCTTTGACGTACTGTGTATTTTCATCTAAAGTAGTCAAAATATTATCGGAAAAAAGTATGCCTCCACAATTTAAAAAATTAGATCCTGTAAATGATAAAAATTAGGGTCGTTGGCTTTGATGAGCTTTGTGTTCCATGCAATAGTTTGATTGACACTACTCAAAGTATTGGAAAAATCACCATTGGCTGATGAAATGGGCCACATTTTGTCAGGCCTTTTGTTATTGTTCTGGTATGCTGTGTGGTCATAGCAATTATTATGTTGAAATTAGCTATAGCAGTCAAAATATCTTCAGCCTCAGAATTAAAGTTTGTGCCACCACAGTAGTTGTTTTATTGAGCTAATAAACGATACAAATGGCGTCGATGGACTTCAAATTTAAAGCAATAGTTTCATAGAGACTGGTTAAAGTAGTAGATAAATCACATATGGCAATATCTCAACATTTTATCTTTTTTTTAAAAAATGTATATCCCCTTGAAAAAACAGACAAAAACATAAATAGCTGTGATACGTTTAGCATTCATAGCAACAGCTCAAACAAGATTAACTAACAGTGTAGAAAAATAGTTTTGTCATCTCAAAAGCACCATATTTTGCATTTTTCTATCCATCTAAGGCCTACTGGACACTGTGGGATACGGTCAAACCCGATTGGACCCGACAATTGCATAAAAAGAGTTGACCACGCACCTTCACAGACTGAGCTACTGCTTTCTATACCGCTCGTGTACATTTTGGTCACAAGCTTCATGTTTCGTTTGAGGTAGGAGTTGGACTTCAAACTGGACCCAGACACTAAAGTAAAATCAACAAAATCAATCAAATGGTGAAGCTGAAAAAGAACAGAAAAGGCAGTCAGTCCAAACAAATGCCAAACTGTCACAATTTTAACATCGTAATGAAGTGAAAATCCCCAGAGAAAACTAAAGTAAAAGTACAACCATTCGTGGAAATAAAACATGACACAGGCAATTTGAACAACTGGCCGGTAGTTCAGCAGAAGGCGCAAAGGTACCCAAAACAGGCTAGTAACAAGATGTTCTGCCGAGGATTGGAAGTCACACCGGAGGTTAAATGATGAGTTAGGAGAGACACGTGGGGAGCTCACCGCACCTGACCTTGCCCAGCCCAGAAACAAAATAGCGAGGCAACAGGGAAAACAGAACAGCAACAATTTCAAAATAAAAGACGATTCACAGCACGTCACTTTTTTTATCCACGGACACATTCTACTTTATGAATGTCGTCAAATGTTGATATAAAACCTAATACCTAAACTGATTATTTGGTTTGAGCCAGCACAGCAGCCGTTCGATGTGCCTCTTGCTTAAAAGCCGGAAATGTCTTTTGCGCATCAGTGAAAGCTGATCTGCATTTTGATTGGCTATAATCTGTGATGGTGTATTCAAAATTTGAATTGCCAGCAAGAACAGTGGTCAACTGATTGACAAAATCACGCACACTGCGCGACAGTTGAAAAGGGTTCGGCCGTTCAGGCAAACTGTCATCAATGTTTGGTGAAAACGTAGATCGGTACAGTCTAGTGTTACACGTTGGTGACTTTGTGAGGGAAGTGTTGGATTGATTCCCGCTCAGCAATAGTGTCGTGATGTGCCCTGCGACTGACTGGCAACCAGTTCAGGGTGCAGTCTGCCTTTTGCCCGAAGCTGGCTGGGATTAGGCTCCAGCATTACTGTGACCCTTGTGAGGATAAGCGACTTGGAAAATAAGTGGAAGGATCTTTACATTTTTTTTAATCTAGAAAAGATCCAACAATAGTTTCTATGGGATTTTTATTCCTGGGATTGTCACTGTCCAATAAAAAGCATGTATGGCTACACTTTTTGTTGTTGTTAACAACACAAATGGCTTTGAAATGCTTTGTGTTCTTAGTTTGAATCGAGACTAGCTTCAGTAGCATTAAAAAACAGGAAATTAAACCATATATCTTCATGTTTTCGAAAATGAAAATGAATGTCTAATATGCTACACATGCCTGCGACATTTTAATGGAGCCAAAAGTACAAGATTTCGCCAAAGTCAGTAGAGAGATTCATAAAAGTGCGATATGGAATATGAATGGATGGATTTTTGAGGTAAGGGTAGATTTAATAGACACTGTGGTACAAATAGTCTAATGAAAAGTATGTATGTTCCTATTTTGTAGATATTTTGTTTTTACCTGAAAAAAAAAAACCTCGCTGATGTTTGAGTATGAATGCTCCTGATTTTGAGCTGTATCCCACAAGATTTTTTTTTACCTAGACAGGAAGCTCATTCAGGTTTTCTTCCAGATGTTGTGACAGCCACAATGGCGTCGTACAGCGTCTTATTGCATCTTATTGCGTATAAGCCCCTCCCCCTTCTAAGGGGATTATTGAGTGTTTGGACGACACATGGTGATCTCAGCACCTCCTGATTGGATTGCGGTAATCCCTTTAGGCCGCCACAAAACCCTATTACTCTGGCATTAGAGTGGCTGTGGGCGGGTGTTGAGTGAGTTTTGAGTGGCAGGGGCTTGATCACATGTTAGTGGATTGTGTAAAGTGTGCTTTTTGGCGAGGTGACGTCTCTAAAGTGTTTTACCATCAAAAAGGAGGGAACCAAAAGAGATTTTAACATGTTATGGTCATGTTAACAGAAAGATCGGACGGCCTCGTGAAGAAGTAATCATTGTACTGCTTCTGATGCTATGGAGTCTAGAGCGTAGGACGTAGACACTAGTGGTGACAGGGAAGATTTCCATAACCTCGACACTTCTGGAGAAGCATTGATTGTTGAATGATAAAATGTATATAGAGTGTACATTTAATTTTTATTGTGGACAGGTAAGCCAAGATGTCGTGGAGTCCATCAAAGTCAATTTGCACATTTTTACACAGGCGATACTCACCTGGTGATGAATTTTTAGATGGGATGGAACGTCTGGTACATTTTGTTTTTGCTCCGAAGCAACATCATTGTATTGTACTTCTTTTTGCAGTTAGGATGAGGAAAATTCTAAATTGCTTTCCTCTTTCTTTCCTGCAGTCATACATGGAGGACCACCTTAAGAACAAGAACCGTCTGGAGAAGGAGTGGGAGGCGCTGTGCGCCTACCAGGCCGAGCCCAACGCCTGCAAGGCGGGGCTGAAGGACGGAAACGCCAAAAAGAATCGATCGCTCGCTGTGGTGGCCTGTAAGACAAACAGATTTACTTGTTTCACACTCCTAAAAAACATTGTATCAGTCGTAAAAGTGCATTCCTTCATAGGTGTGCTGATAAAGTCAAAGCTTTGATAGGATGTGACGGATTATCACACAAATCTGACATCACCAAATAAAATCAGGGTTTAATGACGAACAAAAAGAATATTATTACACAAGTAGAGCCCTATTTTTTCCCTCCTCTTTCTCGGCATGTGACGTACAACGTGCAAATGTGGGTGAGGAGCCTAAAGCCGTAGCACTGGACCTCCGATGGCTACTTGAAACCGTTGTGTGGCTGGGAAGGGGCTGTGGAGGCAGCAGATTACACCCAATTCATTCCTGCAATGTGAGATGTGGGGGGAGACACCAGAGAGACGATAGCTCAAATAACACAAGACGTATTACAGTTCAGGGATGATGTACTTTTCAGAGTTGTGGGCATAATTTGATGATGGTTTGCTTCATGTTTTACTTATGGAACTATCTGAAGTTATGATGAATAAGAAAGTTGCAATTGCGCCGAATAGCCACTTCATGGAATAAGTGCACGTGATCTTGATATAGTGGGGGCAGCCCGAGTCATGTTTCATCCCCGCCCAAAAGAAATCCAGCAGATTTAGGTCCAAAAGAGTTTTAAGATGATGCATAAATCAACAGTTCATGACTGCACTTAATGTATAAAATACTTCAATTAGTTCCGCTTTAGTATCAAAATATTAGGACTTTTTCTTGGAAAAAAACATTATTGATCATGGCTTATTCTCTCGACGAAATGTAATTTTTGAAATTTTTTGTCTGTGGGGCGGCACGGTGGAATACTTGTTTGGGCGTCTGACTCACAGTTCTGAAGACTCGGGTTCAAATCCCGGCCCTGCCTGTGTGGAGTTTGCATGTTCTCCCCGCGCCTGCATGTGTTTTTCAAGGGCACTCCGATTTCCTCCCCCATTCCAAAAACATGCATGGTAGGTTAATCAAGGACTCTAAATGACCTCTCAGTGTGAATGTTATTATTATTTTTTTTGTGCCATGCAATTGGCCGACGACCAGTTCAGGCTGTCCTCCGGCTCTCGCCTGAAGATGAGACACAAGACCCTTGTGAGGACAAGCAGATCGGAAGCTGAATTTATGAATGATAATAACATTTTATCACAGGATAGTACATTTTTGTTCTACTAAAGTTTTCAACGTATTTTCTTAGAGGGAAGAAAAAGTATTCCCATAATGTTGCTTCTTTCCTCTTTATTTTTTTAGCGCAACTTTACAACTTTTTATTCTAAAAAAAAAAAAGACAACTTTTTAATTCCTATGGCATTTAAGGCTATAAAAAATGTCTTCCCTGCAAGGGTCCTTGGGAGCCATTATTTAAAGATTAGCTCATAACTCTTGAAGAGTGCAGTGAGATAGTGTAATGCTCCACATTAGCAGGAACCTGCTGAAGAGTCTAAAATGAGGCTTCTATTAAAACTCGTGCTACGACCTCATCAATGATTCACAGCATTCCGAGAGGGAAGAAGTCCATTTAAAAATAAGAACTTCTGTCCCGATCTGTCCGGTGGGTTTAATGAAAGGCAAGCCTGTCAGCAATTCATCAGGAATCATTTCCACTTCTTATTAGAAAAGCCCCGGAGGCTCGGCAGTGAAAATGTCAGCAATGTTTGGCCAAAGAGATGCAAACAGCCAAACCTGCAAATGTTCATGTCACAAAAATGTTTCCTCATCTTTTTGAGCTGCTGGGCAGAAACCCTGCATGTCCAAATGGAGTCAATTTCATACTTTTCACAAATCCATACTGTTGGTCCATTGCCATGTTTTCTATTATTTTTAGGTGTTATTAACCAATTCAAAATGTTGAAAACACAACAAGAACAAATCTATTAACTGTCATACTGTCTTAATAGGTGTCGTGAAATTCCGCCGTGTTTGATTATGTCACTTCAAGATTGAAAGTCTAGAAGTTTTTTTTTAGACAATAATGAGTGAAACTAGTGAATATTCTGAGAAAAGTCAAAATATTACAAGAAGTTCTGAAATTGATGGAAGCAACTGCTGACTAAAAAAACATAAGGGGCATTTTTTTTATAATTGAGTATAAACTCGTATTTTCACAAGCAAAATAAGATTTCTGTTGAAAAAAAAATATTCATTGTTGTTCTTAAAGTATTTAACTTTCATTCCACAGTTGCCACCATATTCCTTCAATTTTTGGTCACAGCATTTTGGCACTTCAGTGTTTCAAATTTTTTTCCCTTTCTATGGCATTTTGCAATGTTTGTTAGCATTTAGCTGAACGGACTTCACTGTGTGTTTCTTTCGGCTTGTCCCTTTCGGGGTTGCCACAGAGTGTCATCTCAGATGAACGCACATATGTTTGGCACAATTTTTACGCTGGATGCCCTTCTTGACGCAACCCTTCTCAGGGAGTGGAGGCCCCAGTGGGATATGAACCCACAACCCCTGGTTTTCCAAACCAGTGCTCTAACCACTGAGCTACGGGGCCTCCTGAATGGACTTTACTAAGTTCTAAATAAACAAAATATGTAATTTTACAATAAACTTCAACTTCGAGTGTCGTTAAACACCTTGAAGTTTTTTTTTAACACATTTTCAGCACTTTCCTAAAACAAACTGAGTTGAGTTGAGGTCTTTGCAAAAACGCTGTTCCTATCTCAATTTTAAGATCATAAGTCAAAGCAAATCATCGTCTAAACGAGAGCCAGCATCTCAAAAAAAAAAAATTAAGTCAGTCTGTTTGAATTTTCCATCATCATATTATGTATATTTCATGTTTATGAAACATAAAAAATGCCAGCAATCACACGTACGGTATTTTTCTTCCAGACGATCATTCCCGCATCACCTTGCGGCTGGAGAATAGTCAAGGCAACTCGAACTACATCAACGCCAGCCCCATTGTAAGTACACACATTATATGCCCTCATACATCACGCACATGCACACACATACTCACACACACTACTCACATACACACACACTCACGCCGCGGCCTTCCGACAGACATGGTGATGGAGCGTCCTGCCTGGTGAATATTCATGACAGACACAAACATTGAAGACCGCAAGCCAGTGCAACAAAATATATCCACCTCCTTGGACTTGTTTGTTTACTTTTCCACCATGCTGAATAAGAATTTTTTGGGGGGCGGGGCGAGGGGGGGGGGTGATGCGTGTTGGGATTTATGGACTCTTATTTCCCCCTTCAGAAAGACTAACAAAAACATTGCTTCCACAATGCTGGTAATATGTGTGTGCAGCCAACACAAAAAAAAGAGATGCATTCTATTACTTGGAACATGCACCAATGTTATAAAATTAAGGAATTGCTGACGTAGTCTGAGCCTTATATTACATTTGTTTAATTTTCTGAAACAAAGGCCTTAATTATCCTTAAAAATGAGAATTATTCTTTAAATCCCCTGCTTAAAAATCAATATTTTTCTTTTTGAAGTATTTGATTAATTTGAATAATTTTTATTGTGTTTTGCATTTTTTATAAGTGAACAATAAGGAAATATTGCGATGTATCGCGCCGGATGTTGTAAATTTCATGCTGTAGCTACCGATTTTTGTACCGATTAGTCCACCGACTAATAATTAATCAGACAAAAATGGATTTTGCATTCATTCATGAAAACTACTCCACTTGGAGTCACCATCCTGACATTCTAAGATGGTATCTTCAACTTTCAGTATGTGTGGCTTTCAAGGTGGCCATGGCTTGGTGAGTGACGTGAGCCAGGGAATGAGAGTGTAGAGTTGAACGTTATCAGCTCATGTTAGTGGCTGGCTGTTTACTAGCCAATTGCTAACCAGCCTGCACACTGTTTTGTGTGTGTGTGTATGTGTATATGATAAAATGATTAGTCATTCATTTTATTGTTTCAACGCTACTTCAATTTGATCACAGAGCTCACAAAAAAATGGCATTTGTAGTCTCAATCAAATATTTGCAAAAAAAATCTTGAATACATGAGAGTAAAGTCAAAGCATAATTAAAAAAGAAATACAACAGAAAAATAACATTGTTCCAAGTTATTTATTAAGTTTAAGTATATTTAGAGAGAAAAAAATCTGACTATTATGCGAGCAATGTTGGATTTTTTACAAACACAAAAGTAATATTACCAAACATAGAATGTAATAAGAATAATTTGAAGTGAACATGAAAAAAAAATAGAAATGAAAAAAAATATCTTCAGCATACATTTAAGGGAAAATTTATTTAAGCGAATAGTGCCGTGTAAAAGTATTGCACCCTTTCTCAAATTCTCATTTTTCAAAAAAATTTGGCCACTTCAATGTTTAAGGCCATGAAAATAAAACATCAGACAACTCTCATCCATATAAACTTATAATGCAATGATAAATTTTAAATGGTAATTTTATTTATTAAGGAAAAAAATGTCAAAGCTACTTGGGCCTGTGCAAAAATGTAGTCTTCCCCCTCTTGATAAATCATAAATTAACTGACTAATCACATTTCGATCTTTATTTTCACTCACCACAAACACCCAAGGCTGATTACCTCCAGACTTGTGCAATCCGGAAAGCATTTAAATAGAACGAGTTTGAGAAAATGAATTTGGCCAATACCTGCAACAAAATGCTGTGATCCAAAGAAATGCAAGAATAGACCAGAAAAAAAGCCGTTGACATGAATCAGTCTCAAAGGAGTTCCAAAGCCATTTCTAAAGCTTCTAAGGCCAGCCAACCACAATGAGAGTCATTAACCTCTAATGAATAAAACATGAAACAGCGATGAATCTTCCCAGGCGTGCCTACAAAAAATTGCAAAGGAACCACAGACCGCATTTTAAGATCTGCAGGCCTTCTTTGCCTCAGTTAAGGTTAGTCTTTATAACTCAACAATAAGGAAGAGACAAGAACCCTTGTGACCCTTTTGTAAACAAAACTATCTGAATGATTCCCAAGATTTGAGAGAATCTATGGATTGAGGAGACCAAAGTGGACCATTTTGGAAGTTGTGTATTTTATGCGCAGCATTTGAGAAAAAGACAATCATGCTAACAGTCAAACATGGCGGTGGTCGTGTGATGGTCTGGGGCTGCTCAGACACTTCAGGACCTGTACAAAATAGTGTGATTGATGGAACCATGAATTCTGGTCTTTACCAGAAAATCCTCAAAGGAATGTTCTGCCATCAGTTGGGGATCCCAAGCTAAAGTACACTTGAGTTCTGCACCAGGACAACAATCCAAAACACACCAAGCCAACTTCTAAATGGCTTTTAACAAAATGTTTTGGAGAGAGTCAAGTCCAGACTTGAACTCAATTAAAATACTGTGGGATGACCTTAAAAACTCATTCATGCCTGAAAGCCCGACAATGCTGCTGGAAGAGTGGGCCAAACAATATCCACAGAGATGTGAAAGATTAATTGCCAGGTATAGAAAAGTTGTTGCTGGTGAAGGCAGTTTAACGTTAGAGCCTCTGTCTCACAATTCTGAGGACCGGTTTCAAATCCCGTCCCCACCTGTATGGAGTCTTCATATTCTCCCCGTGGCTACCTGGGTTTTCTCCAGGCACTCAGGTTTCCTCCCACTTCGCCCGGAAAAAAATATACATGAATTGGAGACTCTAAATTTCCCCTATGTGTGGTTGTGAGTGTGATTCTTGTCTGTCCCTGTGTGCCCTGCGATTGGCTGGCATCCAGTTCAGGGTGTACCCTGCCTCCTGCCCATTGACAGCTGGGATACCCTTATTAGGATAAGCAGCCTAGAAAAGGGATGGATGGAAGTTAGAGTACAGTAAACCTCTGCATTATCTCTGGAATATATGAATTCACTTATTCATGGAATTTTTTTTGAACCTCTTTAAATCTCCTTTTTTTTATCCCCCTTGTTTGTGGGAAGCCCAGACTATTCATGTTTTATGAATTTATTTTTTTACCCAATCCTCCCTTTGTTTGCATTTCCCCCCAATTTGTATCACGAGAAAAGCAAGGAGCATCAGTTATTAGAAAGTAAAAGGAAGATTGATTATGCGCATGTTTTTACTAGTTGCAATCAGGCTTGGTCCCATCCTGGCGAATACCCATGATATGGGAATAAAGGTAGGACTTTTGCACAAAACGTAATTCAAGTGAACAGTATGGGAAATGGGAACTGTAATTTGAGACAATATTAAGAGAAAAAAACATGAAGGATAAATTATGAATACTAATAAAACATACACTTAAATTATCATTATTAATTAATGATAATAATAAAGTAAAATTACAAGAAAAAGAGAATCAAATGTATGTTCAGAGAATGTCACTTGTACATAATTTGCAAAAAAAAGTAAGTTTTAAGAAACAATGTAATGACAAAGAAGAGTTATTTGTGGTAAAAGTCTTCCATCCATCCATCCATCCATCCATCCAATTTCTTAGCCGCTTATCCTCACAAGGGTCACGGGACTGCTAGCCTATCCCAGCTGTCAATGGGCAGGAGACTGGGTACACCCTTAACTGGTTGCCAGCCAATCGCAGGGAACATCAAGACAAACAGCCACACTCACAATGACATCTACGAACAATTTAGAGTGTCCAATTAATGTTGCATATTTTTGGGATGTGCGAGGAAACTGGAGCGCCTGGAGAAAAACCACGCAGGCACGAGGAGAACATGCAAACTCCACACAGGCGGCTCCAAGATTCAACCTGGGACCTCAGAATTGTGAGGCCAACCCTTTCTAGCTGAGCCACCGTGTGTGTCTTTATAATGCAAATATTTCTAGAAAAATAAACCACAAGAATAAAAGTCTATACTATGGATCCCGTATTGTCTTTCTTGCAGTATGCCTCCCTCAAAGTCTGCACAATGTTTCTACATTATATACACTAATGAGCTGAGGCTGGTATATGCGCGACCTCTTTCTGCATTTGTCGAAAGGGGTAAAAGCACGTCCGTCTCTGCTTGGGGGAATAACAAATGGGACCATTTCACAGTACCCGTGGAACTTTCAACATCTACAATAGTTTCTTTTAACACCAGATGTCGCCACAGAGCCACAAACTATGACAATAGTGTTTTGAGCTTCCTTTACATATATCATTTTTGGATAAATAAATGACATACAGTAACTATAATATCACACAATTAACACTAACTTTTAGTGAAAGACACCAGGCATAAAGAAAACAACATTTTATCAAATTGAGCTTGAAAACAATCACGTCATCAATCCACTAGCATTCACACAGGAATTCAGCAATTCCTTTTTCTGGATTTGGTCACCTGATGTTCCGCATACAGTAGAGCAGATTTCACCCGCAGCTGTTTCGTTTTTGTATGTGATACAATTGAGTCTGTGAACATTTTGATGATCAATAAGTTGGAAGTTTCAAGTGATCGCGTTAGTCTCGTAAAGGCTCCGGGGCCACCATTAAAGACAATTTTTTTGTGCATCGTAAATCATCCACCTTGCCTTGGTAATTACCTGCAGCGAAATTGCCCTGGCCCTGTAATTTCGTTTAAGGTACAAATTTGCATGCTAATAGGGGGCGTCGGCAGCCTGGTCTAGTTTGCTCGTTTTGTCGCAGCCGTGACGTTATTCTGCAATTTTCATAGTGGAGAAGGGGAGCGACGGGAAGCATCCTGTCGTGGGGAGGACATGGAGTGATGCCAAATAAATTTCAGGGGAAGTGAAGACAATCTATAATGTTGGTATTTTAGCAAGAAACATGAAGTTGACATGCATGATACAGTATGTCTAGCGGGAGACATAAAATCGACTGATTCGGATCTGGCCCTTGGGATTTGAGTTTGACACCTATGTGATAAGGGTTGCTAAAAGTTGTTGATGTTGCATTCCAGAGGGATGGTCTTGTCCAAGGGCTCTATTGTTTTTTTCCCCCCAGTGTTTACAGCTATCAGTTAACTATGTAATACTGTTACTATGAAGATAACTATACAAATGTAATGTTGTCATTTTCACCAATGGCTTCCGTTTGCTTTCCCCGCAGATGGATCATGATCCACGGAACCCAGCCTACATCGCCACGCAAGGCCCGCTGCCGTCCACCGTGGCCGACTTTTGGCAGGTAATGCGTTAATCCGATCACAAGTGAGAAAACTCTGATGTTACTTCCTGACGGTGCTGTTTTTGCAGATGGTTTGGGAGAACGGCTGCGTGGTGATCGTCATGCTTACGCCATTGGTGGAGAGCGGGGTTAAACAGTGTTACCACTACTGGCCTGACGAGGGTTCCAATCTCTATCACATCTATGAGGTACACTTACCGTGTCTGGACCAACAAACATACTTTTTAGGACTTTGTGGGTCGTAATTTCATTGAGTCGCATTATGATCAGAGTGACTCGCATTCTTATTGGATTGAACCGTATTGAAGACAGAATCGTATCAATTACATCACATCGCCATCAGAGAAAATGGTGTTGGTTATAATTGAAGTTAATAACATATTGCTTTGTGATTAGAATGAAATGAATCCCATCTTACTCAAACGGAATAATATGATACAATTCGAGTGAATCACATCGTAATTGGAGTGTATTGTAGTGTATCGCCTCATAACTGGCAAGGATCATATGGTATTGCGTCGTAATTGGAATAGGTCATGTGATAATTTGTTATTGCCTCATAACTGGAGTGACTCGTCATATTGTAATTGGAGAGATTCATATAGTATTTTAATTGGACTTAATCATATTATGCCAGACGGTATATTGGATGATTGGTGAGCACGGTCACCTCTCAGTTCTGAAGGCCAGGGTTCAAATACCGCCTCCTCCTATGTGAAGTTTTCATATCCTCCCATCCCTGCATGGGTTTTCTCTGGTGACTCTGCTTTCCTCCAACATCCACAAAACACACGTGGTGTGTTGACTGAAGACTATAAACAGCCCGTGGGTGTGAATGTTAGTCGAAATGATTGTTTGTTTCTGTATGCCCTGTGATTGGCTGGCGACCAGTTCAGGGTGTACCCTGCCTCCTGCCCAAAGATAGCTGGGAGAGGCTACAGCACACCCATGACGCTGGTGAGGAAAAGCGGTGTAAAAAAATGGGTGGATGGATAGTTGGAATCAATTGTAACCACATTGTATTGGATTATTGGAACTGGAGTGAATCATTGTATTGTCTTTCAAGTGAACCGTAAAGCATCATAATTGGATAAATCATACTGTATCATATCGCGAACGGAATTAATTGTATTGCAGTTGGACGATTGGGTATCGTAATCGAGTGAATTGTGTATCACATTGTTACTAGACTCAACTGTATCAGGTCCTAATGAGATTGAATTACCTTGCATTGTAATTTGAGTGATTCGTATACTATCATAATCGGATCATCATAATCAGAAATTGAATCGTATTGGATCACATTATAGCTGGAGGAATCACACTGTAATCACAAATCACTATGAGAATGAATCGTATCATAATTTCGGGTCATTCGAATTGTATCACATCATAAATTGAGTCAGACAGAGTGAATCATCCCTCATTGCAATTGTTGTGATTCTTATAGAATCGTAATTGGAGGGAATAATTTTGCATCATATTGAAACTAGGATTAAATGCCTCGCATCATACTTGAGTTAATCAGATCACATCCTAACTGTAGTGTATCAACTCTCATACTGTTTATCGTGAATCTATCATAGAATTGGCAATGTTGATGGTTGATATGGTTACAAGAGTAACAGTTTTTGTCACGTTTGCCCTTTGTAGGTCAACTTGGTGTCTGAGCACATCTGGTGCGACGACTTCCTGGTACGTAGCTTCTACCTGAAGAACATGCAGACCAACGAGACACGGACTGTCACGCAGTTCCATTTCCTGACTTGGCTCAACCAGAATGTCCCCGAAACCAGTCGCACCCTGCTGGACTTCCGCAGGTAGGGAACTCAGCTCTGACTGCAAGATTTAGCAGAAGTGGAAGGTTTTAAAGATGGTTTTAGTGTATTTTTTAAGGTACAACACTGAACATTGAGTGTTCCATAAATGAAGAGGTCAATGAAGGTAGTACCAGAGTTCCAGTCGGGATTCGAACAGCAGTATTTGATACCAGGATGTCTTTTCAGACTTAATTGGGGCTGTTTCAGACCAAAATGGTCATGTCTTCTTCAGGATGGCTTCTGGAGACTTTTTGTGGGTTTGCTTATGATCGACATAGCTACCAAATTTCATAACATGGCAGTTTCAAACCAAAATGGCCACCTTCCAGTGTCTTTTCTGTGATGGCTTTTTGAGTTTTTTTTTGTGGGTCTCTGCATGATGGGTATGGCTACCAAATTTCATGTTGGTTAGTGGGAACATTTTTCAAAACCCTCTGTGGTTGACTGCATCTAACAAACATTAATGGGTCTGGTCCAGCATCATTGGAGGTCATCTCTGAAGTGACAAAATGGTTGCCATGTTTACTTTGGAAACAAGATTCCCCCCCACACCCCACCCAACAGCATGTTTGCCCCCCTTCCCCCACCAGCTAATAGCGGTTGCCGGTGTCATTTTTGTGATGTTGCAGCTAGTAATATGAGCCCAGTTGCATAGTCACAAAAGTGATCATTGGAGACTGTGATTCTGCAACTGAGGGGGCCGCATGGACCCCACCCCCAAAACCTCACCAGCCCTCAAAAACTCAAAACTAACCCTCCACACCCCGTTTCCACCCCCTTCGCTCTGCTCGCTGACCCAAGATGACCACTCCTTATTTTTGCTTACT
Organism: Syngnathoides biaculeatus; assembly: GCF_019802595.1. Taxonomy (NCBI): domain Eukaryota; kingdom Metazoa; phylum Chordata; class Actinopteri; order Syngnathiformes; family Syngnathidae; genus Syngnathoides; species Syngnathoides biaculeatus. Next base: position 17,673,935 of record NC_084652.1, on the reverse strand, counting down.
CGTGCTTACCCTGCCTTCCATTTTCATGCCTGCACGGTCACCTGAGCCCCTTTCATGCAGTCTGTCAAAGACAGATTATTCGCATCTTCTTGACCAGGTCGCTGGTCCCAATCGGAATGGGGAGATTACACACCATTTTGGTGGCTTCCTGGGTAGTATCAGTAGTTCAATGAATGCAGTGTGAGAGGGAATCAGCGTAAAAGCTGTAGCGGGCGTGTGAAGTTTAACACAAATCACTTAATACACCCTGTTGTGTTGTAAGCAATTGTCACTGTAGTGACAACAATTTCAAATGTCACATTAAAAGGAATAAGTGGGAATATTTTTGCTATTTTGTCAAAGCGCATAAAGTCCTTTTTTTCTGGGTTCTGCGTGAAAGGCAAAGTGAGATGAATATTGATTTGATATTGTAAAGTGTACATAGAAGAATTTGGGGGGTTACGTAACTAGGCTGGTACAGCATCTGTGTGAAAGGGGATAGCAGGAGGCGAGGATGGGGGTGTAACATTTACCACCAGACACTCCCTTCGCTGTTGTGTTGAAAACCAACTTTTTTTTATTACCAGACAGTGGTGCTGACATGAGAATGGTCATTTAATTATCCAGATTTAATGACCCTGGGTAAAAGGAGCAAATATCCCACTTCTCTTGAGTTCTGCATAAAAGGCAAAGCCCGTCACTGTGCTGTGTGTGTATGGTACAACATGGAATGGTGCAGTAACTGCAAGTTTCCTGGCTTTGAGGATAATATAAAGCTGGAAAACCAAATCAAAACTAAATATAATGGAAAATCCATAACTATTATTACCCTGGTGTGAAATTTAACACTTGAGACCCATTTCTCGCGCCCTTCTGTGTTGAAAACAATTCTTTCTGTCAAATAACTATTTTATATGTCACATCACCTTGTTATCAATAAGCAGGATGCTGTGTCCCTGTGTGAAAGGGGATAATGGCGTGGAGTTTCACATGGACACTCAACATCCCACTTTGCTGCTGAGTTCCTGCCTCCAAACCACCACTATTGTGTGAGCTGTTGATAGTAATACTCAGATGAGCACATGCAGGACCCTTTCACGCTCAACATTCACCTTTGTTTGCTCTACTCTTATGTTTCTAATGTGGAAATATTGCATGACCTTCTCTGCCAATTTGTCGGTCTTTGCCCTGATTTACAATCTCAGGCTTAGCGGGGTGTGAGCGCCCCCCTTATGCCCCCCACCCCACCATTCTTTTCTGGCTGTTTCCATGGTAACATGACATTTGACTTGAGTGAGATCTGACTTGGGGTGTTTGGGTGGATGGACACAACCGACCCAGTTACCAAACACAAGCTACTTTCATGCGGTCAGTGTCCTGATAATTGACATCCTAGATTTATCAATAGTTGCCATTTTGTCATCTGTGCCTTTCACACAGAAAAACGGGTTATTGACATGTCTGCGTCAAAGTCCAATAATTGCATGAAGCCAGCATCTTGAGATTGAGGTATAAAATATTCTGCTTTAAGGTATAGACTATTTTGTAGTTCTAGAGGTGGGACCTTTTTTTTGGTTTTCCATTATCCCTTTTTTACACAGCCCCACTGACAAAAACGATGCATCTGAGGTATGAAGGTAGAACCACCTTTCATTTATTCGCACAGAGGTGTCTAGTGTTGATTTTTTTTCTGTCCGTCCGTCCTTCGTTTGATCATCACACAGACCTCTGATACTACCTCCAAAAGCAGACCGGCCCATTACGTGTAAGTATCTTTGGCACAGAACTGAGACCCATGAAACACTCAACTTTGTCTAATTTTGTGAAATGGCCAAGCCATCACTACTCGAAGCTGACAGAAATGGCTGAAGAGAGATGTTGCCATGTTCGTAGTGGACGATCACACACTTGTGTGGCTCTCTGCATAGAACTCATGCACCTATGTCACCGAAGTCACGTGACTGGCCATACTGCGTGACAAGCAAAGCATGGTTCAATGCTAAGTCGGTTGGAGACGACACGAAAATACGTCTTATAGCACGACGCCCAGAGTTTTGTCCGATACTGTTAGACATTTAGAAGGTGATAATAAACGAAGTCGATGTTTTCGGCGTTAAGAAAGTGGACTGTTAAGCCGCTTCCACTTGTCTTGGACAACTGGATCTACACATAGGATGAGTAAGTCGTCGAGATTTATACGGAAGAGTTTGAAAGCGTAGAAAAGTCTGGACACACACAAATACTTCGTTGCTGGATCCGTTCTCAATCAAGAATAAATCCCACATAGCGATGGAGCCACTCAGATTTTTTCATTACAAATACCAATATTTAAATAAATGACTTCTGGTTTTACACAAACTCGCATTATTTAACTATAATTGTTAAAAAAAGAAGACAGTGAGTCGGCTCCTCCGTACACGAAGCGTGTTGTGGCCACACATTAAAATTCAGTAAACCTCATCCGTGACAGACGTCTTTTTTAAAATATGCATTGTTCTCAAATATGTCCAATGCGTATTTAAAAAAAGAACAAACCGCTGGGATAGGCTTTAGCCCCCGTACACGGACGTTTGTTGGAGCCACATGTTAACCTACGTAGACCTCTGTGTGACCGACAGTTTATTTTCTTTTTTAAATACAGATTGGACTCATTTGAGAACAATGCATATTAAAAAAAAAGTCTGTTGGGGAGAGGTTTACAAAAGTTTAACGTGTGGCCACAATACGCTTCTGTGTACGTTGGAGACGACTCCCCGTCCTTTTTTTCCTCAATGCTTTGTTCTCAAATAAGCCAACTTGGCATGATAAATACGTCTTGGGAATTTGAGATTGAAAAGAATAATTCCTACCTGAAAGGAAGTGATCGCTCCACAGTCGTGTGTATTTGGTTGGGCACCATCCATCACGTTTAATTGCCTAAATACATCAGTCCTTTCTGGTCTTTTTAGATGGTATTCCGTAGAATGATCTCTTTGAATATCTGTCTCGTCTGTTGTAACAACCAACAGCACAACAAGTCTCGGGCATTGTTAGTATTCTGCTCCGGTTCAATGTCCCCCACACTGTCGAGCGGCTCTTTTTGACCGGCAATATGGAGCCGTGAAAATGGTGACGTCACGTGTACGAGCTCCATTCAGAAAATTTGATATGGGGTGACGTAAGAAATAATGTTAGTTTCAGGTGTTAAACCTTACACACTATTGGTAGGTCCCAGGTATCTCCTCAGCCTTTATTATGCTTCTGGTGAAGTGTGCAATTTTGTGGGTTAACAACTTACACCCTCCTTTCCGTGTCAGTACCTTTCTGCCAAATTTGTGACACAGGGATAATGGTGGGCATTGCGAAAATGGCTAGTGTGTACTGGCCCATTTGAGTCTTAGTGTGCCAGACATTAAGCTTCCTATATTACCAAAGGCAAAAAAGAATATACTGTAAATATATATATATTTCTTGATGGGCGGTGTGAAATGGGGCAAATGTATGAGTCTTAAAATACACAAACATCGTGCAAAAAGTTGCACTTCAGAGATGTAGCTGGAGTTCTGCGTTATTCCGCAGTTCCTTTCCCTGCCGAACCCGATGAGATCCATGACAAACAAATGGAAAAAAATTGAGTGGCTTGACAAATATTTTGTCCAGGTTCTCCTTATCTTCATTTTTGTCATCAATTTTTGAGGAACATTGCAGAATCCCAAGGTGGGAATGTTAATGATGAAGTCCAAACAGGAACACGGGAATCATAACTAATGTATCATACCATATATAATAGATCACAGGGAACCTGCCTGTTGAATCTTGTTCTTTGGAGTTCTTTCCACTCTCCATCAAAGAGACTCAAAGATGTATCAAACAGAATTACGTTTTCACGCCTCTTCTCAGTACTGAAGGTCCATTTGCTCGCTTGTTTTTGTGCTCGTTACCGCGTGCATGCAAGGGTTTAAATTCAATTTGTCTTCTCTTAGTTCGAGGCTGTACTCATTTTGAAGAATCTTTACAGACTTGCTGTCAACCCTCAAAATCTAATGTCACATCCTTGTAAAATAAGCCTATCCAAAATATGATCTCCTCTCCTAGTTTGACTCTGTATTTCAGGCGCAGTCTTTACAGACTCTCCGAGAACCACTTACCTCATACCATGTGTTTTTAAATGGAATTCTGAATTTACATGAAAGCAAAATACGATCTGTTGCGGTATCTGTAGCACGTACACTAGCATCATTCCAGCGGAGACTTGTGAAAGTTACGTACGTGATGTCATGCCACTAAATTAAATACTGAATGTTACAGTAAAATACAAGCAAATATTATCTCTTCTTGTAGCATGTTGAAGAATCTTTAGTGATTAGGGAGCGCTAGTTTCCTCAAGTCATGTATTCATGTCACTGTATTCTGAATTTACATTAAAGCACAAGCAAAATATGATCCTTGTCCAAGTTGTCATCCATACTTGGGCAGAATTTTAGAGTCATTTGCAAGAGCTATTTACTGCTACATTTTTTAAAAAATTAATTCAGAATTTTACAGTAAAGCACAATCAGCATATGATCTTTTCTCTGAGTTCTAGTTTGTCTTAGGCAGAATCCTATCAGGCGTGTGAGCTCCTTGCCTCACATTTTTTTTTCTTATTTTTAAAAATTAATTTGTGAATTATCAGAGTAAAGCACAGGCAAAATATGATATATTCTCCTAGTTCTTGTCAGTACTTGGGCAGCTACATTTTGGAGTGAGCCTTTAAAGGTCAACTGTCATCCCTATAAACATTCTAAAATAGATATTGTAATGAAAAATACATATAACAATATTCACTTTAATGTTTATACAAAAAAATAAATATGAGTGGAGAGCGCGTCATCCATGCGCAAAGTTGCAGAAATGTCATTCGACGACATCCCAAGTGGTTGCCATATTGGCTGCATCCCTGTCCGTGACATCACCCTGGACATTCGCCATTGAAAACACGCTGTGCCATCTACTATGGGAGACTAACACGCCCCTTCTGACACAGAAGCTCTTTTCAAAGAAGAGAACATCACACAACCGAGTGAAATTACCGGGGCAATATTACCCTATTTCAAGCCATATTCAGACGATATGCGATCACGGCCAGACCGCTTCGCCGTCTGATCCACTTTCGTGGCGGTAATGAGCCATCACGGCCCTACGCCATGACGAGCCACCACGGCCGGCAATGCCGGTGGCCAGGGTGGCTCGTCGCAGCCGGCCGGGATGGCTCATTTTCGGCGCCGAGGTGGCTTATCATGGCACTGAGCTGGGCTGCTTCATGGCGTTGTTCATAGTCGCTGCCGTCCGAGATGAACAACGCCGCCGAGCCGGGGCGGATTACGGCTTTGTCGTCGCACGCGACTGAGTGTGCCATTGTCGGCACCGTTTTTCTGACCGGATACCGTCCACGAACCTGACGTGTAGCCTTTGCCGGATCTGTGACCGGCAGATGCGGCGCCTTGGCCGCGGTGGCTCATTTTCAGTGCCGAGATGGCTTATCACGGAGCTGAGCCGGGCTGCTTTACGGTGCTGTCATCGGGAGCGTTGTTCATAGATGCTGCCGTCCGCGAGCCTACGTGGCAGCCTTTGCTGGCGAGGTGACGCCGTCTGGTGTGCACATCGACAAATTTAGCACGCCTGTCATACGTTACGTTTGTTACATTATGAGAGACCGATTACGTGGTCCACCCCAATCTATTATTTTTTTTAGTAGCCTACCTGTCATTTGGAACCCACAAAGCTCAGGTCCTTTGCACCTGTGCAATCCATTTTCACGAACCAGGTCTCTTGCAAACTTACGAAGGGTAAATCTATCCTCCCGAATGTTCAAGCAATGTCCAGCAATGCAACGAGCTGGCATTTTGGCTAACACGAAGGAACAACGAGATACCTTCCCGGAGGTAAAACTAATAGAAGCAAACGAGTCCATTTGAGGGCGGTCCTGCCATGTACTGTCACGTCCCATCGGAACGAGAGGTAGACCCAAATGCAGGAAGTCGGCAGACGCAAGGTAGTTCACGAAGAGACACGTTTATTATATGCCGAGGTCGGGGATCGAGCAGGCAGTCCGGTGCAGCAGCGGTAGTTGGGACGTCGAGCGACGAGAACAGATGAGCGGACAGGCAGGAGTCGGTACACGGGGAAACAATCAATGCAGGCAGAAGTGTCAAGGAGTCAGGCTTACAGGGTTGGTCGGAGAACGGACGAAGGTCGGTACACACAGGATCAATCAGGAGTACGAGAGTGCTGGAACGGGACATAAAGCTCAACGAACTGGCGGAGGACCAGTCGTTACCGGGTCCTATCTATACGGGGGATGATCAGGCCGCATGAGGCACAGGTGTGTGCCTCCCAATCAGCGCAGCCGCACAGCTCGTGCTGAAGCGGCAGGATCATGACATGTACGTCATTTCCTGCTTCTTCTCGAAAACAAATCCCTCGAGAGGATTTTCATGGCGGGAGTTACAAAAAGCTGGATACGTCAAAATCATGTTTCGTGGTGAAAAAATGCATGGGTCCATGTTGGCTGCTGTTTTTCATTAATAACATTTAAAATTATGCATTTCATGAAAGTGGCTCTTTAAAAAGCAGGTAGAGGTGCATAGCTCATATTGCAGGTTTCAGTGGACTTAAGCATTTTCAACATCTTGCTCTTTTCTTTAACGGCAAGCTTGCAATGAAGTCACAGCTGACGGCCTCCTTGTGTTGTTGTGTTTTATAGGAAAGTGAACAAGTGTTACCGCGGACGCTCCTGTCCAATCATCGTCCACTGCAGGTAAGTGACAGCACACTGGTTTTTATCAATATTTACCTTCTTTTCTCATTGATTAATACATGAATATTCATAACAAAACACTGGCATCGCGTGTAAACCTTGTATCGTGAAAAACATTACTTTTCAGAAAGCTAATAGACTGTAATGGCATGTTCGTTGAGCCATTAAACACGGGCACCCACCAGACAGCCGTGGGCCCAAAACGATCAGGACGCTTTGATGGTCCCCCCATTTGGTACCCCTGATGTTGCTGATCCAAATTAGGTCTGGAATGGAGTTTTTAAGTATCCATCCAACCATTTTCTGAGCCAGTTATCCTCACAAGGGTCACGGAGTGCTGGAGCCTATCCCTGCTCTCAACGGGCAGGAGGCGGGGTACCCCCTGAACTGGTTGCCACCCAATCGCGGGGCCCATGGAGACAGACAACAATCACACTCACAATCACACCTATGGGCCACTAAAGGTCATGTTTGAAAACTGTGGTTGTAAAAAAATTGAAAATGTGCGAAGACATAGAAAACTGGTAATACTCATAACAGGTTATTTGGTTTATTTACACTTCAAAGAACAACACCCAAATGTACTTATTTTTGTGTGTTTTCTACAGTGATGGGGCCGGACGGAGCGGGACGTACATCCTCATTGACATGGTTCTCAATAAGATGGCAAAAGGTGGGTAGGCCTACCAGTCTCAACATTTCGGTCCATTTAGAAATTATATTTAATTAAAATCATCCATCACTTGTATAGTGCACTGAACCTAAAAACTAATTACTTGTTTTAATCTCTGCACTTTATCAATCCAAACATAATTGTACACAGGCAATTTGCACGTTTCATTCGTGTTTGCAGCAAAGGAAAACTGACAAAGTCAATATTGAAATAACTGCCGTTGCCGTCAAAGACAAGACCGTAATTATAGCAATTCCTGCTAGACTTCATAAAAAGTAGCATTAAAAACATGTTCATTTTTTTTAAACTTACAGTATTCGTCCCACACAGCCAATCATTACAATACACCATGTGTTTACATAAATCTTGGCTGTCTAACCAAAGACTGGAATACAGAGTATGTACAGTGGTGCCTTGAGGTACAAGTTTAATTTGCTCCATGACTATGCTCGCAATGCAAGACACTCAGATCTCAAATGAACTGACTTGATAAGAATGAATAGAAATGCCATTATTTGTTTACATTCTACCCTCCCTTTCTAAAATGTACCATGTTATTCTAGGAAAAATTGAGGAACTGGAACTCTGTAGTGTTTTACTTTACGACAGTAATGACACCATAAATAGAATGTAAAGATTGAAACTGTTTTGACATTGTAACGCTCCTTCCCGTGTGCGCATCTTGGTCACCAGGCAGCAGTATGATACAAACATACTGATATACATGGTGAGGGTCGCGCATCAGTCAGCCACAGTAATATTAGTCATTCTTCATAGCAGAATTGTGGGGTCTTTTTTGTATTATCTGTCTACATGTGTTGGATCACAGTTTGTGTTCAAATAGCTGCTTCCTAAAAGTCAGAGTGCAAAGACTGGTTAAAATTCAGATATGCATTAATGTTTTGTAATTGATACATGTCATCTACAGCTAATTGGCTACACGTGTTTTTTGAGGACTCTCGATGTTTCCTGATTTTGGGGCATCTGGGTGTCGGTAAACTAAGCATTAGCATTCTGCACTTGCTCTGATCGTGGAGCTACGGTTTGGAATTCGAGCAAGATGAGGATTTATTTAGACAAGAGCTGACTGAATGTAGACTTGAGGTCAAACTTTATATTTTCGAGTCGATCAGAGGGTTGGAGCAGCCTGTCTGTGACAACGGCTGGTGGCTAGCAGCTGCATAAACATCATGAAGGCAAAGTAAAATTATTGTTACGTTGTTTTGGCTTAAGCAGCCCAGAGACGGCCAGCTTCCCCCCTGCCCACCGTCAATTGACTCTTCATGATCCACTTTGGTATTGTTATTTTATTGTTTGGCTGCTGTAATTTCCAAACAATGTGTGTTTTGTGCTAGATTTAAATCACAGACACAATCTGGCACCTATGGTTTGTTTAGGGATTCTAGAGGTCTCTAGTAAAAATATAAAAATCTTTGCACTCTGAATTTTAGAGCATTACTGCCAAACTGACACTATTTCTTAGCTTGTCTATGATATTTTGCATTGTTGGTTAGCATTCAGCTAAACGGACTGTCGTGTGACGAAACTGTTGTTTTTTTTTTAATACCCAACAATTTGTTTCATGTTTACTCAGTAAAGTTAAACTGGAAGTGGCAACAAATATTAATTCAGGATCTTGAGAAATGCTGCCTTGAATCTGAAGCCATGATTGTATTGCATAAAATAGCATTGGATACAGGGCCAATGCCGTCCATGGAATTGTGACAAGGTGATTGTTCACATTCATCACAGAGTTTTGTGGTACTTTTGAGGCAGATTTTTTCCAAAATTGTTGTAGTTAAATGAATCTGTGCCCACGCTGTCGTTGCGTAGCCCCCACCTCATCTTCTAACGTATGCATCACTCCTCTTCTTTTGTAATCCAACTGAAGTGGGGGGTTATTTCAGAGTGGGGGTCAAATCTCTCATTTAAGACGCTCAGTTCTGTCCTCTATAAAGTAAGACAACCCCCAACCCACCCTCTCCTGTCTCCCATTTTTGTAGACTTTCCTCCTGGAATAAAAGCCATCAAGTTGCAGGGAGCTTTTCATCAAACTTTCATTTCATTTTGCGCTCATTTTATTTTCCAGCCACTAACCCGGACCCCTCCCGGGATGTGTTCCCCAAGTCATCTCCGTCTTTCAGGTTTTTTTATTGTATCGCACGTATTTCAACCAGGGGTGTGGAAAGTTTTGTGCTCAAGGACCAGATTTGATTTTAACAAAGACAGATGGGCCAGGTCATTCGTAGATAAGCTAAATAAAAAAACTGAGAAAAAGAATGTGTTGTGTAAAATATTATCTATCTGTATAGGTAGAATGTAAAATACATAAAATGATCATGTTTAGTCATACAATAATTAATTCTAATTTATAAAAATTTAAACTTTTAATTTAAAAATCTTTTTTTAACAAATAATTCAATTGTGATTAATCATTTCTTTAGTAGATTAAATAAGTTATTGTGTAAATAAGTAAAATATTTTAACTTGATAAAACAAAGAATTTATTGTTTTTTCTATGTAAAATATTTCCTTTTTATCATACAATAATAATGAATTGTTTCTATATACTGTGGGTTCTTAAACTATTCAGACCTCCTTACATTTTTCACTTGTTATATTGCAGCTATTTGCTAAGATAATTTAAATTCATTTCTTTCCTTATTAATGCACAGACAGCACCCCACATTGATGTTTTTTTCCATTTTATTAAAAAAGAAAATGAAATATGACAGAGCCATACACATTTAAACCCTTTGCTACAACACTCAGGTGAAGTCCATTTCTTCTGATCATACTCGCGGTGGTCCTACACTTTCTTTGGAGTCCAGCTGTGTTTGATTATCAGAATCAGAATCAGCTTTAATGGCCAAGTATGTAACAAACACACAAGGAGCTGGCTAGGTACGACATTCAGAACAAAGAACAACGAACGACATAGCAAAAAGAACAAAGAACAAGAGACATTTCTGTTTATAGGAACTATTCATTATAAGACGTGCAAGATGTAAAATCTATATAGATAAATGTGCTAACAGTGTCACTTGTGCAATCGTGTGGTCTACAAAATGTAAAAAGTATATATATATATATATATATATATTACTATAATACTGATTGGACCACCAGGATGTGAGTGACTGTCCTCACATGGTACAAGGTAGAAAAATAGTGGGTTTGCTGATCAAGAATTTAATGCCTTAATTGCCAGAGGGAAAAAACTGTTCGAATGGCTGCTACTTTTGGCTTTCATTGATCTGGAAGCACTTTCCTGACGGAAGTAGCTGGAAGAGCTGGTGGCCAGGATGTGGAGAGTCCGAAAGGATCCTGCCTGCTCTGGACCTAGTTTGTGTTGCGTGCAAGTCCTTGATCGTGGATAGCGTGGTGCCGACAATCCGCTAAGCGGTTTTGATTGTCCGTTGCAATTGGAGTTTGTCCTTTTTTGTGGCAGCCCCAAACCAGACTGTGGCAGAGGTACGCAGTACTGATTGGATAACTGCTGTGTAGAACTGTTTTTGTGGTGGAGGCCCCGTAGCTCAGTGGTTAGAGCACTGGTTTGGTAAACCAGGGGTTGTGGGTTCATATCCCACTGGGGCCTCCACTCCTGAGAAGGGTTGCGTCAAGAAGGGCATCCGGTGTAAAAAATTGTGCCAAACATATATATGCGTTCATCTGAGATGACACGCTGTGGTGACCCCGAAAGGGACAAGCTGAAAGAAACACACACAGAACTGTTTTTGTGGTGGCCCCAAACCAGTCTGTGGTGGAGGTACGCAGTACTGCTTGGATAACCGCTGTGTAGAACTGTCTCAGCAGCTCTTGTGACAGGTCGTGCTTCCTCAGAAGCCGCATGAAGTACATCCTTTGCTAGGCTTTTTTGAGGATGGAGTTGATGTTCGTCCCCCACTTCAGGTCCTCTGAGGACTGTAATTCCCAAGAACTTGAAGGTCTTGACGGTTAACACATGATATATAACGATATACAGATCTGGCCAAGGCTACAAAAACTTTTTGCTACAGTTAAGGTTCTTAAAGAGCACAGTGGCTTCCATAATCCTTAAATGGAAAATTTTTAGGACAATCAGAACCCTTCCTACAGGTAGCGTTCTGGCCAAACTGAGCAATCAGGGGAGAAGGGCCTTGGTGACAAAGGTAAAGAAGAACCCAAAGACTAGTATTGCTGAGGTCCAGAGATGCAGTCGAGAGATGAGAGAAAATTCTAGAAAGTCAACCATGCTTGCAATAATTGTATCAAACCAGCAACCCATTGGCTTTACCAGCCTGTTCCATTCTTCATTTGAAATGCTTTTCAGGCCTTTTCTGTAGCCTTCTTCAGTTCTTTTTTGTTTCTGCTTTGACCTCAACATATTTTCCTTGGTGCATGTGTGTGTTTTTGCGTGCATTTGTGTCTTGTGTGTGTGTGTGTGTGTGTGTGTGTGTGTGTGTGTGTGTGTGTGTGTGTGTGTGTGTGTGTGTGTGTGTGTGTGTCTGTCTGTCTGTCTGTGTCTGTGTTTAGGTGCCAAGGAGATCGATATTGCGGCCACTCTGGAGCACCTGCGAGACCAAAGGCCTGGAATGGTCCAGACCAAGGTTCAACAACTCACATCATGAAGATACAATGAAACACAATAATAACATCCATCCATCCATTTTCTGAGCCCCTTATCCTCACGAGGGTCACGAAAGCGCTGCAGCCAATCCTAGGGGTCATCGGGCAGGAGGGGGGTGCACCCTGAACTGGTTGCTAGCCAATTGCAGGGCACAATAATAACAATGAAATAGTAATACTGCTCCTTGAGCCTTCACCTTATCGTGGTGGAGGGGTTTGTGTGTCCCAATGATCCTAGGAGACAAGTTGTCTGGGGCTTCTCACTGGTCCTACGGATTCTAGGTGAGAGACCAGACAAAGTACGGTTTCATAAACCTCTATGATTAAAACGCAGCTGATGGGTGTCGGCTGACCAAACGGAATGCAGCATTGGCGGTTGCTGAGGCAAAAACTCGGGTGTGGGAGGAGTTCGGTGAGGTTATGGAGTATGACTTCTGGATGGCTTTGAGGAAATTCTGGTCCGCCATCCGGTGTCTCGGAAGGGAGAAGCAGAGCACCATCAACACTGTTTAGAGTGCGAATGAGGGGCTATTGTCCCCAACTCGGGACATTGTGAGTCAGTGAGTCATACTTCAAAGACCTCCTCAATACCACCACCTTTGCAAGAGGAAGCAAACTCAGGGTTCTCTGAGGCGGGCTATCTCTGGCGTTGAGGTCACCAAGGTGGTTACAAAGCTCTACAGTGGGGGGGCCTCAGGGGTGGATGAGATTCACCAAGAGTTCCTGAAGGATCTGGATATTGTGGGGCTGTCCCGGTTGACATGCCTCTGCAACATCGTGTGGACATTGGAGACAGGGCCTCTGGATTGGCAAACTGGGGTGGTGGTCCCTCTTTTTAAGATGGCTAGACTGGTGGGTGTGTTCCAATTACAGGGGATCACACTCCTCAGCCACCCTAATAACGTCTATTCAGAGGTGGTGGAGAGGATGATCCGTCAGGAAATCAAACCTCAGATTCAGGAGGACCAGTGAGGTTGTCATCCTGAACAGGACAAGCTCTAGACCCTCGGCAGGGATCTCGAGGTTGCAAGGGAATTCTCCCAACCATTCTACATGTGTTTTGTGGACTTGAAGAAAGCGTTCTACCATATACCTAAGGTATTCCTGGTGTGGATCCTTTGGAAGTATGTGGTACCGAACCCCCTGAACCCGGCGTTTTGGTCCCTGTACTCCCCGTAATTTTGGTTTGGTCCGCATTTCCGGCAAAAAGTGAGACTCATTTCCAGTGAGGTTTGGACTTCGCCAAGGCTGCCCTTTGTTACCAATTCTCTTCCTAACTTTTATGGACAGAATTTCTAGTTATAGCCGAGACGTAGAGGGGGTCCTGGTTGTTGGCCTTACTATTGCATTGCTTATTTTTGCAGATGATGTGGTTCTCTTGGCTTCACTGAGCCATGATCTCCAACTCTCAGTAAAGGGGTCCGCAGCCCAGTGTGAGTGGGTGGGATGAGAATTAGCACCTCCAAATATTAAACTGTGGTCCTCAGTAGTAAAAGGCTGGCTTGCCCTCTTCAGATCATATCTTGTCCCATGGGGAGGAGTTTTAATATATTGGGGTATTGTTCATGAGTGAGAGAAGAATGGAACGGGAGATCGACAATCAAATTGATGCAGTGTCCGCAGTGATGGAGACTTTGTATCGGTCCTTTGTGGTAAAGAAGACACCAAGACGAAAGATGAAGCTGTCTATTTACCGGTCGATTTACGTTCCGACCCTCACCTATGGTCACGACCTGTGGTGCATGACGTAAAGAACAAGATCCCGGATTCAAGCAGACAAAATGAGTTTCCTCTGCAGGGTGTCCGGGTTCTCCCTTAGAGATAGGGTGAGAAGTTCAGTCACCCGGTAGGGGCTCAGAGTAGAGCTGTTGCACCTCCGCACTGAGAGGAGCCAGATGAAGTGGCTCGGGTATCATTTTAGGATGCTTCTTGGTTGCCTCCTTGGCTGGGCATTTCAGGAACGTCCCACTGGGAGGAGGACCTGGGGACTGCATCTCTCGGGCGGCCTGGGAAGGCCTTAGGAAGCCCTTGGAAGAGCTGGATCAAGTGGTTGGATAAAGGGAAGTCTAGCTGGTTCTACAACCGGGAGAAAATGGATGGATAATAATAGCAATAGACACACTGGACACTTCATTAGACACACGTGCTGCAGTCCATTATTGTCCAATACATGTCCTAAATTGGCACGATACTAATAAATTGTTGTTGTTTTTTCGTCAACTGAATATGTTGTGCTCCATTTTGTGCAGGATCAGTTTGCATTTGCATTGACGACGGTGGCTGAAGAAGTGAACGCCATTCTCAAAGTTCTTCCTCAGTAGGAAGACTGACCTTAAGAGCGACCTGCTCCTACTGGTCATCGTGGCTCGTTTGTCCTCTGATGTCCATCCTTCCTCCTCGTCTTCTCCTCTACTTCTTTGTCCCCTGGATTTGCTCATCATCATGTAAATCCTCAATCTTCTCCGATCTCCATTTGGCCTTGAAGTGTTTAAATGAATTTTAATGTCAAATTCTTGCTTTTTTTTCCAGAATAACTTTAAATAGTCCAAAAACTAAAACGCATCATTCACTTGATTGACTACACTTGAATGCATCAATGGAAAATGTTCTGTTATTGTAGCTTTAGGATTTCTAGCCAAGGTTTCCTATCATCATCCTTGACGTCATTATTGTCGTGATGTTAATTTTGATCAATCGTGCTTTGCTTTTTTGAGATATTTTAAGTCGTCAGTCCACGGAATTACTATCCCCAGGACACAAATCAAGAGGTTAGGCTTGTTACACTGGTGCCTTGACTTGCAAGTTTTTCCACTTACGAGCCGGGGCATGGCAACCATTGCCCTGTGACGTGGGCATGGAGAGTTATGTCATCATTAGTCATTCATTTAACTGGACAAACAGTCAAATACAAAATGAGAACACTAGCAGGGCGCTACAGTAGGTCCACAACCCGCGACCTCACACGCAGGGTAACCGACTCCAGACTGTGACATCACTCCCTAGGCCACTTGTAAATGGACTTAACTATCACATCATTGCAGTAATTTCACTTCACTTAATTTCTTTACATTTATGTTTTTAGAATACAACGCACGGCTATTTTGTTTTAAATAAAACATTAAAAATACAGTAATGACCCCTCACATATTTGCATTTACATGTACTCCAACTCTTGCTATTGTCATATATATATATATATATATTTTTTTTTTTGTTGGGTGTGTGTGTGTGTGTGAATGTTTTTTTTCCACAACATTTTGAATCTGTTTTCATTTTTTGAAACAGTTTTTGTAGCATTACAATTTTTTTAGGTGGTCAGGCAGGGCATGGCTTAGAGGGTAAGCGTACACTTTGCAACCAGAGAGTCGCCAGTTCATCTCACCACCTGAGCATATGTTGTTGTGTTCTTGGGCAAGACGCTTCTCCCACCTTGCCGATGAGTTAATGTGATTGGATGTTTGGTGGTGGTTGGAGGGGACGCAGGTGCAGAATGGCAGCCAATCTTCCATCAGATTGCCCCAGGGCACCCCAATGTTACATAAGTAACGTGCCACTATTAAAGTGCGACTGAAGAGATTGAATGATGCATGGAAGTGTAAACTGACCTCGAGTGCCTATGTTATTATATAAGTAGTAGTAGTAGCATATAAGTTACTGTAATTATAGAACTTCATTTTCTTTCTTTTTTTGTGATATTTGCATGAAAAAAGTCACATGCGGCAGGTGATAAGTACACAGCGCTTTTCAAATCTAATTTTTGAGAATGAATTTATTATTCATCCGTTGAAAGCCATGATGCTAGATTTTGTTTAATATTTAGTTAATATAGGGAATAGCTTTTTTGAGGAACTGATGCATTCACACAACTTGTTCAGGATGAGTCCAAGAACCTACCAATGAGCCAAAAATAGGCCAAAAGTCCACTGAAAAAAGCCCAAAAAGTGGCCAAGACTAATGCAAGGCCATGTCAACAAAAATATAAAACAGAGATTTAACCAATGATAGAGCACTGTGATGAGTTCAAAGTGTGTCCAGACCCATTTTTCTACAGGTTTGATTCAAGTATTATCTGTCCAATCTTGTGAGGATTGTCATGAGGACAAAAGTAGTGCTTTGTCATGCTCTAGCACCTTATTCATCACAAAGTTACATTCCAAAATAGTAGCAGTGATCATGTATTTTATATATAAAAATCTTTATGCATAATAACAATCACAAATACAGTACATGCATCTGAGGTGGAAGTAATATTTTTGTCCACTTGGGGTGGCCATCCCATCATTCTGCAGATCAATATTTGCAACTTTGAGTGTGTGTGGCTTTAAAAGGCAGGGCCTGGCCTGGTGAGTGACATGGGAGTCAGCGAATGAGTGGGTTGTTGGCTCAGAATTGCGGCTGGTTGTTCACTGGCTAACTGCTAGCCAGTATCTGTCTTGAGTGCACAGGCAATAGCGTAACCTCGACAACCTGCCGAGGGATTATAATTGGTTCTAACTAGTGGTGGTAGGCGATATTAAGATAGCTAACAATGCTTACTGTACCATAGATGTGCAGTTGTGTTAATCAGTTTTGCTGTGCACAACACAACACATTGCACTTTATTTTCTTTAAGTCTGAAATGATCCCGAACTTTGGACGTTGTGTTTTACGTAGTCTTTCCTCCTGGCGCTTAGAATTAACATTATTGTTAGTCTATCTGGACAACTGATCACTGCAAAATTGAGTATGTGTGTATAGAATAAAATAAGATAAGAGTATGTATGATTTCAATGTGAGGAGTGAACTGTGATGTGCCGATAGATGACGATGTTGAACTGAGTTGAGGACCTTCATTTGGACAGAAATAGTGTTTTCCTGTTTAACTTGTTACATGTATGGGCAATTCTAAGCATTCTGATTCCATATGGATTTTCACTATTGGAGGCAGGTTTCAGTCCCTAAAGACTACAGGCAAATTAAACCGGTAAGTCGAGGTACCACTGTATTGAGTTTTATTATGCATAGCAGCAGTAAATTGGAGATTATGACCTTCGTAAAATGAAGACAAACGGAGATGTTCTTGTATGTAGCATTCATAGTTATTCAAATTCTTGGACTCTTTGTGGTCTTGATGGGCCTGTCTTCATTTCCGGACAGATGTTTTAGCTACTATAGTTGTACAAAAAAAAAAAAAAATAATAATAATCTGTGGTAGCTGTACAAATTGTCACCATGAAACATTTTCGTGGGTAAAGTCAAGATAAATATGCTTTTCTGTGCTTGAGTCATTTTAGGCATTATGACAGTTAATTTTAGATGTGATAATCCTGTTTATTTTTTTGTATTTGTTCAATTCTTTGTCATATTACCTATGTGATTCCCATGGGGCAATTTATTTCAGTGGCTACTTGTGCATGGTTTTAGCTCAGCAAACAGTCAAAACATATATAATACGACATACACTCTATAGTCCATGACCAGGATTAAAGGAAGTTTCAACTATTCTTTAATGCTTATTTGATTGATTTTGATGTCCTTGTGCATGTACAAACACACACACAGGATGTATCAGCACATTGTACAGAAAAGCAACATGAGCTATTTTGTTCTCTTGGTGTCAATAAAGTCATTTTGTCAGTGTCCTATGTGCAAGTTTTTTTGATTGCACAAAAATGCGTGTGTGGAGGTGTGTGGTGCAGGGGTGGGCAAACTTTGAGATTTTTCTTTAAAATGAAACCATTGTTTAATACAATAAAGGAAGCAAAATTTGCAATAAGCAAAACAACTCGTTATAGCGTCTGCATCACAGTTCTGAGGACCGGGAGTCAATCCCGGCTTGCCTGTGTGGAGTTTGCATGTTCCCCTCGTGCCTGCGTGGGTTTTCTCGGGGCACTCCGGTTTCCTCCCACATCCCAAAAACACGCAACAATAAATTGACACTCTAAATTGCCCGTAGGTGTGATTGTGATTATCCTCAAAAGGACCATGGGAGAACTGGAGCCTATCCCAGCTACCTTTGGGCAAAAGGCGGACTACACCCTGAACTGTTCGCCAATCAGTCGCAGGAAAGACATCTACACCATCACTGAGCGTGAATCGATCCCACGCTGCCCCCACCAAAGTCAGGTGTGTATACCTCTACACCAGTGGCTCCCATCATTTTTTATTGCATTATTCATAAATATATTTAATCAAAATGTTAATACATTACTATGTAGACAGTTACAATCAATTAACAATTACCCAATTATAAATGTTTTTTTAAATTATTCAGAATGGCCTAATTAATAATTACATTTAATCAATTATCCATTTTTCTAATGATGGACTACTGTAATTTGAAAAATTAAATACGTGGAGTGGAACTATTACTGAAGGCTTCTGTAATTATGATTTATTTTGAACGTGGGGTACAAAAAACCTGTACAAAATAAAAATATACCTCCACAGCTGTTCATGAACAGATAGGGAAGTACAATTCATTTAAGTATGATCAAATGATCAAACCTAAATGCATGATGGGCCATATTAGGGAATCGTAGCCATACTTTGCCCACCACCGGTAGAACGTTTCCTTAATGTATGGAACTCCCCGAATGGGAAATAATTTCCTCCAAGAGCAAAAGTGATTGAATGTGCATCAGGTGTGTGAATTGCATTAGCGTGGGCCGTCCGGCACCAGGACACTTCTGGCGCCGTCTGATGATTTTGCACGCAGGGCCTCCTCAATAGCGGCGGGTAGGTCGGTCGGCATTAAGGCCCGTGCGAGCGCGCTGGGAATTGGAGCATTTGCATAGAAAAATTGCTTTGGAGGATCGTCTGCTTTGCATAATTGCACACGGACGACTGGCAGATGGAGGCGGAAGAAGATCAGCACGGGAACGGGTTGAATGAAGCGCTTCATGTCATTACGCTTTGGTGTCACTTTCAAAGTGGGGAATTGTCACAGGAGGCCTACAGAGGCCGGGGAAGCGCACTTGAAGGCAAAATGGGAGCAACAACAACATTCTGAAGTGACACCTTTTATCTCGTTCTTATCAGCAATGTCTTGCTTGTGTCTCATCAGTAAAGTATTGATAAAGTTACAGGATGTCATAGCATTGAGTCTTAGTAACCTTATTAGTGATCTCTGGTGAATGATATGTTAAAAATGTCTTACTAATGATATATTAGCATCCCAGTAATGTCTTATCAATGACGTCTCATTGATGTTTAATCTGTGACATTTTCTTATCATAGACGTGTTATCAATGATGTGTTATTTGTCTTTGTTGTCATCACTGATGTCTTATCAATGGTTTCCTGTCAATAATGTCGTATCATTAGTATCTTAAGAATGTCTTGATGTCTGATCAGCCTTGTTTTATCTTGTCTTAGCAATTATATCTTACATCTGAAAGCCCGTCAATGATGTTTTATCATCCTTCCATACATTTTCTTTTGCCACTTATCCTCACGAGGGCCAGCTGTCAACGGGCGGGGGGGTGGGGGGGTGGGGGGGGTCTGAACACCCTGAACTGGTTGCCACCCAATCGCAGGGCACATTGAGACAAACAGCCGCACAATCACAATCACACCTAGGGGCAATATTGTGCAATTAATGTTGCATGTTTTTGGGACTTGGGAGGAAACCGGAGTGCCCATAGAAAACCCACGCAGGCACCGGGAGAACATGCAGACTCCACACAGCCAGGTCTGGGATTGAACCCAGGACCTCAGAACTGTGAGGCCAACGCTTTACCAGCTGACCCACCATGCCACCTTTTATCAACAATTAAAAAAAAAAAAGTCAACTAATTTATTAAGATTTCTTGTCTCAGAATTTTTTCAGCTCATTAAGGACAATTTTGATGTGTTGAATTCAAATGTCAAATTTGTTTTGCTCAACTACAACAATTATTTTCTTTTCTTTTTTTTTGTTTTTTACATTTTTGTGTATGCGTGTTTGTAGGTATTTTTGCGCATCACCCATTTTCACCACTGGGGTGTGTGACTCCTTCCTTGTAAGAAATAAAATACACAGAGTCGTATTCAATCAATTAAGCATAAGAAAAGTTTGTCAAAATGACCAATGTTGTCACAAAAAAATGTACGTAATTGAAAAAAAAAAAATCAACTTGGCATAAAAGCGGATCTCATTTTCAGATGCAAAATTGTCCTTAATCGGCTGAAAAACACTTTTTTTTTAATAACCCAGGATTATCAATGATGTCTTTGGTGTGTTATCAGTGCATCAATCGATTGTTTATTTGTGATGTCACACTTGAGGTATAAACAAGGTCTTCTGCGCCAGCCAAAGATAGGTTTATGGCAGAGACAGTGTCCCACTTCCCACTGCACTCATCAGCATTTCAGATTGGCTCCCAGTCGAGCAAACCAGCATCCATAATGCGTTGCACGTCTCCTAGCAACAGCAGCCGGGCTCTTAGCAACAGGAGCTCTTAGCAACAAGCCACAAACAGCAAACCAACCCCGGTGGCCCCCACTCACCTCTTGCAAACTCTCCAATCATGGAGTGGCGCAACAGGGGCAGGGTGACCAATCGTCTGGATGAGCGGTCAGTCACGGTGTGCTTTGGGGTTGGGGGGGGGGGTTCTTTGCACAGCTGATCTCCCCCTCCACACACACATTCAGCATGTTAATGTTCCAAAGCTTACATTCAAGCACACTTACCAAATCAATTGGGATTGACAAATTCCTGGTAGTGATTCAACTGCAGAGGAGTTAGGCATCAACTGGGAGAAGCACGCTAGACGACATGAATGAGCGACCACGTCAGTCAAGAGTCTGCTGGAACGCAAAGATCCCACGTAATCATAAATTCGGCAAGGAGATACTTCATGTCTCTGTCATTGCTGCTGTTTTGCTTGGCAACAGAGTTCAAATCGTCTCTTATACAAAGTGAGAAAATGACGCTTTGTTTTTCTTTCGATGTTAAGTTTTTTTTTTTAACCTTTTTTCCAGTTCATGGCCATTCTTGGGTTTTTAAAGACGGGTGTTTTGGGTCATTATCCTGATGCAAGACCAATGACCTGCAACTAAGACCAAGCTTTCTGACACTGGAGATCACAATTCTCTGAAGAATACCTTGATAGCTTATTGTTAGTTTATATGAGAGTTGACACTTATTCAAGGCACCCTCTGGCAGAACATAATAGCCTCCTCCATGTTTCATAGTAGGAACAGTGTTCTTTTTTTAGGTGTAACTGATTTTGTCATCTGCACACACAGACTTAGCAAAAAATTCCCATTTTGTCTCGTCTGTTTACAGAACATTTTCCCATCTTTGTGGCTTGTCAACATGCAGTTTAGCAAATTCCAGTCTCGCCTTTTTATCATGTATTTTCAACAGCAATGCAATGTCCTTCTTGGTTACCGTACCTGAAGTCCATTTTGGCTCAAACAACGATGGATGGTGCGATCTGATACTGATGTACCTTGACCTTTAAATTCACATTTCATTTCTTTGAGCTCTCACGTTACCATTCGAATCATCAGTCTCTTCAATCTGTCATCCATTTTCCTCCTGTGTCCATGTCCAGGGACTTTGGCTACAGTCCTGTGGATCTTGAAATTCTGAATATGTGCAACTTTACTCACAGAAACATCAAGTTGTTTGGAAATGGTCTTATAGCCTTTACGTTTAATGTGTTTGTTTATCATTACAACTTTCAATAAATACTTGTCCCCCTTTAGACAGGGCGATTGACAGATTACAAATGTGATCAAGTCTAATTAGAGGACACACCTTCTTTGAGCTTGTGCCTGTAGTCAAATTATTTTCAATCTTTTCTCGGTCTACCATTATTTCTGTCCAGGCCAGTTTAATGAGTTGTCTTTTTTTTCTTTTTAAAATAATTCTCTTGTTTCTGCGACCACTGTTCTCTTTAATTACCAGACGTGTAACAAACTTTATTTATGAGTGGAGCTGAAATGTGATAGTTTGATGTGGATCCCCTCGTTCCAGCATCCATTTTGGCAAAGAAATAAAAAGCTCTTCTCCACTTCGTGCCAGCTCAACTAAAAATATTGGACCGAGCACCACGTTTTGCGACTTCACACGATAGACTCTTTTCGACTAATGTCACACACCTTCAGGTTTGGAATGCAGTCACCATTTTGGTTTGGTGAATTCACGTAAACAAACCGTAACCAAGCAGGAATCATTTCAGAAAGCGTATGAATGGCGGGGGGAACTGCTATGTTATCGGTTGCTCAAACGAAAGCGGGCGATGTGAAGTGTCTTTCTTTCGACTGCCAGCTGTGATCAAGAACCGGTGCGAGAAAACCGAGCAGTTAGCAACTAAACTGCGACAACTGTGACTGTCTCGTATCAGCAGAGCCGATCTAGCAGCCAAGTCATTCCCTTATGGCAGAGTTTGCTCGGAGCATTTTGTTCATGGCAAGTATTGGATACCTTTGAGAATTTCACACCTACTTAGCAATGACTACGTTCTGTGAAGAAGTATTCTTTATGGCCCAGGGCCTACATAATACCCGTGTGTGAATGCAATGCAAGTCTCCAAAATCTGTATTTTCTGTTTTATTATAATGGGTTTGCAAAAACGAGTTACCGCACCGCTAGCCGTTTCGTGAGTTGAGTTAAAAATGTAATTGTGGACGTAGAGAAAGAGATGCGGTCTCCACTTGGGACTCATCCCGGTCGAACCTCTCTCTCCTTCTCGGTAACAGAAACGAAAATAATAATCTACACCTCTTTCGATGGTATAATTAACACAATTTAACACAAGGCTGATTCTAATCATGCGGTACATATTTAAATTGCATTGTGCGGTACATTAACCTTAGCAGTGTGGAGACACAAGTTGTTTACAATGGATACCGCCGCATCACGAACGCAGCCATTGATGAATCGGTTGGAGGCCTCCAGATCGTTGTAATTCTTTAGTTGGTTCACGGTATAAGCGCGTTTCGAGAAGAGGAGATAGTTGGACAATGTCTGGATCGGTTACCGACGCCCACGTTTGGTTTCTCCATTTGTGTTTCTCCAAGGCATACGGGTCGATATTGTCAATCAAGCAGACTTCTTGTCGTAACGGTTTCTTGAAACGACATCTGATGAGCACCGATAACTTTCCAAAGTCTTTTTAGCCATCATTTTAACAGTCGTACGAACATTTGTGTAACTATGGTCTGTATGCAAAAGTGATACAGTGAACGGGGCGTCAGTAGGGTGAACCCATCCGACACGGCCAGGTGTCCCGGATGTAGTCACGTGGTAGAAAACAGTCAATAGATCGATCACCAAAAAAAAAAAAAGACGAATAGTCGCTGTTTTGGTTTCACAACTGGGTCCAATAAATAGGAAATAGTCAGTTTTTTGAGGAGTTCAAGTCAAATGGATCAATAAACGTAATGAAATGTATGAAAGCAACGCTAGATTTGAACCGGCGAGAAAAATGATCAAAAGGACAAACAGCACCACCAAGCGGTCATTTGGTGCAACAACAGTCTTTGAATCGCCAAGTCTTACTGTGAAGGCTGCTTGAAAGTCGGAAGTAAACAATCCACCACGCTGTTTCCGGTTGCCTTCCTGGTCGCTTGCTGCCCTTAGTGCTCCTTCGTCGTTGTTCAGAATCGGTTCGGTTCGGCAATGAGTGCGCTCATTCCCCGTATCGAGCAGCTGTCTGCCCGCGTGGTTCGGGTTTTGGGTTGTAATCCGGGACCGATGACCCTTCAGGGGACCAACACGTATCTGGTCGGAACCGGGGACAGGTGACATGACAATGTGTTTCATGCTCTTTTATTTTTTTAGCAGTATTTATCACGTTGGGTCGGTATGTGGACAAATAAGACGTGTTAAAGAAAGAAAGAACAGTTTTCATGACGTCAAGCCATATTAGATTTGAGTTTCTCGAAATGATACCTTTGTTTAACCCTGCCGACAGAAAAGAATGAAAAATCACGAGTTTTTACTTCGGTGTGAATTAAATTCAACAAAGTGACTATTTGTTGCTTTAACATTTCAAGTAGTCTGCTTAACTGTAGATGAATCAGTCATGCCCAAAAACAGATGAAGCTATGAAAGTAGTCAGTTTTTGCAAATGCACCAAAACGATTACGAGCCACGACTGTATACTTACTGCTACTATATTTTGTTGCTTAAGATGTGTAGACAATACACTGTCGGTAAGACAGCTGTCTTTTGTACTAATAATGATGGTAAAAAAAAATAAATAATAAGAATTGGTATTATTTACTATTAATTACAAATTATTATTTATTTTAAATATTCCCTGATAATTATAATATTGTTTTGTAATACTATGTATTTTGTACTTACTTCCATTTGTCAATCTTTTTCCCCACTGTTGTCCGTCCCACTTTCCCCACTTTACTAACCAAAGAGGCAAATGTAGACGCAATCTAAATAATCATTATGCATGGATTGGTATTATGGTGTGAATAAAATTAGACAAATTTACCACCTGGGCGGCACGGTGAGGCAGCTGGTAAACCGTTGGCCTCGCAGTTCTGAGGACCCGGGTTCGATCCCGGACCCGCCTGTGTGGCGTTTCCATGTTCTCCCCGTGCCTGCGTGAGTTTCCTCCGGGCACTCGGGTTTCCTCCCACATCCCAAAAACATGAAACATTAATTGGACACTCGAAATTGCCCCTAGGTGTGATTGCGAGTCTGGCTGTTTGTCTCTATTTACTCTGCGACTGGCTGGCAACCAGTTCAAGGTGTACCCTGCCTCCTGCCCGTTCACAGCTCGGATAGGCTGCAGGACTCTCCCTGACCCTCGTGAGGATAAATGGTGAAAAAAATGGATGGATGGATGGATGGAAATTTACCACCTGCTATGATTAGAGGACTTGTTGCCCAAAACACACACATACACTCTATCAGAATGTGTAGGACTTGTCGGTTCGCTTCGCTGTAAATTAAACCATCGTGTTTACAGTCGATGCAATGGAAATAATGATCATGCATGCGTTACAAATGCTAAAATATAAACATAGACATTGAAACATAACATTTGGAGTACTTTTTGATGCTTATAAAATGTACAGATATAGGGAATAGGCTCTGTTCTTAATTGTATGTACCGTACGAATATTCTCCAGACGAGTGCTCATCGACGCCGGTGAACCGGCGGTCCCGGAGTACATCAGCAGTCTTAAGGAGGCTCTGAGGATGTTCAACACCAACATTCAGGAGATCCTTCTCACGCACTGGCATCACGACCACACGGGCGGCGTGGACGACATCTGCAGGGATGTTACAGGTGAGGACAAATCAACAGTGTTTCCCAAAAAAACAAAACAACCCAAAACAATATAATAGAAGTTTGACAGGATGTGTAATGTATGCCGCAGGTTCTGAGCTCCGAGTCAGCAAACTTCCTCGATCCAGCCAGGTCGACGAGGCCTCGGGAAGCCAGAAGTACACGTACCTGAAAGACGGAGATGTGGTCCACACGGAGGGAGCCACGCTAAAGTCAGTTTGGATCAAACTAGTTGGGATGGGTGGGCAAGTTCTGAAATGTGGAGGGGTTAAATAATGAATGACATTTAGAACAGCACTTGTTTCCAGATAGATAAATTGATAGATAGATGAGGTGCCTTGAGATGCGAGCTAAATTTGCATCATGACCACACTCGTAAGTCAAAGCACTCTTACCACAAATCATCTTTCCACATTAAAATGAATGAAAATCCTATCAATCCGTTTCAGACACACACCCCCGGAACATTTTTTTTTTTAATGAGGACAAATAGCACGTCACAATTTTGCACACATACTGTAAGGACATAATAATGCAGAATGTAAAGAATTCAACAGCTTTTGTTGCACTTTTTTGCTTTAATTCAATGGACATTGTGCTGCCTCTTCTGGTGTGCCTGTGACCTATAATGAGATGGCACCCAGCTATCAATGTTTCCACAGTGTTAGCTGATATTTGCAAATAACTGCTCTGACGTCACACAGAAGAAATCTTCAACTAGAAAGCCCAAACATTTAAAAAACAAATCTCATTCCACAGTAAGCCGCACTAATATTACCAATTCTTCGCAGAGGGTAAAGAGCAACGTTCCCTCTCATTTTTTACGTGTATTAGCAAACGCACTAAGGCCGTGAGCGCCCCCTTTGACCACTGTGAGGAAGATCAGACGTATGCACTGTGGTCAGATCAGTGTAATCCATTGAAATTACGTGGCTCATTCAAAGGTTCAGATTACATTCCCATCAGAAAATTTTCAAGAACAATTTTGTGTTTTTGCAAACTTACACTGAAAATGTCAACAAACAAAAAATTACATTACAAAACACATTCATACCAAGTCAGTTTCATTTTTTCTACCCACAATGATATCGCCATCTGTTTTTCTTGGTGTAAAACTGAATTAATGCTTGCAGAATCCATATTGAAAGCTGAATGATGCTCTCAAACAGTTTTAGGGTTAATGTTATGTTGCCTCCTATATTTAAAATACAGAATTTTCTTTTTGGCCAATGTATTGTCTGTGCTTTCATCCTTAATCAGGCTATGCCAAGGTGGAATTTTAATATTACACACCATCTCATCCTGCACTTTCTATTTTGGCTTTAGACCAGACCTTTTTTACTCAAAAAAAGAGAAAATCTCATCCAGTGTCACTGCATTTTCCTCTATTATTCATATATCCCTATGTTTGTAATTATGAGTGTACCCCTTTAAAATGAAGGGGGGGCGGTGTCAGGTAAGATGGGAAGTAGAGTGTGTGGTCCAGTGAGGCCGAGCAGCAGGTCTTTGTGAGAGGTAGTGTGGTGCCGGTTAAAAAAACAAAAAACAAACAAACAAAAAAAAAAACGTCCAGTAGTTCACTGCACTGAGTCTGTTTTCCTCTGTGCTGAGAGTGTGCGACAAGTGCGCAAATGCGCAGTTACGCATCTTAGAGGGAACATTGGTAAAGAGTGTAATATATGCCTGTGAATTGTTATATTGTTTGTCTACATGTGTTGATTCACCATTTGTGTTAAAATATCAGTTGGTTACAAGGTCATCACAGGCCCACATTGATGCTCTTCATTATCCCATCTATGTCATTTCATGTTATGAGTTAGGATTAAGGTGGTGGAAGGTAATGGGTTGTTTTGAATTTGTTTTGAAGCCAGAGTCAAAGCAAAAAAAATCGCCCAAGCAACGGTTTGCTTCTTAAATGACATGAAGTTGGGTCACTTTTATCTCAAAGTACCGCTCATTGATGAATGGATGGATCATGATCATCAGTGCTGTTTTGGTGCCAGGGTGGTTTTCACACCAGGCCACACAGACGATCACATGGCGTTGCTTCTAGAGGAGGAGCAGGCTCTGTTTTCGGGGGATTGCATCCTGGGCGAGGGCACAGCCGTCTTCGAGGACCTCCACGATTACATGAGGTCGCTGAGGACGCTGATGAACGCCGGCGCTGACCTCATCTACCCTGGTGAGGAAGTGGGCCTTTCCCACTGTGTGAGTGGTCTCGTTTTTGTGTAGGTCCACTGAGGAATGTTTTGTGTTATGTAGTGAAGCCATACATTCCTCCTTCCACTGATATATATTTGTCAAAAGGGGCTTGATATTAACACTTTCAGAATGCTTGTGAATTTCAGATGGGGGTGGACGGGTGAGGGGGTGCTCTGCCACTCCAACTTCATTGGGGCAAAAAAACACTGCTCACCAATAAAAACTGAGACTCAACTCAAGCTTTGTGTTTCGTCAGTATCACTTCTGGCCCGTTTTTTACTTGTGAGAGTATAGATTGGTGTCTTGAGTTTGATTTGTTCCCTGACCATCCTCTGATCTCAAATCAGATCTCAGATCGTGCCCCAAGTGGTGGAGTTCAGGTATCTTTGAGTCTTTTCCACGAGTGAGGGAACAATAGAACCGGAGCTCGACAGGCGGATCAATGCAGCGTCTCCAGTAATGCCGACTTTGTATTGGTCCGTTGTTGTGAAGAAGTAGTTGGGTTCACAAGTGAAACCAAAATCTAGGCCAATCCATTTTATACCATCTAATTATCTGAATGGGGAAAGCGTGGTTCACATACTGTACAGTGAAGAAAACAAGTATTTGAGCACCCTGCTATATTGCAAGTTCTCCCACTTAGAAATCATGGAGGGGTCTGAAATTTTCATCGAAGGTGCATGTCCACTGTGAGAGAGATCATCTAAAAAGAAAAATCCAGAAATCACAATGTATGATTTTTTTCACGATTTATTTGTGTGATACAGCTGCAAATAAGTATTTGAACACCTGAGAAAACCAATCTTAATATTTGGTACAGTAGCCTTTGTTTGCAAATACAGAGGTCAAACGTTTCTTGTAGTTGTTCACCAGGTTTGCACACACTGCAGGAGGGATTTTGGCCTACTCCTCCACACAGATCTTTTTTAGATCAGACAGGTTTCTGGGCTGTCGCTGAGAAAGAGTTTCAGCTCCCTTCAAAGATTCTCTATTGGGTTTAGGTCTGGAATCTGGATAGGCCACGCCAGAACCTTGATATGCTTCTTACGGAGCCACTCCTTGGTTTTCCTGGCTGTGTGCTTTGGGTTTTCTAATGATTGCTCCAACAATGGACTTTTTTTCACCAAGCTGCTTGTCAATTTCTCTGTAGCCCTTTCCAGCCGTGTGGAGTTGTACAGTTTTGTCTCTGGTTTCTTTGGACAGCTCTTTGGTTTTGGCCATGTTACAAGTTTGATTCTTACTGACTGTATGGGGCAGACAGGTGTCTTTATGCAACTAACGACATCACACAGGTGCATCTGATTCAGGATAATACACGGTTGAGGAGGTGGACTTTTAAAGGTGGACTAACAGGTCTTTGCGGGTCAGAATTGTAGCTGATAGACGGGTGTTCAAATATTTATTTGCCGCTGTATCATACAAATAAATCATTAAAAATCATACATTGTGATTTCTTGAGTTTTCTTTTTAGATGATCTCACAGTGGACATGCACCAACGATGAAAATTTCAGACCCCTCCATGATTTCTAAGTGGGAGAAATTGCAATATAGCAGGGTGTTCAAATACTTAACATATTTTCTTCACTGTAAATGCCTTGATCTAAATTGCAATTATTGAGCCTTGGTGGAGGTTTGTACTTTTTTCATAAAATTGAAGGTTGACACATCACAAAGTGGATGTCCAATGAAAACGCTGCACGTTGTGCAGGTCACGGTCCCGTGGTCCGGGACGCCAGCGGCAAAATACAACACTACATCAGCCACCGTGATCAAAGGGAGGAACAGATCTTGGCGACCATTCGGGCCGCAGCGGGAAAGCCCTTCTCCTCCATGGAGCTTGTCAAGATCATCTACAAGGTCAGTAAAATTCACAAAAATATGGCTCTTGGTCACATATGCGCAAACACCAAAGAGCGACAATTCACAGAATTCTGAACCTGGCTCTTAACTCATGCCGTAAGGAGTCTTCCTCAGACTGGTGAACATCATTGAAATCCACAAGAAGAATGAAGCAAACTTTAAATTTGAAAATACCACACATAACAGATGCCGTATCGTAGGCCACTCCGGGTAACACGTTAACGTGATTAATTTTGGGCTGCAATTTAGGATTATTTTAAAGATTGCTCTATCCAACAATTATTCTTATTTTTGTATTGAAGTGATGAATCATATTAAAAAATATATTACATTATCTCCTCATTCAAAAATGGCATTATTTCAAATTGAGAGTGCAGAAAAGACACAAACATTGATTATGATTCATTTATGATTTGGTTCATAACATCTGTCAGAAAATGGACAAAAATGTTATTCGTTTTGTAAAGTAAAAGCAGATGTTTGCAAATGTTTTATTTTGATTCAATATAAAGATAATCAGTCTGCTTTCATTGAGGATTACAGAAATTGGAGGGTATTTACTGTTTAGAAGCTGCAATTCTGAACATTTGGACAGTTTTAGGTTGGAAAAAGGTCCTACAACAATGAGTTGATAGTCAAAATAGTTGTTGATTAATTTGAGAATTCATTAGTTGTGAATTAATCAATTCATTGTTGCAGCTCAAGTTAAATTATTAAACATCTCAAATGTTAATTTATTATTTAAAGCGCATTTTATACACAATGTGCTTTACATGATTAAAAGCATTTAAAAAACATAAAAGTACAATTAAAGCAGCATAGAGTGCAAGAAATCAAATATAAAATAAATCATTATATAATATTAGGCTAAAAAGCATCACAAAAAAGAAGAGTTTTTAATCTGGATTTAAAAACATTCCCACTTAGGGCTGATGTCACATCTGTTGGCAATTTATTTTATTTTTTTGCACTGTCATAGCTAAATGCTGCTTCACCATGTTTGCTTTGGACTCTGCACTCAATTATTAGACCCAAGTCAGTCAATCTCAGAGCCCGACTGGGTTTATATCCCATCAGCATTTCTTTCATGTATTCAGGACATAAACCATTTAGTGAAGTATATTCCAACAGCAGAACTTTCAAATCTATTTTAAAGCTGATTGGATGCCAGTGCAAGGACTTTAGGATTGGAGATATACGCTCTTGACCACTTCGTTCTGGTCACAACCTGAGCGACAGCATTCAAAACGTGCTGCAGCTGTTTAATGCTCTTTTTGGGGAGCCCAGTCAAAAGACATTTACAATAGTCAAGTCGACTAGGGATACAAGCATGCGTGAGCTTCTACTGGTCTCCTTGGCACACGCAAGCCTTCACTCTCGATATGTTCTTTTGATGGTAGAAAACAGTTTTTGTAATTGATTTGATAATACTGTTGAAGAATACTAAGGCTTTGAACTTGGTCTTTGGTTTTTAAAGATAGTGAGTCCAAATATTTTCTAACACTAACAGCAATCCTCTTTTCTTTATCACCAGAAACAATTATCTCAGTTTTTGTGGTTGAATTGAATCTTGGGTCATCCAGCTATTCATCTGTTTGGTTTATTTATCTATGAAGGATGATGTTTACATACAGATTCTGACATTTTCCATTTATTGGTACTTATTACCTGTAAAGTATTTTTATAGCTGTAATTTCCAGCCGATAAGTCTCAACTTTTTTCACACGCTTTCAACCCTGCGGTTTATGTGGTGATGCGGCTAATTTGTGCATTTTTTTGTAACGGCCGCAAGGGGGCACTCGAGCGGAAAAGGTAAGAGTGAGACCGGTGGAATATATGTGCCGAGAAAGTGACTTTTACCGTTACAGCCCTGTTTGCGCTGCGCTAGTGCGTTACTGCCGTGTCTCAGTGATTTTTACCGGTATGTTTTTTTTAAACCGGCCCTGTTAGCCCGGCGCTAGCGTTAGCACGGTGGCGCTTGCTTTCGCTCAGTGGCGCTAGCGTTAAACTCTCTGTGTACCGTCTCTGTAAATATCTCGTTTCAATGTAGGTTTCAATGTGGGCACTTGCGGCTTTTACACAGCTGCAGTGTATGTATGTACGAAATGGTATTTCCTTTACAAATGTATTGGGTGAGGTATATAACCAGGTGCGCTCTGTAGGCCGGGAATTAAGGTATTTCTGTACAATTGATGCAAGTCATTGTGAAGAAAAAAAAATTGCAGAGAGGACAAAAAATGTTCCAGAACTTGTTCTGTATCAGAAGAAACAGCAGAAAAAACAAAACAAAAAATGTTTTCAATAATTTCATTATCACCTGCTTTTTATCGAGGCGACCTGCCCCCCCCCCAAAAAAAAAACAAAAAAACCTGACATTCTATTTTAAGGTCATATAATGCAGACCTTTGATATACAGTAATATTTCATTAAAAATATTATCCAAAATTTGAAACATTTTCCATATTGATTTTACAGGACACTCCTGAGAACCTTCATCAGGCAGCCAACGTGAACCTGGTGCACCACTTGAAGAAATTGGAGAAAGAAGGAAAGATAAGTCAAGGTGAGTTATGCTTTTAAATTTCATGTTCATGTGTCATGCTTCATAAGCTATTTTACTGTAATACACCCCCCCCCCACTCAGTGTTAACAGAATCATCACGGAACAACACATGGAGGAGTAACCTGTAACGAGGATGACGTAATGACCACAAATGGAAGAGTTGCCTTTTTTTTTATACCACTGAGACTCATCAGTGTCTGCTATGCAGATTTATTTACGATGAAAACACATTAAAAAACACAAAAAAATAATGTAATCTTTTAAAATGAGTTGAGTTGTGTTTTATGTTTTTTTTTTAACTCTGCAAGACTTTTTTTTTTTTTTTTTAACAAGAACTTAATTGTTCACAATGGATGCACTGGGACACCTCATAATGAATCACTGTGTGATTTTACTCCGGCAATCATCAATAAAAGTGATAATAATTAATCATAGCAGTCAGGCTCACTTAGATTTACTGCATGAAATGTGAAACATTTGGAAAAGGTCATAAAAAGCAAACAAATAAAGCTAGTTGACCCTAGGTGGTGCACCCCTGTTCTCTATAGAAATGGGATCTAGAACGCCAAGATGTTAATATTTTTGGTTTACAAAAAAAAAAGAATACATTTTACAATGCACATGCTTACAATAAATAATTTGATTCAGTGGGAGGGAAAAACAAATTATAAACTGACCAATGTAAATCTGGCCTACCTCTTGGATACCAGTCATGTATACCACACTTTAACAATCACTGCTGTCTACTCTATTGTAGTCTATAATTTGATAAATATAATATTCCAGTCAGTGCCTTTAGAAAAGTTTAAAATCTTGTAATTCACATGTGTACCAATGAGTAGCAGCAGCTACCAGTTCTTTCCTCTTTTCGCAACTGTTTTTTTAAAAAATTGTGACTTCTTGTAACTGTAAATTAAATAAAAACTGGTTTATGTTTCGTGAGGTGGGTTTCATCATGCTCTATTTTTGCATAATTTGCGTCATGATGACAATACAGTAACAGATTGGACTCCAAAAGTGTCAGTGTGTTAACATGTGAGCTGAATATTGACAAATGTAAGAGGACTTTGAGCTGTGTGCGTTTGTGTGCACGATTGTGTGTTCACAAAGCACAAACGGATGACAAAGGTGATGTTTAAAGGTGATGAGACATGCTGGACCAAATCCAGACCACGAGGTTATTCCAGTACACCTGAAATTGCTATATTGTTTCTTACATTTATTGAACAAAAACTTCCCCATAAAATTGGTTAGTTACCCATTCTGGGCAGGGGTTGCAAATTTGTAACAGGTTTAATATAATCGAAAATTTTAAGTCAAGAGTATCATTTTCTGAAAGTATCTGATTTTTCGCTCTGCAAAATTTTATTTGGTCCAGAGAGGGTTAAAATGTCCTAATGTGTGAAGTGTTTTCCACCTTCCGTTGGCCTAACAGTTCTGAGGACTGGGGTTCAAACCCCGGCCCGCCTGTGTGAGTTCTCATGTTCTCCCTGTGCCTGTGTGGGTTTTCTCTGGGTACTCCGGTTTTCTCCCACATCCCAAAAACATGCAACATTAATTGGAGACTCTAAATTGCCCCTGGGTGTGATTGTGAGTGCGACTGTTGTCTGTCTCTATGTGCCCTGCGATTGGCTGGAAACCAGTTGAGGGTGTACCCGGGTCCTGCCCGATGGTAGCTGGGATTGGCTCCAGCACTCCCGTGAGCCTTGTGAGGATAAGCGGCTCAGAAAACGGCTGGATGAACAACAGAAGTACAAAATGTCTACATATACGTTTTTAATATTGAGGTAGAAAAGAAATCAAAACCTCTTTTGGCCCTGTGTGAAAAACAAACAACAGCCTGGACTTGTCCCCCCACCTGAAGGCAGCGGGAGGCTACCCTGACGTCCACCAGGGTGAACCCCAACGTACAGGCGCCGAGCCGGGGGGCAATAAGTATATCCACACCTGCTCAATGCCTCTCACTGTGGGCATCTCTAGAGTGGAAGACTGTCCAACCCATCTCAAGAGGACTGGTACCAGAACCCAAGCCGTGTGTGGAGGCGAGCATGACGATATCTCGTCGGAACTTTTGAACCTCACACACCATCTCGGGCTCCTTCCCCGCAAGAGAGATGACATCCACGTCCCTAGAGCCAGTTTCTTTAGCCAGGGATCAGATTGCCAAGGTCTCTGCCTTCGGCCACCGCCCAGCTCACACTGCACGCGACCCCATGACCCCTCCCACAGTGCGTGAACCCATGGGAAGTGGGACACACGTTATCCTTTCGGACTGTGCTCAGCCTCACCCCATAGGTACAGGCGCTCGCCATCAAGGCCCACCTCCAGGATAATCAATAACAATAATGTAACATTTCCCAAGTGCCTTTTTTTAAGCAGACACACGAGCATGTGTTTTAACACAACCAAAAATGAAATCGGTAAACTTTCAAGAGCAGTCGAATTTCTTTGCATTACTTTAAGAGGCCCCCCCCAAAAAAAAAATAGCTGAATTAACATTCATTCATTCATTTGCATTTATTTTTAATTCATTTATTTCAAACAACTTGTGAAATGATTCAGTATATATAAAATAATTATCATTAAATTATTGGTGAACTAAAAATTGTCCTTTAGAGTACGTATAAAGTATTTTTAAAAATTCAATCAGTAAATTGACATTAACTATACGTGACGACTGTAGAAATGCCTCTTTGGTCATGTTCACAGAGTTTTAAAATTGGCACTTTGAATACTTTTCAGGGCAGCCAGCTTGAACCCTGTCAAAAATCTACTGAGCAGCCCCACGAAGAGGTCAAAGTTCTACTCAGTGGCGGATGAATAACCACCAAATGAGATGTCCACACGATACTGCTGTGCTGGATTTAATGAAAAAAATCATTGACCGGTTTCTGTGGCCGTCAGGCCTCGAAACTTTGGAACACATTATTCTGCTCACATGTCAGGTTGACTGGTGACCAATCCAGGGTGTACTCCACTTCTCTTGCCAAAAGTATTTTTATTTTTCCCAAAACAGGCTTGTTAGCTACACTAAAGACTTTAAATTGCCCTGATAGGTATGGATGTAAATACACAGCGTGCTGACCAGTTCTGGGTGTACCCCACTTCCTTCGCCAAGTCTTTTTTCTCCTCAAATCAAGTACAGTATGTTAACTCCATCGAAGACTACATTGTTCATGCGTTTGAATGTGACCATGGCTGAACGGCGATGAATTTTCCGATAATTCGAGCGATGAACATTATTCTGAAGGGTCCCATGAAGACAGTGAAGAATACAAGCTTTATGAAGGTATTAAATGTTATCAATTTGAGCCAGTTAGACAGCACACGTTCGAATTCAGATTAAGTAGCTCTCGATGAAGAAGCCGACACAGCAGTCAGACCCATCGTGGAGGATATGCCTCGACTCGGAAATATCGACTGGTAAGCGTTTGTGAAGTTCTTCATTAGTTTAGTTTGTCAGAAACTGATAAATACTAAAGGCTTCGATATCCTGAATGTATATACGAAGTTTTCGGTCTTGTTTTGAAATTATGCAAACACTGTGTATTTGGCGATTTGGTACGGGACAACAACTTTGCGTGTAAAACGCCTATTATTGCACCAAAACAAACAAAAGCCGATAACGTAGTCTCAGTTAGTATATTTTCACAAATAAGGATTTTAATGAACGTAATCCATTCAAAATGTTGCCACGTTTATTTGAGCTCTATAGCTGGTCATAACTTACTTCACCATAAATATAATTTCACATGGTAAACAGACGCCATAACGAGACAGTACCCAGACCCGTCCAAACCCCATTTTTGTCACAATTTTCCCAAGATGTCATGAGCAGAACTGCAAAACTTTATGCTGAAAGCTGTGAACGGGTATCCTGTCCTTTTGTTTGGGCACTGAACGCTTAAAATACAATTGGCTCCCAGTTTATCATCTTCCAAAACAGCCCATCCCAGATTGTGTGACGTCAGAGGTCCGCCCATTAAATGAGTCGTTTTTTTGCAGGTAAGAGAAACCTAGGTCAAAGTTCGCGGACTTTAAATCATAAACACATATTTTTGGGTAAAAACATGATATACATTTTATGGAACAGTTGAACATGTATTTTCGTCCAGATAAGATAATTTGCATTAGAAATTACACACTCCATACACTTTAAGTAATTATGCCTGACAAATGACTGGTAACCAGTCCAGGGTGTACCTCACTTTACTCGTAAACTATTTTTTTTCACCCCCTAAAATGAATGTTAACTCCATTGAATACTAACTTGGTAATGGGTTTGAATGTTTGTGTGTGTATATATTTTATACTGATATTGACCGGCGACCGGTTTGGCTGGGATGGGGTCCAACACTCTGACGAGTCGTGTTTAAATACATGGATAGATCCATCTAGAATGTCATAAACAACCGGTAGCTGCTCATTGGGATACACTGTGGTGTAAATTCATGATGTTCATGGTTGTGATTGGACGGTGGACTTAATAAAGTGACCGGTGGAGGTACTGCACGAGGAGGATGAAGAGGTTGAGGAGGGGGTTACCGAGGGGGGTGTGTGCTAATGGGTAGCCGACGAGATAAACGAGGCAGTTTGCCTGTGTACCGTGTACTGTACTATAGCCTGTACCTTACCAACATGGCGGCGCCGCACACGTACCAGGCGACAGCGGCTCCGTCACTCCACTCACCTCGACCCCACTCGGCTGCTCAGCTTGCAGGTAAGTTTCCGCTCGATCTCGGCGGCCTTTGACACCCTCGCCGATACAAATTTTTCGTGCTTTCATCCGACGCGCAACACGATTTTTGCTCTTTTAACGTCCTGCTCACCGAGCTTGTCCCACTTTGAAAGGTGCATTCGAATTCAAGTTCAAAGTCGCCGTTATGTCCTCCGTCCGGAACATTTCCAACATGAACCGAGTCGTGTTCTCAGTTGTTTCTCGAACACGTCACGGTATCGTTTGGTTTGGGAAGTGGGAGCAAAAAGGTGGACCGTCGAGGACCGACCGTGTCATGCGTGTGTGTCAGAGGCAAAGAGGCGCTTGCTGCGGGCAGACATGTTCGGCAACAGGCCGGCGGAGGAGGTTTTATAAAGAGCGACTTTATTTTTCCTTGTCGAGCGCGTGACAAGTGACCCAATTTCATCGACCCCCGCCCCCAACCCCAAATGTTTAACTTTAATCGGCTTCCTGTTCGACGCCGAGGGGGTCCAAGTGACAGCAGGCACGCACTCATCCTGTTTCATTTCTCAAGCTCCAAAGTTCAGTAAAATCGGCAACAACTTGTAAACGAGATGGACTTTGCATTGAGTTTTGTGGTCACGTGAATATTAAAACTTATTTACGCCTCGTTTTGGCCGTTTAAAGAGACGCGTGCGGACAAAACGGACAAGATGAAAAAACGTCCCCATTTCCTGTGGTGTCGTTTCAAAATAAAACAATCTAAAAATTAAAAGCATTGTTTGCGCGCCTGATCCAGTTGAGAAAAGAAAAAAAAAAACAACCTACAGCACATGTCCATGAGACTTGATTTACTGTAATTATTAGTAGAAACGAAACAAATATAGAACCGATCATAATTTTGTGTTCTCATACATATGCAAATAGAAAAAGGGTAGATGGAGTACACTGACAAAAGATTAGCAAAAGCAGTAACTAAATGCCTTAATTTTGTTGTTGTTTGCTGCCGAATATGGTGAAAATGATATTGTGCCAGCATCTAGGTTGGTGGCTGCAAGAAATCTATTTCTTTCAGGCTGCGTAATCTTTGCTTTAGCTTTTCTTGGAAGTAGAGGAAAAAAAAGTAAGATTGTGTGTAAGTTACACACATCGTTTTAGTTAGCTTTATAGGTCTGTCTGCACAATCTGTGTACTTTTACATTTTCATACAGGTGTCCAAAAATGTACAGTTGTGTAAAAGTGAAATTTTAGTTCTTTCATTCATCTTATACGCATAAATAAAACTTCTTGGGGTCCTTTTAGGATGCACCATCTTTGCATTCAACTTTTTGGCAGGCGGAGAGAAATGTGACATTTTAGTGCCTACGTTCAGGTTGTCACCATTCCGAAGCCTGCTCAAGCAAATGTCCCTTTTATGTATTATATAATATAGAATATTTCCATTATTGTGTCTTAAACTACATTTTATGATTCTACCTGGCAGTCATATACGCTGAGGTTTTGGAGGGCAGGTGCTCGGTCCCTAAAAAGTTGCACCTAAAAAAATTCTGATGAAAGCGTTTCAAGGTCTCATGGTAAAAGTATTTGATGGAAAAAGTTTCCCGCAGGCTGAAAATACTTGTCAGCAGCAAAATTATCATTGTCAAAAGGGTAGAGGCTGGACTGAAAATGGCACTTTTTTTTTTTTTAACCAAGGGTAAAAAGTGCTGGTACTTGAGCACCACTTTGGTTCTATCAGTGCACACGCCTGCTACTGGTGTTGTGCTATTGTTCTTTGTGGCGTTTGCTGTTGTGTTACTTTGTGGAGAACGTGACACTAAGCCGATGTGGATATGTTATCTTTCTGGGTTGGACCAGTGTGAATTTTTTGACTGTTTTGGGATTATTTGCTTTTCTCAGCAGCCCAAACGTGAACTTTGAGAAGGATTGCAACACTGCAGCCCGTTCAGTTTTGACACCTGTCTTTGAGATTTGGTTTTCTTTGTGGGAAATGTTGATCCAGTAGGTTTGAGTGTTTGAATTTTCCTTTAGTTCATTTTTAATATTTGAGTACAAATGTTAAAAATATGGTACAAATGAAGTACAAATGTGCGTTAATCTTACCAATGCCTGGACATTGGCAATAAGACTGTAGACATCTTGTTTTTAGTCTTTTAGCACAAACTGTGCCTTGATTGTATATATTTTATTTGAGTTACTTAACGTTAGCGCTCATATGTTTTATTATATTGATTTTGCATTGGTTTAAGCACCATAAGGAGTAACGCTCATTATCTGGTTGTGTGCACAGTTGTATAATGACAATAAAGACTTTTGATGGATTGATTTTATTGATTGTTGGAGTAGTCGTACGGAGTAGTACGGCAAACCAAAGATACCAACAAACATACCGAGACAATTCTGACTTTACTTGTAAGATTACTTTTTTTTTTGTTAACTTAAATTTTTTTAAGAATGTTTTTTCTTTAACCCACAATTTCAATCCCAAAAGATTTTCATTTCTAGAATGTTTTTTTTTTTTGCTCACAAATTTACATTATCACTACTTTTATATGTAAGATTTGAACATTTCTCATATAATGAGGACATAATTCTAGCAAGATCACCACCTTATTTTTTTTTCTGCCTACCAAGAAAATTAAAATTATTCTTTAAATATTCTGTTTTTTTTTTCCCCATAAGATTCTAACTTTTTACCAAGAGAATTTGGTATTTCAAACAGAAAAAAAGTGCAACCTTTTATTTGTTTATGTTGTGCTATGCTTTCATGTTTTGAAGAGTGCATTAGAATTAAGGCATCCAGTTTTATGTTGTGTTCATCCTCAATGATGATTTTTGACCAGATGTTGAGTTTGCTCTTTTATGTCATATTAACAGATAAGTCCAATCAAATAGTTGACCCACTACCTCCATATTATTAGTTTGTTCTTGGAAAATTTAATTTTTACCACTTTTTTTACTCTCAAAAAGAGCTTCTTTTAAAAAGCATAATTTTATGACATCTTTATCACAAAAGTACAATAGTTGTAAGATTGAGTTTTAAAAAATATATATATTCTGGGATTTTTCTAGTATCATTAGGATGTTGTTTTTGTAAGATTACAAATCTTTTTTTATTAAAAATGAAATAACAATCCCAATTTCTTTTCTGGTAAAATGAGCACAAGATACCGTTTAAAAAAAGTTCGGCAGGGGGGATGTCAAATGATATTCTGTAAGTCTACTTGTAAAAATAGGACATTACTCTTCTAAAATTATTTATTTTTCATGGAGGAATCTCATACCAAATTCGGCATTCAGACAAAAGTAGAAAAATGAAGACAATTCTTGCAAAATAAGATTTTCTTAAACATACTTTCCCCCCATCATAATAACACTTTAAATTTCCTTGTCTGTCTTGTAATATACATGAGTAATAACACTGATTCAGATTATTACAGCTGTACTACGCCAGAGTTGTACAAAATGCTTTTTGTAGTCTGAACAGATTTTTTTTTTCTTTTTTTCCTTTTACTTTTTTTAACATTTCATTGCCTGGAGGCGGCAGGCGCGTCCGAGTCGCCAATGTGTGAAGCGAAGTCAGTCTTGCATCTTGCATAACGACCACTAAATTGGTTACCCGAAGAAGCCGTGACTGCAGAGCTGAGCTCCGGGCTGCTGGCGTGCTAATACAAGCTAATAGCG
The DNA here is from genome assembly GCF_019802595.1 of Syngnathoides biaculeatus. Classification (NCBI taxonomy): domain Eukaryota; kingdom Metazoa; phylum Chordata; class Actinopteri; order Syngnathiformes; family Syngnathidae; genus Syngnathoides; species Syngnathoides biaculeatus. Next base: position 17,633,680 of record NC_084652.1, on the reverse strand, counting down.
TAAAAGGCTTTGGGGGCGAGCTAATTGTAGCGTCCCTTCCTGCTGCGGATGTTGCCGGCCGGGATACATTGCTGCAGTCGTGGCGCAAGGCGCCATGGCAACGTGTGAGCCTGCTGATCCCTGTTTTCTGCTGATGGAGTGCTTTTTGTACATCAACATCATAACTCGCGAAGGACATCTGGACAGAAAAGTACTTGATTGATGAGCTGGAAAAAGTACCAATCAATTATGGACACATTTAGAATACACTTTGGAATTTCACAATAGTTTTGTGGATTATTCAAAAGTCTTAAATGCAATATTCCATTTTTCTCTCCACTGCTTATCCTCACTAGAGTCGTAACTATGCTGCACCCTATCCCAGGTAACTGCATGCATTAGGATGGGTACACCCTGAACTGGTTTCCAGCCAATTGCAGGGCACGTTTAAACAAACAACAATTCACACAGATTCATACCTACAGACAATTTAGTCGTCAATGAACCTACCATGCATGTTTTTGGAATGTGAGCGGAACCGGAGTACCCGGAAGAAAGAACACACAGACAGAGGAAGAACATCCAAACCCAACACAGCTGAGGCTGGATTTGAACCCAGGTCCTCAGAACTGTGAGGCAGATATCCTAACAAGTCATCCACTCGCCACCCTTAAATAAAATATTAATAGTTGGGGTTGCCTCCACACACAGCTTGGACTGGTTGGACTCACTTCTCACTCGGCCACTGTGAGAGCAGGTGTGGATGTGCTGATTCCCCCCCCTGACTTGGCGTCTGTATTTTTGGGATTCACACCAGTGGACGAGAGGGTAGCCTCACTCTGTCCATTGGTTGGGGGATAGGTCCTAACTGTTGTTTGTGCCTATGCACCAAACAACAGTTCCAGGTATCCACCCTTTTTGGAGTGCTTGGAGGGATTACTGGAGAATGGTCCTGCTGGGGACTCCATCATTCTGTTCGAGGACGTCAATGCTCACGTGACCAATGACGTTGATACTTGGAAGAGCATGATTGGGAGGAACAGCCTTATTGAATTTCTGACTGTGCCCGCCACAAACTGTCCACAACAAAGATCATGTCCAAGCATAAAAGTGTCCATACATGCGCCTAGCACAAGGACACCCTAGGCCGCAATTTGATAATTGACTTTATTGTGTCACAGACTCTTTTGTTTTGGATAATCGAGTGAAGGGAGGTGTGAAGCTATCAAATGATCACCACTTGGTTGTTGTGTGTTCGGGCGGATGTTGGGGGAAGTTGCCAGTCTGAGCTGGCAAGCCCAAACGTATTGTATTATTATTAGCTCAACCGAAAGGCAAAGATCTCACTTTACTGGTCTATCTCGGTTCTTACCCTCATATCTGGTCACAAGCTGTGGATTGTGACTGAAAGGACAACATCTTGGATATAAGCGGCTGAAATGAGTTTCCTCCGCAGGGTGTCAGGGCTCTGCCTTAGAGAGAGGGTGAGTGATTTTTTTTTTCATTCAGGAGGTGTCAGAGTGGAGTTCCTGATCCTCCACATTGAGAGAGGAGACAGATGAGGAGGCTCGTCCAACTGATTAAAATGCTTCTTGAGCGCCTCCCTGGTGAGGTGTTCCAACATGTTCCATCGGCAGAAACCCCAGGGATGACCGAGGACATGCTGGGGAAACTCAAAAATGAGATTGTGATTCAATATTGAGCCCATATTTTCCACTCCGAGTAAACTTTCGTTTGGCTTGTCCCATTAGGGGTCGCCACAGCGTGACATCTCAGATGAACGCTCATATTTGTTTGGCACAGTTTTTACGGCGGATGCCCTTCCTAATGCAACCCCTCTTGTGGAGTGGACGCCCAGGTGAGAAACAAACTCATAACCCCTGGTTTACCAAACCAATGCTCTAAACACTGAGCCACCACTCAGAGTGATCATAATTATTGTAAGGTTTTTGTCATGCCCCATCAGAACGAGAGTAGGACCCAAATGCAGAACTCGGAAGATGCAAGGTAGTTCAAGGAATAGCATAGTGGAGTTTCTAAAATAAATAAATAAATTAAAAAACGACACATTTTGTGATTTAGTGGTTAGAATATCCACACATATGTATATGTATATATGCATGTCTGGCATACCGCTTACCCTCGCTTGGGTCATATATATATATAATTTTTTTTTTTCATCTCTACTCTTCAAAGACTTTTTGTTTTAGTTTCTGTGGTGTCCACTGACAAAGAAGTTCAAGTGTCGACATTTCTAGCAGGAAACACACATTTATACAAGACAACAAATCACCGAGCATGATTGTAATTTCACCCGCACTTATGAAATCGGACTTATTTCATAAGCTGTCATATTGTTTATGGGATCCTTTGCCTCCCAGATGTGAAAGTGGCATTTCGGCTGACTCGGGAAGTTGCACAAGATGCATGCTGTGGGCAGCAGCTAAGGACAGGCTAAAAACATAAAAAAATAAATTAAATGCATTTAATCCAAACAGGTCCATCTGTGGTACATGATTGTAATTGAACACATTGTAATCATGTATCATTGACGTTTTCAATAAGAAAAATAGGACTTTGTAAAATTGTATGTTTTATTGAAACTAGTACTAGTACTTATGCACAAGAATAAATACAATGTAAGAAAATAGTTTTAGGGACATTTCTTGCTTGAATTCAATGGACATTGTGCTGTTCCCTCAGGTATGTGCACCTTGGCCACCTGGGGGCAGTATAGTACAGGCCTACCCATATACATGAAGGAGACGGTTATAACTAGTCAATAATACACAGTATTATTATTAGTTCTTCACAGATGATAAAAAAAATACATCCCTCTGGGCTGTGTTATATTAGCTATCTATATTATATATTATTTATATATTCTTTACAATTTGTATTAAAATATTCATTGCTTAAAGAATAACTTTGTGACACTGATGCTATTTGTTAGCGTAACAATATTTTGCATTTTTTGTTTGCATTGAACTAAGCCTCTTGATCTAAAGGAGAAATATGGTTATTTTCAATGGAAAGTATGTGTACGCGACGTCACATGACATAAGAAATATAAGAACAAACAAGCATAAGAAAGCGTAACCGCATTGGCTTAGTGTTGGGTTCTGACATCCTTTGGTAATACCTGTGAACTGATGTAACCCTGCCTGTTTTAGACTGAATTTAGACATTGAATTTCAGACAGCGAATTTTAGCCAGTTGACTGAAAATATTGCATTTGAATTTTAAAAGGTTTATTTTCATTTATTTTTTTATATATGCTGAATTTGTTAACATTGAAAAATTAAACTGAAATACAGCCATTGAAAACTCACTTTGAAATAACAATATGAATTTTAAAATGTAGTCACAATCTTCTTCTTCTTCTTTTCCTTTCGTCTTGTCCCGTTAGGGGTCGCCACAGCGTGTCATCTTTTGCCATCTTACCCTATCTCTTGCATCTTCCTCTCTAACCCCAACTGCCCTCACGTCTTCCCTCACCACATCCATAAACCTTCTCTTTGGTCTTCCTCTCGCTCTTTTGCCTGGCAGCTCCATTCTCAGAACCCTTCCACCAATATACTCACTCTCTCTCCTCTGAACATGTCCAAACCATCGAAGTCTGCTCTCTCGAATCTTGTCTCCAAAACATCCAACTTTGGCTCTCCCTCTAATGAGCTCATTTCTGATTTTATCCAACCTGCTCACTCTGAGCGAGAACCTCAACATCTTCATTTCTGCCACCTCCAGTTCTGCTTCCTGTTGTTTCTTCAGTGCCACCGTCTCTAATCCGTACATCATGGCCGGCCTCACCACTGTTTTGTAAACTTTGCCCTTCATCCTAGCAGAGACTCTTCTGTCACATAACACACCAGCCATCTTTCGCCACCTGTTCCAACCTGCTTGGACCCGTCTAAATATTTGAAGTCGTCCACCCTCGCTATCTCTTCTCCCTGGAGCCTCCCTCTTCCCCCTCCACTTTTCTCATTCACGCACATATATTCTGTTTTACTTTGGCTAATCTTCATTCCTCTCCTTTCCAGTGCTTGTCTCCATCTTTCTAATTGTTCCTCTGCATGGTCCCTGCTTTCACTGCATATCACAATAATCTGCGAACATCATGGTCCAAGGGGATTCCAGTCTAACCTCATCTGTCAGTCTATCCATTACCACTGCAAACAGGAAGGGGCTCAGAGCTGATCCCTGATGCAGTCCCACCTCCACCTTAAATTCTTCTGTCACACCTAAGGCACACCTCACCATTGTTCTGCTGCCATCATACATGTCCTGTACTATTTTAACATACTTCTCTGCCACACCAGACTTACGCATGCAGTACCACAGTTGCTCTCTTGGTACTCTGTCATAGGCTTTCTCTAGATCCACAAAGACACAATGTAGCGCCTTCTGACCTTCTCTGTACTTTTCCACTAGCATCCTCAAGGCAAATAATGCATCTGCGGTACTCTTTCTTGGCATGAAACCATACTGTTGCTCGCAGATACTTACTTATGTCCTGAGTCTAGCCTCCACTGCTCTTTCCCATAACTTCATTGTGTGGCTCATCAACTTTATTCCTCTATAGTTCCAACAATTCTGAACATCCCCTTTGTTCTTAAAAATGGGAACTAGAACACTTTTCCTCCATTCTTCAGGCATCTTCTGTGAACTTTTGTCTCACATATCTCACATATCTTCAGCATAGAGCAAAAACAAAGAAATTGACCTTTCCGTTTGTATACTTTTGGAGTGGACTGGAACTGATATTTTTATAGCTCAACTTGCTACATGGACTTAACCCGTCCAGCTTTAAAACCTTAATATTAAAACTATGTATTTGTAAGCTTTTATTTGAAAGGTAAATATGCACAAGCATGTATAAATGTAGCGGCATGTTACAAGAATATACACACTTTCAGTCGATATGTTAGGAAGGAACCAAAAGCATTCCAGGTGAGGACTTTGGCTTTGGAAAATCAGTCTCCATAATATGCACACAATATGTCACGTAGAAAATGCACCATAGGAAAGAAAAAAAATGTTCTAGGATGGGGAAAAAAAATAAGTAAAGAAATGGCCTCTACCGGTATGTCATCAGGACCAACTGCCTTTCCATTTTTCATCCTTTGTAGTGCCTTTCTGACTTCCCACTTAGTAATCATGTAGTCACAATATGTATACAAAAATACATGAAATTTTTAAGTCAAATCCCAGTGGCACATATTTACTTCCATACAGGTCACTCCTATCTCAAGGCACAACTGTATTCCTCTATTACATTTACATCGATTGATACTGATATAATTGATATTGTTTATAGTTTGATTGGAAACTATAAAAACTCCAATATTACATGTCATTGTTGAATTTTTGTGAGGAAAATAATGCCACTAAAACCTGAATACATACATGTGGTTTGTTTGGTGTCACCTGGTGCCACTCAAAAATATGACTGCTTATTGGTTTGAATTTCACGACTTTCACTTGCAAACACAGAAAGCCTGTTGAGCCACTCTGCTGAGTGTACGTGTTTGTGTGTGCGCTTGTGGGGTAAAAATCAACTGTCAATGATATGCTCAAATACACAAACACACACAGGTACACCAATGTAAGAACAGTGTGCACTGGTAGTGGCAGGTGCCTCTTAAAGTGGTTTTAAACTGCTGAGCTCGACACGCAGACGACCACGCACACACACACAAACACGTTGCAATCACTCAAACGTTCATCTTGGTTGGGGGGGAACAAGCAGATGTTTGTGATATGGGCGCTCACCAAAAACTAAAGCTCGCTTCTTGTTTTTCAAGGTTGAAAATGTTTCTCCTCTTCCCTTTGTTCTCCCCCCAACCCAATTTAGTGCCAGAACCTTCCACGCCTAACAGCAACGTTATACACGATCACTGTGAAAGGGGCTAAAATGCTGTAGAATTTTTAAATAATCTGAAATAAATCATGTCGCTGCTTGTTTTTTTTATGTACTTTATGGACATATTAATCAATACCAACAGACATGAAAGAATGTTTGCACCAGATTTAACAGGAAGCCATCTGCTGCCCCGAAAATATAACAAACATAATAAAACAAAAACCAAATATAAAAAAAGAGTACAAAACTGGGGTATACATGCATCAACACAGGGTAATAAAATGTAATTATCGATAAAATTACTGTACCAAAACAGAATGCAAGGATAGGGACAATGTAAAAAAAAGTATCAAGTTCACAAAAGAGGGAACAACATTAACATTCTTGCATGGTCAATTTTCAAAATCCAACCATGGTAGTTAAGGGTTTCGGGGGATTTAGATTTAGAGGGGAAATTTTAAATACCAACAATGGTAATTTACAATAAAAGATAAGGTGGTGCGTCACATTGCCTTTAATCCTTCATTTTGTATCTTTTACGCAAAACAGCGGCACAGGAAAGAGACAGCTTTGTCAGACACTGTAAAAGGGGAAAAAATAACAGCATGTTAGCTAAACTACAGCGTATTCCGTCCCCCTTGAACTTTTCAACCTTTTGCCACATTTCAGGCTTCAAACATAAAGATATACAATTTTCATTTTTTGTCAAGAATCAATCAACAAGTGGGACACAATCGTGAAGTGGAATTAAATTTATTGGATATTTTATCCTTTTTTAACAAATGAAAACCTGCAAAGTGGGGCGTGCGCTATTATTCGGCCCCTTTATGTTCAGTGCAGCAAACTCACTCCATATCTTCAGTGAGGATCTAACCCTATGATGAATAGAATCCACCTGTGTGTAATCCAGTGTCCGTATAAAAGCACCTGCTCTGTGATAGTTTCAGGGTTCTGTTTAAACTGCAAAGAGCATCATGAAGACCAAAGAACACACCAGACAGATCCGAGGTACTGTTGTGGAGATATTTTAAGCCAGATTTGGATACAAAAAGATCTCCCAAGCTTTAAACATCTCAAGGAGCACTGTGCAAGCGATCATATTGAAATGGAAGGAGTATCAGATCACTGCAAACCTACCAAGATCTGGCCATCCCTCTAAACTTTCACCTCGAGCAAGGAGAAGACTGATGAGAGATGTAGCCAATAGGCACACGATCACTCTGGATGAATTGGAGAGATCTACATCTGAGGTGGGAGAGCCTGTCCATAGGACAAGAATCAGTCGTATACTGCACAAATATGGCCTTTATGGAAGAGTGGCAAGAAGAAAGCCATTTCTCAAAGATATCCATAAAAAGTCTTGTTTAAAGTTTGCCACAATCCACCTGGGAGACACCAAACATATGGGAGAAGGTGCTCTGGTCAGATGAAATCAAAATCAAAGTTTTTGGCCACAATACAAAACGATATGTTTGGCGTAAAGGAAACACAGCTCATCACCCAGAACACACCATCCCCACTGTCAAACATGGTGGTGGCAGCCTCATGGTTTGGGCCTGCTTTTCTTCAGCAGGGACAGCGAAGATGGTTCAAATTGATGGGAAGATGAAGGGAGCCAAATACAGGACCATTCTGGAAGAAAACCTGTTGGAGTCTGCAAAAGACCTGAGACTGGGACGGAGATTTATCTTCCAACAGGACAATGATCCAAAAGATAAAGCCAAATCTACAATGGAATGGTTCACAAACAAACGTATCCAAGAGTTAAAAACTGCCAAGTCAAAGTCCAATCGAGAATCTGTGGGCTGAGCTGAAGACTGATGTTCACAAACGGTCTCCATTCAACCTCACTGAACTCGAGCTGTTTTGCAAGGACGAATGGGCAAGGATTTCAGTCTCTCAATGTGCAAAACTGATAGAGACATACCCGAAGCGACTTGCAGCTGTAATTGCAGCAAAAGGTGGCGCTACAAAGTATTAATGCAAGGGGGCTGACTCATATTGCACGTCCAACTTTTCAGGTTTTTACTTGTTAAAAAAGTTTCAAATATCCAATGAATTTTATTCCACGTCACAATTGTCTCCCACTTGTTGTTGATTCTGTCATGATCCTGCCGCTTCAGCACGAGCTGTGCGGCTGCGCTGATTGGGAGGCACACACCTGTGCCTCATGTGGCCTGATCATCCCCCGTATATATAGGACCCGGTGACGACTGGTCCTCCGCCAGTTCGTTGAGCTTTATGTCCCGTTCCAGCACTCTCGTATTCCTGACTGAACCCGTGTGTACCGACCTTCGTCCGTTCTCCGACCAACCCAGTAAGCCTGACTCTTTGACACTTCTGCCTGCGTTGATTGTTCTCCCGTGTACCGACTCCTGCCTGTCCGCTCATCTGTTCTCGTCGCCCGACGTCACAACTACCGCTGCTGCACCGGACTGCCTGCTCTACATACAATAAACGTGTCTCTTCTTGAACTACCTTGCGTCTTCCGAGTTCCTGCATTTGGGTCCTACCTCTCGTTCCGATGGGACGTGACAGATTCTTGACAAAAAATTTTAATTTAATATCTTTATTTTTCAAACCTGAAATGTGGCGAAAGGTTGAAAATTTCAAGGGGGCAGAATACTTTCACAAGGCACTGTATATCTAAAGGACATAACATTAGAAGGAAAAGAGTATCCTTCGTCACCCCCACAGCCCCACCCATTGTGTTCTTGCTGGTACCTTTCATGCAGAGCAGCAACACTGGCTTTGACAAGCACTGTGAAATGGCATATTATTGAATGTTCACGCAACTATTTACCCCAAGTAAATGGCGAATAACCTCGTCAGACCTTTTATGCAAGGCGTACAGGTTGAAGGAGGAAGAGGTTGCAGGAGACAGGATGTGACTCACCGTGGATGTCATGTGACTTCCTGCCTCTCATCCAGCAGGTGGACGCTAGCCCAGAGTTCGAGTTTCAACATCGCTTCAGCTGTTCAAAACAGAAACACACACACACACACACACGAGTTTTGGGGGTAAAAAAACCTGTCTGTTTGTTAGCGCGTGAAATAAAGACAGTGGGAACAGCCTGAACCCTGCACCACACCAGCCCACATCCTGCAAAGTATGGGAAACTCCACAGGTTCTCTTTGTGTTATTGCGTCTCATCATATCTGGTGACGGTTTGCGTCTCACTCTTCAACCTTTTAAGCAGTGTGATTAGCAGTCACACTGATAAAAGCTGTTTGAGGTTCTATGTGAAAGGTATCATCCCTGTGTGTGTGTGTGTGTGTGTTAGGGTTAGGAGCGTGGGGGGTGGATTTCCCCAGTTTCCGGAATAAGTTGATTTGTGAATTTGCATACATACACCGAAATGGCCCAACAACGGTAATACACGTCATAGTAACATGATTACCATTGTGTAATAATGGGGATTATATCGGGACACTTGACTTGAAATGATCAGTGGTTGTTGCTTGGTACTAATTTTTTTTTTTTTGACCCACTGACCTCACTGGATGAACCTTTTGATATACGTCCTATTTGTTACAAATTAACAAATAAAAAAAATGAATAATAATGACCTGACAACCATTTTATTCCCTGTTGCATGTTTTTTCGATTTCTTTAATTTTTTTTTTAAGGGTTATCTGAGCCAGTAGACAGCTGGTAAATGGTGTGTACATACCTATCTGTAGCAATGGGTGACACATTGTATGTAACTAATATATTATAATATTTTACTCGTATCATAGCTTGCATTCTGTTTATACATTATATGTAGTTACAGATATTTTTTTTTATTCCCATTAGGAAATTTAATGTCATCTGTGATGAAAAGGTAGGACCCTGTTTGTGCCAGCCCACGCTGTCATTAGCAATGATAATGAGAAGCACAATTACATGGGGGGCATTGAGGGGTCTCACACAGAGTGCTATTCAAGCTAACTGTGCACAATCAGATGATTTGCCGTGCTTCTGTTTTCAGTCAGATTTCATAATATTTTTTAACCAATTGATGTAGCCCACAGAGCCTGCGGCCAATCACCAGCCGCCCGTGTGCGCGCTCAGACGCAGTCTCTCCCCCAAGAGTACCGCCATTTGCGGGCAAATTTCTCTTGTTCCAGAGGCCAACTCAACTGAGAGAGGCGTGAATCATGAAGTGTTGTTATTCGCTGTGATAGCTGGGATAGGCTCTAGCACTCCCGCGACACCTAGGGATAAAGGCCTCCGAAAATGGATGTTAACGCCTAAGATTTATTTATGAACAGCGACAGTAGTTGAGGCCCATCTACCGATGTGCCCTTCCTTCCATCTCAAAAAAGAAACTGCTTGGTGGTACGCAAAAACTCACTAATACAAATGATTTGGGTCCCCTTTTACTATTTTCAGTGGGCATCTTCACCTGTGGACCAGTTATATGCACCCCTGCACATGTAGTGTTGTACACATTTTCATAAAGCTAACTACAGTGTAATAACATTTACACCATGTTTGCTTGAAGTAATACTTATAGAAACGTGCAATGCTGCAGCGGCCATGTGAAGGTGAACTTCACCTGGTTTGTTTTTCCCAACATGAAATGTAAGGAAAGTTAATGGGAGAAGCACTCACGCTGACTGAAATGAAGTGAGTGAGTGTGTGTGTGTGTCTGTCTAATAGGTGGGTGGGGAGTGTGCGTGCATGCGCGTGAGCCATGGGAGGAGCATGTGATGGAGCGTGATGGGGTGGGGGGGTAGGGGGATGAGAGAGAGAGGATTTGTGGCATGTACTTTGTCAGCTGTCATTTGTGGGGAGATCGCTCTCTCTCTCTCTCTCTCTCTCTCTCTCTCGCACTCAGCGGTATTGTCACACTGAGAAAGCATTGGACACACAGTCCAGCGTGTGCGCGTGTTGTTGTTATTGCATTTAGTCACTGACTGGTAATGGAATGGTCGCCTCATTTGGGACTGGTCATGGACTGGTTCGATCGAAGCGCAGGTGAGACCCAATTCTATTCACATCCATTCTGTTTTCATGCATGTGATCATTTTGTATTGAAATACGGTGCACAAGTGTCAAAACCTAGCATTTAACCAAGCATTTCTGTGTATTATTAACTGACAACACATTGGTATTTCTTTTAATTTGTTTGTCTTTCATGAACATGAACAGTTTTTCTTTTAAGTGAAATTAGTAATGTCATATGCTGCTAGTTTGTGTATGATTTGAATCGGACTTTGAGCGTCCGTGTGTGTGTGTGTGTGTGTGTGTGTGTGTTGTGTGTGTGTGTGTGAGAGAGTTAGAAGTAAACTCACTGAGCAACTGCTGAAAAAACAGTAACAGTAATACACATAGTAATATCGCTATTATTACAGTGTAATAAGTTGTTCTATAACTTCCCTGACTTAAAATGACTGTGTGCGTTTGTGTGAGGTGAGTCTACACAGTAGCCATTGAGAAAATGCATGTCTTGGAACAATTATTCACCTTTAAATACATTAATTAGCGTGTATAAATTCCAGACTTGCATAATAATGACACCATATCTGTGTCTATGTGTGCATCTTCCTTGGTGTCTATAAAGTTTCTTGAAAATTCAACAAAAGCATTACAAAGGTTTTTTTTTTTTCTCCATTCAGTGCACTTCGACTGAAAATGGCCACCAGTAATTTCCATATGTAAAGAGGAAAGTCAATTGCAAATGTTATTATTTGTGGACACTCTGTGTATGGATTGACTTGTGTGGTTGGGTGGGGGTGGAGGGGGGCTGCAGTTTAAGAGTGCGCAGTCATCAGTTCTCGGCAGCCTAACAAATAATAATGCCTGCTGTTGTTTTCTGTTTGTTTGTACGAACGGATGTGTTTTTAGGTCTAACACAAGGTAACATGTTGCTCCATGGTACCCTTCAGAGCAGATATGGGACTTAATGTGTTCCTGTAGTTATGCAGCTGCGACTATATGCTAATTTTCACACACATGCACACACGCAGCACAGATAAAGCATCAGCTGTAAAAGCAAAAAGGTGGAGTTTGAGCCTGTGACGAGACTTTGTGAGGTGTTTTTGCTTTCACTTTGTTCCCTTTACAGACACGTTATGGTTCTATAGAGAAATTTGCACCAGTGTTAATAGTTGTATAATGGTCTTTTTTGCCGATATTAGTAGTTTAATCTCTAAATACTGGGTGTGTCAAAAAATGTACTTCCTCTTTGACTGTCCCATTTCTCATGTATTTGTTGTTTAGACTATTCTATTGTCATGCTGTCAATTTATCTTTCTTCTCTTATTTTTCTTAAATGTCACTCACATCTGCACCTCTGTCAACAAATACCTTTATCAAATAAAAACAAAACACATTAGTAAGTCACGTACAGTATTCTCCAAACGAAGATCCCAAAGCACTTGAATATCATTTGTAACACATCTTAAGCTATAAACCTTAAAATAAAAGGGTGAGAGATGATTTTGATTTGGAAGAAATGCATGGGGAGTGCATCGCAAAGCTGTAAAAATACAAGTTAGTATTTTCCTTTCTTATCTTTACTTTCATTTTGACTTTTTTGACTCAGTGATATCTTTTTTTTTCAATACATGGACAGTACACCGTTGTTCAAAGGTTGGCAGTCAGAGAGACAATTTGATGCTTTCTAGTATTATTTTCCCCCCACCCCCCCCAAAAAAAAACAAACTCTGATTATCCTCACAAAATAAGGGCCTTTTTTAAGTGACCGCAAACTTTTCAATGATGGTATTTATACAACATGGCTAAAAAAGGGACCACAGCAAAATTGTCAGTCTCTCAAATATGGACTTTTTTTTGTAGGTGAGTAAAACAATATTACAGTATTTTATAAAGTACTGACATCATACTCCAGCTCCCAAAATCAAATTACAAATATATACGTCCAATTACAAGAGTTGAAGCTGTTGTAGCTGCAAATGTTGTACTGACATCATATTGAATCCTATGGATTAGGAATGGGATGTCACTTAATTCAAACACTTTTGGCAAGGGTTATAGCTTTTGCATTGCATGGTAGAGTTTTAAGTTTAATTTGTACAATTGAAGCCAGAGGTGTACATACATTTTTTTCAAAAACACACATTTCACTTTTTGTCAGTATCTAAAGTCAAATCAGACTAAGCGTTTTCCATTTCAAGTCAAGCAGGATCACTAGAATTATTTAATTTTGTTAAATGCCACAATAATGACAGAATTTTACATTACTTTCATCGAGGTCTAAAGTTTACATACACAAAAAGTAATATGCCTTTAAAGATCAAGTGTCATCCCTATAAACATTCTCAAATAGATATTGAAATGAAAAATACATATAACATTATACACTTCAACGTCTATACGAAAAAATAAATATGAGCGGAGAGCGCGTCATCCATGCGCAAAGTTGCCGAAGTGTCATTCGACATCCAAGTGGTCGCCATTTTGGCTGCATCTCCTGCCTGTTTCACTGAGGAACCCAAGGATGAGCCGGACTTATGATGCTCCACGATTCTTTCTCCGATTTCCTAGCCAATTTCCTTTGGTTTTTGTCATGATTTCAAACAGGGAAGCAGCGTGTTTGAGGTGTGGCCTTTAATACATTCTGAGGTGTGCCGTCAGTTAACTCACATGTTGTCAGTGAACTTATCAGGAGCTTCCAAAGCCTCAACCTCATCTTCTGGGCTTCCCCATGTTCATCAAAGACATAGTACTTTTCCTATATGTAAACGTTTGAACTCAAAGAAAATAATGTAAAATTCTCTAAGAAATCGTCTTTCATTATCGTAGCATTCAACAAAGTTAAATAATTTTGGTGATCCTGACCTGAAGCAGGAGAGATTTAGTCTCAGTTGGCTTCAGGAAGTGAGACAAAAAATAAAAGGTTTTCGCACAGTGTATGTAAACTTTTGGCTTCATCTGTAGATGTGTGCTAACTGACTGGGGTTTTCTGCAGTGTCTACGTGGCAATATACTTGATACAATGATGCTGCTTTTTTTAATGCAGTTCCCTCAGTAGATGGGCAATGTGTTGGTTTACAGCCTTGCCAATTAAGTGCAGAGATTTCGCCAAACTCTTTGTATCTTTTGATACTGTGTAGGTTTGGGAACGGTAAATCGTTGAGACCAAATATCCGTTCGTAAAGTCAAGCGATACGACTGAATCGGTAGCAGACTAGACTATCAATACAGAATTCATGAAAAATTTGTAGATACATTGGTTGTATTTCTGGGGACTAGATATCACAAGGCTAGCAATTGGTTGCCTGAGGCTTCACACTTTTCATCTCATATAACAAGAGCGAGAGATTTCGCGCTCTGCACTGCAATAATGTTATGTTTGCAACCAAACAGAGCAGTGATGGATACCCACCAGCGACACTACTAGTTCTACGACATTCCTCCATAGCATCACTATTTCAACATCAAATAGCTTTTCAGTAGTTAAGCTACTTTTGTGGTTACAGTGAGAGCAATGTAACATTCCCCCAGGAGTTGTAAACAGTGAATGCAACATAACGGTACGTGAAGTCTGCCATTGACACCGGCAGATGTAAGCAGCAGATTGTAAATATGCAGACAATATGGCAAAGGTAGGTAGATCGCTACAATTTCCTTGGGCTATGATTCAGCAAACGAATGCTATTTCTCAGGTCCTTACGATCTACTTACAGAAAGAGAAAACTTCGGGAAGGACACATAGACAGGTATATTCCGAAACTGACACAACAATCGCTAGTTGAATTAACAGTCAACATGACTTAAAAGGGCAGAAATGTGGTGCAACTGGTTAGAGCCTAGGTCTCACAGTTCTGAGGACTGGGGTTGAAATCCCAGCCCCCCTGTGTGGAGTTTGGATGTTCTTCCTGTGCCTGCGTAGGTTTTCTCTGGGCACTCTGGTTTCCTCCCACAACCCAAAAACATGCATTAATTGGATGCTCTAAATTGCCCGTAGGTGTGATTGAGAGTGGGACTGTTTTCTGTCTCCATGTGGCCTGTGATTGGCTGGCAACCGGTTCAGGATGTACCCCGTCTCCTGCCCGTTGACAGCTGGTATAGGTTCCAGGCCCCCTGCGGCCCTCGTGAGGAGAGGTGACTCAGAAAATGAATGAATGAATGAATTAATTAATGACATAAAAGTTTTAAAAAGTCAGTCAACACTCACCAAGTAGCAAAAATCAATTCATTCATTCATTCTTTCATTCATCTTGCGTTCCACTTATCCTCACTAGGGTCGTGGTCACCTTGGAGCCTTTTCCATCTTCAAGCGAAAGGCAAAGTGGTGAACTGGTTGCCAGCCAATTGCAGAGGACATAGAAACAAACAACCATTCGCACTCAGTTTCACACCTACGGATAATTTAGAATCGTGATGTTTTTGGGATGTGAGAGAAAATTCGAGTTCCCGGAGAATATCCAAGTAGGCACTGGGAGAACATGCACACTCCACATTGGCAAGACCAAGGTTTGAATCCTGGTGCTCAGAACTGTGAGCCTGATGTGCTAACCTGTTGTCTACCCTGCTTCCAGCAGCTATAAAGATAGAAAGAGACTTCACAAAATTTAAATAAAAACAGCGTGTTTGTGCAATGGCGGTCCTAGCTTGAATGGGACAGTATATGAGACCCCCTACGGCTCTTAAATATTGTTTGTGCAGTGTTTGTCGAGAAAATCTTGAAAATTAATTCTTCTATTGCTGTGGTCTATTGAAATAATTAATTTGCTAAGAAAAACAACATATGTATTCGTAAATAAGTATTTAACGTCACCATTTTTCTCACAAAATATTTTTCCAAAGGCACTAATGATGTAAAATTTTCACCGGGCGTTGGGAACAATCCAAGTAATCCATACTTACAAAAAAGTAGAACAAATAAGAACAGGAATTAAGTTGTGTGTCATAAAGTGAAATGACGAAGGGAAAAAGTATTGAATCAATGAAGAATGGGAGGTGCAAAAGGGAATGGAAAGCCAAGACAACACCTACGATCTATCAAAAATTAAACAGCAATCTGGGCTCTTGTCAGTATAAATTAATATCGGCTTGTTCAATCCTAATTAAGATCTTACAAAAAAGTCTCATTGTCAAGGTCTGAGTCAAGACGCATCTCGCGATGGGATAAGAGCAAGGAGCTGCGTCAAGATCATTGCAAGGTAATTGTTGCAAAAATTAAGGATAGCATCGGTTACAGGCACATCGAAACTTCTGAATGTTCCAGTGAGGATGGTTGGGGCCATAACACGTAGTGTAAGTGGAAATCATACCAACATATGTCTGCATTCATCAGGTGCTCTAATCAGAAGAGTTGTCCAAGAGCAAAGAACCACCTTTAGAAAGCTTCAAAAAGATCTGGAATTAGCAGGTACTGTTGTCTCAACAGTGAAAGCAGTGAGTAAAGCATACTGGCCACCTCATTTAAAGTTTGCTTAGCAACATTTAGAGAAGTCAATTAAATGTTGGGCGCATATAGCTTATTCTAATGAGAGCAAAATTTAAGGGTTTGGATTCTGTAATGCACACCATGTTTGGAGGAGAAATGGTCCTGCACATCACTATAGAAAAAAAAAAAAAAAAAGATTGATGGTGTGGTGCAGCACGGGCGAGCAACTGGTGAGAGCGTTGGCCTCACAGTTCCTGGGGCCGGGGTTCAAATCCCAGCCACTCCTGTGTGGCGTTTGGATATTCTCCCCGTCCCCACACCCAAAAACATGCATTAATCAGAGACAGGTGTGAATGCGACTGTTGTTTGTCACGATGTGCCCTGTGATTGGCTGGCAACCAGTTCAGGGTGTACCCCCCTCCTGCCCAGTGATAGCTGGAATAAGCTTCAGCACTCCCGCTACCCCTGTTACGATAAGCGGCTCAGAAAATGGATGATTGCCGGGTGTGGGGCTGCTTTTCAGCAAACGGTACTGGTAAACTTCACATTGAACAAAGTATGAATAGGTAAATGTACTGAGACATTCTTAATATTATCTGATGCCATCTGTGAAGATAAAACCGAAACGAAGGTGGATATTTAATCAGGATAATGATCCAAAACATACAGCCAAGGAAACTCTCACTTGGTTTACAAAGAAAATCTGAAGAAAAAACTGAAAACCAAGCCCACATAACCTTCAAGATTTGAAGACTGCTTTGTATGGAGGAATGGGCCAAAATCACACAATCACACAACAAGTTTCTCCATTCAGGAGGCGTCTTGAACCTGCCATTGCAAGCAAAGGCTTTTGTACAAAGTATTAAATAAATACGGTTGGTGTGTTAAATACTTTCCTCCCATGTCATTTCACATTATAACATTTAACTTAATTTCTGAACTTAGTTGCTCTACTTTCATGTATTGATTCCCTGCATTGTTCCCAACATCTGGTGCAATTTTCATGTGAGTAGCAACTTTGGAAATATGTATAGTGACAAAATTAGTGACATGTTAAACACTTACTGTATGTTTGAAAATAAGGTGACAAATATTTTCACCATTTTCATTTTATATAATTAGGATAAGTTTTTTTATGATTAACAATTGTCCAAACGCTATTACATTCTTTCTGCACCAAATCAAATCGAGAATTGTATTGCTCCAATGTTGAATTTAATTGTATTGAATCTTTTCGCCTGTAAAGATAGTGTTTTTTTTTTAATCGGATCACTAACTTTGTATCTAGATATGTATTAAATCTTCCTCATGCCAAGGCTTACCAACTTTTTATAAATTGCCTCCATTCCTTGCAATTGTGCATTGGGAAACGTTTTAAACTGTGGGATTTATTGCTCACACTGTTGTTTGCAATCAGGTGAACCATGTGAAGTACTGAGCTTTTTGCGGCTCCTCCTTTTATACCCGATCAAGACATTCAGCTGTTTCCAATTAACCTGGCCACCTGTGGAATGTTCCAAACAGGTCTCAAGTTCTTCATTCTTCACCTGTGTATCTGACAAATTCATGCTTGTTGTAGACTTGAATTCAGTCTCACCATACAGCACCTGAATCGCTAGTTTTGGCTTGCAGGTCAAAGCAAATAAATCATCTGAACGATGACTAGTTTGTTACCCTTATCTCAAGGCACCACCATATCATCATTTAGAACAGAGGTGTCAAACCTTTTTTTATCGCAGGCTATGTTGGAGTTGAGTAGGAGCCGTTCTGACTGCGAAAAACATATAAATGTATACCTAATCGTCTCATTTTGTAACAAATACGCAACAAATGGATGGATAACTACTGTTAAAATGAGAGGCTAATTGATTGAACAACTGCTGATCTGGATTTTTGTTATTAAATCAAACGTGATTAACAGTAGCTGTAGTAACATTTTAAATGAGGTAACACCAGCAAACTTAATTTTACGAACACGTGTCAAATAGGGTTAAAGGCAGTTGTACTGCTGTTATTTTTAAGTAATTTATCAATTTAAAGAAAGATATAACACATATTAAGAGTCCAACTCACACTCAAGGTGACATCTTAGACCTGGTCATCTCTAAGGATGTTGAGATTCCATCAATTGGCAATTAGGATATGGCTATTTCTGACCATTTTTGTGCATTTTTTGGAACTAGAGATTCTTCTAAAAGTTCACACAACCTCTTTCTCTATTAGGAAAAGGTACACAAATGAGAGTACTGCCACGACGTTTATAGAGACTGTAGCTTTGCCACAAACTGTGAATGCTGAAACTATTGATGGAATTTTGGACAATTTCACCTCAAAAATCCCAAATGCCACGAATGCTGTTGCTTAAAAACAAGACCATCTTGAGGCGACCTAGAACACCGTGGAGGAATAAAATGATGGTCAAAAGCTCTAAATCATAGTGTACGAAAGCAGGACGCAAGTAGAGGAAAAACTAAACTCCAAATTGACGATGACCTCTACAGACAGTGTCTTTGTAATTTTAACTAGGAGTTAGTCTGGGCTAGACAGCAACACTTGTGAAATTATCACTAAGAACATCAACAATAGTCGTACTGTTTGCTGTGGTTGACAATCTCAATCCCCCTTACCCGAATCAGATCGCTCCAGAACTCGAAACAGCTGATAACTGCAATGAGTTTGCCTATTTTTGCGAAAAAATTCAATCCATCAGGTTAAATAACAGCACAAACCAGCAGAATGATACAATGATACTACAGCTGAAGCCACCTAGGGAAAGCTCTATTACTTGGTTATAATTTAAAACAGTTGACCACAAAACTGTAGCGAAAACTGTTCAGCAGCTGAAACCATCAACAAGCTGTCTTGAATGCGTACCCTCCGACTTTTTCAAAGCTATTGTGAAATCATTGGTAGCTGATTTGCAAAAAATAATCAGTTGCTCACGTCAGTCTGGAGAGTTTCGTAAAGCTCTTAATGGACGCTTCTGTATTAGCAAACTATAGACCCATCCCTCCCTTTCGTAGACAAGATTGTTGACTGTTGTTTTTAACCAACTCAGCAATTTCTTGAATTTAAATTGACTTTTCGAAAATTTCAATCACGTTTCTGAACTCATCACAGTACAGAATCTGCTCTTATCAAAGTGCTAAATGATAGTCACTGTTTTTAAGTTATGTTCCAATGAAAAAAAAAAAAATCAAGCTTTAAGTCAGGGTTTACTGTACTTAGAAGCCTCTGGTTTCATAGGCTGACTTAAAAAAAAAAACATTTACATTGTGTTTTGATGCTGGAAGAAAGTCAAATTCCTCATGAAAGCGTTTGAAAATGGACTTTGCTCAAATGTCTGTTTGTTTTTGCTGATGTCACGTGCCTGCCTTTAAAGTTTAGAGATACCTTAAAAAGCTTAAAAGCTTCGCTGTTTTTTTTTTCCCCATCCCACTGGATGCTCATGCAGAGTCAAGTTTTCACTCATCCAGTTTACTCTGCGCGTTTACTTGTCGAGAGGTGGTTGTGTGTTTTGTGCGGTGCACTCTTCGATTTGGACGGATGGATCTCTCTTGTAAAGTTTACTTTCCGCCTTGGCGTCACGAGTCTTTGTGAGCTTTGACAACAACTCAGCAGAAATAACTCTGCTGCCAGGTGGAGACACCAAAATCACACAATAGCAAACGTACAGCAAAGATTTTTGTCACATATTAACGTTTCTTTGTGCACAACTTTCTGGTTCATTTGAGTTTCAGGTTACATAAACTAAAATTTCCATTCTAGCAAAGAATACATTCAATTTTGTTTCAGTTCCTCACAGTGGGTTTCATTATTCATTGGTTTGACAAGTCAAAACAGAAGACTGCAGTGTTTTCTGATAAATTTCTAAGAATGGTCCCTTCAGACCAAAGAGGCAGACTTCCTGTGTCTTGTCAGACATTGCTTTTTTTTTTCCCCACAGACCCGCCCAAGACTTGTCCACCAAATTTCGTGAAGTCAAGCTTGTTTTGGGGTCTGAATTTTCCCAGAATTTTTGTATTTTGTTGTCTTTCAGTTGTTTGGCAGATGTCCACCTCGTGTATTACCAAGCCTTCATGCTTTGCAGAACAGCTTGCATGTATTTGATGCACTCCTAAAAAGTCTTAAATTGCATTTTCCAAAATGAAGGCCACAGGGCCAAACAAAAATAATGTTGTGCTTCTGATTTCCTACATTTCAGAACTTGGGTCTGTGTGTTTTTTTTTTTAATTATTATTATTTTTTAATAAAATGTTTTTACTCCGTCTCCAGCACGTGGTGCTGCCATTTTCTTGTCTGTTGTCATTAATTCAGGCTCTCTTGCCCATAACGAAATCAAAATTCATTAAAGCTTGGTCCAAAAATCATGGACCAATGTCAAAAATCGAACATGGCAAAATATGAAAATCTAACTTGACTTGATATGGGTCAGTAACACTACGACATGATATGAGGCAGTTATGCTAGCTCACGCTCATGAACACACATGTATGTATGTACACATACGATCTGGGAACAAATGGCATGAAAAACAAATCTTAAATATACAACATAATCAGGATGCACAAGGAAGTGACACATGGTCATGCCACTGGCCGCCGGAGCTGCTATCAAATACCAGTCACTCACATTTGGAAAAATGTACGGATGTGGTCAGTCATGCCCTCAGATATAAAGTTATGGGTGTGATCCACAAGTCATGCCGGCATCTCTAAAATTGTGGGTGTGTGTTCTGTTTGTAATTATGAGTCTACCCCTTTAAGAGCGGAGGGGGGCGGTGTCAGGTAAACTAGGAAGTAGAAGTAGGCTGAGTAGAGACCGTAGAGACTCCGCTAGATCGGTTTTCATGTGTGCAATTGCGCACTTGTCATCTTAGAGGGAACAAAATAAGTGACGTCTTTCAATATCTGTGTATTAATACTCGTAACAAATTTTATGCGCGTGATTTTTCGTGCTCGACTGTGCAGATTTCCAAGTGCGATGGCGCCCGTCAAATCACAGTGACTGAAATACCCAACATCACTCTATGCTTCCACATAGCCGCATGTGGGGTGCATCGCGAGTGCGCGTGCATGGCCGTGGAGAACCATGCCTCTCACATATTTATTGTGTGGTCCAAATATGTTAAGGTCAGTGGAAATTTTTAGGGTCGGTTGAAAAATTAGAACCACAAGTTTTTTTTTTTTTTTTTTTAAACTTTAAATTGTCTTCAAACATGGCACAGGACAAGTTTGTATTTGAAGAACCCAGAAAAATGACCTAACAGTGGCTGCTTCAAACCAATATGGGAGACTACCAGTGGGGTTTTTTTCAGCAAGGCTGAAATTAATGTGAAGATTGATGTACCGAGCAAGCTTCAAGTTTGCAAAGTAAAATTGGTTATGGGGGCTCAATTTTCCAATAACATTTGCAGTTCAATTATTCCTGTTCTGTAGTGGGGCACGGTGGTGCGACTCGTTAGAGAAATTGTCATCAAGCTGTCTCATATACAGTAGATGGTTAAAAGGTGATGGTTGAAGTGAATTATCTTATATGTATTTTTCATTTCAATATCTATTTTAGAATGTTTATAGTGATGACACTTGACTTTTAATGATTAGATTCTTGACATTTTTGTAGGTCTACTTAAAGCTCAAGTGTCATCCTATTAACATTCTAAAATAGATATTGTAATGAAAAATACATGTAACATTATTCACTTCAATGTCTATATGAAAAAATAAATGTGAGCGGAGAGCGCGTTCTCCATATGCAAAGTTGCAGAAGTGTGATTCTACGACATCCAAGTGGTCGCCATATTGGCTGCATCCTCCGTCCGTGACGTCAGCTGAACATTCACCAATGAAAACACGCAGTGCACCCAAACTATGGGAGACAAACGCGTCCCTTCTGATACGGAAGCTCTTTTCGAAAATGAGAACACAACACAACAGAGTGAAGCTACCGGTGCAATATTACACTATTGTTTCGAGCCCTCGGGGAAATATTACACTATTGTTTAGAGCCATATTCAGATGATATACGATCACGGCCAAACACCATCCCCGTCCGATCCACTTTTGCGGCAGAGCCGAGCCGTCCTGCTGTAGGGGGTTGTTCATAGACGCAGCAGTATGCGATGAACAACACAGTCGAGCCGGGGCGCTTTACTGCACACACGCGGCTGATTGAGGCATTCTCGGCTGGGTTCTTCAGAGCCAGCCCTGTCCGCAAAGCCCGACGTGCAGCCTTCACAGAAGCCGTGACCGCCGAACGCGGCGCCTTGGCCATTGTGGCTGTGTGAGTGAGTGTTCAAGCAATGTCCAGCAATGCAATGAGCCAGCATTTTGGCTAACACGAAGGAACAATGAGCTACCTTCCCGGAAGTAAAACTAATGGAAACAAACGAGTCCACTTGGGGGCGCCGCTGTCCAAATCTCTCGCGAGGATTTTCATGGCGGGAGTTACAAAAAGCTGTATACGTCAAAATCATGTTTTGTGGTGGGAAAAAAATGCATGGGCCCATATTGGCTGACGTTTTTTCATTCATAACATACTAAAAATTATCCATTTCATGACAGTAGCCCTTTAAACTTGAATATCATATACCTATGTGAAACTGAAAGTTTCGCCTCAACAGTCGTCCAAAGTTGCTTGCTTACAACATGACATAAATAATTTGTGCGTACATACTGTTATTAAATTACTTTACTGCCATGAAATTACTTCACACACAAACTTTAGAGCCTGGTCTAACAAAACCTCGGTACAACCATTAGTGCTATTACTAGCTCTCTAGGTTGCATTATGCTTTGTTGGCTGCTTGCGAGCTGTATCGTATTAAAAGTACGTGAACATACCTAAAATAATCCTTTAATGTAAATCATGATTAATTGTAGTTGGAGTGGTAACGAGTGTATTTGGCTGTGTATGAGTTGACAAGATAAGCCTCGTCATCGCAAAATATTTGATAGGTTTGTATCGTAACGCAAGATTTAATTGTTGTAGTCTGACATAGTGCAATCATGAAGGAACACATTTGCGTTGTAGTCTGATCCAGGCATGACGTGTCGCCTGTCCCACACTGCTGACACACCACTATTCCCAAAGCAAAATCTTTACTTGCTCTTGAAATGATTCACTCCCCAGACAGGGAATTGAACCCTAGCCTCCCAAGTGAAAGGCAGGCAGTGGGGGAAGGTGGGTACACGCTCACTTGTCAACAGCTACAATAGTGTGTGTTGTCCATGGTAACAATCACTGATCATATAAGCTGAGTACAGTATCAGGCAGCCATGATAGTTATTATTGATCTATCCATGTACACATAAACACACACTTGGTGTCCATTGCAGGTCTCGAAGAGCATTGTTGCTAATCCCGGCTATTAAATCTTCTTTATGTTGCTGGCCTGTGAGTGTCACACAAGCTTAGATAGCGACACAAGAAAGGTCCTACGGCTAAATGGTAGCGTCCCATTTGGTTGTTTTTATATCTTCTCCCTACACCTGATTTTTGATGTACTGTAACAACAATCACCAAATTGAAGCTGCAAGCAGAGATGATTGTGACAAACGACAATGGCAGACTTCCTCATCAATTCAGGCACGCCTCCTTGTGACATTTTTGTGTATCATGTAAACATGTCTACTCCATTACGTATCTACTGAGAAAACTGGTGTTGTGGGTTGATTCCCTTTTACAACTTTCCAGGGGACATAACTTGTTGCGAAATGGGTGCTTCAAACCAAACTGGCTGACTTCCTGCGAAATTTCAGCCATGGGTCTTTTAGGCTCCCCCCCCCCCCCTTTCTTTTTCTTGAATCCTATGTGGTGTTCGGGATGTTATTTATTTATTTATGTCTGTCTGTTTTTTTTTTTTCTCCTTAATCTAATTCTCCAGGGGTTGGAACAGAGTGTGAAACGGATGCTACAAAACAAAATTTTTTTTGTGTGCATTCTTTCATGACTGTCATGGCCACCCAATTTCACCATGATGGGTGGAACTAGTATTGGGGGCTGTTATATTTTGTTTGATTTTCATGGCAAATTCTGGCAATAATTGTCAAAATTTGACATCTCCTACGCTCACGTTAGGCGGCATAGTCACGAAAGCTTGGTGATTTAGATCCCATCTGTATATGCTTCAACCCAAAATGGCTGACTTCCGATTCATTTTCCGACATGAGACACCTTTTCCTCACAGATGTCCAACCAATTTTGTGTGGACAAGTAAAACTGGTGCTGGGGGGATTTTTTTTAGTAATTTTTCAGTTTCCCCTGGTTAGATTGTTTTTCACCTGCCCTGCAGGTGGCGCTACCGAGTTAGTTCAATGATGAAACGGTGACTTATAGAGGCCTTGTAATCATTAGTACTGTACATGCACAAATCAGTGATGATTCAAATTGACTCATGAATCCCAATTGGAAAAACAAAAAGGGAAAAAAAAAATAATCTGAAAGAGGTTTGCCTTCAGCCTAGATTTCCAATGAGGTGCACAGATAACCATGAAACGCCACAATGGAATTCAAAATCTGCCATCACTGAAGAGTGTGACTGGGCTCGGTGGCAGATTGAGTGGGGAAAAAGTTGATCCAACACAGTGTTATGCCAGAGTGGCTAGGTGGTCAGCACGCTAAGTAGCAGCATGCTAGCTGGAAGGGTGCAATCTTGGGTCCGGTCTGTGGGGGTTAAAAAAAGAAAAAGACAAAAAAATCTTGTGTGGATACGAGACAGCAAATCCTCTTCAGTCAAAATGTGTCACTGTCCTTTCTTCCTGGGGCAATAAATAATTTTCAAATTATCTTATTTGTTTTGTGTCTTTTCCATCTGTTGGACTATCATTTTGGAATAGTGCAAGCGGAACAAATCCATTGTGATTCACGAGTCATTCATTACTGTCTGAGGTTTTACAGTGCGGGTCTGACCACTAGTAATCATCCCTGAAAATATTAATTTACTCTCATAAGTTACAGTACTTTCTGGTTATTGTTGTTTTTTTTTTTTTTCTTGGAGTGGCCATCGTCTCCCTTCACCTGTTTTTGGAACATGACACCTGCCTCCTCACCTGTGACAAAGCAGGAAGTGCACAACCATGGCGATTAAAGCCGAACAGATCTAAAAGACTGAACTGCTTGCGAGTCAAATAAAATGTGAACAAAAAAAATGTAGATGCCCATGTTCCATCTGTCCAATTCAAACGCAAATAGGGCAGCCATTTTAAAACATTTAATCGTGGGGTTCAGTCCAGCTGGACATTATGGATATAAAGCTAAAGGACAATAACAACCTGCTAAGTGTGCCACGTCTCCTTTGGTCACCAAACAAGCACAATCTGACACAGCGTTTTGCTGCTGCCTTATTATCAGGTTTACTGTATGTTCATGTAACAGAAATTCAAAGTTTTCTGGATCGCTGACATTTACTTAGTCTATGTATGTATGTAGCTGTAATGCAGCAACATATTTAAATAATTTGAATGTCTATACAGCTCTAATTTACCAAGTTTACATCATTTATTATTTACATTTTGTACACTTTTGTAATGTTTGTTTTATACATCCATTGTACCATATTTACATCATACAGTGTATAATACATGTACCATATTTACATAAAACTTGATAGGCTATACAGTACTTCTAATCTACCATATTCTTAGCGTTATTCTTCTAATATGCTAAATTTCACCATATTTAATCTCTATGCACCTAAAGTACCATATTTATAACGTGACAAGAGTTCCCAAAAATTGAAATCTGTCGAAATTGAAAGTCTGGTTGGAATTGTTACAACATAGTAAGAATTTAGATTGGATGGTGGGCGTATGTGTGTATATATACAGTGTCTTGTGAACGTATTTGGCCCCATGGAACTTTTCAACCTTTTATCACATTTCAGGCTTCAAACATAAAGATATAAAATTTTCATTTTTTGTCAAGAATCAACAACAAGTGGGACACAATCGTGAAGTTGAACGGAATTTATTGGATACTTTGTAGTTTTTTTAACATCTAAAAAACTGAAAAGTGGGGCTTGCAATATTATTCGGCCCCTTTACTTTCAGTGCAGCAAACTCACTCCAGAAGTTCAGTGAGGATCTCTGAATGATCCAATGTTGACTGATGATGATGATAAATAGAATCCACCTGTGTGTAATCCAGTGTCTGTATAAATGCACTTGCTCTGTGATAGTCTCAGGGTTCTGTTTAAAGTGCAGAGAGCATCACGAAGACAAAGGAACACACCAGCCAGGTCTGAGATACTGTTGTGGAGAAGTTTAAAGTCGGATTTGGATACAAAAAGATTTCCCAAGCTTTAAACATATCAAGGAGCACTGTGCAAGCAATCATATTGAAATGGAGGCAGCCTCATGGTTTGGACCTGCTTTTTCTTCAGCAGGGACAGACAAGATGGTTCAAATATATGGGAAGATGAATGAAGCTAAATGCAGGACCATTCCGGAAGAAAACCTGTTGGAGTCTGCAAAACACCTGAGACTGGGACGGAGATTTATCTTCCAACAAGACAATGATCCAAAACAAAAATCCAAATCTATCATGGAATGGTTCCCAAATAAATGTATCCAGGTGTTAGAATGGCCAAGTCAAAGTCCAGACCTGAATCCAATCGAGAATCTGTGGACAGAGCTGAAGACTGCTGTTCACAAACAATGCATCCAACCTCACTGAACTCGAGCTGTTTTGCAAGGAAGAAGGGGCAAGAATTTCAGTCTCTTAGAGTGCAAAACTGATGGAGACATACCCCAAGCACCTTGCAGCTGTAATTGCAGCAAAAAGTGGCGCTACAAGGTATTGATGCAAGGGCGCCGAATAATATTGCACGCCCCACCTTGCAGGTTTTTATTTGTTAAAAAAAGTTTAAAATATCCAATAAATTTCATTACACTTCATGATTTTGTGTGTGTGTGTGTGTGTGTGTGTGTATGTGTATATATATATATATATATATATATATATATAGATATATATATATATATATATATATATATATATATATATATATATATATATATATACTTACACACACACACCAGCTACAGTAAAATTTGCATCATATTTAATGTTGTACTGTATACATAGCTAATGTAGCATATTTCATATTTCTCCTGGTTTTCAACCTGAGACCACCTGTAGTTATTTTTCTGACCTCTCCTCTATTTCTCGTCTCCATATTTTCCTCCTCTTCCTTTCTTCCTCCCATAATGAGGCCACACTCCTCCTCCTCCTCTTCTTCTTCCTTGGGGCCTAATTATTCATTTAGAGTGACAGATGACCCTCCTGCTGTTTTGTTCTTTTCTTCCTCACTGCCAGCGTGATGTCTGACATGTTTCTCCTGTGTTTTTCCTTCCATCTTCTCCATTACCTCGCTGGCTCTCTCTCTCATGTTTTCTTTTCTCCCACAATCCCTCCCTTGCTCTTGTTTTTCCCCTCTTTCATTATCCCTCCTTTCTACCTTCATCTGCTCGGCGTTAACCCCGCCAGGCTGACTCTTATGTAACAGTCAGGTGACACGAGATGGGTTCTTCTCAAGCAAAGGTGGGCAAAGTATGACTGTGAAACATATTTCCATGATCAACACTTTTGTAATTTTTGTGTTAGTTTATCCGTCCCCCTCCTATAAACCGCTTAGTTCAAAAAAATAAAATATAGAGATTTTAGGAAATGTATAATTTTTTTCTTCAATAATTGGTTAATTAATTCTCATTCAAATTAATTATCAGACCAATTTTAAAACGAGTAAACTGTATTATTTCAGAGTTTAAAAAAATAAATATTTTGCATAAAAATAAAAATTTATACCATTTATTACATCATTGGTTATTGAAACATTTAAACAAACGTCACACTGGGACATTTGCCATTGAAAACACCTCCTAAGGGAGAGGAACAACAGAGATTTTCAGATTTTTCTGACACCCCTTCTGACACGGAAGGTCTTTTCAAAGAAGAGAACATCTCACAATTGAGTGAAGTGACCGGGGAAATATTACCCTTTCGTTTTGAGCCATATTTAGTATGTGGACCACTTCTAACTAACAACAAACTCCCCGAGAGTTTGTATGACAGTATGTAGCGTACTCAGCCGTGAGCGACGACAACGCCGTAAAGTGCCTTGGCCCGGCGCTGCGATGAGCCACCTGGCTGAAGCCGACTTGCACATCGACACATTTAGCACCCCTGACTTCCATACGTTGTCCCCCCAGCTATTATTTTTTTAGTGGCTCTATACACACCTACCTGTCATTTGGAACCCACGAAGCTCTCGTCATTTGCACCTGTGCAATCCATTTTTACGACGAACCGGGTCTTTTGGAAATATATGAAAAGTAAATCCATCCTCCCGAGTGTTCGAACAAAATCCAGCAATACAACAAGCTGCCATTTTGGCTAACACGAAGGAACAAAGAGCTGCCTTCCCGCAGGTAGAAATGGTATAAACACACGAACCCGCCTGAGTGAACGTCTGCTAATAACGTCACTTACTGCTTCTTCTCCAAAACAAATCCCTCGAGAGGATTTTCATGGTGGGAGTGACAAAAAGCCATATACATCAAAATCATGTTGTATGATGGAAAAAAATGGATGGATCCATTCTGGCTGCCTTTTTTTTTTTTTTTTAACTTAAAAACGTACTAAAAATCATGCTTTTCATGTCAGTGGACCTTTAGCTAGCTATTGAGCTAAAGAGCAAAACTTGCATTAACGTGCTAAATCAAGAATATTTAGAACAAACAGCGCTTAAAATGCAACAGCTAGTCATTTTGATTATTTGGCCAAAGCTGATTCTGATTCTGAATTCCCCATTAGGGAAAGTCCCACTACGAGCACTTCTTTAAAGTGCATGTATGTTCATTATGTGAAATGCCATGATGAACCAAAACAAAGGTTTTAAACAAACATTACCTTTTCAAACACTTGAGTTGATATGATTTAGTACATTGAGATTTTTTTGGAGACTTCACTGTTGTGTCCAGATGCCAAACAGAAAAGGGGAAATTCAATTTTTTGGAAGTTAAGCAGTTTATTGGAACACATACCGGTACTAGTTTCTCTTTTTGTCTACTTGCTTATTGTGAAATGAGGCCCATTTTTATTGAGCAAATTGGAGAACAGTACACTGAATTTGTAAAATGTGTACAATTCCTGATAATCCTCTAACAGCATTTTACAGTGGGATAACCACCGACCCATCAACAATACTGTCATTTATCTTGAAAGTTTTGGGAAAAGATACTGTTCTAAGGACGTCACTGTGGCGCAACTGTCGAGCATTGGCCTCACAGTTGTGAAGGCTGGGGTTCAAATCCTGGCCCCGCCTGTGTGGAGTTTGCATGTTCTACCCGTGCCTGTGTAGGTTTTCTTCATTCACTCCGGTTTTCTCCAACATCCTAAAAACATGCAACATTCATCGGAGACTCAAAATTGCTCCCAGGTGTGATTGTGAGTGCAGGTGTTGTCTGTCTCTATGTGCCCTGCGATTGGCTGGCCGCCAGTTCAGGGTGTACCCGGCTTCCTGCCTGAAGACAGCTGGGATTGGCTCTGGCTGCCTCCCTTGTGAGGATAACCACCTCAGAAAATGGATGCATGGACACTGTTCTAAAATAATATCGTAGCGAGCCTGAACACAGAATATATTGAGAGGGAGCAAGAGCAATGAATAAAAGTATTATGAGGTACCAATCAAACTTTTGCACTTCCGAGTGCTACTCGTATTACTCTCGTATTGTTAAATTACATGTTTGTATGTGTTAAAACAATGTTTGTGTCCCAACATTCATTATTTTGTGCGATATAAGTGATAATGGAATGCTAAATGGTGTTTTTCATCCTTTGTGTATTCGCTTTGGGCTGGTGACTTTTATGAACAAAAATGAAGAAACCGTCCGTGATATATTAAAACATTCAATAGTTGTTGTTATTTGGTAATGTCAGTTAATTTTTACAGTAAACCTCAACCGGTGTGTCCATAAACTACTTTAAGTAAGCAACAATCACTCTTTCTCCTTGCTATTATGTTAGCCCTTGAGCAACCAGCACCCTGTCCAATCTGATCCTTCTTTTGATGACGTCAGGCCAATTTCCAATTTCAAAGACCGCATTGTGATGCTCCGCTAATAAAGTGATGTTGCATATAATGTGTACAGCTGCTGGGGGAATGATTCTTTTGCAGTATTGATTGCAGGGACCACTTATGTAGGCGAACTATTGAAAAGCTATTTGATGTTGAAATAGTGATGCTATGGCAAAATGTAGTTAAACTAGTTCTGTTGCTGGTATCCACAATTGCTACGCTTGGTTGTAAACATAAGGCTGCATATACACCAAATGCTAGTTCACATCACCTCACTTGCCTTGCTTGTTTTTTATCGCAAAAGTGGAAAAAAAAACCCTCTAAAAGGACATTTGCTTTATTTACAATGTAAACTCGAAAGAGTAGTCTCTTCTCCACCGGGATGCAAAGACAGCAATTCGTCCTGCCACATGAGAGCATTAAAGGATGATGATTTGACCTGTATTGTTGCTCTGTACTCATTGTTAAAGTCTAAAAATCTTGGGAAGGCAAAACGCTCTCGCTCTTGGGTCCACAACACCGTCCGGAGGTACACGCAGCTTGGTGAATTTCACTGGCTTCTCATGGAGGTGCTCCTGAGACCTGACTGTGCGACATGAAAAGACTTACCTGTTCCTGTTTTCAAGATTTACAAAACTGTTTGTTTATTCAATGGTGGAATAATGATGATATGGCATTTTCTTTTTAGATATTTAAAATAGACTATCATAATGACCTGTGAGGTACTAGTGTTTTATTTGGTTATAATCAACATTGTGTGTCATGGATCTAGACTCGTACTACAGTGTTTTCAGTAGAACTCTGGTCAATTGGCAGGTTTATGTGGCCACGGCAAACATTATCCGTGTTGGGGGTTCCGTGATATCCCCTCATGTGGGAATAAGGAATTTGGACTGCCTCCTGGATAACTTTATGGCTTTGCCCACCTCAGAGCAGTGGAAGAAAATTGCTGAGAGGTTTGAGGAGCAGTGGGATTTTCCTCTTTTGGAGGACTGGATGTGAAACACGTGGTCCCTGAAATCCCTCCCAACTCTGAATCCCAGTTCTATAATTTAAGAGCAGAAAATTCCTGCATAATTGCTCTATCGGCACCACAGCTATTATACCTGTTTGTATACACGTTAATTTATTTGCATCTCATAGTGAACATTGTCTGCTTGGAAGATTTTATCCATGATATGTTGTATTTCATTAATTGGATTCTACTGTATTGTGAGCCAAAAAAGTGTCACTCTGAAATAGCTGCATTGTAAAATGTATGGAGTTCGTTTTGCTGGTAACCAAACTGTACATACTCTGAAAGAAAAGATTGAAATAAACCTGACAACGATGTGCCGTCATGACAAAGTCAGGGACATTAGGGTATTTATCTCATAACTACTACTACTACTACTACTACTACTACTACTACTACTCATTGTGAAAAGGATACCATAATTTCTCGTAGTACACTTGTACCCTATGAAATTCAATTCAAATGTACAGTACATACCACACTTTGAGGTGGGCAGAGGCTGCAGCCGGGAATGGTTTGCCTCTATTCGTGCAAACTGCATTGACTTTCCATGTGTGTGTGTGTGTTTCTTTCGGCTTGTCCCTTTCGGGGTCGCCACAGCGTGTCATCTCAGATGAACGCATATATATGTTTGGCACAATTTTTACGCCGGATGCCCTTCCTGACACAACCCTTCTCAGGGAGTGGAGGCCCCAGTGGGATCCATGTAATCACATCATATGAAACTCACAAAGCCATCCGGTGTGAACGCAGCATAACGTTACTTGCGGAGCACAGTGCAAGACCTCTCATGCAGGTTTTATGAGATGAAAACCATAAAGCCTCAGGCAACCGATTCCTAGCCTCGCAGTGCCTGGCCCACAGCCCTCTAACAGACATTTCTAAAAGTTCTTGTTGAATTTTATGTCAAAAACTAGTCTTCTCCCGATACAGTCGTATTACTCTCCTTTTACGAACGGATATCCGGTCGCATCAGTGTATCATTCCCAACCCTCGCACTAACGCTGCAGTTCTGCTTACCTATTGCCTTTGACTTAATAGCATATCAGGCGTTAAAGTCTGACCACTGCTTAGCAATGTTGGGATGACCTTTTGAGTCATCTTTTCCATCCTTCTCTCCCCCCCCCCCCCACCCCTGCAGACGCTGAGATCTGCTAAAGATGAGTAGCGGCGGGGGGCACGCCACCCCCGAACCCGCCAGGGGCCCCGAATCCCACAAAAGGAAGGACTGCCCATCAGACATGCTTGGGCCCAGGTGAGAAGGTTTTGCAATGCAATCATAATACAAACCCCACCACATGATAATAATTCAGGAATTGGGCTCAACATCGGCATGATTATCCTTATGAGTGTAGTTCACTTTGTTGTTTTTTTTTTTTTGAGCAAAAGGAAGGACTGCCCATCAGACATGCTTGGGCCCATGTGAGAAGGTTTTGCAATGCAATCATAATACAAACCACACCACATGATAATCACTCAAGAATTGGGCTCAACATCGACATGATTATCCTTATGAGTGTAGTTCACTTTCTTGTTTTTTTTGCGCTGATCGGGTAAGAAAAACTTACATTCTTACAAACAAATTATCTAAACAATATTTGAACAAAGAAAGGTGTGGGTGATTCCTTCATCCCGTGGAAATGTATGCAATATTTTTACACCGCCACCCTTCGCTTTGGTTGAGCAGGCAGAGTGAAGTCACTTCTTGACTATTTAATTAAACAAACTGTTGTGATACACTATAAGTGAGCAACAGTATGGTTTCATGCCTAGAAAGAGCACCACAGATGCATTATTTGGCTTGAGGATGCTAGTGGAAAAGTACAGAGTACAGGTCAGAAGGAGCTACATCGTGTCTTTGTGGATCTAGAGAAAGCCTATGACAGAGTACCAAGAGAGGAACTGTGGTACTGCATGCGTAAATCTGGTGTGGCAGAGAAGTATGTTAAAATCGTACAGGACATGTATGATGGCAGCAGAACAATGGTGAGGTGTGCCTTAGGTGTGACAGAAGAATTTAAGGTGGAGGTGGGACTGCATCAGGGATCAGCTCTGAGCCGCTTCCTGTTTGCAGTGGTAATGGATAGACTGACAGATGAGGTTAGACTGGAATCCCCTTGGACCATGATGTTCGCAGATTATTGTGATATGCAATGAAAGCATTGAGCAGGCGGAGGAACAATTAGAAAAATGGAAGCACGCACTGGAAAGGAGCCAAATGAAGATTAGCCAAAGTAAAACAGAATATATGTGCGTGAATGAGAAAGGTGGAGGGGGAAGAGGGAGGCTACAGGGAGAAGAGATAGCGAGGGTGGAGGACTTCAAATATTTAGGGTCAACAATCTAGAGCAAGGGTGAGTGTGGTAAGGAAGTGAAGAAACGGGTCCAAGCAGGTTGGAACAGCTGGCGGAACATTCGAGAGAGCAGACATGTTCAGAGGCGAGAGAGTGAGTATATTGGTGGAAGGGTGCTGAGAATGGAGCTGCCAGGCAAAAGAGCGAGAGGAAGACCAAAGAGAAGGTTTATGGATGTGGTGAGGGAAGACATGAGGGCAGTTGGGGTTAGAGAGGAAGAGGCAGGAGATAGGCTAAGATGGAAAAAGATGACATGCTGAGGCGACCCCTAACGGGACAAGCCGAAAGGAAAAGAAGAAGTTGACATTAATTAACAGATAAAACCACACTGAAGTACTGAATGTAAACTTTTCCAACACTCAGTATTAGAGACATTCAAAATTCAGGCCTTTACTGATTTAAATCGTAAGGATTTGCAAGGAAGATTCTGAAATTCGAGTTTGTCGCAATGTTTGTAAACTACTTAGCGTTTTCCAAGTAGATCTGGTTGGAAAACTCCGTCATAAGACAACCCTCATGAAAGGATAATCACCCAGGATTATCTGTAGCGATATCCAATTATCCGGCTGTTGCTCAATTCTTGACTGCGAGAGAGACATGAATCTCAAATTAGGCCCGGTTATTGTTATGTGTGACACCTACTTTGATTTCCAAGCAGATCGTGGAGGAAAGATATCTTCTAACACATCCTACAACTCAGGATAATAGCTCAACATCATCTTTAGAGATGTGATGTGGTAGCAAAGATTCTCAAATTTGGCCCAATTGTCGATAAGTATTCACAGTACACCGCTTCATGTTTTCAGAGCAGTTAAGGGGAAGAAAAATGACTGTTAACACACTACACGCATCGGGACAATCTCTTTTGATCATCGTTTTTGACGTCATAGATTGAGCCTTTATCGATTTTAATCACAAGGGAGGAACAATTGTCAGAATTTGCCTGACTGTCAGCATTTGCGTTGCCCACTTTAGTGCCAATATGATTGAATTGTGATTGTCACATTGTCTTAGACGATGTAAGGTTACAGTAACAAAGAATATAGAATGTGCGAGAATTATTCCACTTCTTTCTTGCCAAAACAAAACAACTTCCTGCTGTGTCCTTGCAGTCCCAAGCGCAGCACGGAGCGGCGAAACCGCGAGCAAGAGAACAAATACATCGAGGAGCTGGCTGAGCTCATCTTTGCCAACATCAACGACATGGACGACCTCAACGTCAAGCCCGACAAGTGCGCCATCCTCAAAGAGACAGTCAAGCAGATCCGACGCATCAAAGAGCATGGTATGTACTTAAAGAGCTACACTTAAGCAGCACCCCCACTGTGTTGTAACACAGCTCAATAACAGTTGTTGTTTTTTTTTAAAGGAGACATTTTGTACACTGGTGCTTTGTGATACAAGTGACTCAACTTACAAGTTTTGGGGGAATATGAGCTGTTGTTCTGTCTTTTTTAAAAATAATGATTTTTAAAACTTAAGAGTAGCAGGGTAATCCCTGAGCAAGCCAATCGTAGGGCACATGGAGACAAACAACCATTCATACTCACATTCACCTCCGAGGGGAAATTTAGAATCTCCAATTAACTTATCATGAATGTTTTGGGGATGTGGGCAAAAACTGGAGTACTTGGAGAAAACTAGGGATCGCAACCGGTTATAACCGTTTTTCGTTTTTTTAAAACCGAAACCGTAATCGGACTTTCGGAATCGGCTAAAATTTCCAATCATTTCTTCCGGTTCCGGTACTCCACATTGCGCTATTTTTTCAACATCATTTCCACTTTTTTCAAGTTTCGCTGTTAGAGTAAAGTTGGACTCAAGAGAACATTCAGTTAAATCAAAGAAACATCAAACATGGCATCGAGGGAACGCTCGGTATTCTTTCATGCCCTTTCTGTAAGTCCGAAAGAAGAATGTTAACATTAAAACATTTTTACAATAAATAAATAAATAAATAAATAACTTACGCGAGTACGTTGTTGAAAGTCACATTCAACGAGCTTGTTTAAATGTTCACTGTGGGTGGTGCAAATATGGCAAAAGGTGACTTCGCACTTGACTTGGTTGAGAGGTTTCAGTCGGCAGTGTCATCAAGAGTTTGTAACGGTGTACAAATGAGCATGGCACTTACGCCACTCCGGTCCCACACCAGGAATGCCAACTATGTGGCCGAATGGGGCCATGGCAGGTTTATCGGCCCTGCAGCACAGCCGGAGAAGTGTGTGTGCGTGTGCATGTGTGTGTGTATGTTCCTGCGTATGGTCTTGCGTGTGTGCATGTGAGGACTCCTTGGCCAGAGTGCATGACATCACAGTTTGCATGTGGACCAATGGCCAAAACACAAATATATATACTAAAATATATACTTCATGCTAACACACACACGCACAAAGGCATACAACTGCTAACAAAACTAGCATCAATTTGGGGGTCATTTAAAAACCTTTAAGCAACTGATATTTGAGCACAAATGGTGAAGCAACATATAGACAAGCAGTATAACAATGATCACATGGATATGACTTGTTATTTTACCTTTCTGGTATGTCGGTCTGTATAGCTGCACGTACACGGCCTCCTGGCATCGAAGTCACATAAAAAGGAGCCCCAATTAATTAATCATGATGTTTAATTCTTCACATACTGTTTAAACTTAATGTATTTAAAAGTAACCCACAAGATTTGCTATTTTCCCCCATTAAAACACAACGCAATACTTGTTGCATGAAGCTGATTGTGTAACTTCCTTTCATTTTAATGGGGAAAGATGATTCGAGGTATGATTGTTTTAGGTTACAAGCGTGGTCACAGAATTTATTAAACTTACAGCACCACTGCTGTATAATTTTGCATTATAATAAAAAAACAAAAGATCATTAATGATATTTAGCCAAGTACACAACAGCTTTGTGAATGTGTACCATGGCTACCCCTGGCTTGAAATTAAATTCAATTAAAAATATTTCTTCCCCTGCTCAATATTGGGTGTTTTAGGTAGAAATGACATTAGCCATGCCTGTAATTATATGAATGTGTGAAGTTGGAACAGATGCAAAAAAAAAAGCATATTACGAAATAAACGGAACAAAGGGCTCTGATTTTAAAAATATTGCATTATATGTCTTTTTTTTTAAAACCCCCCCCACAGAAAAAGCTGCGGTGGCTGACGCGGAAGAGGTGCAGAAGGCCGACATCTCGTCCACTGGGCATGGCGTCATCGATAAAGACACTCTTGGACCCATGATGCTGGAGGTGAGGTGATCAATCGCGTGCTGCGAATGTCCTGGTGCTGGTGGGGGGGGGGGGCTTCCTGTCCCAAAATGGAGTTGCGTTGCCAGTGGGAGATAAACTGGTGTGTGCTGACATACAACATGGCACCCGACACAGAGGTATAAATAAATACCTCCCTGAAAAGCTGATTAGAAGTCTGTGTGTTTGTGTGTATGCGTGTGTGTGCGTGTGTGTGTGTGTGTGTGTACCTCCCTGAAAAGCAGATTAGAAAGAGAAAGTGACCACACATAAATACTAACATACTATTTATAGAACGCAGGAAGTCCAGTACGAGCTCCTTTCTCTTGTACACGTGAATCCAAATCTAATCCAGATTGCATATTAGTCCGCAATGTAAACGGCACATGTATGACATCATTGAACATATGTCTGTCAGAATGTCGTTTGCACTTCAAGCCTTGGGGGAGGTTTTTCTTCTTCTTTTATCATTTGTTGCCCCGCAGGCTCTGGACGGCTTCTTCTTCGTGGTGAACATGGAGGGCAACGTGGTGTTTGTGTCGGAGAACGTCAGCCAGTATTTGCATTACCAGCAGGAGGAGCTGATGAACACTAGCGTGTACAGCGTCCTGCACGTGGGGGACCATGCCGAGTTCGTCAAGAACCTCCTGCCCAAAAGCCTGGGTACGTACCCACAAAACATAACATTCAAGTTCAAGTTGCCCAGAAAAATCTAAACATTTGCATCCCCTAATTTTGTGCGTGTTTAAACAACAAAACAAAAAGTCAGAATATTGCTTTTAAATCTTAACTTTATATTTGTGGGAGTCTCCCTTTTTCTCAACTTTAGTTTCAAACCAATTTACAAAAACTGTTATTTTTAAAGAAAAAAATTGCTCTGTATATTATTTATTTTAACAGTGAGAATATCACATTTATATTGTGAATTAATTCTCATAACATCCCTCGTTTCCAATGTAAAAAGATTTTTCTCTTATTGCTCTCCCATGACCTTTGTGAGGATAAGCAGCTCAGAAAATGGATGGATGGATGGATGAAGCTGTCATAGGCCTAGTTCAAGAAAAAAATGGTAAAACTACTATCATGAAGTCGTAATATTTATGTAAAATAAAAAACTAAGCAATCTTGTGATCACGGAGTTATATTTCAAGAAAAGAAAATAATCTAGATAGTCATAATATTGTAAGAAAATGTAGCCACAATTTTAAATGTTATTTGCAACTTTATACCTGTAATGTTTTCCATTTCCATATGTTAAATTTATAACTTTATTCTCATTATACAGTATTGCAACTTTTTTTCATGAGAATAAATTGAAATTTTAATTAATTAAGGTGCTTTATTTGAATAGTAAACTCATGAATATAGTTTATTTTAAGATTATCTTTTCCAGAAAAGACAATAATTGCTATTAAGTTGCAATATATCAACAACAAAAACACTGAGCAACTTTATGATTAGGATTGAACGTTTCCATGAAAATATGCAAATTTTATTTTTGTAAAGTGGTAATTTTCAAGAAAAATACTATTATTAAAAAAATAGTAATAATAGTAACACTAAAGTCATGTGAGTTTTGAAGCCTATTAACGTAACGTTCCCACTTT
Organism: Syngnathoides biaculeatus; assembly: GCF_019802595.1. NCBI lineage: Eukaryota > Metazoa > Chordata > Actinopteri > Syngnathiformes > Syngnathidae > Syngnathoides > Syngnathoides biaculeatus. The sequence goes on along the minus strand of NC_084652.1, from coordinate 17,595,187 downwards.
TTCATGTAAAATTTCAACTTTAATTTCGTACCATTAATACATTTTTAGGGTAAAAAGTCGCGTAACAAAAAAACCTCAAAATGTTACATGATCATTTTTTTTTTCAATTATGAACATGAACATGAAGATGAAACATTCCAACTAAGTATTAAATGGTTATTGTGTTTCAAGTCAATCACCATGGCGGCGACCAGTCGAGCCGGAACAGCCATACGTTCACCTGCCGCATGCTGGTCAAGCCGGTGGCAACGGTGGCGGCGACGGCCGACGGTGACGAGGACGGCTGGCAGGGGGCCGATCATCGGGAACCCTCGCAGCAGAAGTACGAAACCATGCAGTGCTTTACCGTCTCCGAGCCCAAGTCCATGAGGGAGGAGGGTGAAGGTAATGTGTGTGGGAGAAGGACATTGTGTAACTGAATCTGTGTGTGTGTTACTGTGTCTGTGCACGAGAGAACCAGGGAGTGTACTGTATGTGTGAGAGTGCCTGTGTGAGAGAGAAAGGGAACAACAGAGGTATTTTGTGTCTGTGTTTGACAGAACCAGAGAAAGTGAGTGTTATGTGTGTGTGTGGTGTGTGTGTGTGTGTGTGTGTGAGTGTGTTGTTTATGTGAGAGAGGTATTTTGTCTGCATGTGTGTATGTATATGAGGGAGAATGTGTTGCAAGTGTGTAATGTGAAAATGTTTGTGTCGGCGAATGTGTACGCCACTGTGAGAGAGCAAATTGGCCCACCCGTTCCGTGTGTGACGAGAGAATTGAGTGGATGTAGTATTTTGTGACGTTTCCCACCGCTGTCCCACATTGGCAATCTTCCATTTGTAACGGCCACCATCGTTTGTCCCTGCTTAACCCCCGAAGCCAGCCGGATTGTTTCTCATCGCGCTTCCATCCTCTGGTGTCCCGTCCTAGTTTCCTCATTGCTTCTCCTTGGGGAAATGCTAATTAGCGTACGACACTTAGTCTTCCTCTCGGGAAACAAAAAAAAAGCGTCTGCGTGCTAATTTTAGATGTCTGACAGGCGTCACCTTGGATGGCTGCGTGCCAAATGACCTTAAAATTACATCTGATTTTTCTTTTTTTGATTACAAAAATCATTCCCGCTGTTCTAACTTGCATTACCTTCAGTCGGAATCATAGAAACAAATTTTTTTCTCCGCACATAATGCGTAAATAACTCCAATAAAATAGATTTAATCAATGCAATTGATAAATTGGAAATAGAAAAGTGAATATATATTTTTCCCCTGTGCCACGGTGATAGTCTGATTAGCACAGTTCTGAAGACCAGGATTCAAATCCTGACCCCGCCTGTGTGGAGTTTGCATGTTCTCCCTGTGCCTGCGTGGGTTTTCTCTGGGCACTCTGGTTTCCTCCCACCTCCCAAAAGCATGCAGAATAGGTGAACCGAAGACTCTAAATTGCCCGTAGGTGTGGATGGTTGTTTGTTCAAGTGTGGCCTCCCATTGGCTGGCGACTAGTACGGTGTCTATCCTGCCTCTCGCTTCTGTTACCATGGCAACTAGCGGTGAAACGAGAGTGTGGTAAATTGGTGAGCGGCTTCAACGAGTACTTGCAGAACTGGAGGCCACCCAGAGTGTAGGGAAACAGGTAAATAAAATAAATTAAAAATAAAATAATTTAAACTGTTGAAAGCAGTAGTTTGTAGATTTACTAATTACTGAGTGGGCCAAATTCAAATATCCATGAATGTGTGTGTGTGTTAATTTCAGTATTCCACTGTTCGCTAGGGGTGCCTCCAGGTGGTTGGGATGCTCGCGGGTAACCCCACTATGATGTCACAATCTAGTGATGCCGCCCACAAAATATCGACTTGGTTGTTTCACACCTGATTGAATCACTTTTGGGTCATCTTTCCGTTTTCCATTCAAACAGATCTGCAGTCGTGTCTCATCTGCGTAGCCAGAAGGGTTCCAGTAAAGGAGCGAGCAGCCATGTCGTCGTACGAGAGCTTCACCACGCGCCAGGACCTTCAAGGTAATCAACTCGGTGTTAGCTTTACCAGGGAGTTTGGGTCAAACAGTAGAACCAAAAAAGTGGAGTGTTTTTATACGGTGCAGTATTATAACATATTCTTTTTGTTTATTTGGGGGGGTTGGAATGGATTTATGACATTTCCAACTACATTTCTAACCTAACTTTTTGTCAATAGTGTACTGTGTGTTGGTAAGCACTCTCGGGCCTCTCGTAGGTAAGATCACATCACTGGACACCAGCCTGCTTCGTGCGTCCATGAAGCCGGGCTGGGAGGACCTGGTCCGTCGCTGCATCCAGAGGTTCCACCTGCAGAACGACGGCGACGTCTCCTTCGCCAAGAGACACCACCAAGACGGTGAGAAACATCTTTCACCCCCGTGGCATCATTTGTGGTCGGCTCACTTTTTGTTGCCGCCGGCCTTCTCCCTGCAGTGTTGAGGAACGGCCATGCGCTCAGCCCCTTATACCGATTCTCGCTGTCCGATGGTACTGTGGTGTCGGCACACACCAAAAGCAAACTGGTCCGTTCACCCGCCACCAACGAGCCCCAGCTCTACCTGTCCCTGCACATCCTGCAGAGGTAATATCCTCTACAGCCAAGGCCATGAATACCATCTCCATCCATCCATTGATTTTCTTTGCCACTTATCCTCAAGAGGGTCGTGGGGAGTGCTGGAGCCTATCCCAGCTGTCAATGAGTAGGAGGCAGAGAGATATCACCATTTTCTCGTTCTCCGATTGGTCGTTGAGAGCAAGCCACTTGGGCTACCAAAATGCCTTTGGAGTGATCTCCGCACTTTAATACATTTAAAGTGACACTAAACAGGCCCCCAAAAAAATGTCATGAAAATTCGATACAACACAAGAGATCAGCACTGGTAAAAGGCCTGACAAATTTAAGACAGAACTGCCATGCACTTTGATTGTTCATTTCATGATGTTAAATACTGTAGATGACCGTCTAAAATATTAATTTAGCATGAAAAAGTCCAGATTATTCACTACTGATAGTGTGAACGTGGCTAATGTGTCCCCCTCACAGGTCACTTGAAAGATGCTCCGTCATGCGCGCTCACTCACAATGTGCCTTTATTCAAGTGGTATCAATCACATGCGCTCACTCTTGCTTAAAGGACGAATGTTGGTGGCGTGAAGAAATCCATTTAGACATCAAACCTTCATCCTTTTTGTGGCAGTGCTTGATTCACTGGCACCATTCATGTCGACATGACCCCCGGGCGCATTCAGCTTATTTTATGCCTGTGGAATCACATTAGCACACGTTTAAAAAGACTTTTGGAAAAACTTACCTGAAGGAATCAAATCTACTGACCGCGAAAAAAAAAAATCCCCATCAGATGATCGACTAGAAACCGGACGGATATGTCTTCTGATAACAGTACGCACAAAAAAAGTCTTGAAGGGCTCGAAACTCAACAGGTTTGCCATTTGGTTTGAAGTAGCCCTTTTGCACTCAGTCATGGCCCTCGAGGTAGGAGGAAAAAGTAAGCCTCTGACAGCAATTTTACTGATCAACAATGAACTGGTTGTAAGTGTTTACCACATCATTACACACAAAATGTCTCAAGAACCCATGGTAGAAAAGGAACAGGAAGTGGGACGTTTTTGTCTGAAAAAGCCATTTCCTACTCAGTCACGGCACACTTAAGAGTAAAAAATATTGGGAATTTTAAAAAGGCCATGACACCAGTTTTACAAATGAACACAATATTGGGTGCAGAATTTTACTACAACGTTGTGCATGGAAAAAGTCTCAGGGATCATATCCCAAATCGAACATGAAGTTGGCTTATATTATGGACAAGTAATGGACTGGTCTGCAATCAATTGCAAGGGACATAAATCGACAAACACCCAATCATATGTCTTCAATGAAGCTAATATATATGGTTTTGGAATGTGGAAGGAAGCCAGACTACCTGGTGTAAACACACGTAAGTACAAGGAAACACACAAATTCTCCACAGGAAGGCCCGAGCCAAATTTTTAACACTAAACGTCACAACTCTGAGGTGGACTTCCTTACCAGTAGACCGTCGTGCTGCCGGGATTGTAAAAAAGGTGAAGTTAATGTCGATATCTGTATATGTTTCTTTCACAGGGAAAACATGGGCACGATACCTCTGGACCTGCCCACCAGTCTGGGCTTGTCTAAGCACACTGACTCCCTAGACGCCACCATCACTAGAAACCACTTTACAACGTCTTCGTGCGGCTTCACGGGCCGAGCTGCCACGCCACAGGCCAACAGCCACAAACTCAGCAGTCCCTCGGCCCAGGGTAGCCCCAGCGTCACGTCCGGGAGCCAAGGTGCTAATTTGTCCCCTCGCCATCATCACAGCCCCGTAATGGAGCCTGGTTCTTTCTCACCTGGTGGTGGCCTCCATTCCCCAGTGTCCATCTGCAGTAGCTCAAACAACTGTAGTTTTAACCCATTAGGATCCCTTCAGGCTCTCAGCCAGGACCACCTGGCTTCCGATTCCCCTGATGGAAAACCCAATGCCCCCAACACCCCCCTAACAAGCACCCAGGAAAAGGACCATGCTGACTTGGAAGCTGACTTGCTGGGAACTTTTGGGGAGCAGCAGGACCCCTCCCAAAAACAGGACGATGAGGCAGATGAGAACAAGGATGAAGATCCAGACAGCTCTGATGAGCCGGACCACCTTCTAAGCAACAAAGGCCACACGCAGCTTCTTCAGCTTCTCACGACCAAGCTGGAACCCTCAGATCCTTGTTCGTCTCTTGGGGCCCTGGCGGACGAACAGTTGGCCGGTGTCAGTGCCTGTTTAGGGGGGGTGCACACGACCCACTCAGCCTCACTGAAGGAGAAACACAAAATTCTGCACAGGTTGCTTCAGAACAGCAGCTCGCCAGTGGAATTGGCCAAGCTGACTGCCGAGGCCACGGGCAAGGAGCCTGTAGGGGGCGAGTCTGGGGGTGACGGCGATGAAAATGTGGCTGCGCTAGCAGAGTTGGGTGTCAAGCAGGAGCCGGAGAGCCCCAAAAAGAAGGACAATGTGCTGTTGCGCTACCTGCTGGACCGTGACGACAACGGCTTCCTGGACAAAGCCATCAAGTTGGAGACAGCTGATGGGGCCAAGATGGGTGGTGCCATCAAGACAGAGAAGGAGGACCCTGCTTTCAACATGGGTGACCAGGTTGGTGGTTGCAATTTGCCTGTGTACAGAACACTTTTACAGTGTTGATTACAGACCAAGCCCTGACATGAATTGTGAAAATCCATTTTAATCTAAAAGTATTTGACAGCACTCCAAACTTTGAACCTAAAACACTTTAATATCCTGTGTTGAAGTATTGTTTTTTTTTTCTAGACACTTTATAGTGACTTGCTAGTTTGCTTTTGATTTCCAGTGAAATATGCTTCTAGCCTGTTAAAAAGTGTATTGTACCACATAAGCATTTCTGGTGATTGACTAGATTTCACATTTGCCCAAGTGGTTACCATGCCTGCTGTCTCTGCTCCTGTTCTGTCTTTTTACCTGTTGCTTGGCATGATTAGCGATTCTTTCATGATACGTCTTTAATGATACTTGTCAGAAGTGTCGCTTATTCACAGTGTATCTTCTGATAAGGGTTAGGGTTAGGGTTAGGTGTGAAGCCGCACTAGGTAGCTAGCCGCAGCTTGTAGTTAGCATGGTACCTAGAATTCCCTGGGTACTTCCTGGGCAGCCAGTAAAGGCAGGGGGCAGCTCCTCCAACTCCATTGTGAGACGTGTGTGAAGCCATCCTTACACAGTGGCAGATACCATGACATCAAGAAGCGTTATTGCAAAATAGCCATGTTCATCAGCTTACCAATGGGTTAGTGGCTCCATACACTTCTGTTGGAACAGTAACTTGCTGAGTGTGCCAGTACATGTTAACAGCTCCTATTAACACCCCCCCTAACAACCAAAAGCTCTCATCGCGTTTGACAGCTGCAGAGAGAAAGTTGCCAGCTGTTCAAATCCTGTTAAGTGAGTGAAGGAAGGAACACAAGATTAACTTTTCAGGGTGATTTAATACAAGGACATCATCTCAACTGCTCGTAACCAGACTGTAAAAATATTAGAAGGGCTAAGACATCTTAGCTTCTCCTTGCATATTGCAGTGCTGTGCAGGTCAAGGAGAAAGCAGCTCATTGACAATGTCATCAAACTGTGGCGATAGGCAGCACATTGTCTTCATGAATCAAAGCTAAGAATGAGTTCTTTCTGAAATAATATAAGCATAATAATATTTTGATTGTTGTTTGACAAATTATTCTTTTCTAGGAGGTATGCTAAAAGTTAGTGAGAGCAAAAGTGTATGTGCACGTCCACAGCAGCTTAAATAGTGCTTGTGCGTCTGATTCTACATCACATGTGACCTCATTAGAAGCCCTCGTCTATTTTTAGCTCCTCCTCTATTCATCAGCCAAACGGCCGCAGGACATGTGTGACCATTTGTTTGTGTGAGTGTGAGCATGTGTGTAGGTGGTCTTGTGCGTGCATGCGTATGCATGTGTGTGCTCCAGTAATCCAATAACTCCTGTTTGTATTTGTGTGGTGCTCATATCTTATATATGTATGCTCTTATGTGGACATTCGTGAGGTCCCTTGATGATGTAGAATCACAGAGTAACAACAACAATAGAGTCAGGTCACATCACACTCACAGTCCAATGTGATAATCAATAGGGAGGTACAATGAGTTCGGGATTTAAATTGACCCCTCCGTACAGGGCACTTAACCACCCTCCTGAAGTGACGTCACGCCACGTGCGCTGACGTCAGACAATTAGGAAAATATCGGCGCAGCAAGAAAGGAATAGAGCGAAACTGTCCGATTTACCAGCTGATTTCTCACTCGCATTCTTAGCTAACAGTGAAATATCGTTGAAAAGCAGAAAGCAGGGTTCACGTATTTCAGCGAGGGGTATTTCAATGGTATTTACATGCAAATCGACGGAGAAACCATTGATATTGGCGCGAGAACTTTCCAGAGTCAGAGGAAGACCGAGAAGCCACATATATTATAACCCAAAGACGAATTCGTCATTGACAGTTTCCTATTTTCGTGTTACAAATCACATTTGTGTGCAGAATCTGTATATGTGTCTGTATAGTCGTTTGTGAACTGCCGTATGAAGGAAAAGAAGAAGGCGAGGCTTGATTTACGAGTTGTTTCTCTTGTTTTCTTTGTGTAACGTCACGCGCTCCCCTCAATAATTATTCTTGAATTAGTGCCGAACCTACCTAAGTCCCAACAGAGCACGACAATCACTACTTTGGTGTCCTCAAACATCCTTCCTTCAGTCTTGGTGTCTCGGTGCACGTCGAAGGCTTTTAGGACTGCTAGTCCGGTTTAGCTTAGCTAATTAGCCGCGAACAATGGGACACGTATGTGCAGTCAGATCATCGCAAAATATCGCTCAACACAGATCAAGTGTGTCAATCATTCACACTTAGCTATGTTATGCAAGCGAAGAACTGCTAATTCATTATATGAGACATGTATTGAAAATCAAATATACGGCATACCTTCGTGCAAACACAGTCCGGTTTAGCGTAGCCGCGAACAAAGGGACACGTTTGTGCAGTCAGATCATCGCAAAATATCGCTCAACACAGATCAAGTGTGTCAATCATTCACAACTGCTAATTCATTTATATGAGACATGTATTGAAAATCAAATATACGGCTTAACTTCATGCATACATATCTGTTCCGGTTGATGGATTCAGTTGATCATGCGGTCTTCCACAAAGTTTGATCCATCGAAGACATTTTTCGTACTGGGTCTTCGGTTTTGGAAAGGGTACGAATTGATTTCCACCAACTAGCCTTTCAGAATACCTGTCGTCACTATTATAAAGTCTGTGACTACACCTCTTAACCATATGTATTGTTAAAGAACCCAAATACGTGATAAAAGGCCAACTGAAGCTATACTGGACCATCCAGCGTTGTCTGAGAAAACGTCGGGTCCCAAAAAGGGGCGTGGTTCATGCAGATCTCTGGCCTCTGATTGGTCAGTGACGCGGATTGCGCAATTTCTACGGAGGGGTCAATTGGAGTTTAAAGCCTGGGTGAGGCTTTTCAACTGGTATTAGTGTTTCAAGCAAGGCTGCGCAATTAATGCAATTTTAATCGTGATCGCTATTTTGGCTGCAACGAGTAAATTAACTTGGTTGTCGGTGATATTTTTCCCCCACCCATTTAAAACGCAGGCACTGCTGCATTTGAAAAGTGCTTCATTTGTTACAGTGCCCCCAATTTTGTTAGGGCTGGCACTACGTTCGGTGGACAACATCCAAATCAAAGATTAGAATGGCTTTGATGTTCAGTGTGGTCATACACAAAGCTTTTATTTTGAAATTGGCCCTCTCAGGATGTTGGCAGAGAGGCGGGCGTGTCACAGTAAGACACTACAGTATTAACAATTGTTGTACCGCATGCCTTGACTTCAACTATTTGGCTGGCCGGAATAGAGATGAAAGAGGGGGAGGGAGGGGGTGTGAGAGAGAAAGAGAGAGAGAGATCACAACTGTCAGGTTCTTTCCTGTTTGTGGGCATGCATGACTGACCAATGGTCTAGCAGAATAACAGCAATGTAACCGTCCGTCCTGGTCAGTTGACTATAGTGACAGGGATTTTCAAGTCGGGGCTTACACCCTAACGTTATTGAGTTTTATGCAAAAACTTTGCCAATTCGTGATTGCACCTATCCATCCATCCATTTTCCGAGGCGTTTATCCTCACAAGGGTCGCGGGAGTGCTGGAGCCTATCCCAGCTATCTTCGGACAGGAGAATTATTTTTTGAAAAGTACTGCAATAAAAATTTAGATTTTTTTCTTAATATGAGTGTCACGTCCCATTGAAACGAGAGTGGGACCCAAATGGAGGACTCGGAAGATGCAAGGTAGTTTAAGGAGACACGTTTATTATATGCAGAGGTAGGGGATCGAGCAGGTAGTCCGGTGCAGCAGCGGTAGTTGGGACGTCGGGCGAAGAGAGCAGACAGGCAGGAGTCGGTACACAGGGGAACAATCGACGCAGGCAGAAATATCAAAGGAGTCAGGTTTACAAGGTTGGCCGGTACACACAGGTTCGATCAGGGATACACGAACGGGACATGAAGATCAACGAACTGGCGCCGGCCAGTTGTCATCGCGGTCATAAATCCATTGCATAATCAGGCTGCATGAGGCGCAGGTGTGCACCTCCCAATCAGCGCACCTGCGCGGGCACCCGCACAGCTCGTGCTGGAGCGGCAGGATCATGACAGTTACCCCCCCCCCCCCCAAAGGCACGGCTCCCAGACGTGCCTAAATGAAAAAACAGACAACTAACACAGGCAGGGGTGGGCGGAAGGAAGTCCGGAGGAGACCCCCCCCCCCCCCCGAACCCCAGTCTGGTTGCCATCCAGGCCACCAAACGCAAGGCGTCCGGGTGGACAGGTCAGGAGGACGACCCGGACGCCAAGCACCAGGGTCCCCACGGAGCGATTCGGGCGGACGACCTGTGTGAGGAACCAAACGACGAAGCAGGAACCAGGCAGAGGCAGGCAACTGCTCCGGACGAGAACCTCCCACGCCGTGGTTGCGAGATGACCAGGTACTGTTCGCCACCGAGGCTTGGTCACGAGGCAGCTGTGGATTGGTCACCATCGAGGCCAGGTCCTGCAGCGGCTGGGCGCCCTCAAGAGCGAAGAGGATAATGGAGCGCAGGACCAGAGCCATGACCGCCACCATCCCAAAGTCTCTCCAGCTCCAGGGTGGCTCCACAGAACTCCCCAGCTCCTCCTGGACAGGAACGTGAGAAGGGGGCGACACCATCGCCACCTCCTGGACAGCAACGTGAGAAGGCGGCGACACCATCGCCACCTCCTGGACAGCAACGTGAGAAGGCGGCAACACCATCGCCACCTCCTGGACAGCAACGTGAGAAGGCGGCGACACCATCGCCACCTCCTGGACAGCAACGTGAGGCGGCTGGGGAACTGTCGCCACCTCCTGCACAGGAACGTGAGAAGGCGGAGGCAGCATCACCAACGCCACCTCCTCCTGGGCGGGAACGTGAGGCGGCTGTGGAGACGTCGCCACCTCCTGGACAGCAGCGCGAGGCGGCATCAGGTCGGTCCCCACTGCCACATGAGCTTGCAGTGCATCCGTTGAAACAGCAACGTGGGCGTGGCGCATCTGTTTCCAGGGCAACATGAACGAGAGTAGGCAGAGAGTCAGTCGAAACTGACACGTGGGCGTGTCTCGGGAGCGGGTCAGTTCCAACTGCCGCGTGAACTCTGCTCGGAACAGCCAAAACCTCGACATGGGAATGGCGAGGAGGCGGTTCAGTTTCCAGAAATACGTGCGCTTGGCGAGGTGGCGAGTCCGTACCCACTGCGACGTGCACTTGACGAGGTGGCGAGTCCGTACCCACTGCGACGTGCACTTGACGAGGTGGCGAGTTCGTTCCCACTGCGACGTGAACGAGAGTAGGCAGAGAGTCAGTCGAAACTGACACGTGGGCGTGTCTCGGGAGCGGGTCAGTTGCAACTGCCACGTGAACCTGGGTCAGCAGTGAGTCAGTCGCCGTTGCGACGTCAGCGTAGCTCGGCTGGTTCGCCAATCCTTGCCGGACCTGGGCCATGAGAGCCGCCAATTCCGCACTATCTCCGCCCGCATTTCGCGGCGGGACGCCTCGTGATTTGGCGACTCCTCCTCCCTCTGGGCTGGAAGCTTCGCCACCAGCTGCAGGTCTGCCGGTTTCGCCGTTGCCGGCGAGGAGTGGGAGGACGATGTCTTAGTTGCCGCGTAGCGAGAGGCACCGGGGAGCGCCCGGACGGGGCGTCTCCTCTGGCCGCCACGCGGAGGTCCCGGGTAGATGGCCAAGCGGGTTCCCTCATACGGATTGGTGTACTTAAACCTACCGGGCGAAGACGTTCGGGTGCTGGAAACGCGGGGAGGTGAAACAAACTGACTGGGATGAAAGATCGGACGAGCAGATTCATAATCAGAATAATCGGAGCCGGTCATACAAATCACAGTCCTCCTCATATTCCGAAAAGTCAGAGTCCAGAAGAATATGAGGAGCCGGACGGGTCGTGTTCGGGACGTATTCATACCTCGCTGGCGGAGCGTAAGACACGGAAGCGGAGGACATCAGGGAGCCTACCCGGATCGGACAGGCTTGGTCCTGCGGCAGACTGTCTACCTTGCGTCGGTCCCGGCGACGCCGGGTCTTTCCTCCTGGGTCCTGTGTTGGCCAGTTCGTTCTGTCACGTCCCATCGGAACGAGAGTAGGACCCAAATGCAGGACTCGGACGATGCAAGGTAGTTCAAGGAGAAACGTTTATTATATGCAGAGGTAGGGGATCGAGCAGGCAGTGCGGTGCAGCAGCGGTAGTTCGGACGTCGGGCGAAGAGAGCAGATGAGCGGACAGGCAGGAGTCGGTACACAGGGGAACAATCAACGCAGGCAGAAGTATCAAAGGAGTCAGGCTTACAAGGTTGGTCGGAGAACATGCGAAGCTCTGTACACACAGGTTCGATCAGGGATACCGGAGCACATGAACGCGACATGAAGATCAACAAACTGGCGCCGGCCAGTTGTCATCGCGGTCATATAAATCCACAGCATAATCAGGCTGCATGAGGCGCAGGTGTGCACCTCCCAATCAGCCCACCTGTGCGGGCACCCGCACAGCTCGTGCTGGAGCGGCAGGATCATGACAATGAGGAATGATCGTGATTACAATATTGAGTCTTATGGTTTCAGATTAGGATGTTGAAACTGGATAAATATTTATTTGGCTTTTAATTGATAGTTTGCATTTCAAATTAGGGTTAATATCTAAATATGGGTTTTAGGCCTGTGTTACAGTTTCAAATTAGGGTTTCAAGCAAGGTTGAAGTTTTCAAATTTGGATTGCTTTGCTGAGTAAGGGCTGCACGGTGGGCAACTGGTTAGAGCACCTGCTTCGCAGTTCTGACAATGGGGGTTAAAATCCCGCCTGTGTGGAGTTTGCATGTTCTTCTTGTGCCTGTGTGTGTGGGTTTTCTCCAGGCAGGAGGAGCCGGGTTACAACCTGAGCTGGTTCCTCGCCAATCGCAGGGCACATAGAAACAAACAGCCATTCAAACTCATGGGCACTTTAGAGTATTCAGTTAAGCTACCATGCGTGTTTTGGGGGTCTAGGAGAAAATCAGGATGCCTGGAGAAAACCCACACACACAGTTCTCCGACCAACCTTGTAAGCCTGACTCCTTTGATACTTCTGCCTGCGTTGATTGTTCCCCTGTGTACCGACTCCTGCCTGTCCGCTCATCTGCTCTCTTCGCCCGACGTCCGAACTACCGCTGCTGCACCGCACTGCCTGCTCGATCCCCTACCTCTGCATATAACATACCGGTAGAGGTATGGAAGCAATTTGGAGAGATGGCTGTGGAGTTTTTGACCAACTTATTCAACAGAATACTAGCGGGCGAAAAGATGCCTGAAGAATGGAGGAAAAGTGTTCTAGTTCCCATTTTTAAGAACAAAGGGGATGTTCAGAGCTGTGGGAACTATAGAGGAATAAAGTTGATGAGCCACACAATGAAGTTATGGGAAAGAGTAGTGGAGGCTAGACTCAGGACAGAAGTAAGTATCTGCGAGCAACAGTATGGTTTCATGCCTAGAAAGAGTACCACAGATGCATTATTTGCCTTGAGGATGCTCGTGGAAAAGTACAGAGAAGGTCAGAAGGAGCTACATTGTGTCTTTGTGGATCTAGAGAAAGCGTATGACAGAGTACCAAGAGAGGAACTGTGGTACTGCATGCGTAAGTCTGGTGTGGCAGAGAAGTATGTTAAAATAGTACAGGACATGTATGATGGCAGCAGAACAATGGTGAGGTGTGCCTTAGGTGTGACAGAGGAATTTAAGGTGGAGGTGGGACTGCATCAGGGATCAGCTCTGAGCCCCTTCCTGTTTGCAGTGGTAATGGATAGGCTGACAGATGAGGTTAGACTGGAATCCCCTTGGACCATGATGTTCGCAGATGATATTGTCATATGCAGTGAAAGCAGGGAGCACGCAGAGGAACAATTGGAAAGATGGAGACATGCACTGGAAAGGAGAGGAATGAAGATTAGCCGAAGTAAAACAGAATATATGTGCGTGAATGAGAAAAGTAGAGGGGGAAGAGTGAGGCTACAGGGAGAAGAGATAGCGAGGGTGGACGACTTCAAATACTTGGGGTCAACAATACAGAGCAATGGAGAGTGTGGTCAGGAAGTGAAGAAACGGGTCCAAGCAGGTTGGAACAGCTGGCGAAAGGTGTCTGGTGTGTTATGTGACAGAAGAGTGTCTGCTCGGATGAAGGGCAAAGTTTACAAAACAGTGGTGAGGCCGGCCATGATGTACGGATTAGAGACGGTGGCACTGAAGAAACAACAGGAAGCTGAACTGGAGGTGGCAGAAATGAAGATGTTGAGGTTCTCGCTCGGAGTGACCAGGTTGGATAGGATTAGAAATGAGCTCATTAGAGGGACAGCCAAAGCTGGATGTTTTGGAGACAAGATTCGAGAGAGCAGACTTCGATGGTTTGGACATGTCCAGAGGCGAGAGAGTGAGTATATTGGTAGAAGGATGCTGAGGATGGAGCTCCCAGGCAAAAGAGCGAGAGGAAGACCAAAGAGAAGGTTTATGGATGTGGTGAGGGAAGACATGAGGGCAGTTGAGGTTAGAGAGGAAGATGCAGGAGATAGGCTAAGATGGCAAAAGATGACACGCTGTGGCGACCCCTAACGGGACAAGCCGAAAGGAAAAGAAGAAGAAGCGTTTTAAATGAGGGTTGCAAGTCTGGGCCAATGTTTGAATGACAGTTTCATGGTTTTAAATTAGTGTTATAATCCATGATTAGGGTATGCTTTCGGCTTTCATACAAGGTTTCAATTTCGGGTTTCAAACCTGGCTAACAGTTCAGGACGTGGTTTGCCTTTCCCCCAAAGCTGACTGCTATAGGCTGCAGCACTTCCACAACCCTTGTGAGGATAATCGGTTTGGAAAATGGATGGATGGATAACCTGGATTGGTCTTTTAAACTAGATTCGGGTTTCAATTTAGGGTAAGGTTTTCAAACACTTTGAGTTCTTTAAGAATTGAAACCTCAACACTGAAAGAATGCATGATTTAAATGTGTTAAATTAACCTATTCATAGATTATTTTCGAGAAGAGGTGAAAATGACATCTGTTTGTATTTTCAACACATACAACTGAGAAATCAAGTACCGTATTTTTTACACTATAAGGCGCACCACATTACAAGGCGCACCTTCAATGAATTGCCTATTTTAAAACTTTTTTCATATTTAAGGCGGACCACCTTATAGGGTGCATAGAATAGACGCTACAGTAGGGGCTGGGGTTTCGTTATGCATCCATTAGATGGAGCTGCACTAAAGGGTCAATATTTATTCATATATTTAAGGCGCACCAGATTATAAGGTACACCGTTGGCTTTTGAGAAAATTAAAGACTTTTAGGTGTGCCTAATAGTGTGGAAAATACGGTACTTATTAGTTCAGCTTCTCCCTCAGACCAGTGAGCTGGAGGATCTTCTGGACAACCTGCAGGGGGGTGCCCATCATCATCATCATCAACATCATCATCAGTTGTTCCCCCGACCACCGTCTCTACCCAGAGGAGTTCCAGCCTCCTCCTCTTCCCCCTTGGTGGCAGCCGCCGGCTTCCCCACGGACAAACCGAACATCATCGGCGACATCCTGCACATCATGGACGGCGCCCAGGGGGACCACGGTAGCCCGCCCCCCCAGCACCGAACCTTCCCTGCCATCAGCCCTGCAGGTACAGCCATGATTAGATTTTCATATAAGGATAGGCTTTGAAATCATGGTTCAGGTTTCTAGTCAGGGTTAGTGTTTTAAGTTATGGTTTCAAGACACTGTTAGAGTTTTAAACAAGAGCCATGTTTTGTAATAATGGTTAGGGTTTGAAAAATTCTAAATGATAGTGTTAGGGTTTCAAACTGCAGTTAGTTTTAAATTAGGGTCTGAAGCAAATGCTGGTTTCAGATGGTTTGTGGAAGGCACGGTTAGGATTTCAAATTCAAGTTTTAAGAAAAGGTTAGGATTACAAATGATGATTTCATGGTAGGGGTGGGGTTTTAACCTGTGTCAGGGTTTCAGATTAGGGGTTCAAACAAGAATTAGGTTTTGTAAATAAGTTTTTAAGCAAGCAAATAATGGGCAGAGTTTCAATACAGTCCTTGAAGACAAGTTAAAGTTCAAAATTAGTGTTTCAAGGCAGGGTTAGTTTTTCAAAATAGAGTTTGAAGCAAAGATTAGGTGGCAAATTTCCAGTTTCAAGCCTGGGTTGTGATTTTAAAGTAGCATTGGGTTCCAGATGAGGGTTTGAGGATTTGAACATGACTACAAATTGTGTTGCAACCTCACCCTGCAAATCGTGCCAGCTCCCGGATGCAGCGCCAGGCCCGGCCAACCAGCTCGAGGGGCGCCGCTCGGTAGGAGCCTATCAGAGGACAGCATCACTACCAGACACCTCACCCCGCAGCACAGGAACAGTAACATCAGCAACCCCTATTCATTACTACAGCAGCAGCAAAGCATGATTGGAAACCACGCGGCGGCAGCCAACAACCACCCGGGTAAGGACACAGAAAAAGCACATAGAAACGTGCCAGGAATTTTTTTTTTTTTAAATGTAAATCTAAATCCCTGCTGAAATATTTTCACAAATTTTTTTCCCTTCATAATAGATATATAAAAATGTTATATTTTTTCAAATAAAGGTGAAGGTTTCAAATTGTGGGTTGAACTTAATCTAAGGTTAGTGTTTCAAAACGGGATTTGAAGCCTGGGATGAGGAGTAAAGAACATCAAAATATATATTTTTATTATATTCTTTTTAGGCATGTTGGCCAATGCCACGGGGCCGGGCCCCCTGCAGCCTGGGTGGGGCCCCCAGGGGCCCGCGGGAGGCCCCCCTGCCCCATCTATGGCCCAGGGATTTCGGTCTGGTCGTGTGATCCCCAACATCAATGGCGGCGGTCCCGGCAGGGGGGGGCCGCCATCCCGACCTTTGGTTAACATGCACATGATGGCAGGGGGTAAGAGCAAAACACACCTCGATATTATCGAGAGATAAGATACAAAGTAGTATAAATTGATAAAATAATAATGGGATTTTTATATTTGAATTGTATTTCTGAAATTATTTGATAATTTTTAATGAACCAAATATTGAATATAACATATATTGTACTTGTATTAAATCGTTTTTTTTATTTTTGCTCTTAGTTCTGATTATATTATGTGCAATAGCTCAAGTGGAAGAGTTTATTTTTATTAAAAAAATCATATTTCTGCATTTCTTTTTTCCCATTATTAGGAATGAGCCTTTTATTTCACTTAAAAACACACACACACACACACATATATATATATATATATATATATATTGAATGTCATTAAAAAAAGTTCATTATGCAAATATATTATGTTATAAATAATTATAACATGACATAAATAATACATGATTGAAAATGTTTTTTTATTTCTTAAACAAAAAATTCAATTGTATATAAACAAATCAATTAACCAATTACAGTATGTCAACGAAGACATTAATATAAATTAAAATAACATTTCTTATTTATACCTATTATTCTTACTGTAATTGATTTATCTGTTTGAAAATAGATATAATGTACATATATAAAAGTATTTTACACATTTTTTTAAAAAAATTCTAATAAGTCAAATAGTTGTCTTGATAAATGCAGACCAAGTTTATAAAAAAAAAAAAAAGAAAAAAAATATATTTGTTTTAACCACTGTCAACGTTGTGATGCTTTTGTCCAACAGAGATGGAGCTGCCTAATTCTGCCTACCCTCAGCAACACGCACCACCGAATCAGACGGCCCCGTGGCCGGACAGGATGATGATGGACCACTACGGAACCCAAAGCAGGTCGGGAGAACTCAACACTTGGACTTAACTTGAACTTAATTTAGCTACATTTACTGTAATTCAAATTTGGGAGAACTAATCCTTTTGTCTTAAACTAATCTAAATAAATCAAAGCATCCATGTTTCAGGTCCCCGTACAGGGTCCCCCAGGACGACGGGATGGGATGCTGTGGCGGGGCACCTGAGGGCCCAGGGGCGGATGAAGGCGCCCTCCTGAGTCAGCTGTGCTCTGTTCTCAAGGACTACGAGGGCCTGGAGGAACTCGACAAGATGCTGGGGATCCCCACGCTGGCTGGACAGGTGGGGAATATACCTCATGGAGTGGATTTTTCGGACCACTCTTCTGTTTTGGGGTACCAAGTGCAGTTGTGGGGTACTTTGGTGGTGGAACTAGAGTACTACTTTCAGAATGGCAAGGATATGAACAACCAAACATTTCCTCCCCGTGATTATTTGGCTGTGTGAATTTGCTCTTCTCAGTTAGGGTTTCAAATTAGGGTTTTAAGTTTTGGTTAATGTGTCACGTAATATGTTTGTCTCAAATAACAAAGGATACAGTCACATATTTGTAGGTCTCAAGTCATAATCATCAATTTGCAAGCAAGTCCCAAGTCACTGTGGGAGGAAAGAAATTAAGCAAGTCAAGTCATATATAATCCACTCACAACACTTTAGTGTGGTAATTTAATGTTTTATCACGATCTTTTCACCCATGAATCATAACACAAAACAAGTATTTCAAAAGTATTTCTCTACTTTGATTAAATCACTCAGTTGGTTTTGTTTAATGATTTAGAAAAACTCTGGTCACTTGGGAGTTGTCATTAAAGATTTTTTTTTTGTTATATGGTCTCAATTTGAAAAGCATAGTGCAGACAGCTTTATGACAGAGCCGGCACACCAGATGGCATTATAATGATTACATTTAAATCAACAGATTAGTGTGGTATGAAAATTATATGCACACGTATCAATAGTGGAGCGCATTTTTGTCAACGGCTTTTTTTTTATCACCGTGATGCTAATGCTTCGTTTCCCTTAGTCTTTTTTTTTAATTTTTGAGAGGGGAGTAGCATTGTTTTGAAGGCTTTGTGGGGGTCCTTAGATGCGGCTCGCGTTTTATCAGGGGTGTCTTGCTTGCCTACGTTAAATCGATTGCTAAATACAACGATTATCTTCCGACATATGAATGTTTGTCTATCCTTGTGCTCTTTTTGGACTTTTTCTTCTACTACTTCAAGTTCACCACATTTTTGGGGGATTGTGCGACGGGTGATGTAACACAGGAAGTTTTGGTGAGCTAACTGGTCCTTAACCCAGTTTCAGGAGCAGCTCAGCTTTTCAGGCGTTAAAAGAATGGGCTTATTTTAGTGAGGCGATCCAAAAGAATCAGTTCCCCTAAAAGAGACGGAATTCCCATCACTACTTCACACTGGCACGTGTGCAACAGTGCAGACTATATTTCTTTCTTTTTTTTCTTTCTTTCGGTCAAGTCAATCTCAAGTCTCTTTGCAACCAAGTTTAAAGTGAAGTCTTAAATATTTGGCAAGCAAGTCACAAGTCATAAAACTGGCAATTCCATCCATTCATCCCTTTTCTGAGCCGTTTATCCTCAAATGGGTCGCGTGAGTGCTGGAGCCTATCCTAGCTAACTTCAGGTTGAAGGTGGGGTACACCCTGAACTGGTTGCCAGCTAATCCCAGAACTCAACTCACTCAAGTCATGTCTTCAGTCCGCCCATCTCCGTCAAGTAATTAGTTAGGGTTTCAAACCTGGTTTATGGTGTTAAATTCTCTGTTTGGGAAATCCAATGCCATAACTATGAACCCTGTATTTCGTTAGGGTCCGGTGTCTGACCAGGACCAGCTGTTCTGTCCGTCGGACCCAATGACATCAATGAAACCTCCCGTGTACAGTCAGCATTACGCCGCCCAGTCTAGCTACGGCGGCGGCGGCGGCCTGCCTCCCGACTCCTCCTTCCTCTGCCCCTCCATGGGTGGCGGCCATATGGGGCAGCAGAGGGTGGGCAGCTACCCCCCCATGATGAGGATGCCTGGCCCGCAGGGGCACCGGCCAGGTGGTATTCGGTCCGGAGGGCCCAACTCTGCGCTCACTCCACAGCCCAACAACCTGAGGCTGCAGCTGCAGCACAGACTGCAGGCACAGCTGGTAACGCAAATCCTTTTGAGTTCAATGCCGTCTTGACATACGAGTTGAATACACTTGTAACTTAAAAGGCACCAATCTCAAATCATCTTTCCCCATTGAAATGAAATCGAAATGGCATCAATATGTTCTAGTGTCCACCCCTTTAAGAAAAAAAAAAAATCCCCCGCCTATAATTAACAGGCTGCAATTTGGATATCGAGTGGGCAATATTTCCAACGTAATCTGGTACTGTACAATGGTTTTGACAATGGTACAAGAGTCCATTTAAACGAGAAAAGACGTCTGCCATGTTACAACGAAATCAATGACATAAGAAGGCGCTAACCCATGTAATAGTTTACATTATTTTATTGGTAACAGGATCTTAAAATGGTAACATTTTTGCATCTTAAATTTACAATTAATTACTGGTTATTGCTTTACTTTCACAGTAATTGTATGGCAAATATTCTAAAGTAAAATGTGGTAAAACTACATTAACACAATTCCCATGCCATAAATTTACCGTGACATAGCAGTGTTTAGCTGTGAAATTTCAGTTGTACTGAGAGTACAGTAATAGTGTATTATCCAGCTTTTTCCGTGAAATGCAATTTTACAATGATTTATGCCATCATCGGGTAATATTGTAATTCAGTATTTTACTGTGAAATAGGATAAAAACGTTTCTTTCACAGTAAAATCCTTGATGTAGTACTTTAATCTGGGATAATACACTAAAAAGTGATTTGACAATGCAATTCTCAATGCAGTATTTCACTGTGAACTAATATAAAATGCTGCAGTAAAAGCTTGGCAAGATTTTCCAGTTCTTGTACTGCCTCGAGGTGGCTGACGTGTGCACATCAGAAGGAGCAGCGCAGTGTCTGTTCACTTGAAGCAAAAAATGTGGCAAAAACTGTTGAAATGATTTGTTCACATCAAAGAAAACATTTTTTTTTGAGACGGGAACAGATTAATGTAATTTCAATGCATTCTGATGGCAAAAGATGATGTGAGATGTTATGAAATGAATTATACCCATATGTCAATCTCATTATTACGTAGGCATGTGACTTGAGGAACAATTCAGGTAATGGTCTGGTTTCCCATTGTAGAACCGTCAGCCAATCATGAACCAGATGACTGGCGTGTCCAGTATGAATCTACCTCTCAGGTCCAACCTTCCCAACCAGGTCAGACTCTAAATCTCATATATATATATATATATATATATATATATATATACAGTATTTTATTTTTAGCACAGGGCTGTCATTCATCTTTCTTTACTCGTGTGTCTATATACATTAGTGAGTACAAGTGAAGCACATTGCTATTTAATTTTTTTTTCCCCCATTTCATTCTCCATCAAACTGATTTAAAAATGAAATATAAATATGTAAAAACATACTATATTAAATTTTTATTAATTTGAATTACAGAAATTTAAATTTATATAATATACATTAAAATAAAAATATGTATTTAACAAAGACTAGTAATTATATTTTTCTCACTTTATATATTTAGTGTGATACAATCAGCTTTAGATTTTTATAGCCAATAGTCTTGATCACACTTTATTGAATTGTCAAAATAAAAATGTACATTGTATTTAGTGGAGTTTATATTTCATATTCATACAGACGAATGATCTATTTAAATGAATATGTACTGTACGGCAGTGAAAGCAGAAATTAAAACAAAATAAAAAGAATCATTGTGGGGAAATACAGCCACCCGAAATTGTGAATCGACCGCATGAATGCTGTATGAATCTGTGCACATGAATTTATTTACGGGCTTTGTAAGGTGTTGCTGTTTTAGTTAATGATGTAAAAGTTAATGTGTTTTGTGAAGAATAGCATCTATAAAGTGACATGTTCACACTTATTACCATTTCCCCTCTCCCCACAAATGGAAGTGTTCTTTTAATCTTATGTGAACCACCACCGTGAAGTCTGCCTCACAACAAGTGAAAGTGTGAAGATGTGCTTTGAACAGGAAAAATTTTTTTTTCAATGTCCCTTCGACTCATAATATTGGCCCATCATGTTGTGCTTGTCTCTCCAGGGCTCATTCAACGCTCAGATGTTGGCACATCGTCAGCGCGAATATCTCAGCAACCACCTGCGACAACGTCAACATCAACAACAACATCAGCATGGAGCCATGATGGCTGCCAACATGCTTCCCAACATGGTTACCGCGGGGGGCCCCTCCATGGGCGGGTCCAATCCGCGTCTGTCTCAAAGCGGCGCACAACACTTCACTTACGGATCTCCCAGCTACGGTACTTGCGATATTAAATGCTCTTCTGCACTGTCGTAAATGAAGCTCTCACTCATTTCAACATCTCACTTTCCTGAGCTAAAAGATGGCACCAAAGAAATATTTATGGATTTGACATGGTTGTGGCCTGAGCACAAAAACAACCAATACTTTTCATCATAGATTAAGTCCCCCCCTCAAAAATCCATGTAGAGGTGAATTTGCGTACCTTGACCAGTTTCACGACTATTGTGTGTGTAGACGGAAATTACAATGGGATAAGGTCGGCCTCCTGTGGCCATAATGAGAATTACATCGTAGTTAAAAAAAATGTTTTTTGATTTAAAAAAAAAAAAAAAAAAAATTGTGTAACAAATTACAGTAATAAGGACAATAATAGTAATACTAATATGAATTGGGATGATAATGAAAGCATAGTAGAATGCTAATATACTAATTATAGAGTCATGATACTAGTAGTACTAACATAAGTTTAAAAAAAATACAAATAATAGTGGTATTTTTAAGGGTTTTTTTTTTTGTTTCCTAGGAGGGATGAGTCAGCACCATCATCATCAAGACTCGACGTCCATGTTGGCCTGTTCTTCAGGAACACCTCCCAGCGCCATGTTGTCACCCAGGATGGCAGCGGCCCACAGCCAAATGCAGGGAGGGGCGGCGCCCGGCTACCCCAACATCAGCCCTGCCGCCACCACCGGGGGCGCCGACCTCAACTCATGGATGCAGACGGCCAACAAGTACAAATACACTCTAAGGATGTTTAAATGATGTTTTAATGATTGAGATTTTCATTGGATACTGTATTTGTTTCCCAGCACGTACCAACAGCAGACTCCGTTCTCCAGCGCCGGCGCCAACATTTACAACAATAACAACATGAACATCCACATGAGTGGCAGAGGGGCCAACGTCGGCAACATGTCAGCGCACATCAACACTATGCACACGGAACAGGTTGGAACACTGTGACACCCCCAACACCCGTGTCATGCGGACGGACAAAAATCACACCTCACAATACACTGTGAGAGTATTGTTGTAACTTTGGCAGAATAAAATTGAAAGACGAGGGGGGAGGGCAGATTATAATGTGTGAAATTTACGCATTTTTACTTTTACTATTGTCGAAAAATGTTAATTTAAAGACGTCTCGATATATTGGACTTTTTATCTTGTAATATTGTTTTATTCTTTCATAAATGTTAACAAACTGCAACTTTTATTGGTAATTCTGACATATTATTTGCATGACATGGCTCTTGGAAGGCAGCTTTGGCCTCACAGTATTCATGAGGACCGAGTTTCAATCCCAGCCCCACCTGTGTGGAGTTTGCATGTTCTCCCCGTGCCTGCGCGGGTTTTCTCCAGGCACTCCGGTTTCCTCAGACATCCCCAAAAACATGCAACATTAATTGGACACTCTAAATTGCCCCTAGATGTGATTGTGAGTGCGGCTGTTTGCCTTGATGTGCCCTGTGATTGGCTGGCAACCAGTTCATGGAGTAGCTTGCCTCCTGCCCGAAGATAGCTGGGATAGGCACCAGCACTTCTGCGACCCTTGTGAGGATAAGCGACTAAGAAAATGGATGGATGAATGGTTCTCGGAAAAAATATGGCATTAGTACCGTCATTTCCGGCCTACAGAGCGCACCTGCTTATAAGCCTCACTGAGTACATTTGTAAAGGAAGTACCATTTGGTACATACATAAGCTGCAAGTGCCCACATTGAAACCCACGTTGAAACAAAGAAAGAAAGAGAGAGTTTTCAAAGTTTTAATACCTAATCTTGGCTTAGTTTAACATAGCAACAACATGGTAGCATGAACGGGTGATTAAAAAAAAACAAAAAAACATACCAGTAAAAATCACTGAGACACGGCAGTAACACAGCAGCGACACGTTAGCACAGCGCTAACGCTAGCACAGCGCTAACAGGGCTGGTTAAAAAAACAAACAAACAGGTAAAAGTCACTTCCTTGGCACATGTATTACACAGGTCTCACTCTTACCTTTTCCGCTCAAGTGCTGCCTTGCGGCCGTTAGAAAAAAAATGCACAAATTAGCCGCATCACCGCATAAGCCGCAGAGTTGAAAGCGTGTGGGGAAAAAAGTCACTGCTTATTGGGCAGAAATTACAGTAATCTTTTGAGCTCGTAGCTTTTCTTTGAAAATGTAAATTAACTCCCAAAATGTTACTTGTTATTTTTAAAACAGATTTTTTTAACAAGCAATTTTAATAAAAGTTAATCAACATAACACCTATTTTGTCGCACAGGTTGGTGACGGCAGTCTGATCCTGGATCAGCTTGCGGGAATGGACATGCTCACGCAAGAAGGAGACGTAAACTCTGTGAGTGAA
Organism: Syngnathoides biaculeatus; assembly: GCF_019802595.1. NCBI lineage: Eukaryota > Metazoa > Chordata > Actinopteri > Syngnathiformes > Syngnathidae > Syngnathoides > Syngnathoides biaculeatus. Next base: position 17,571,386 of record NC_084652.1, on the reverse strand, counting down.
ACTCTTCAGCAGCCTAATCTCATTGGCTGATTTTCACTATTCGGGTTCCGAGCTCCTCTGTTTAGATCTCAGTGGCACCCAGCAGAAATTCCATCGAGGAGGGGGAAATGTTTGCACAAATGAGATGTTGTCATTTCATGGGGGACGTCAGTGAAAGCAATCAACTCCCTCCGTCTGAATTACACACATATATACAGTACATTTAAACCAAAATAATCAAGTAATGACAAAAAAAAAAAAAACAAAAGCTGCACTATTGAATCCAAAGTTATGCTGGGTTGATTTTTTTTTTTTTTTTGGGGCGTGACCTTCGTGAGGTAAAGGACTCGATCATTAAGCGCCATAAGAAAAAAATTCTGGGTCGCTGTCGAAGTTTTGAGGATCGAGGAGCTAGGAATAATTTGAATATATGTTATTCATCACATTTTTTGCCTCTTTTCTAGAACTTCTGCTGACACTTGAACTTGTGAAGTCGTAACCCTGCCTCCCTTCTTTGCCCCCGAACCTCATATTTCAAGTCATTTCTGGTCCAGTACAAACGCCGGAATACGTTTTGCTGCCACCTACTGACGGCCAGATACAACATCCATATTGTGGCTTTCGTACTCTGACGGCAAAACATTTGTATTCTCGTTTTGCTGTATTTCCATTTGAAAGCCTCACTCAACCTGTCATACATGCTGAGGAGTATTTTCTCGATGTTTCTACATTTGAAGTACGGAGACGAAAGTTTATCTTCTCCACTGTTCCAAATTGTACATTTCAATACAGGTTTATAGGAAGTCAAATGGAAATAATTTTATATCCTCAAGTGGTATTATGAAGCAGCCCTGTTGACTTCCTTGAAGTAAAAAAAGAAAGGATTCAACCTCATTGTGTATTCACCCCAATTATTTGAATTGCAGGCCTGCTACAATAATAATATTGCTTATTGATCATTCAAAATCAGACAGAGGTTGATTTACGCAACATTCCAAGTAATGAAGCGCGAAATGGGTTACTCAATATCATATCCAGTAGGCTTACTTCAAATCACAAACCAGTGTACTATGCATTTATTTTTAAAGTTACTCCTGGTTTTCTTCTGTTTATTTTATTTTTTTTTTTTTAACATTTACATTAAAAAAAAAAAAATTCAGGCCCTTGCGCTGTTCCTGTAGTCCACAAATGAAGAGAGGCAACCCCTATAAAAGGGTGACAAACATTTTTTTAAGAAACGTACAATAATTAGATCATCAAACTATGTAAAAATGTGCAAAAGGTTCATTTGAAAAAAAAAATTCAAATCCACCCGTAGCCATACGTCAATCTTTTCCCTCCTGTATATTTGCAGGTTGTTTTTCCCCATTTATATTTTACATTGTGGTGTCAAGGAACTGTGTTGAAGTGAGTTGAGGAGGTCCGTGTGGAGCTTGGCCACCCGCCTTCTGGCACCTACAGGCAATTACAATCCTTTTTGTCAATTGCTTGCAGATTTTCTCTCTTTGCTGCAGGGCTCGGTCCTATCCTGCTTGAATTGTTGGGGAAAAACTCTATTATGGTCACTACTCCAGGTTGTGTCTTTGGGGGGGGGGGTCAGCTTGTGGTCACGGGGCCATAAGCAGGTACTTAGATGGCTTATTCCTTTGACCGGTGTGACGGTCTAAGCGTTCCCCCGTGCTGAAAAGTCTCCTTGTGATGAATGCGCATGCGTTACTAACAGGGTAACTCTGGGTACGTAGCAGACGTGTACTGGGAAATCCTCCGGTCTCATAGTTCCCCTTCTTCTACATAGAGGGAGCTAACATACATCATATCCTAACCCGAACCTAACCTTAAAACAAAGGTTGATCAAAAGATATACACAGATATGTACGTTCGTTGTGTTTGTCTTTCTAGACGTCCATAGCGAACATGAACACTCGGCGACAAGTTGTCGAATGGCACATGTTGAAGCATGGATGGGGATGTTTCAGACTGGCCGGAAGTTTACAATATATACGCCAATGCGCATTAATTAAAAGGAGACTTTTCAGCACAGGGAGCGCTCAGACTGTCACACGAAACGCATTATAGCGTATCGCATTTGGATGTATTTCTGTACATTGAGGGTACTCCTTTTGACACCAAATATAAAGCTAATGTTGTTGTATCATCAGCCTTAACGGTCTTAGATGCTAACACGAGCTGTAATGAATAAGCATTTTAATCCAACAACAGTTTCAAATAATGGAAATCCGGTTGAAATAAATACATGAGCAAAATAAAAACTGCGAGCGGTCTTCAATTGAGAAGACGAATTTTAGCATTTTACCTCGCTGACTAGTTAACAAGCTAGCACGCGCTTGGAGAGTGGGCTAACTCCATTTAGGGTCATTTTGCAGGAGAGTCTTTTAAAAATTTGAGTTTCTTTCACCGTCTTAAGTTTCATAAGTGGGATGTCGATTGATATCATTTAGATTGCTTGAAAGAAAAGATAAACAAAATTTTTTCACAAAGGATGATAAATAACATTCACTCCTACTTAAAGGATGACGTTTAATGAGTCTTCTGTCAATCTATAAACTTTACTTTCTGGGATGTTGGCCCAGTGTTGCACTCAGAAGTAGTGCTGAGTCCAATGATGGAGTGTCGCCTACACATCAAAATTGGAACCAAAGCTTGATTTAGCGCAGTCTTCATCAGAGCGATTTTCTTATTCCTTTTTTCATTTCTGCACTCAAAAATATCAGTAATGGATTTAGCCTACATTAGCCGCCAGTGGCTCAAATTGGTTGAAGAGTGCTTTGTACACAATGTTGATTTCACAGATAAGCAACCAAAGTTATTTGGATTTTTCCAGAACTGGAACTTGAAAAATCAACAAAATGTGTTTTAAGTTGACTTTTTGACGATATCTATATTTTTTTTCTGAATTAGCCCACTGTAGTTCTCAGTGGCTTCATTTTGTTTGAGTGCTTTGTACAAAACAGCAAGATCGATGTCAGAGAAACAACCAAAGTCATTTAGAATTTTACACAACGGCTACGTATGAGAATCGACAAAATGTCTTTTGAAGTCGACTCGTCTGCGATATTTTAGTCATTTCCTTCTTCTTCTACTGATGGAGCGTCAACTTGAATGGCAACACACTGAAATGAATGATTGATTCTGCCTTGAGAAAGCTGGAGAATTCGCTTTGAGTTTTGGTCGTTTAAGCCCAAAGACGTGATGAGGAAAAGCCATTCGAATCTTCTGAATGTCACTTTTCAGCCTCTCTCTGGCTGACATATTCATACAAATATATTAATATATATAGAGAGTATATTATACATGAGACTTTTCTTACTGAATAGACGGCTATTTTTATGGGTGCAGAATACTGTGTGTACCGTGCAAGTACCTTTCTCGATAATAATGCCTTAGAAGTCCCATTCAATGTTTTTTTTTTTTTTTTCGTTTCATGCGACATTTATGGATGTTTAACTCCCTTTCTCTCATGGCTGATTTGATGATATCATGTATGATATGATTTGGCCAATTAACATTTTAAATAATGAATGTAAAATCCAGAATGGAATATTAGATGATAATTTCACATTTGATTCTGAAGAGTGCTCAATGTTGTTTCTTCTTTGGTTTGTGCAGCAGAAAGACATTTACTGTGTTTTTTTTTTTTAAAGTTATGAGCTGTTCAAAAGGATAATAATATAATATATAAATCTTTTAACATTGTCAGAGAGTTGAATAAAGCAAAGACTTGATGGAAAGGTTGTGGACGCTGCCACCGGTTGTTAATTTATGATTGATGCCACTGTAAATAAATAATTTTTATTCACACCCCGCCTGCCTTTTCGAGTCATTCGTATGACTGTTCTTTATTTTGATCGAAATGAGCACATCTGTGAAGTTCAATTTGACATTGAGGGAATGCCATCAGATTAAAATCAGTCACCTTAGATTTTATTTGGGCCTAAAAATCTAGTATTTATTGATATCCAATGAATTTATCTTCATGGGTAATTTGAAATCAGTGTTTTCTCCATCTAGTCGCTTCTGCAGCATTTATTACTATTTATTTAAAACCGGTCTCGCCCTCGTGGGCGGTCATAAACGTGAATATTCCCTTACATGCATACCTCAAATGTGACCAAATTTGCAATTATCTTCTGCGATAGCCTTAAATCTTGAGCTTTCTTCAACCATCCATCAAACTTTACAGTCAAGTCTGATGTAGTCTTCAGGCAAACTCAGAAATCGTATTTTTCTTCCTGTATCAACCATCTGTCTTTACAGGATCATCCAACAAAGTCTCATGTTGCCTTTAGACACAGTCAGAAACAAGAGTTTTTAATAAGTAGTCGTTACATTGTAATAAAGTGTGTAGGAAGGTTGAGTCTCCAGTTCTTTCACACAAGTCTTTTGTTTGTCATGGGGACACTTGAAGGTGTTCTAGACGTGGGTGACCTCTGCGCGACCTTCCTGTCTTAACACGAAATGACCCCACCGGACGAGCGCTCACCCAGAGATACGACACGCCCGCAACTCGCTCCTGGGTCAACTTGACATCCGTTTTCTATTCTCTCCACCATGAACGTGAGATTAGGAAATGCCAGCTGTCTTTTTTTTCCTCTGTGGGACAACAAACATTGCCGTTGTACAACCCGCAAAACGCTCACAATTACTCAAGATCATGAATGTTACACAAGTTCCACATTGTCTTGCGCAAAGTTTGGGATTTAAGTCAAACTGCTACTAAACAATCGTCACAAATTGAACACCTTAAATCTAAAGTACACTTTCAGTCTGCTAAGAAATTTTATCATAGTGCATTATATTCATTGGCTTACAGTCGGTTTGTCAAACTTAATTTAATTTCAAAGAGGCCGATAAAATGAAGCATATGATTTTAAAAAAGCAACCTCAGGTTTCTTGGGCAATTTTTACTTCAGTTTGTCATCTACGTGCGTGCATAATAACTGATCAGTGATCAGTTCTTGAGGGAAGCACCGCAACATTTCGTAGTGCGCATCCCACAAACAACGCCCATTGGCTAACCGCAACTGTCACTCACACTCAAGCCCTTTCGTCATTGGCCAGTAGGATCTTTGGCAATCCTCTGCAAGGGAGTAGACAGTAAAGATGCTCATGCGTCACTCAGATTTCCCCCCATGGTGGCACATCGCCTCCCACGCACGTTCCTAACCTTGAACACCGTATTTAAAAAATGAATTCAGTGTCTAATAGTTACGGGAGTGTACCATGTTGACTTTATTTACTACTCAGTCGCAAATTGGTCTTATTTATGCTGGCAAAGGCGGAGTAAGGCACCCTCACCGCCGCGTGAGTTTTGCGAAAGGGGGCGGGGACCAGTGCAGTCGGCATCGCTCGCTCTGTCGGAGCGGGGCCGGGCCCGCGTCACTTTCCGACGGGCGCGCGCACACAAGCACACACGACCCGCATAAGAACAAGAACACCGCTCGGGAGAGGCAGTGACAGGTTCAAGTCGAGACGGTGGCCAGCGCAAACATGTCTGCTCCAAAGCGCCAGGACACCCGGAAGCTCTTCGAGAACTTGTCCGGCTCAGGGAAGTCCATCGCGGTGCTCACCAGCGGTGGAGATGCCCAAGGTGAGAACCGCAAAACCTGGTTTCCATTATCGGATAGCGCTCATTGGTGCTGCAAAAAAAAAAAAAAAAAAAAAATCCCACTTTTTGAAATTTTTTCATTTGGACCACCGACATTTCTCATTTTGTCTCATTGTTTTCTCTTTACATCAAAGTAAGACTCAATTGATTGGAGATTAAGGTTACCCTGGTAACACCCTCCCCCCCGACTCCCCACAAACTCCTGCAACAGCTGATGTTCATTACAAAAAAAAAAAAAAAAAGGAGCGGGGGTGGTGCTGGTTCTTTTCTATTTTCAATCATCAATAAGGTTATGTCCAAATGATTCGAACAAGGGCTGTCCGATAAATCAAATCATGTGTGCAGGAGTGTCAATGGTGGAAGTGGGTGTGTAGGACTGCACCAAAAATGCCAGTCCAAATACACTTAGAATTATTAATAATTCATATGATTTATCTGTTATCATAATCTCACTCCCCGAAGAACATCAGTGTGGCTTTTATTTCTCTCATTGGAAGGTTATGCAAGAGCATTGTTAGCGCGCACGTACGCAGTGCATGGAATTGGTATGTGACGTCACGTGTCCATCAACAAGTGCTGTTTAAAAGATTTTTAAAAAACTTATGCATCTATTAAAGATCTATTTAAACACACCTGTTGACAAAAACTTCCAAAAAAGTCATACACGTGAGAAAGTGTAGACGTTTAAACGTTTTTCCCCCGTTTCCAACCAATGGAGACTTCCTTTTATAGCCGGTAAAAATTCCAGTCACACGGCGGAGAATGAGTCGTGAGCGTGTCATGCTCGCAGTCAAATACGCACACTTCCCTTCTGTGATTTTCACAATAAGACAAATTTGCTCGCTTAGGCGGAGGCTAGCCTTTATGTTGAATGTAAGAGAATTTGGTTTGAGTTCAGTCCGTGTGAGGGCTTGACGCGGACTCTGGTGAGGTGTCGCAGCGACTACGTGAGAAGCAGCAAGTGTCCCTGGAGGGAGGGAATCGACGGACACGCACACACAACACCAACCACATCACACAATGTCAGACAAACTACAAATGCGCAACCACACACATACACGCACACATCCATTTTCCTATCCGCTTATCCTCACAAGGGTCGTGGCAGTACTGGAGCCAATGACGTAGAATAAGAACTGGACTGCGCACAGGCCCCTTTTCACATGGTCAAATCCTGGTCAGGGCAAAATATTCCTTTGGGTGCCATTTCACGTGAAAGTTGACGTCCTTTGACGTCCTTATCGTTGTACATTGTGAAACATAATAACATCGGACTTAATTGGAATATGTTAGGTTTAGTTTTTTTGTTGCGCTGTTGCCTGTCAAAACCGTGCAGGCGGTCGCAAAGAAGTAACTTTTCACCGATAAGTGTGTTCCAGCTTAACCTTCATCATTAATTATTATATATTTATCGCATCGTTTTCCCAAACAATGTGTGTATTTTTACCATAGTTTTTGCCCTGACCTGAAGTCAGAGCCTGTTGACCGTGGCGGAACCAATGATGGATGGAGAGTGCGCAGTCCAGTTTTTATTCTAAGTCATTGGCTGGGGTCTATCCCAGTTGTCATTGGGCAGGAGGCGAACTGAACCAGTTGCCAGCCAATCGCATGCAGACAGACGACTGTCGCACTCACGATCCCACCGAGGGGCAATTTAGAGTGTCCAATTAAAGCTCAAGTGTCATAAAATGGATGATTTTTGGTATATTATTAATGAAAAACCCACAGCCAATATGGTCACATGTGTTTTTTCACCACAAAACATGATTTTGACGTATACAGCTTTTTGTAACTCCTGCCATGAAAATCTTCTCAGGGATTTGTTGTTGAGAAGAAGCAGGAAGTGAGGTAAAGGGTTTGTTTCTCTTAGTTTTACCTCTGGGAAGGTAGCTCGTTGTTCCTTCGTGTTAGTCAAAATGCCGACTCATTGAATTGCTGGACATTGCTTGAACACTCGGGAGAATGGAATTACCCTTCATAAGTTTGAAAGAGACCCTGTTTGTTGAGAAAAATGGATTGCACGGGTCCAGAGGATGAGAGCTTCGTGGGTTCCAAATAACATGTGTGTATACAGCTACTAAAAAAAAAATATTTTGGGGCGGACTACGTAATCGGTCTCTCTCATAACGTAACAAAAGATCCGCGTATGAAATGTGTCGATGTGCGCGTCACCCAGCCAACGTCTCACTCAGCCTGCAACATAGCTCGGCTCCACCCCCTCCTTATATGCCAACACGGGCCAAAACTCAGCCACACTGGCTGAGGCGCTGCGTTCGGCGGTCCCATCTTCCGTGAAGGCTGCGCGTCAGGCTTTGCGACGGGGGCGGCTCTGAAGAACCCAGCCGAGAATGCGTTACTTAGTCACGTGCGAGCATGAAGCGACTGTGAACACAAAGCAGCACCGCTCGGCTCCGTCATAAGCCACTGCGATGAGCCGCGATGGCTTATCTCCGCCGCGGAAGTGGATCGGACGGGATGTGATTTGGCCGTGATGGCATATCATCTGAATATGGCTTGAAACAATAGTGTAATATTGCCCTGAGGGCTCGAAACAATAGTGTAATATTGCCCCGGTAACTTCACTCGGTTGTGTGGTGTTGTCCTTTTCGAAAAGAGCTTCGGTGTCAGAAGGGGCGTTGGAAAAATCCGAATATCTCTGTTGTTCGGCTTCCATAGTAGCAGGCACTGCGCGTTTTCAACGGCGGAAGTGACGATGACGTCAAGGACAGATGACGCGACTAATATGGCGACCACTTGGATGTCGAGGGACACTCAATTGCGCAACTTTGTGCATGGGTGACGCGCTCTCCGCTCACTTTTTTTTTTCAAATAGACATTGAAGTGAATACTGTTTTTAATTTCAATATCTATTTTAGAATGTTTATGGGGATGTCACCCCCATTTTAATGTTGCATATTTTTGGGATGTGGGAGGAAACCGGAGTACCCGGAGAAAATCTACACAGGCGCGGGGATAACATGCAAACTCCACACAGCGGGACCGGGATTTGAACTGTTAGGCAGCTGCTCCACCATGACGCCCAAAACACACTCATTTCAACAAAAATAGCAATACATACAGACATATGCTACAACAACAAAACAAACAACACACGCTCACACTTTCAACTATGCCAACACAACCACATAAACACTTCAACATCACAAACAAATTTAAGCACTACACACACGCACGCACACATTATTGCACACAAACACACAACCATGTATATGTTCTACAGTACATTGGGACATGTTATGTAACAACAGTATCTCTACTGTATATGGGAGATATTTCTAACAAACAAAATTCAAAATAAATGTTGCCTCTGAATCATTTTAAGAGGTGCAGTTTTGGATTCACATCCGTGTGATTTCATATTACTATTATTATTGCCGTAGCTCAGTGGTTAGAGCATTGTTTTGATAAACCAGGGGTCGTGAGTTTGTATCTCACTGGGGCCTCTACTCCCCAAGAGGGGTTGCGTCAGGAAGGGCATCCGGTGTAAATACTGTGCCAAACAAATATGAGTGTTCATCTGAGATGTCACACCATGGTGACCCCTAACAGGAGAAGCTGAAAGAAACTTACCCTTTTTTTAATTGTTATCAAACAAGAAAGCGAAATTGTGTGCTTGTTTTTCCCAGGGATGAACGCGGCAGTCCGAGCGGTGGTCCGCATGGGGATTTACGTGGGAGCCAAAGTCTACTTTATACACGAGGTCTGCGAAAAACACAAAACGCAACACAAAACAACAATAGTGTGCACAAAGATGGTGGGAGATGTAAAATTACAGCAACGCAGTGATAATATGGGGAAAAAAGTGAATGAAAATATATTGTTTACAAATGTGACAAAATTGACTATGTTGGAACTGCAAAAAATAGTGAAAATGGTAAAAAGTGACATTGTTAAAAAATGTCAAACCAAAACTATTTGAATTGTAAAGAGTAGAAAGCGAGTGTGAGGCGCTGGTCTGCTTTGAGCGTCCAGGTAATTGCTAATTGGATCTATGTGGCGGGCCTTGCTGACTCCACTTTCCCCTCCCACGAGACTCCAAACACGCACTACTTCTCCTCCTGCTTTTTCTTTGGTCTGCACAGAGCCTTTCTGCCTTTTGTCAAAATAAATGTTTTAAGTAGGTTAGTGATGATTATGAATCAGCAGAGTAATTAGATTTTGTCGAACAACAAATCCTGTTTGCCATCCAGCATGATTACCTCCCCTAAGGAGTTTTACCTTTGACTGCTAATGAAGATGAACAACATCCTGGTGGACAAATTGAGTATGACCTCTCCCTTTTTAGGCAGCAAGCTACTTTCATATGAAATGACCTTTAACATTGAACATAGAATTATTAAAGATTTATAAATATTTTTTTAACCTGATTTCAGTCACCAATCGAACGTTTAAGATCATAGTGATTTTTTTTTTCTTAAAACGTGACTATGAAAATAATTTTAAAAAATCTGGCAGATTTAATATATCAATGACAATGTTTAAATGTGGCAAAAAACAGTCAACAGATGTATTAAAAAAATTACAGTAGAAAAACATGATATAGTGAGAGGGTTATGTGACATTCAAACATTGTAAAAAAAAAAAATACTGAAAAAATTGTAAAAATACAACAGGAAAAAAAAAAATTCAAAATGCCAAAAAAATGATTGTGACCAAAATGTGTGAGTGAAAAATGTAAAATTGTGACACATTGAGAAAATGTAAAACAATTTTTTTAAATGTGCGAGTGAAAATGTGTAAACATGACCATTCATCCATTTCCAACCACTTATCCTCACTAATGTCGCAGGTGTGCTGGGTGAAAGTTGAGGTACACTCTGAAATAGTCGATAGCCAATCACAGGGACACATGGGGCACACAAACCAACCAATCACAACTCAGGCAGGCAGGGGGAAAACGCGCAAACTCCATGCAGTTGAGACTGGATTTGAATCAAGACCTCAGAATTGTGAGACAGCTGTGCTCTCCAGTTGTGCATCGTGTCGGCTGTACAAAAATGTAGCAGTGAAAAAAAGGACAGTGAAAACAAAATAAATGGGAACATTTAAAAACGATAAATGAAAAATGTAACAAAAATATGTGAAAGTAAAAAAATACAAATGCGCCAGTGGAAAAAAAATAAATAAGAAGAACTGGTCTTCCTCAGGGCTACCAGGGGATGGTGGACGGTGGCAACAACATAAAGGAGGCCTCATGGGAAAGCGTCTCTAGCATGTTGCAAGTGGTGAGCGCAACGACGTTGTCAGCCTTTGTCAGTTACCAATGTGGAAAATGGACCCTACTGATCTTCGGGCTCAACTCGACCCCCGCAGGGTGGCACGGTCATCGGCAGCGCCCGTTGCAAAGCCTTCCGCACCCGCGAGGGCCGCCTGCAAGCCGCGCTCAACTTGGTGCAGAAGAGCATCACCAACCTCTGCGTCATTGGAGGGGATGGAAGTCTGACCGGAGCCAATCTCTTTCGGGAGGAGTGGAGCGGGCTGCTGGACGAGCTGCTGCAGAAAGGTCAGTGAGGCCTCGCCTGACGCTGTCGTGTGTAAAAACAATCATGTGAAGATTCTGGGCATCTATCCCAGCGGGATCTGGGTTCAAATTCCAGCCCCGCCTGTGTGGAGTTTACATGTTCTCTCTGTGTCTGTGTGGATTTTCTCCAAGTACTCCCTTTTCCTCCAACATCCTGAAAACATGCTTGGCAGGTTAATTGAAAACTCTAAAATGGCCACCGGCGCAAATGGTTGTTTGTTGTTGTTGTTGGCGATTATTCGGCAAACAATTCAGGATGTACCATGCCTCTCCCCCCTGAAGATAGCTGGGATAGGCTCCAGCCGGCTTGTGACCCTTTTGAGGATAAGCTATACAGAAAATGGATGGATGGATATGAAGAATGTGGGCATCAATCCTACTACTTCTCTCATGCCAAGTGGGTGCTACAACAACTGGCTAATTAGCCGTCACAATAGCTTGACCTTTCACACTTGAAAAGTTAAAAGACAAAGCAAAAGGAAGGTTTTGAGTGAAGCTGTCACACAAAAAAATGAATAGCACTCAGTGTAATGTGAGTTCAACAAAAACCACAACATGGAGAATGTGGGCATCAATCCCATTGCCTCTTGCATGCTAAGAAAGCACTGTACTGCTTCAATTAATTCCTTCCATGAAATGCTAAGGGGGTGCGGGGTATCCATCTGAACCATTCGCATGTGAAGCAAACACCGGAAAAGTTCAAACGTGACTGCAACGGAAAAAGAATAACTTGAAAAAAATCTCCTCTTAGCTGGGATATGCTCCAGCACTCCCGTGACCCTTGTGAGGATAAGTGGCTTGGAAAATGGATGGATGGAGGGATGTGATGTGTCAGTCTGACAAAAAATCGTGAAAAATGTGGGCATAAGGCTGATTTCCCTCAGTCATTTTTGTACCTGTAGAAAAGCTAAAAAGTGACAGCAAATTATGATAAGAACATCCAAATGGAGAATGCGGGCATTGACCCCACCAGCGGTTGCTGGAGGGGGAATCAAGCCCACCCTCTCTTGTGTACAACACAACCATTAAATCACTTGCGCTAAGTCTCTCTCTTGGGGTCTTGATGTTCAACATTTGTGGAAAAGTTAAAAAGTGACTTATAAGCATCACCAGTATCCATCCATTTTCAGTACTGCCTATCCTCACGAGGCTGGAGGCTATCCCAACTGACTGGGCAAGAGGCAGAGTACACCATGAACTGGTCAACAGTCAATGCAGGGCACATCAAGAAAAATAACCATACGCGCTCATCATCACACCTGTGGGCATTTTACAATGTTCAATTAACCTACAATGCATGTTTGGGGATGTGGGAAGACACCAGAAGACTTGGAGAAAAGCCACACAAAGCATGGGAAAAACGTGCAAACTTCACACAGGTGAGGCAAGATTTGCACCGCCTCACTTGAGCCATTTCCCCTCAGTAAAAGTTCATTTTCACAAGGACTTGTGAGTACCTCTACCACTTGAGCTACTTCTCCTCCACAAATGTCAACCGACACGTAGGGAAAAGTTAAATGACAGGAGTGGAGATGTTCCTGTACATAAAGCTGGAAAACCACTTTGCTGGTGTTGACTGCGTCAGTTTGGTAAGGATTCCATCCCTAACCAGGGAAAAGAGATCAATACCTTGAGTGGAGAACAATAAAGGACTAGCTGGCGACTTGAATACTGCTGCAGATTTGAAGAGGACATTTTCACACCCCACACCCATCCGTCACACCTCTGACCCCCACCTTCTACATTGACCACTCAGAAACAGGACGTGAAATATATCTTTAAACAACAAATAATGCCAATGCGGCAGTTCCAGACTTTGTGTCCACATCCTCCCTCAAAGTCTGCTCATATCCAAAAATGTCTTTCATGTGTAGAAAAGTGAGAAAGTGTCTGGAAGGGATCGGCTTACATGCTGTTTTTTTTTCCCGACTGGCCTGAGTGACAAGAACAATCACATGGAGAAGCCGGGTACCGATCCACACAGGCCCGTGAAATTAAGTTGCAATGTTATTGCTGCATCAGGCGCGATCAGCGAGGAGGCAGTGCGCAACAACTCGGCTCTGCACATCGTGGGCATGGTGGGCTCCATCGACAACGACTTCTGTGGCACCGATATGACCATCGGGACTGACTCGGCCCTGCACCGGATCATTGAGGTTGTGGATGCCATCATGACCACTGCTCAGAGGTGCGCGCGCAAGTACATTGGGATGTTTTTGTGACATTTGATTGACTTTGTTTTTGACTTCTATTTAGCCACCAGAGGACATTTGTGCTGGAAGTGATGGGTCGCCACTGTGGGTATGTGTTCCACACACACTATAGTACCACCCAATATTTATGTCGGGCCATCCATTAGGTACCAGCAGTGGAGATTTACCCAACTTTATCCACATCTCAATATCACTACTTTCAAAAAACAACTTCCATCCATTTCCTTATCTGCTTATCCTTATTGGGGTTGTGCGTATGCTGTTAGCCTATCACAGCTAACTGTGGCAAGAAGTGGGGAACACCATGAACTGGAACATAAATGACCACTCACACCTATATACAGTGAAGAAAATAAGTATTTGAACACCCCGCTACATTGCAAGTTCTCCCACTTAGAAATCATGGAGAGGTCTGAAATTCTCATCGTAGGTGCATGTTCACTGTGAGAGAGATAATCTAAAAAGAAAAATTCTGAAATCCCAATGTATGATTTTTTTTTTAATGATTTATTTGTGTGGAACAGCAGCAAATAAGTACTTGAACACCTGTCCATCAGCTAGAATTTTGGCACATGGGACAAAATGACTGCACTGTATTAAGGAGAGTATGACCGTGGCCATGTATTGTGAGATTTTGGGGAACAACCTCTTTCCCTCAGTTCAGAGCATTTAAGATGGGTCGTGGCTGGGTTTGACCCGAAGGACACAGCCAGGAAAACCAAGGAGTGGCTCTGTAAGAAGCATATCAAGGTTCTGGCGTGGCCAAACCAGTCTCCAGATCTAGACCCAATAGAAAATCTTTGGAGGGAGCTGAAATGCCATGTTTCTCAGCGACAGCCCAGAAACCTGTCTGATCTACAGAAGATCTGTGCAGAGGAAAATCCCTCCTGCAGTGTGTGCAAATCTGGTGAACAACTACAGGAAACGTTACACTTTGTAATTGCAAAGAAAGGCTACTGTACCAAATATTAACATTGCTTTTCTCAGGTGTTCAAATACTAATTTGCAGCTGTATCTCACCAAAAAATCATTCATTGTGATTTCTGGATTTTTATTTTTAGATTATCTCTCTCACAGTGGACATGCACCTATGAAGGATATTTCAGACCCCTCCATGATTTCCAAGTGGGAAAACTTGCAATATAGAAGGGTGTTCAAATACTTATTTTCTTCACTGTGAATTTGGAGGCAAGGCCAAATTTGAGCACGTTCTCAAAAATGTGACATGGACGTGCTAATCAACTGTGCCACCTATATAGGACATATGGTGTCAAATATAAAGCATAATTGTGATGTACACAGGTACTTGGCATTGGTCAGTGCTCTGGCATGTGGAGCAGACTGGGTGTTTTTCCCAGAAATGCCGCCTGAAGATGGCTGGGAAGACAACATGTGCCAGAAGCTGTCTGAGGTAACATACACACACAGCCATGCATGAGTTCTACCTGAGCTGATTCTCATTTTGTCCAATCTGATCGTTTATAGTTTTTCGTCTAAATACTACAACCGTGTGTGGGGACCCAACTCTACAACTTTGAGACAGTTATCCATTTAACACTCACACTTGTAGAAAAGTGAAGGGGCCCCATAGCTCAGGGGTTAGAGCATTAATTTGGTAAACCAGGGGGTCGTGAGTTTGTTTCTCACTGGGGCCCCCCAGTCCCCAAGAGGGGCTGCATCAGGAAGGGCTTCTGGTGTAAAAACTGTGCCAAACAAATATGAGTGTTCATCTGAGATGACATGCTGTGGCGACCCCTAACGGGACAAGCCACAAGAAGAAGACTTGTAGAAAAGTGACAATGAAAAGGAACCTTGTTGAAAATGCTCCCAGTCAAAGCTGCCTGTTGGGCAAGAATGATCAAAGTAATATAAGAATATAATTAGCAATTCCACAAGCACGTGCGAAGGGAGTGCTCTCCCACTTGCGTGAATTCCACTCTTGGAAAATGTTAGTTAGAAAAAGAAAGGAGCGAGGCTTTGTATGAACTGTGACGCAATTACAAATGTTGTGCTTATGGACCCCACAACCCTGTACATTTAAAGTGAGCGTTCAACAACTTCAGCTAATTTCTCTCCCAGAAAAGTCCATCATATACAATAATTAGTGTTCTCGGTCAGGAAAAATGACTGATCCCACTGATGATCACGTGCAAAATAAGCACTCTACGCCTACTCTACTCTGCGCCACAGAGCGACTCGAGAGCTTTTTGTGGAATGGTACCCGAATGTACTGATCATTACTGTTTTACCTGTGTGGGAGACAGGTATGGTATTCAACTTAGTTTTCAGTTAAACGATGACTCTGGTGGGACTTGAACCCACAATCTTTGAATTGCCTCACGATGACAAGCTTAGAAGTCCAACGCGCTGTCCATTGCGCCACAGGGCCATTTGAAACCTTGTTTACTGATCATTACTATTGTTCATGAACAAGTGTGAGATGGGTATGGTATTTAACTGAAAGTTTAAAGATTACTGTGGTGGGATTTGAACCCACAATCTTTGAATTGCCTCAAGATGACAAGCTTAGAAGTCCAATGCGCCACAGAGCCATTGATACCGTGATGGGAATGGTACCCCAATGTACTGATCATTACCGTTTTACATGAGTGGGAGATCAGTATGGAATTCAACTCAGTTTAAAGGTGACTGTGGTGGGACTTGACCCCACAATCTTTGAATTGCCTCACAAGGACAATCTTAGGAGTCCAACCCGCTGTCCATTGCACAACAGAGTAATTTGAAACCTTGTTGGGAATGGTACATGAATGTACTGATCATTACCGTTTTGCATGAGTGGGAGAGAGGTATGGTATTCAACTTAGTTTTCAGTGAAACGATGGCTCTGGTGGGACTTGAACCCACAACCTTAATAGCCTCACCAGGACAAGCTGAGAAGTCCCATGCATGGTCCATTGCACCACAGAGCCATTCCAAACATTGTTGGGAATGATACCCGAATGTACTGATCATTACCGTTTTGCATGAGTGGGAGACACGTATGGTATTCAACTCAGTTTAAAGATGACTGGTGGGACTTGAATTGCCTCATCAGGACTAGCTTAGGAGTCCAATGCACTGTCCACTGCGCCAAAAAGCCATTAAAACCTTGTTGGGAATGGTACCCGAATGTACTGATCATTACCGTTTTACATGAGTGAGCTAGGTATGCTATTCAACTGATTTTTCAGTTAAATGATGCCTCGAATGGGACTTGAACGTACAACCATTGAATTGCCTCATCAGGACAATCTTAGGAGTCCAATGCGCTGTCCATTTCTTTCTTCACTTAAAAGATTACCCTGGTGAGATTTGAAAGCACAATTTTCAAATTGCCTCATCATGTCTGAAAGTTAAAGGGCCACTGTCATGAAACGCATGATTTTTAGTATGTTATTCATGAAAAATCCGCAGCCCACATGGACCCATGTGATTTTTCACCACAAAACATGATTTTGACTAATACAGCTTTTTGTCACTCCCGCCATGAAAATCCTCTCGAGGGATTTGTTTTCGAGAAGAAGCAGGAAGTCATGTACATGGCGAGACCGCCCTCAAGTGGACTCGTTTGTTTCGATTAGTTTTACCTCCGGGAAGGTGGCTCGTTGTTCCTTCATGTTAGCCCAAATGCCGGCTTGTTGCACTTCTGGACATTGCTTGAACGCTCGGGAGGATGGATTTACCCTTCATAAGTTTGCAAGAGACCCTGTTCGTTGTGAAAAATGGATTGCACGGGTGCAAAGGAAGAGTGCTTCGTGGGTTCCAAATGACAGGTAGGTGTGTATACAGCTACTAAAAAAAAAAACATAGTTGGGAGGGCGTAATCTGTAAGTCAAGGGTACTAAATGTGTCGATATGCGCATCGGAAGGCTTCTGTGCAGCAGCCGCTGAAGGACGGCCTCTGCAGGCCTTGTCGATCGCTACCGGGCTTGTCTACAAGGCAACCCTGCCGCTGGCCTTGTCGGCTGGGGTGGCTCGTTGCCTCGGTGGCTCATGTCCGCCGCGGAAGTGGGTGTTTATCACCGGCGCATGAAGGTGGATAGGGTGGGGAGGTGGTTTGCCGTGATCGCATGTCATCTAAATATGGCTCGAAACAATCGGGTAATATTGCCCTGGTAACTTCATTCCGTTGTGTGATGTTCTCTTCTTCGAAAAGAGCTTCCATGACAGAAGGGGCGTGTTCGTCTCCCATAGTAGGGTCCACCACATGTTTTCAATGGCGAATGTCCAGGGAGACGTCACGGACAGAGGATGCAGCCAATATGGCGACCACTTGAATATTGTCGAATGACACAATATTTCTTTTAGAATGTTTATAGGGATGACACTTGACCTTTAAGGTCTGCACTTGTGTGTCCTGGTACTAGAACCGCGCTGACAAGAAAAGACTCAACATCATCATCGTGGCTGAAGGTGCCATCGACTGCCACAACAAACCCATCACACCCGACTACATCAAAGACGTAAGTCCTCTCAGACGTCGACCATGTAGACTCAGAGTACAAAAAGACATGCTCACTAATTTGCTGATGCCACCGACAGCTGGTCGTGCGTAATTTGGGCTTTGACACCAGGGTGACTATCCTGGGCCACGTGCAAAGAGGCGGAACCCCATCCGCCTTTGACAGGATACTCGTAAGATGCTTGTCTCTCGTCACAAGATCTCAAGGTTTTGAGTTATGTTAAATGCTTGACGCACCTCCTACAGGCCAGCCGTATGGGCGTGGAGGCGGTTCTCGCCTTGCTGGAGGCTTCGGCCGGCACGCCTGCTTGTGTGGTGTCATTGGTGGGCAACCAGGCCGTGCGGTTGCCCCTAATGGAGTGCGTACAGATGGTGAGATTACCAGCCCTTCCTCCATCATGCGTTGAGGCAAAATTTCCATGAAGTCGTTATGATTTTATCGACATGCCAAATAGAGATCTGCATCATTGAGGGTTGTACATACTGCAGTAGCACAATACCAAGCATACACATGACTGAATTAGGGGCTACAATTTAATGCGATGACATTCGGTTTGCTACAATTGACCCCTCCGTACCTACGCAAGTCCCGACCGAGTACGACAATCACTACTTTAGTGTCCTCAAACATCCTTCATTCAGTCTTGGTGTCTCGGTGCACGTCGAAGGCTTTTAGGACTGCGAGTCCAGTTTAGCTTAGCTAATTAGCCGCGAACAAAGGGACACGTTTGAGCAGTCAGATCATCGCAAAATATCGGTCAACATAAATCAAGTGTGTCAATCATTCACACGTAGCTATATTATCCAAGCGAAAAACTGCTAATTCATTTATATGAAACATGTATTGAAAATCAAATATAGGGCTTACCTTTGTGCAAACATATCTGTTCCGGTTGATGGATTCAGTTGATCATGCGGTCTTCCTCAAAGTTTTATCCATCAAGGACATTTTTGTACTGGGTCTTCGGTTTTGGAAAGGGTACGAATGGAACTCCACCAACGAGCCTTTCAGGATACCTGTCGTCACTATTATAAAGTCCGTGACTACACCTCTTAACCATATCTATTGTTAAAGAACCCAAATACGCGATAAAACGCCAACAGAAGCATACTGGACCATCCAGCCAGCGTTGTCTGAGATCTGAGTCTGAGATTATGCAAATCTCTGGCCTCTGATTGGTCAATGACGCAGATTGCGCAACATCCACGGAGGGGTCAATTAAGATGGGATCCGATAATATACCCATACAATGTGATGTGTGTAATTTGCTGCAATAAATGATTTGTTACAATGCAATAGTGATACGGTACAGTAACAACCAAATTCAGTGAATGCAAAACGTCCGTAGAATATAATACATTGGTGTAGCATTAAAATTCAGTGATTATATTTAGTGCATTTACAATACGATCTAATATGATGCAATTGTAATCCACTTCATGGCAATTTTGATGGGAATACAACACAACTACAATTCGCTCAAATCCAATGCGGTACAAATTCGAATGCAATATAATATTGATTCACTGCAATTACACTATGATTTGATACAATGTAGTATGATGGGATGGCGATACCGCTCACTCCAATTATTCTGGATGATGCACAACAATACAAATGCGACACAACCATTTTTTTTAAACTGGTTTATTACATCATACACATTCACAATTATTCTGATTCGTTAATACATATATATTCATATAATGTTATTTACTGTATGTCGGCATAAAAATGAAACGTGTGTTGCGCTCAGACGCAAGAAGTTCAGAAGGCCATGGATGAGAAGAAGTTTGAGGAGGCGGTCAGACTCCGTGGGAGGTATTTCATATTCATCATGCCCTTTTACTTTGGAATTTAAGCAAAATGTGTGACAAAATGGTTTCATATTTTACATTCTCTTTATTTCATGACGGTATGTTTTCATGAAGTACAATATTAGCATACTATTATTCCTCATTGAAAAAAATAAATGATACTGTTTTGCGGGGAGGCTGGAATGGATTGAAGGAATTTCCAGTTTTGAGTTACACGCATAGACATGGAACTCCACTCAAGGCAATGATATTAAATCCACAATTTAGTATTTCAAGCACTCGTGACACCTTTTTTGTGGGTAGAGTTTAATTTTTCCCCTCTCTTGTCATGTCCGGGATTCTGTGTGAGTCATATTTAATGGATATTTGCCCTAATTTGTAGGAGCTTTGAGAATAACCTGACCACCTACAGACTTCTCTGCAACCACAAGGCCGACTCGGAGCTTCCACACGTAAGTCCCATTATTATTTTTGAAATATGTACGATATATTCAATATGTGTTTTGCTTTGTTTTTGTGATGTACTTTTTGTTCTGCTTTCCTTTTATGTGTTGTTTCTGTCTGTGATATTTTTTGTCTCATTTTTTTCTCTGTTTATAATGTTTTTATTTTTTTCTCATTTTTTTTAAATTTTCTTTATTTTTGTGCTTTTTCTTGTTTTCTGTTGTGTTTTGCCTTTTTTATGTTTTCTTTTCTTTTTTTTGATGCCACAACATAAGGGAACATAAAATGATTACCATACAACAGGAAATGGAACTCTATTTGGTGCAGGAAACCCATCTGGTTGCTCAGTATATCATGATTAATGTAATTAAAAATGGCAAATTTAATACACATATTACTGCACTTACTAATTCTAGCAATACCTTGAGTCGGGTGAGTATCTTGATGTAATTTTTTTCTCAAGATCTGCTTTTGAAGTGTCCGTTACAGTGAAGAAAATAAGTATTTGAACTTCCTGCTGTATTGCAAGTTTTCCCACTTAGAAATCATGGAGGGGTCTGAAATATCCATCATCGGTGCATGTCCACTGTGAGAGAGATAATCGAAAAAGAAAAATCCAGAAATCACAATGTATGATTTTTTTAACGATTTTATTTGTGTGATACAGCTGCAAATAAGTATTTGAACACCTGTCTATCAGCTAGATTTCTGACCCTCAAAGACCTGGTAGTCCGCCTTTCAAAGTCTACCTTCATGTATTATTCTGAATGAAATGCACCTGTGTGACGTCGTTAGCTGCATAAAGACACCTGTCCACCCCATACAATCAGTAAGACTCAAACTTGTAACATGACCAAGACCAAAGAGCTGTCCAAAGACACCAGAAACAAAATTGTACAACTCCACACAGCTGGAAAGAGCAACGGAGAAATTGCCAATCAGCTTGGTGAAAAAAGGTCCACTGTTGGAGTAATCATTAAAAAATGGAAGAAGCTAAACATGACGGTCAATCTCAATTGGAATGGAGCCCCATCCAAGATATCACCTCTTGGGGTCTCAATGATCCTTAGAAAGGTGAGGAATAAGCCCAGGGCTACACGACAGGACTTGGTCTATGACCTGAAAAGGGCTGGGACCAGCGTTTCCAAGGTGACTTTTGTTAATACACTAAGATGTCATGGTTCGAAATCATGCATGACACGGAAGGTTCCCCGGGGTCTTTCAATATGACAATGACCCGAAGCACACTGCCAGGAAAACCAAGGAGTGGCTCCGTAAGAAACATATCAAGGTTCTGGCGTGGCCTAGCCAGTCTCCAGACCCAAACCAAACAGAAAATCTTTGGAGGGAGCGGTAACTCTGTGTTTCTCAGTGACACCCCAGAAACCTGTCTGATCTAGAGAAGATCTTTGTGGAGGAGTGGGCCAAAATACCTCCTGAAGTGTGTGCAAACCTGGTGAACAACTACAGGAAACATTTGACCTCTGTAATTGCAAACAAAGGCGACTGTACCAAATATTAACATTGGTTTTCTCAGGTGTTCAAATATTTATTTGGAGCTGTATCGTAAAAATAAATTGTTAAAAAAAAATCATACATTGTTATTTCTGGATTTTTCTTTTTTGATGATCTCTCTCACTGTGGACATGCACCTACGATGAAAATTTCAGACCCCTCCATGATTTCTAAGTGGGAGAACTTGCAATATTGCAGGGTGTTCAAATACTTATTTTCTTCACTGGATCTGACAACACAGTTGCACATGATAAGTGCTGCTCACTTCCTTTGTCTTTGCATGTGTGAACGACAGACATGCAAAGACGGCACGTTAGCGATCGCGGCTAACCGGCTCACCAGCTGAGCGCTCATCCGCTTGGCAAAATTTTGTTGTAACTGCATAAACACATTCTGCTCCCTTTACGATTATAGCCGGGGCCCATTACTTTGATGCTCGGTGCCCTCCAAAATATTTATTTGCCGCGGTAACCCTCTCGCTTGCATGATGGGAACCACCATCGAATTCTATTTTAGTGTAGTGCTGCTGTCTCCCTCAAGCACACTATAGTTGTGTGTCCTTACCATGCACACTTCAACTCGTGCATTTGAGTGACAGTTTTAAGGGTCTCTGCTGCTTTGTTGCATCTTGTGGCAGCATGCAGCTTCTTGCATGTCTGGATCAGGACTTGCAGGCCTGATTCCTCTCCCAGGAAAAGTTTGAATAGTCATCAGAGAAAAGTTCAGACTTTCTCACTGTTATTATGTCGTGAAAGACAAAAGTTTCCCATGTTGTCCATCCATTTCAGAGCTCCTTCAACGTGGCCGTGTTGAATGTTGGGGCCCCAGCCGCCGGGATGAACGCTGCCGTGCGCTCCGCCGTCCGGGTGGGAATCACCGAAGGGCACAAAATGTTTGCTGTGAGCGATGGCTTCGAGGGATTCCACAAGGGTCAGGTGAGAAATTGGTGGACTAGAAGTCTTTCTGGGAAAGTGGAAATTTCAGACTTCCAGTGGGGAGCTTTGACTTGAGTTTTAGAGTTTGTGGTGGGTCAAAATTGGCTGCCGTGCATCGCCCACACACAATGACAAAAAGTCATTCATTTTTCTTGTATACATGCATCCAATTTGGTAGCAATCAAGCAAAACCTCTAGGAGAGGTTTGGCTTCGAAAGACCCCTGGACAAATGTTCTAAGTGACAGCATCAAACAAACACAGCAGACTCCCTGCTTGGTTTTGGGCATGGATCCATGATACGTATTTGGAGGTCCACTCATGATCAACGTGCCTACCAGATATCATTTTGATTATTTACATTGGCTTTGGGGGCTGAATTTTCAAAGATATTCAATCACCAGGACAAATTCATTTTGACAGGACCTCTTAAAAAATATAAATTGGCTACTTTGTCCCAAAATGGCTAAATTCCTGTCTTTTCCAGCATGGTGTGAGATACTTTTATAGGTCTACTCATGCCTACCAGATTTCATGTTAGTAAGTCAGACTGACTTTGCGGGCTGAGTTTGAAAAATACTTAATCTCTCGGACTAATTCAACTTTGAAGAAGCCCTTAAAAACACCTAAATTGGCCGCTTTGACCCAAAATTGCAGATTTTCTCTCTCTTTCCCGGTAGGCTAATTCATGGCAGACATAATTTCAAATTGCATGTAGCTAACTAAATGTGACTGGCTCCAAGGGCTGAAATTTCAAAACATTTTAACAAATGCTAGAAGTGACAAAATCGACCACTTTAAATCCAATTGGCAGTCTTGTCTTTTCAGACATAGCTTCTTGAGAATTTCTGGGTCTACTCATCATAGACATGCCTACCAAATTCCACTTTTCTAAGTCAAATAATAAATTAATACAATAATTAATTAATTAATAAAAATACAGGCAGTTCTACAGACCCAAATTTGGAGGGTTACCACCAAATTTAATCATTCGCCAAGATCAACATGCCTGCCAAATATGATGAGTTTCTGAGCATGCAAGAACCGTCAAAGTTTGTTTACGCTCATTGTCTTCAACACTGATATTTCCCAGTCATGAACTCAGCTCAAGGAATGCTGTCAACTTATTGGCCATCTCCTGAGAAATTGTCTTTTGCTCTCCATTTCTGCATTAGCTTCTAGGGTCCGAGCACTACCACGTGCATGAGCTAACGCATAACGCCAACCCTAAATTAAACCCGGTGGAGAGACATTCCTCACGGGTCAGCGTGACAAGTGGCGCCAGGCAGGAAGTTGAGATAAGCAGGAGCGCACGGACAATTGTCATTGAGTGGAATAGAATTAATAATGTAAGCAATCTGGAGAGTCAATGCCAGGTTTCAAATTTGGGTTTCAAACAAAGGTTATGGTTTCAGATAAAAGGTTTGAGGTTCAACATCAGGGTTTAATGGGAGTTGAGGCCAATGATACGGTTTCAAGATAGGGTTGGGGTTCCAAATCAGAAGTGTGTGTTTCATATTGTTGTTTCAAACAGAGGTTAATTTATTAAATCGTGTTTTAATACACGGTCAGGGTTCTGAGTTAGAGTTTTAAGTAAGAGTCGTGGGTTTGTAGTAGCTTTTCAAATAAGGGTCAAGGTTTAAAATGGAGGGTTTGAGGCTCAACATCAAGGTTTCAAGGGAAATTTAAGGATTCAAATTATGGTTTGAGGACAGGATTAAAGGGCTACTGTCATGAAATGGATGATTTTTAGTATGTTATTAACAAAAAATGTCAGCCAATATTGGCCCATGCGTTTTTTTCACCACGAAACAGGTATACAGGTTTTTGTAACTCCCGCCATGAAAATCCTCTCGAGGGATTTGTTTTCGAGAAGAAGCAGGAAGTGACGTAAAGGACAGCGGCGCCCCCAAGTGGACTCGTTTGTTTCATTTGGTTTTACCTCTGGGAAGGTAGCTCGTTGTTCCTTCGTGTTAGCCAAAATGCCGGCTCATTGCATTGCTGGACATTGCTTGAACGCTCGGGAGAATGGAATTACCCTTCATAAGTTTTCAAGAGACCCAGTTCGTTGTGAAAAATGGATTGCAAGGGTGCAGAGGACGAGAGCTTCTTGGGTTCCAAATAACAGGTAGGTGTGTATAGAGCTACTAAAAAAAAAATAATAGTTTGGGGCGGACCACGTAATCGGTCTCTCATAACGTAACAAAAGATCCACGTACGAAATATGTCGATGTACGCGTCGGACGGCGACGGGCTGCTGCGCTGACTGCGGCGAATCTGAAGAACCCAGCCGAGAATGCTTCACTCAGCCACGTGTGCGCAGTAAAGCGCCCCGGCTCGACTGTTTTGTTCATCGCGTACTGCGGTGTCTATGAACAACCCCCTAAAGCAGCACCGCTCGGCTCCATCATAAGCTACACCGGCCGGCTGCCATGAGCTGCGAAAACTCATCTCTGCCGCGGAAGTGGATCGGACGCGGATGTGGTTTGGCCGTGATCGCATGTCATCTGTATATGGCTTGAAACAATAGTGTAATATTGCCCCGAGGGCTCAAAACAATAGTATAAATTGCCCTGGTAAATTCACTCGGTTGTGTGGTGTTCTCCTTTTCAAAAAGAGCTTCCGTGTCAGAAGGAGCGCGTTTGTCTCCCATAGTTAGGGTGCACCGCTCTGCGCTCACATTTATTTTTTCATATGGACATTGAAGTGAATGAAGTTATATGTATTTATCATTACAATATCTATTTTAGAATGTTTATAGGGATGACACTTGGGCTTTAAGCTTTCTTGACAGGGTTTCAAGACATATTTATGTTTACAAAGTAGGGTTCACAGCCAGTCTTACAGTTTTGAGGCAAATTTAGAGTTTCGAATAAAGGTTAATGTTTCAACTCAGGGTTCGGGTGAAGGTAAGTTAAATTCAGAGTATTGTTTTTTTTTGTCTTTTTTTTTGTGATGGGTACCCTTTTTGGGAGGGGAAGAGCACTCACCCCCCCCCCCCCAATTTCTGTGCATGTGCCCGAGAGTGGTTTACAGTTTCAAAATAGAGTTTCAAGCTAGTTTGACATGTTTCAATCAGGTTTTTAAACCAGGATTTAGGTTAAGGTTTTGAAGACATTGCTAGAATTTCAAATTAGGGTATTAGGGTTTAAAGCTAGGGTGAGGGTTTTGAAATATGGTTTCAAGGAGGGGGTTATAGTTTCAAGAATGGATTGGACTTTAAAAAAGGGTCATGGTTTCAAACAAGGCCTAGGATATTCGATGCATTTTTTTGATCGAATGTTAGGTTTTCCAACCATGGTTAGCACTTCAAGCAAGGTTTAATGGATTCCATACACTGCACAGTGTTTTCATTATAGTTATTTTTGTACTGGTAAGAACTGTTTTTGTTACTCGATGGATATTACTTATTGATTTCCTCCCACATCCCAAAACCATCCATTTAGTGGAGACTCTAAATTGCCCTTAAATATGATTGTGAGTGTGAAATGTTTGTTTATTTCTGTGCCCTTTGATTGGCTGGCAACAAGTTCAGGGTGCACCTCTGATTCTGATTTGAGTCTTATTGTGATTCTAATAATGGATTCCCATTTGTCTTGCTTTCCCTGTGCCTCAATCAGATAAAGGAGATCAAGTGGGGGGACGTCGGAGGCTGGACCGGACAAGGAGGATCGCTTCTTGGAACAAAAAGGTAAAGATGTTGACATATTTCCAGTCTTTGGTCCGCTATCCAGAGGTGTTCGCATCTTCCCAACACAATGTTTGTTGTGCAATGCAAGTCGACTAAATGGAAATGGTCTTGTCCTCCGGTTGGTCCTGTAGAACACTTCCCGGTAAACATTTGGACAAGATCGCCGAGCAGATGAGGATCCATAACATCAACGCTCTGCTCGTCATTGGTGGCTTTGAGGTAAAAAAAACTTTGACAATCAATTACAAAATTATTTGACGTAGTACCAGTCATTGATTGTTATCATTTTGTTATCGCGCAAAGCAAATGGTCAGCTTCAATAAAAAACAAAAAAACAGTAGGGTAAAATGTTAGGGAATAGGCAAATTTGCATTTCAAAACATTTTAACAAATGCAAGTCAGTGTTAGGGTTTCAAGTCAGGATTAGGTTTAAGGTTACGGTTTCAAGACAAGTTTACAGTTTTAAGACAGGAGTAGGAGTTCAAAACAAGGCAAGGACTTAAAGCCAGGAATGGAGTTTCAAGGCAGAGTTTCACAATTAAATTAAGGATTCAAATTAAGGTTTCAAAACAGGATTAGGATTAGATTAGAGTTTCAAACAATAACTCAAATTTTCAGACAGGATTAAAGTTTTGAAGTAGGTTGTAAGACATGGTCAGGTTTTAAAGTCAGGATAACAGTCTCAAAAGACGTTTATCATATCACTCACGAACAGGAAAATGGGTTAGGTATACCAGGAATGGGGTTTCATTACAGGAATCTAACGTTTTTTCTTTTGAGTGTTTTTTGTGTGTGTGTGCACTGTGATTGGCTCTCTCCCCTTGGCTCCACCCGTTATTATTTGTTTCCCACGCAAGTTGTGTTTTTTGGAGGAAATGCCGTCACTTCTGGTTAGCATATTTGTCTTCCGTGTTTCTGTTGCAAGCTAAGATAGCTCATGTTAAGATTGTTTGCTTTAAGCCTTGTTGATTGCGTCGCTTACTTGCTATGTTTTTTGCTACTTCTGGAAAGTTCTCATTATCTTTTTTGTCTGTCCCCAAAGTTCCACTGAAGGCTCTTTTATGATAAACAAACTGCCAATTTGAAATTTTCCCTGTGTTTTAAGAACCCACCAAATTTGACAGGCGTGTTCATCCCAGTTGGAACTTTCGATTCGATAGCGTTGCAGGTGTTACCACCCAAAATTGGCTCAGTAGCACCCCAGAATTTTAAAAAACCAGTTTCATTTAGCGACATGAAATATGGTATGCATATATATCATCGTTAAACTTCCAAAAGACATCTCAAGAAGCCATAGGCTACCTGATGAGACAGGAGGGCTGCCAATTTAATTTGAAGTTGATATTTTGGCTTTTTTTCAAATGATATTTCAAACCCAAACTCTTCGTAGAGATTTCATTTGACCCATGTAGCCTAAACAAGACAAATGGCTAAAGCTAAATTTACAAAGACATACGTTTTCGTCATTCCAGATGAGTGGGGCAAGGTGGCGAATTTGAATCCTTCTTGGTCGTACCACCAAGACTTTTTTTTTTGTTTGCCCCACCATGGAATTGATTTGAAAACTCAGCTTCCAAATCTATTTGACCAAGCAACATGACATTTGGTAGACATGTCTATCAAACCACAAAAATTCTCAGTTAGTCATGCATGAAATCACACAGGAAGTATTTAGGCTTAATTTGGCCATGTACGAATAGGGGTTGGAATATGGCAATGACATTTGGTCATTCTTGGTAGAACTTACGGAATTGTTTTGAAAATTCAACTCCACTAAATCAGTTAGGCAAAATAAGCAGTTCAGAGAATGGATAGATGGATGTGTATGATAAATAGACCCAGAACAAATTTCAAGAAGCCATGAAGCCAAAGACACAGGAAGTCTTCTATTTTGACGACTCACTCCTATGAACAAACTGGATGCCGGCTGTGACCGTTGCAGGCCTACATTGGATTACTGGAACTTTCCACGGCACGGGATAAATATGATGAGCTGTGCATACCTATGGTAATGGTCCCCGCCACGGTGTCCAACAATATACCGGGTTCGGATCTCAGCATCGGTTCCGATACGGCGCTCAATGCCATCACAGATGTAAGTCGGGATGGCCGTGCTTGTGCATGTGTGAATGTGCATGTGTGTGTAGTGCACAACACAAATGTGATGACTGAAAGCACACGACAGGCGCTGAACGAGTTAGCATGGATTTGTCTGTTATTCATTGGGTAGACGCCGAGAGTATGCCGTCCCGATTGGTCTTCTGTTCAACCTTGAACTGACTTTGGTTTGCAACCAGCCTATTACAAATTTGTCAGCCGCCACCTCCCTGCACAGTTTTCATTCATGTTATTTTCGTACCGGTAAATACTTTAAGGTGGCCTTTTACACGGTTTTCAAGCCACGCAAAACCTTCAACATCTCAACATTTTATTGTTATACCCAATCTAACGTCTCTTTTTGCTGGCCAATAATCTCCTTCACTCCCCAAAAAACAAAAAAAAAAAAAAAAAAGAAATTTTTACGACTGTAATTTGTGCAATTTTGTTATTTTATTAATCTTTTCTGATTAAATAAAGTATTAATCTTAACAGGGCATCTAGACGTTTAAGGAAGCTATATTTAAGTCTTTAAAAGACCATCCTAAAAGTTGATTCCATAAAATCTCATGATTTTTTTTCAGGAAATATGATCACTCGGAGTGAGAGATAATACTATGTCACAGACGTTTAAGAAAAAATGTCATATCATGTGTTCTTGGATTGGACATATGATACATCAAGTAAATGTAAACGGGTCTAGTGATTAAACCTCAACACATTCTTTGTTTATGGTGTTATTTACAACTATGGTATGCAGATTAAAGTTTTACGTATATTATGTGTCTAACACTTTTTTTCAAAGATAATTAAGGCCTTCATTTTGGAAATTCAATCACAAAATAAATAAGAAGGCAATCAAAATAATAAATAGTGCCTTCCAAATTTATTGGAAAACAGTATGTCATGCTAGAGCAGTCCACCTGGGAATAGAGACTGAGCCCTGTCAACAACAGTGACATGTAAATACACTGCTGGCAGTCCTTGGGTTACAAACGAGTTCCGTTCCTATGCTAGTATTATAACTTGAATTTCGGTGTAAATTGGATTTCACTATTAAAGTCAGAATTTACGTCAAAATACTTCATATAAAAATCAAATACCATAATTTCCAGCCGACAGAGTGCACCTGATTATAAGCCTCACCCAGTACATTTGTAAAGGAAATACCATTTGGTACATACATAAGCCGCCACTGTGTAAAAGCCGCAAGCGACCACATTGAAACATGAGGTATTTATAAAGAAAGACGGTAAAAAGGAAGCGTTTTCAAAGTTTTAATGCCTTATCTTAGCTTAACAGCAACAACACGGTAGCACGAACAGGGCTGGTTAAAAAAAAAAAAAACAGCCGCAGCAGCTATACAGTAGCAACATGGTAGTACAACACTAACAGGGGTGGTTAAAAAAAAAAGAACATACCTAAATCACTGAGACGCGGCACCAACACACTAGCGAGGTTCTAACAGGGAAGGTTATAAAAAACATACCAGTAAAAATCACTGAGACACGGCAGGAACACAGCAGCACATGATAGCACAGCGCTAACATTATTGCAGTGCTAACAGGGCTGGTTTAAAAAAATATATATACCGGTAAAAGTCACTTCCTCATCACATATATTCCACTAGTCTCACTCTTACCTTTTCTGCTCGAGTGCCCTCTTGCGGTCATTAGAAAAAATGCACAAATTAACCGCATCACCACATAAGCCGGAGGGTTTAAATTGTCTGAAAAAAGTTGCGGCTTATCGGCCGGAAATTACGGTATATTGAAATAAACAAAAAAGATGCTGTACTTACGATTACTGCTGAGAGGTGGATGGAGAAGAAGGGGAGGCTGTGCTTAGCTATTGCTAAGGAATCTATTCCTCAATTCATACCATAAGTGGCCTCTCCATCACGACAAGTATCAAAGAACATTGTTTTGGGATCACCGTATCCAACATAGGATCGGAACCCTTCACTTGCGCAAAAATACGGACAGGCTTTGTCTTTAGTAATTGTCACCACGGTCGACCAACTGAAACCTTGCTCTTTACCGATGTTTGTCGGTATCTTTCTTCTGTGGGGCCATAATGTCTAAAAAGGAGGGCGAAAAATGTGAAGATACTCCTGTCGCACAAACACGGACGACCACGATGCACATTAGTTCGATAAAATGGCTGATGGGGGACAGTGAAGTCGAGAATGTTTTAACCTGAAGCTAAAATTTCATGTATTTGATTGTTTTTTCAATATCCGTGTATTTTTTCAATATCCGTGTAATTGAAATATTAAAATCAGCCACATCAGTACTTAGCAAGTTCTGCCTCAGTTGTGTATTCAGTTTTATTGTGTTATGCATTGTTTTAATTTATTATTAAGAAAATCACATAATATTAATTCATTAATTGTATTAAAGTAATATTATTATGAAACATGATGGTACTGTTTCACATATACGACAACAAGTGACGCTCCAGTCAGGTTTTTACTGTAAACACGAGCATTCCTAAATGTTGAGATGTTGAGATTCTCTGTAAACAAATTCATCCAAGTTCCTAGTACTTCTTGTTCATTTAAAAAAACTGTTCCAATCAAATATGATTGGAACTGCAGATCCTGCTCAGAATGTACTAAACACGATCTTTTTTCGGCCCCCAAAATTTTTTGCCTGGATTCAATTTAGACAATAGTTCAAATCCAAATAAGTTTTGCAAAAGGTTTTAGTTCCTGAGTAAAGAAGTTCCCCTGAAAAAGACTCAAAAAAGTCAGCTTAGTTGAATTTGATTTAGCCACGAATACTCATAAACAGCACCAAGCTAACCTCAGGTAAGTGTTTGGCATGCAGTGTTATGTTGTGGTGACCTTGGATTCATTTGTTTGGTCAACAGTAGACAAAGGACAATCGTGCGGGATGGAGGTTGCTGTTCCTCTATGTGTGTGTGTGTGTGTGTGTGGTGTGTGTGTGTGTGTGTGTGTGTGTGGTGTGTGTGTGTGTGGGCAGTGGGAATGCGACGTTTAAGGAATGGCGTCGACGCGCCAGCTGAAATAGGAGAGCAGTTTTATCAGGTCACCTCAACACGGTGACGTGTTGACAGGTGCCGTCACCTTGACCCTGCACGCCGAGCCATGCTGGCCAATAGGATGTCAGCTCACTTGCCAAATGGAGAGAGCCAACCCCCGACACACACACACACACACACACACACCTAAACACAATAACACACAAATACACAAACTAAAAATAGCACTACAAAAACACATAAACTTATGGCACACAAAGAAAGAAAGACAAGATAATCATGCATGCACACTGTTGTGCCACTTTAAGATACAAAAACAAACACGTAAACATTATTTAGCACACAAATTTAGAATGACAATTACACACACATTTTGGAAAGACAAAAATGTACTTACACAGTTATGGCCCATATGAAAACACACTATTATATAGAAAGACAAGAATAGACACTATTGTGCCAGAGAAAGACAGAAAGTCATGAACATACTCTACATGGGCGTGTGTAGGTTTAGCCGTAGCCTTGTGAAGTGTAACGTGTAACGGGGCTCACGGGCGTCCATCAGGCCCTGGAGTCTGTCCTGCAGCTGTTTGAGGCTCGGGCCCACTTTGATGAGTTTTGTGTGCCGCTGTGCATGCTGCCCGCCACCATTAGCAACAACGTGCCCGGCACCGACCTCAGCATCGGGGCCGACACCTCCCTCAATGCCATTGTGGAGGTAAGCGGTGTATCCCGATCTACTGTTGAACTTGCAACTTTTGCATGCTGTCACTTGCTGTTGTCGTGGATGTGATGTTGCCATGGTAACTGTGCTCTTGTCTGTTCACATGGGGTTACAACAGGTTAAAAAAAAAAAAACTTTAATTTGTCATCTGTGCACGAATAAAGATGTAATTTTGAAATTGTGAAATTCTTCCCTCACTAAATTTGAGTTGCAACTTTATCTGGTAAGATTTTTACTTTTTATTCCAATTAAATATGGCAGTGCCTTCAGATGTGAGTTTCATTTGTCCCGTGACCATGCTCTTACCTCAAAGCACCGCTGTGCATCTTTGTATTAATAAAGATAACTTGTTCTAAAAAAAAATACATTACTATGTTATTGGAACATTCAAACGTTTTACCTTTGGAAACTGGCAGTTTTGTAACTCCAATAGCATCGAGACATACACTTTAATTGGCATCATTTGTCCCTTGTAGGGGCTTCGCTAGCCCAAATTATTTGAGAACCCCTGCATTAATCCTCTTCAATTGGCTTTGTGTCACTTTTATGATGAATTATTCCGTTGTTGGCAGACGTGCGACCGCATCAAGCAGTCAGCAAGTGGCACCAAGCGGAGGGTGTTCATCATCGAGACCATGGGGGGCTATTGCGGCTACCTGGCCACCGTGGGCGGGCTGGCGGCAGGCGCAGACACGGTCTTCATCTACGAGGAACCCTTTGACATCCGAGACCTGCAGGTACAACACGTAATGGTGGACGTCACATGTTCTGCGGAGAGTCAACGTGGACAAGACTGAGTCCCGATCCAGGACTACGTAAAAGAAACAAATTATACGTGGATCGTACGGACCATTGACAAACACACTCTTTATTTAGCGCTAAATTTGATGATTCTGATAAAGCCATTGAACTCCTCAAAATGTGTATCGGACAAACTCAAATTAATTATCATAAATAATTGAAAAAACAGTAGATGGTTTTTAACATTATATTAGCAAGTAGATGAAATATAGCCACGTGACATTATTGCTACTAGAACGTTAAGACGAAGGAAGCCACTGATCAGTGAACAGAATGCTTCATATTTCTAGGACGCATTTCTACATGTAATTTACTGGGTTTCAAATAGCACAAATTAAGTGGAATGACAAATAAGATTGAACACAAATTGTTGGATTCCTCTGCACACGTGTCTTAATGCAATAATGATTGTCCATGCAGACTTCCCTTCTTTTCCAAAATGGCTAATTGAAACTTTTTTTTGGTGATGACAAGATTTCAGGTTGCTCAATCGAATTTTCGAGAAAATCTGGATTGTTTTTTTCAATCATAAATTTTCCCGTTGCACCTCAATTTTTTTTTCCCACATATATTTCCCCCCTCCAGGGTAATGTAGAACATCTGACAGAGAAGATGAAGACCAGCATCCAGAGAGGTCTGGTGCTCAGGTGAGTGACACAAGAGAAGGATCTTACTGTCTTTAGCTATTGTAGGGCGTGCATAAAATCTTAAAAGTTCAATGAAAGGCTGCCTTATATTATCCATCCATCCATCATTTTTCTTAGCCGCTTATCCTCACAAGGGTTGCGGGAGTGCTAGAACTTATCCTAGCTGTCAACGGGCAGGAGGCAGGGTACACCCTGAACTGGTTGCCAGCCAATCGCAAAGCACATAGAGACAAACAGCCACAATCACATTCACACCTAGGGGCAATTTAGAGTGTCCAATTAATGTTGCATGTTTTGGGGATGTAAGAGGAAACCGGAGTGCCCGGAGAAAAGCCACGCAAGCACGGGGAGAACATGCAAACTCCACACAGGTGGGTCCGGGATTAAACCCGGGACCTCGGAACTGTGAGGCCAGTGCTTTCCAGCTGATCCACCATTCCACCGCCTTTATATTATTTACTATCATATAAATTTATAAATTGAAATGCTGGCCAGGGTTAGGGTGCTGCGTCATCCTTGTTGTGAAGATGAAGGAGGTGCGTGGCTTGAAAAGTTTACGAAAGCCTGCCTCATATTATTTTGTAGTTTAGTATCTAACTGAAATCATGTCAAATCAGGCGGTGTGCGAACTCTGTCAGGATGTCAAAAGGGGGCCATTAAGCCTTGAACATTTCCGGTGAAGACTCCTTGTCGGTTTACCGGTACTTATATATATATATATATATATATATATATATATATATATATTATATATATATATATATATATAAACAATGCAAAATAGTGTACACAGGAAAGGGGATGTGCCTTCTGTGTCAAGGTTTTAAACAGAATGCATAAAACAGGTACTCAAGTACAGCAGTGTTAACTCTTAAGAGCAATATAAAACACATGTTTCTCGAGTATGAAACATGCTATTTTTGGTACAGTAACACTTTTTTTTTGTCAAGTTTGTTCATCTATGGCAATCAATTTTGGAACTAATGCATCGCGACTCCTGAAAACGACAGGCCTACGAGTCCTGTATGTCAACAATGTCACTATGACCAAGAACATCAGTTGTGGTAGGTTTGGGTATTATGATTTTTTTAAACATCTTCAAGCTTTTTGTTATTTATTGACAAAAACTTTGTACTGTGTAGGGAGGTTCTGAGCTATAACAAAAGTAAAAAAAAAAATTTGTACTCTATAGTATAATGGTGCAAATTACCTAAAAAAAGTGTTCCAATATATTGGACAATCAGCTGTAATGTACAAAATCCCCCAATTAGTCCAATATATTGAGGTTTTGCTGTATTGGAAAAAATGCAATCAAAAATCAAATTAGTGGACAGGGGCACGTCATCTCTTTGGGATGTTGGTGGCCATCTTAAAATGTGCGCACGTGTCTCCATCCCCAGGAACGAGAACTGCAATGAGAACTTTACCACTGACTTCATTTACCAACTCTACTCTGAGGAGGGTCGAGGGGTCTTTGACTGCAGGAAGAACATCCTAGGACACATGCAGCAGGTACACCACTACACTGAGTGGATGGAAAACGTTTACACGGCCATATTCAAAAGCCAAGTGTTTGTAATATATAAAAATAGTTGAAAGCAAGATCATTTGAAACCTTTTTACAACATTATTCTCACCTCTTATTTGAAAAAGAACATACAATCTTTTTGAGAGAGGGAGTAAAAACTAGAACATCTGAACTTTATTTGGGCTAAATCAGAAGAGAGCCCTGCGATTGGGTGGCGACCAGTTCAGGGGGTATCCCGCCTCCTGCCCGTTGACAGCTGAGATAGGCTCCAGCACTCACGTGACCCTTGTGAGGATAAGCGGCTAAGTAAATGGATGGATGGATAAATGAGAATAACTGTAAAAGGTGGCAAGCGGGTGCTGACTCCCATTTAATGATTTACGATGCGACTGGTTCATTTTGAACAGACCTGCATTCTCAGTTATAGGAGGGTGTACATTAACTCAGTTGTTCATTTTTACTTTTCTTGCAAAGATTTATGTTTTTGTTCAATTGAGTTGTATTTGCAATGGATAGTTCAAATCAAGGGTAGAGAATGTTTTTGGATATCTTATCGTGGTCTTATTTCTTTATACAAACAAATTCCTGACATTTGAACACAAGTGAAAAGACTTTATATTCAATGAAGAAAACAAACATTTGAACACCCTGCTATATTGCAAGTTCTCCCACTTAGAAATCATGGATGGGTCTGAAATTTTCACCATAGGTGCATGTCCACTGTGAGAGAGATAATTCATCTCAAAAGAAAAATCCAGAAATCACTGTATTATTTTTTTAATGATTGATTTGTGTGATACAGCTGCAAACAAGTATTTGAACACCTGAGAAAACCAATGTTAATATTTGCTACAGTAGCCTTTGTTTGCAATTACAGAAGTCAAACGTTTCCTGTAGTTGTTCATCAGGTTTGCACACACTGCGGGAGTGATTTTGGCCCACTCCTCCACTCAGATCTTCTCTAGATCTCTCTAGATTCTGAGCTGTCGTTGAGAAACAGCTCCCTTCAAAGATTTTCTTTTGGGTTTAGGTCTGGAGATTGGCTAGGCCATGCCAGAACCTTGATATGCTTCTTACGGAGCCAGTCCTTGGTTTTGTTCTTGTGTGCTTCGGGTCATTGTCATGTTGAAAGACCCAGCCACGACCCATCTTCAATGCTCTGACTGAGGGAAAGAGGTTGTTCCCCAAAATCTCACAATACATGGCTGCGGTCATCCTCTCCTTAATACAGGGCAGTCATCCTGTACCATGTGCAGAAAAACACCCCCAAAGCATGATACTACCACCCCCACGCATTACAGTAGGGATGGTGTTCTTGGAATGGAAGTCATCATTCATTGTCGTCCAAACAAGGTTAGTGGAATTATGACCAAAAAGTTCAATTTTGGTCTCATCTGACCACAAAACCTACTCC
This sequence comes from Syngnathoides biaculeatus, assembly GCF_019802595.1. Taxonomy (NCBI): domain Eukaryota; kingdom Metazoa; phylum Chordata; class Actinopteri; order Syngnathiformes; family Syngnathidae; genus Syngnathoides; species Syngnathoides biaculeatus. The sequence goes on along the minus strand of NC_084652.1, from coordinate 17,534,946 downwards.
CATGACTCCTCTGTATCATCCAAATTGTCAATGGCAAACTTAAGACGGGCCTTGACATGTGCTGGTTTAAGCAGGGGAACCCTCCGTGCCATGCATAATTTCAAAACATGACGTCTTAGTGTATTACCAACACTCACCTTGGAAACGGTGGTCCCAGCTCTTTTCATGTCATTGACCAAGTTCGGTCGTGTAGTCCTGGGCTTATTCCTCACCTTTCTAAGGATCATCGAGACCCCACGAGGTGATGCCTTGCATGGGGCTCCACTCTGATTGAGATTGACCGTCATGTTTAGCTTCTTCCATTTTTTAATGATTGCTCCAACAGTAGACCTTTTTTCACCAAGCTGATTGGCAATTTCTCCGTTGCTCTTTCCAGCTGTGTGGAGTTGTACAATTTTGTTTCTGGTGTCTTTGGACAGCTCTTTGGTCTTGGCCATGTTCCAAGTTTGAGTCTTACTGATTGTATGGGGTGGACAGGTGTCTTTATGCAGCTAGCGACCTCACACAGGTGGATCTGATTCAGTACAATACATGAAGTGGAGGTGGACTTTTAAAGGCGGACTAACAGGTCTTTGAGGGTCAGAATTCTATCCGATAGACAGGTGTTCAAATACTTATTTGCAGCTGTATCACACAAATAAATTGTTAAAAAAAAATCATACATTGTGATTTCTGGATTTTTCTTTTTAGATTATCTCTCTCACAGTGGACATGCACCTATGATGGATATTTCAGACCCCTCCATGATTTCTAAGTGGGAAAACTTGCAATATTGCAGGGTGTTCAACTATTTATTTTCTTCACTGTATGCACCGTCTCCACACATGCACACATTAAATGTTCATCACTGTTCCACAGGGTGGCGCTCCGTCTCCCTTCGACAGAAACTTTGGCACCAAAGTGGCAGCTAAAGCGGTCCAGTGGATCACAAAGACCATGAACGATTCTTACAAAGGAGGTAAAACGTTGAGCAAATGTTGCGCGTCTCTCAGCGTGGACTCTAAAAATTCTGACATTTTGTTTCGGCTCACAGGCAGAGTGTTTGCCAACTCTGAGGAAAGCGCCTGTCTGCTCGGCATGAGACGCCGAGCCATGGTTTTCCAGCCCGTGGCGCAGATAAAAGATGAGACTGACTTTGAGTAAGAACTTTCATTGTCATATTATTCGGGACGACAATTCAGGACAAATCGGTAGCTGCGTCTATACAGAAAGCACGGGAAATCTGCCATTGTGGTTGGAAGAGGCCATTTTAAACCTTCAAAGACTGAATTTGCATGATGGTCAAATTTGATTACGACCTCCGCCAAAACAGGAAACAAGCCTTGTCCCTTCCTGTCTCAGACATAGGATCCCCAAGGAGCAATGGTGGCTGAAGCTTCGCCCGTTGATGAAAATCCTGGCCAAGTACAAGACGAGCTACGACGTGTCCGACTCAGGTCAACTGGAGCACGTCACCCGCTTCCGGGCCAAAGAGGGTGACACATTGGCCGCCATCTGAGCATCTCGTTGGCCGCTGTGAGGTCAGACTCATTTAAAAAAAAATCTGGAAAACTATAAAATGTCACATACTGTTACTCTAACTTATTGCAGATTCTAATATATCCCTTAAATATGCACTTCAGATGACGTACTGTTTTGAGCACTACAAATGTAGCTTTTCCTTCTCGTTTTCTCTTTGTTGTCGCGAATGTCACAAATGTGTGTAAAACTGCATTTAAGTTGTGTGTCCTTTTTGTTTGCATACGTGTACACACTATTAAAGCTTTTACTGTCTTATTGGACTCCTGTTATGAAACCTCTTGCCTGAAACATAAGGCCAATGAAAATCTTCTTAAAAGACAGTCCATTAATTGGAATCCATCCCAGTTGACTGTTCACGCTGTAAATACTTTGCATAGGCACTACTGACAAAAATTAGTGTAGCGGTAAATCAGTAAGAAACACCTTTCATGATATTGTAGCTTTTATTAAGCACACAAGGTGACGCCATCGGGCAATATCTGCCTTTACTGTCCTTGAGCGCCTGCAGTTTACATTTTAACCACTAGATAGAAGCAGACTATAACGTTTTAGTTGTAATAAGTCCATTTTTCCTTAGATTTTGGCGTTCAGTGTTTTAAGGAGTTTTTAATGTGGATTTTGATAATGTATGACTATTATATTATACATGTTTGACACCCCAAAGTTAATATTAACAGGTTGGAATATATTTGGACAATTTTCATTAGACAAATATGGATATTAAAACAGTGCAGTTTGGTATTTCCATCCATCCATCCAACCATCCATCCATCCATCTTCTTAGCCACTTATCCACACAAGGGTCACAGGAGTGCTGGAGCCTATCCCAGCTATCATCGGGTAGCAGGCAGAGTACACCCTGAACTGGTTGCCAGCCAATTGCAGGGCACATCAAGACAAACAACCGCACTCACAATCACACCTAGGGGCAATTTAGGGTGTCCAATTAATCTTGCATGTTTTTGGGATGTGGGAGGAAACCGGAATGTCCGGAGAAAACCCACGCAGGAACGGTAAGAACATGCAAATGCCACACAAGCGGGGCTGGGATTCTAATCCCAGTCCTCAGAACTCTGAGGCCAATGCTTTCCAGCTGCTCCACCGTGCTGCCCCAGTTTGTTATTTGTCATATAAAAATGACTTTTTCTGTAGGATTTTCACTTTTATTAAAAAGAACCGTACTTTATAACTCAGAATGTGGTGGAATATTGTGGTTTTTCATGAATATAAATTGAGGTTCTACAACTGGCAAAACATCAGAAAAATGACTTGATTTGTTAAAATAACAGGTTACTAAATTGATAACTCATTGGCCACCTCATTAGGGGATCCAATGCATTGAAAATCTTGTTACGAAGCTCATATGGTGATTAGTTTTGAAATAAAACTAAGACAATGTGAAATGTGAAAAAAATCTCAAAATCACGTTATTAATCATTTTCACAGTGTCAATCAAAAGTAAACACGCTTTTGTATTAAATGATGTACCTAATAGTGGCCAGTGGTTTTTCGACCATTTTAAAAATACTATACTAAATTTTAATACTTAAAAGTCAACTTGATCCGACGACAGGATTTTAGCCCCATATTGGCCTCTTGCGCCATCGTGGTTTTAAACCCATATCGGCCTGTATATCCTGTCGTGTGAGATGTTTAGTCCTGACCTACGATAGCCCTTTGATGCATAAAAAAACCCAAAAGTCAAGCATGTTTGATGTTTTGGAAATCTTCCATGTATTGTGACGTATCAACAACGACCCTTCGACAGCGTTCTTTGATGTCGACCACCAGATTGCGTATTGCTACCGGCGCATCGCCTCCCATGCTTGCCGTCGTCAACATTTATTCACAAACCGATGTTTGGCAAAGCTATACAGCACAGGTGTCAAACTCAAAGCTCGGGGGTCAGATGCGGCCCGCCACGTGATTATAATGTGGCCCGCAAAGGCAAATCATGTGTATCAACTTCCATGATTTTTGTTCAAATCTGTACCAATATTTCAAATTGTCATATAATAAATGACAATGTTAAGATATTGCAAGCATATCCTTGATTTCTGATTCCAAAACTAGTTGATAACTTTAATATGTAAATATGATGGGTCAATTCAAGATTTTCATGGTTTCAGCCATAATGGCCCTCTGACAGACACCATTACTAAAATGTGGCCCGCGAGAAAAATGAGTTTGACCCCCCCACTATACAGTATGATTCGACAGAACATCGACATTTTTACTTCAAACCGTGAGTACTCCCACTATCTTGCTTGGATGGATGGATGGAAATACATCAACTTTTTGTTGGCTGCCTGCGAGCCGTATCGTATTAAAACTACATAAACATATCTCGAGCGATCCTGAAATAAACGCCCTCTGCCAAGCACCCGTGGAAATGACCACACAATCTTCCTCATTTTGTTCTTTTTCCCTCCCCACACAATTCATTGACGTGATCCATTGTTGGTGACGAGTGTATCTGGTTGCAATGACTGGTAACGTGTTTTCTGGTTCTGCCTGGTTCTGGTTCTGATGTTGTTTGATTTGACAAAATAAAGCTCACCGATCGTAAAAGACGGGATACTGCAGTATCGGAGTACATGTCATGTAGTATAAAATAATCAAGATTCGATGGCAGTAGTCTGATGTAGTGCAATCCTGAAAGAGCAAATTTGTCTTAGAGTCTGATCCAGGCGCTAAATGAGAAAGTCAGTTTTAAGAATTCAATAGAAATGTTTTATTTGTTGAAATGTCAAGATAGTCAACACTGATTGTCCAATTGATTAGGTACACCCTGAGCATACATTTGACTTTTTAAAGTTGATATAATGTTCAGTGTCATTCAAAACTGGTACAGACTGAATATACAATACTGTACAGTAATTTAGGAATCTTTTTATAAGTACAAAAGCAAAAATAAATATTGTGACAAAGTATCTTTTACTGTCTATATGAATATGTCATCTTTTATACGTCATTCATGGTGTACCTAATAAAACGGTTAACCACTCGTAACATTTAAGTCAACCAAAGAAAGTCAGTGGGTAAGAATTCATAAAAATGTTTTTATTTAATCAAAATAGACTCTTCTATCAAAGTGACAATTATACATATTTACATGATCTGTACATAATAATTATATAAATACCCCCTCTTTAACGTGAAGCAAACCCGTAATTAGTCCGTTTTTAAGGCAATGTTGACTCTAAACGCGAAAACATCGTCAGCATGATGAGGTAGGTAGATGACCCCCACCCCCGAAAAAAAGGAGTCAAACGAGTAAAAATCAAAAAGTCCCGGGGTGCGCGTCACAGCTCACACCCGGGAAAGAGGCACCTGCTTGGGGAACGACACCGAGCTGCCGGTGCCGGACCTCCACGTGAGCCCGGTGCTGACGTCGCTGTACATGGACCCCCCTCCTGCCGAGGATGTCTTGCTCCTCCAGCAACATCTCGTGCACCACGTCCTCCACGAGTCCAGCGTCTTTCCGGACCAGACCCACACGCCCGACGTGATGCCTCCCAGCAAGCCCATGAAGTACTTCAGCATGAAGACGGCGTAGTCCGGCTTGGCGAGGCGAGCCTCCGAGTTGTCCGGGGGGGAGGGCTGGGGGCAGCCACATTTGTAGGCCGCTTCCCAGGACTGTCGGTTATGCTGCTCATAAATATAACAGGCCACGATGACGGCGGCCGGGACCGTGTAGAGCACCGTGAACACCCCAATGCGCACCATGAGCCTCTCCAACTTGTCCACCTTGGCCACGCCGCCCTGGCCTCTGATGACGCGGCGGATCCGGAACAGAGACACGAAGCCGGCCAGCAGGAACATTGAGCCCACCAGCAGGTAGACCAACAGCGGGGCCAGGACGAAGCCCCTCAGGTTGTCCAGGTTCTGGTTCCCCACGTAGCAGATGCCCGCCACCGGGTCCCCGTCCACGGAGCCGAGCGCCAGCACGGCGATGGTCTTCATGCTGGGGAGGAGCCATGCGGCCAGGTGGAAGTAGGGCGCGTACCCGGCGACGGCCTCGTTGCCCCACTTGAGCGCGGCGGCCAGGAACCAGGCGAGGGACAGGATGACCCACCAGATGGACGCGGCCATGCCGAAGAAGTAGACGAGCAGGAAGACCAGCGTGCAAAGCGCGTGGCCGGTGCTGGCCTGGTGCGCCTGTTCGACCCCCTGCTCGCGCGTGCACGCCACCTTCTCGTGGCCCGCCGCCAACCGCAGCAGGTAGCCGGCCGACACGCACAGGTAGCAGGCGGCCAAGAAAATGATGGGCCGCTCGGGGTACTTGAAGCGCTGCATGTCCACCAGGAAGGTCGCCACGGTGGTAAGCGTAGACGCGAAGCACAACGCCGCCCACAGTCCGATCCAGAAGGCGGTGAAAGCGCGCTCCTCGGCGGTGAAGAAGGGACTGTGGCACGGCGACGCGGCGCAGGAGTGCGCGTCTCCCGGCGTTGCGCACTTGGGCGCGGGGGCTGCCTGCACTACAAGCGGCTTGTGGTGCTTGTATCCCGTCTTCTTCCAGGGCTTGAGCGGCCGCTTGGTCGGCGGCGGTGGCGCGCTGGTGGCGGCGGCGCCCCCGGTGCTCTGACTCGGATCTTGGTTGTAGTCCATGCACAGCAGGTCCTGCTGTCCCTGCTGCGGAAGAAGCTCGCAGCTCATCCGGTCCGGCCACGGGAATCCAAACTGCCTCATGAGGGGCGCGCAGCCGGCCCTTGCGCGCTCGCACACGCTCCGGCACGGCGGCAGCGGCTTCTTGTAGTCCTCCAGGCAGATGGGTGTGTACATGCTGCACAGAAAAAAGCGCAGGTCCGCCGAGCACTTGATCTCCACCAGCGCCAGGAACTGGTGCACTTCTAGGCCGGCCTCGTCCTGCGTGTCGTGGTGGAACTGGTTGGGCATGTACGTGTGGTTGTAGCCGATGCCCTTGCACATGGGTACCGAGATCTCCTGGCACTGCAGCGGCTTGGCGCCCCAGCAGCGGGAGCGGTGGACCGCCAGGGTGAAGAGGCACAAGAAGAGGGGGCACCACGGTCGGGGGACCCTCCGGGACATGGCCGGACAGACGCGCCTCCTCAGTCCGCAAAAGACGAGCAAATCATGCCTACTCGTTTGTGCCTTTTGCGCCCCGGTGTGCGTGTGTGTGTGTGTGTGCGTGTGTGAGCTTGGTGGGCGGGCTCCAGTGGTTTATATGCGAGGCCAGAGGAGGATACGCCCCCCAAGGAGGGTCCGGGGCACGTCAATCATATGAAGAGAGTCGCCGAAGCTTTGGTTTCCAATACACACGCACACAATGAATACAATCGGCCCATTAGTGAGGAATGTCATTAGCAGAGTCAACAGTAGTCATGAGTCAAAGAGGACAATAACCGCTAAACCAACGTGCTCAAAATGCATGAATGATCAGAAATTATGTCTTTATGTACAGAATCGTAACACGCGGAATACTATACCCCGTAATTGAACTCTTTTGTGCATATACTTTGGCTGGTAAGTTCCTCTCTTCTGCATTATGTGATATAAAAAAGTCGCATTTCTTCTCAAAAATCCTCATATTTTTTTAAACGTATTTTTGTCTATAAAATATTACACTTTTACGCATTAATATTCCATTTATTTATAAACGTAATATATTGTATTGCATTGATTATTGGGCGAGTACAGAAAGTCTCAATTAATTGGACATTAATTATGAATTAATTTAAATTTAACATTATTTTATTATTTAATTAGTGACGTTATATGATACAACTTTATCGTATTTATTTTGAATTGAGCCCTGTGACTGACCGGCGCCAAGTCCAGGGTGTAATCTGCCTATCACCCGATCTTAGCTGTGATAGGCTCCAGCACTCCTGCTGAGGATAAGCGGCTTGGAAAATGGATGGACGGAAGTTATATATATTTAGTAGGTAAAAACGTGATATTATTTTAAAGAGTATTTTTTTTTTAAAGACAAAAGGACTTTTTTCACTCAACTGCTGTTTTAAGAAAAGTATGTTTATCAAAGAAAATATATTTTCAATTTTTTTTCTCACAGAAACAATGTTTCAAGGAAGTACATTTTCTTTAAGAAAAATATATTTTTGGTAAAAAAATATTTAAGAAATCTAATTTTAAATGTTTTTCCCCAAAGAAAATCTTTGCTGTATGATGCATTCAGGAAACAGAATGAATGCAAGGAAGACTGCCACCTGCAACTATCTTTGTAAAGGCTGAAATTTAGAAATTCATAAAACAGACTGATTGTAGGAAAGACAATCTCTTTATTCAGGTAAATATTTGTCATTATTAACTGTGGATATCGTACCTAATGAAATGGCCCAATTGTGTTTAGTCATTCTATAGCTATGTGATGAATTCAGGGAATACAGTAACTGTAGAAAAAAGAAAGGCAAGCACCCCACTGTGACTAAATATTACCTTCGTAAATGCATTTTTTGTTGTTGCTGCTGTTTATATTAAATATAATACCTAATGAAATGACCAAAATGCAACTCATTTTTTTTTTTACTTCCATGGAACCAGTCAGCCATATGTGGTGTTGGGACAACTACCAGACTCAATGTTGGAAAAAAAACCATAATCCTCACTCGCATTGTTTTTTTTTTTTTTTTTTTAACTGCAGCTTCCCAACACAAACAGGGCATCTTTTTTTGCCAATTAGAATCCGAATTTAAAAAATTAGTTGAAGTACTGTAAAAGACGTTTTTTCTTGTCTTACTGATTCAGGGTTAGTATTAGGAAAACGTGAGCCCACAATTGAGCGGATTTTAACTCAAATGTGTTTGTGTGTGTGTGTGTGTGTTTGAGGTTAATGTGGTCTTGTTAGCCCACCACAGGAGGTGGTCTCGCTGCAGACGAAGTCTGCTGTTTGACTTAACTGCAGTACAAATCGTTTGATTGGTTGCACGCTGAGCTGATGATTACTGTGACACAGCCCACCCCGTGTGTGTATTTATATGTTTAAAGAGTTTCCCAACCCCGCCCTAAAGAAAACAAACTAGTGGGCGCTGGGCAGATAAGCGCTAATTAAAATCATTTACACTTCTGATTGGATTAGTCAGCTTCAAATGACGCCGAGGTTGTTTTTCTTAGATAGGCTCAAACACATCGCAACACCAATTAGACTTGTTAGCCTGCCCGCTAGCTGTGTTTGCTAAAGGAGTGTATGGACTCAGTGTGGTGTCTTCTGACTCTTAGTATGAGTCTATTGCTAAGGACGGTTTTAATTCTAATCTTCTTTTGGGGAGGGGAGGGGAGGGTGCGTTCCGTAGTTCAAGTTGCATCCCCGCTTTACGCTAACTTGGCTGCAAACAAAGAGGTGCTAGTTAACATGAGCAAAGTCAGTGTTGACATCTTAGCTCTTTGTCTGCTATAATTTGCGACTTTTCTTACTACTCTAGTGACTTTCTTTAAAAAAAAAAAAAAAAAAGCCATTAGCGACTTTGGTTCCATCTAACACCATAAAATCCCTGTAAAGTGAAAATGGATGTCTTGTAAGTTTGACACACCACAAAAAAGTGTTGCGTAGAATCCTGGCAGACTCAAATGATTTAGAAAATCCTTATACAGTGTTACCTCACTACAACGTTGTTCACTTTAGACATGATCGCTATTACACAATTTTTTTTGGTGTAATTTTTTACAGTATACCAGGCTTTTTAAAGCGTATGAATGGGCGTTGTGTTCTGTCTCCTGATTCGCTAAAGGAAACCCCGCGTCATGTTTTGTGACCTGATTGGCTAAGGCACTGTAGACCATTGTCAACTGCCCCAAGTACCGGGACCACCGCCGCAGGGGCGCACTCGCATTGGGCCTACATTGTTCCATGGCAGCAGTCCCAATACTTGGGGCGGGCGCCTGCGGCGGCCCCTGGACTGTGCACCCAGAAGAGTGCACCCAAGCTCAGTGAAATTCGCTAAAGTTCATTAGCAATTGTTGTCAAGTGATCAAGCGTTAGTGTGTCCTCCTCTTTCTCGACACTTGTGTCCGCTTCTTCCTCTTCACCGCTAAATACGCCTGAGTTGCTGTTAATATTGTCTTTTGTGTCCATCGTCATAGATTGACCATCCATTTTCCCAGCCACTTATCCTCACAAGAAAAATAAACACGAATTGTTAAAGACACATGTATCTCAGAAATACACACATATATATATATTCAAAGTGCCTTTTAGAGCAGCTTCCCAAGAAATTGAGGATGAACATGTCAAATGCAGCCACAAAGATGAATAGCTTGGCAATGACCTCTTTATTTTAGGAAAGTGCAACTTTATAGAATAGAATATTAAACCCTAACTGACCTAACCATGTGAAAATGTCATATTTTGGTACCATTGTAAACCGGGGATCCTCTATATATATATATTTTTTTTTACCTGTTAGCAACCCACTTTTGGGTCCTAAACCACCAATTGAGAATCACTGCTCTAGACGAAAGCAAATGACGTGCATTCTTTCACGACCGGGAAGGCGCTCGTGACGATTTATTTCATCAGCTCCGTCTTGATGGAGACAGGACATGTGGCATCATGTTAATGTTCCATGCTCATTGGTCATGCTAATGTTCCAAGCTAATCTTCACACTCGTCCCATTGCAACGGTTTATACTGTTAGAATATATCTGCACTTAAGGGTAATACTAATGGTATTTAGCCGCTAGCTGCTAGATACGTCATGGCTACGTAGCGTGTCTGGAAAAGTTTCATTTACTTTTAAAAGCCATTACATCACATGCTTATTGTGCTAGTATTAGATTATGGTAATGTAACTTCAATTAATGTTAGCTTTGTTTAGTAAGAGCATTCCTATGGCATGTGAATGTCTCCTTACTCTGACAGTCTGATGTAATTTTATTTTTCGGGGATGCATAGACCAAGTCTAGGACCAGGACCTAGAAGGATTCAGGCCATAAACACCAGTTATTGTAGCTAACTTTTATTTTAGTGAACAGACAGTCAAAACAGAGACCGGGAAAGGGACTGGGGCCCGGAGCTCCAGACCAGTAACTATAACTAATTGTAAAGAATCAGGTATTCTGGAATAAGACTAGGTCCAGGATGAGGATAGAGATCTCGAGACCAGAAACAATTTCTGATAGGATCAGATTGGCAGGACAGAAACCAGGGCCAAGATCAGAACAGTGATCACAATTTGGACTAATATTTGTATCTGACTAGTATTTTAGTGGGTCAGACATCGGGGATGGGGACAGATAGCCAGGACAGGGTACAACACCAGGACCAAGACTGGAATTAGGACCAGTACAAAGACCACGATCAGGACCACAACCTGTTGACCAGTAATCTGAATCAAAATGGATTGACCAGGCCTGGAATTAATAAAATCCAGTCCCAAAACTAAGATCAGGTCTGGGACCGCTACACCACTAACTGCATCTAAGTAGAGAATCCCTGTATCCAAGTGAGTATATAATATTGAGAATATAATTAGAGAAAAAGTCATTTTGATGAACAAGGGTGATAGAAATTGCCCAGACACCATATGTACCCTCGCCCCCATTCCCTTACACCAGCTCATATACCCTTGTGGGGTTCGGATTACACGCATACCGCCAAAACTAGTCTTCAAATTGAGTTAATGCATCTGGTTGGAAATCCATTTCGAGGTTCGTTTCACTATTACGCACCCCCCCCCCCCTCCAAATGCAGCACATGCCTAGTCAGACCTTTGAAATAAAAAAACATGCAGTGTGATCGGGGTCCCTTAGCTCAGTGTTAAAAACATCGTTTTGGTAAACCAGAGATTGTGAGTTCGTTTCTCACTGTGGCCTCCACTCCCCATGAGGGATTGCATCAGGAAGGGCATCCTCCGTAAAAACTGTGCCAAACAAATATGAGCGTTCATCTCAGATGACACGCTGTGGCGACCCCCAATGGGACAAGCTGAAAGAAAGTATAGTTTGACAACACAATTTCACAAAACTGTTTGGCCACATGGGAGTTAATTTAGCAGTTGCATTCAATGAACAAACTCAAAATGGTGTGAGTGTGACTGCTAAATAAGTCACCGACAAGCAAAATAAAGTGTGGTGAAAGTGTTCTTATACTGGGGTGCTTTTATTTTTGAAGGCCTTCCTTTTGACAGGATGTTAATCATGTTTTCCAAACATGCCTGAGTGTTACCAAGCAGACCGTGAAGCCTTCAGTTGTTAAAATATCCATCCACCCTTTTATCCATTCTCCAAACTGCTTATCCTTATAAGGATTGCGTGACTGCTGGAGCCTATCCCAGCTGACATTAAGTTAAAGTTGGACTACACCCCGAACTGGTCGCCAGTCATTCGTAGGGGACATATAGACACTGTTACTGAGTGGAAACGTACGCCACGCTGCCTGCCCTAAAGTCAGGCGAGTGTACAATTACAAAATCAGTGTAAAACTTCAGGAAGAATTACTTTGGCTTTCGTACAATTCAGCTTTGATCAGAATTTGAAATAGAGAGCAAAAACCAAGGTTCCAATATCTGCATCTTCCCTCAAGTATTTGGTGTAGCTATAAGCCCTGATGGATGGACAAATCCTTTGCCCCTCCCTGCCGTCCTTCCTTCCTTTTTTCGTTAAGTTGGATTCCTCCTCATTGAGCCGTGCATGTATGTGTTTATTCAAGGAGGGACTCGCAATCAGCAGAGGTGAGCTGTGTGGCAAAAGGCACACACCCACCACCCAAGCGCACACACACACAAGCACACGCACGCACACAATAAATGTGTATTGGTTCACCTTCCTTCCGCCCATTAACCAAAGCAAACAGTGACACACAAACAGACGGACGCACATGCATACACACAACCACTACACTGGCCCTTATAGGCTGTTGTTAAACTGCAAAAAAATAATGTGTCAAAAAAAGTTTGAAGGTGAGATTTTGTTTCTTTCTTTTTGTTTGAAAATAAATCTGAAGGAATATTCATGTATGAAAGAGACTGATTGACCAGTGCCGATCAGATATCCAGGACATGGACCAAATCTGTGACTTCAAGTAAATAAAGGACAAGGACAGGGAATTAGATCATGGACAGAACCAAGGGTAAGGACCAGGATCAGTACATTTTGACCAGTAACAATCTGACTAATACTTAAGAGGATAGCAGAGCCAAAAGAGAGCCTACGAGTATATGAATGACCAGGACATGGACAATAACAGAACAGGACCAAAACCAGAACCACAAGTGTTTCCACAACCAGGATGATCTTGACCAGTCACTATCTGGATATTATTTTAGATGGTCACATCGCTATGACCCACCAGTCGAGAACCACTAATCGAAAGAACTGCAACCCTGTCGTGTCTCAGTTCATGACTCAACAATATTAAGAAGAAACTGGGTGCACATATTCCTGCCAGACTTGGTAGGTAAAACCACTGCTGACCAAAAGAACAAAAACAATTGTCGTGCTTTTGTAAAAACAAAATAAAAATCATCTGAATGATTTCCAAGACTACTGGGAGTCTTCTATTTACTGACGTGATGAAAGAATGAACTTTGTGGAAGGTGTGTATCTTGTTTCATCTGGTGTAAAAGTAACATAGAATTTAAAAATAGGTATCATTCCATCAGTCAAACGTGGTGTTGGTAGTGTGAGGTACTGGGACAAGGACGTGTCCATCTTAAAATGATTAATGTAACCATTGTTTCTGCTCTTTATCAGAAAACCCACAAGGAAAATGTGCAGCCCTCAGTTGGAGATCTGAAACTAATGCTCACTTGGGTTCCGCAGCAGAACAAGGCCCCCAAACAGAGCAGCAAGTTGGGATATGAATGGCTTAAAAAAACTAAATGAAAGTTTCAGAATACCCTAGTGAATGGCCAGACTTGACACCAACTGAAATGCTGTGAAATGATCTTTAAAAAAAAAAACCGAAACCCCCCCCCCCATCGTTCATGCTCATAAACCCTCCACTGTTGATGTATTTAAAATATTCTGCGAGAAAGATGGGGGCAAAATATCTCTAGAGCGATACAAAAGAATCATTGCCATTGATAGAAAACTCTTGGTCTCAGTTGTTGCTTCTGAGGGTGGCCCAGCCAATTATTAGGTTTAGGGAACAATTCCTTTCTCACATATTGTAATGTAAGGACCACGCAGCTTTGAATATTTTTTTTTCCTTAACAAATAAAATCACCATTAAAAACTGCATTTTATGTTTACTTGAGTTCTCTTTGACAGATCTTTACATTTCTTTAATGATGATGATTAGTGGTGAATTTTTAAAAGGTGGCTATACATTTTCATACCACTGCACTGGCTAGTAACTATCTGAGCAGAATTTCAGTTAGCTGATTAGTCTTAGAGGGATGGCTAGACCATGAGCGGGACCAAAAGAAAGACTGTGACATTTAGTCCAGTGACTCTCGTGGAAATTTTTTTTAGGGATGGATTGACCAGGCTGAAAGTCCTTAGGGTGTGTTTACTGTACAGTCCTGCACTGGGGGTGTGAAGGCAAGCCCTTCTAAATTACTCCTGGCTTCATTAGGGTATGGTCCAGCTCAAAGGTTTGCAGGTCCCTGTAATAAATATGTTCTTTCTTCAGGCGACGATGACGTGGTGTCGGTGCTAAACACGCTCAGGACATCTGCTCATGGCAGGGAAGAGATTCATTAGCCGGCAGTCACGATATACTCAGAGCAACTCTAACCGCCGCCGGTTCAGATTTTTTTTTTTTTTCACGACCTGCTTGTGGCGCAGCGGAAAGGCTGGAGGTGTCAAGTTTGGAAGTGTGAGCATGGAGAAAGACTGGTGTGTTCTCATGGTCTTTATTTTTGCTATGAGTTCTGTCTGTACTCTTTAACAATTCAAACCCAGTTAGAGAAGTGAGGAGCAACAGGGCACTCCCAACTAGTCCCAGGATGAACTTGTACAATTCAACCAGACTTACAATTGGTTTTAATAATTTTAAGGACCAAGGCAAGAATTAAGACCAGGGCCACGAGTGAGTCCAGTTTAGAAATGGATGGATGGCATAGACCCTAGGTCATGGCCAATACAGGGCCCTTGAACAAGACAGTTGCCAAGAAACTGACTGGGATAAGACCAGAACAGGGATCAGGACATTTTAACCACCAGTAACTATCTGTCCACAACTTCTGTTATCTTACCTGTGTTTTAGGAATGGCTTGATCAAGAGAGGTAAAAAGACCAAGACAGACATGAAAATGAAGACCAGGATCAAGACTGGGACAAGAACCAGAAAATGGACCAAGATTAGGACTGGGAGTAGAACATTTTGCCCATTCACTGTCTGACTGGTGTTTCAGGTATCTTGCTTTTGTTTTAGGGTTAGATCGACCAGGACAGGGACCAGGACTGAAACAATGATCAAGACATGGCTACAGAACAGGAGAGGGACCAGAGCCATTATTGGGTCCGGGATCTTGATCCATCCATCCATCCATCCATCCATCCATCCATCCATCCATCCATCCATCCATCCATCCATCCATCCATCCATCCATCCTCTATCACTTTTCCAGGTTGGGTTGCGGGGGCAGTAACTTCAGCAGAGATACCCAGACTTCCCTTTCCCCAGCCACTTCTTCCAACTCTTCCGGAGGGATCCCGTTCATTCCAAGGTCAGTCGAGACACATAGTCAACTAATTTAGCTCTAAGAGTGACCTGGAGTAAGGCCATGATCAGGAATGGGAGAAGAACCAGGACAGGATAATGGAACAAAACAAGAACAGATAGGGACTACAACCTTTTCACTGATAACAGATTATTATTTGCTATCTGACAGAGTTTTAAGTATGTATTGATCGAACAAGGGACCAAGGCAAGCACCAGGACCAGGAATCCAACAAGTCCTGGAGGGATGCATTGACCAGGTAGGGGACCAGATTGAGTCATATTCCTTTCATATGGCCATTGCAGCTAGCTCCCTTTAGATAATTAGATACACATCTAGCTGGCTTGTGTATAAGGGGCTTAGGAGTCAATTCCTCGCTGCTTTCGTTGCGTCATAAAGAAGAAGCAGATGTCTGAGGGAAGTTTAGTTTTTGTTTATGGGAATCATGCTCTCAATTGATCTTACAAACACACACAAATGAGTGTAAATGTTTGCATAACATCCCCGCCTCTTTTTCAGAGGAGCAACCAGGTGGGAAAAATCACAGAGGAGTTTTGTTGAGTTGAGCATCTCAGCCGGTTGCGTGTTAACGATACTATCCACATTTTGACAAATATTTACTCACACGCTGGTTTATAAACACACACTAACACAAACTGCCACACACACAGATCCACACAATGGTTGTGTGCGGCTGTATCTTTGTATCAGTTTGAAAAAATATCAAATTAAATAAACCCATAAGAAAAACCGATGCAAAACAAATCTATATGCTTGATAATTCCCATGCGTCTATTTTCCCTTCTGCTTATCTTCAATTGCGTCACAAGCGTGCTGGAAGTCCATCCCAGCTACCTGTGAGTGAGAGGCGGGTGACATCCTAAACTGGTTTCCAATCCCAGACCACAAACAAACAAAACCATTCACACAGAACAATTATCCACTGTGACGGCTGATAATTTTGTGAAAGAAAATAATTAGAATTAAGAATAAGAAAGTATTCTTACAATATTTTGAATTAAAAAAAACATTATGTTAATTGATGATGTAGCAATACAAGAAGGGCAAATTTAAAAATGCACTGCATAAATAATAAAACATTAAAAAATAAATACATGATCTGTCAAGTAATTTGAAAAAGTCAAAAGGGCATTAAAAATAAAACATTAGGATTTTATAATTCGTGATAAAATATTGACCTGAATAAACACACACAACCACATCTCTCTCTCTCTCTCTCTCTCTCTCTCTCTCTCTCTCTCTCGCTCTCTCTCTCTCTCTCTCTCTCTCTCTTTCTCTTTCTCTCTCTCTATATAAAATGTAATCAAATAGCAAAAACTACCATATTTTAAATTCAATAACAATTACAAAATACTGACTTTTAAAAATAAATCATCATAATTTAAATTAATTCATAATTTAATACAATTAAATTAAAAGAAACAATACACAGCTAGACAAGATACAATAAATAACATTCCGATCCTAAGAAGCACTTATGTGAGCCAACCACACGTGAGGATTGATGCCCTCACACATTCCTCCTGGCAGTGACGACTTGACCCGCACAACGCGGCCAAAACTGCAGACCCAGACTGAACCGCTATCGAGACGGGAGACCGCTGAGGTCAGACGAGAGGAGTGGAGTGCTTGTTAGCAACAGACCAAAGGTTTTCCTGCCAAAAGATCTCAGAAACTCAATAACCTGCCATCAAGCATTTTAACGTTTGAGATTTGAATTTCTTCTGTGAGAAAACTTAGAAGTCAATACCATCAGGAGCTGGAGTTCATTCGTATACGTGTGAGCACCTACGCGTGAGTTGTGGCCGACAGAAGCACCTTGTCAGCGTTTTTATTTTGCATTTGCGTGTGTGTCTAACTGCTATTCAAAAAAAAAAAAAAATTCCAACACAAACTCCAAGCACAATGTGCAAAAACCACGCTCATTTTTTTTTCTTAACACTTAGGGATGACCGTGTGGAAGTTTGCGGAACCCGACCGATAAAGTCCGCACACCCTCCCTCCCCTTTGTGTGTAGTTAACCTTTTGACCCCTGCAATAAGACAGACAACAGGTGTGTTTTAGTTCAGCGAGCACTCCACAAGCGCAACCTTCATTTGTCAGATAGAAATGTCAACCCCAAGAGCGATGACGATGCTGGCAGGTCGTGTTCGGTGTGTGTGTGGGTGGGCGGGTGTCAATCAGTAACCAGTCAAGTGGTGTCATCTGCAAAGCGGGTCTCCGGAGGACCAAAAGCAAGAATGTTCTCACTTTGTCGCGTGTGTGTGAGAAGCAGACAAAAAGCGGCACAGCGCTGCCGTTGCTGGTGTCTCGCTTAGGGTGGTAGAAAGTAGCCGCTGTCACATTTACATGGGATCGATAGAAATGTTGACTTTTATTTTTTCTACCATCTTGGTTTGTTTAATTTTGTGCATGATTCAAAATGTTCCTTTTGCCGCGTTATTTGAAATGTTATTTTTGTTAGCCACTGTAGCCTGGTGACCCAGAGTTAGCTGAGATCAGCAACAGGACCCCTGCAACCCGAGTGATGTTTATGGCACAGAAAATGGATGGATGGAGGATTTTAGTTATATTTCGTATTTCAGTATTCATTTATTCATTCATTCATTCATTCATTTTCATCTGTTTATTTCTCTTTTTTTTCCTTTTACCTTTTTAAACGAACATTTCTCAGATATGGATTTTTGTTTGTAGTTTACACAAATTTCAGTTTTAGTTTTCATACTTGATTTACATTTCTTTATTATGTTCTTACATTGTTACTACATGAGTGGTATGCCCTTCAGAAATTGCTGAGATTTGTTCAGTTTGATTCAATCTGACTTTTATTTTGAACATGATAATTTGTTTGATTTTGTGATTATTTGAAATGTTTTTTTCTTCAACGATAATTTAGCTGGATTAAATATATTTCATTTGAATTAAGTTTAGTTTTATTTTAAATTTCAAAAGAGTTTGATTTCTCATGATATTATTTGTTTTTATTTTATTTCTTAGAATAAATTTTCTGCTTGATTTATCTTGGACAAAAGATCTTTTGTCCAGGCCAACCCTCACAGCTAAACAAATATGAAGAAAAAGACACTTAAAAAGAATATATTTGGACACGTGGACTTGCATCAGAAGAAAAACTTATCATTTGTGGAAAAAAAAAATAAAGTTGGACATTTATCGAAATAACTGAGAATGTCGCCGTGCAGATGAAATTCACAGAAAAAGTCAATAAAAGAAGAATGCTCTAGGCTCTGAAAGTTTCCTGGTCACATGCTGACATTATGGTAGGATTGGTCTCGCGGTGTCGAGTTTCGCCTCAGGCGGACGGAATCAGAACCGCCGGACTCGTGTGGCGGAGACTGCGATGAAGGGGCTGCATTGTTGACAAGTACAATGCAAAAATTCGAGCAGTCTGGCAACATGGATGGAATTTCTCAAGCATGATATTATCGCACTAAGAATAAGAACGCGGGAAAGGGCCCGTCATCCTCCACTTCAACTCTGGTTGAATCTCTTCAGCCCCTTTTAGACTGAGTTCAGACAAGATTGGAGTATCTCAGGCATAACAATATCAGTATTTGCCAGTGCCAGTGGTTCAGTAATGCCCTGGATACTATAGAAAATAATATTTGTTATGCGACAATGATCGTACCTCAAAATATTTTCTTTCTGGAAACATTCTTGGACACAGAAATCGATGAATGGAAATTCCCCCCATTTTTTGCAAAGTACACAAAAGTGCAAAATTACACTTTTTTAATATTGTAGCGTACTTTTTGCTTGAATTCAATAGGTACAGTGAAGAAAATAAGTCTTTGAGTACCCTTCTATAGTGCAAGTTCTCCCACTTAGAAATCATGGAGGGGTCTGAAATTTTCAGCATTGGTGCATGTCCACTGTGAGAGAGATAATCTAAAAAAAAAATCCAGGAATCACAATGCATGATTTTTTTAATGATTTATTTGTGTGATACAGCTGCAAATAAGTATTTGAACACCAGAGAAAACCAATGTTAATATTTAGTACAGTAGCCTTTGTTTGCAATTACAGAGGTCAAACGTTTCTTGTAGTTGTTCACCAGGTTTGCACACACTCCAGGAGGGATTTTGGCCCACTCTTCCAAATAGATGTTCTCTAGATCAGACAGGTTTCTGGGCTGTCGCTGAGAAACACGGAGTTTCAGCTCCCTCCAAAGACTTTCTATCGGGTTTAGGTCTGGAGACTAGCTAGCCCATGCCAGAACCTTGATATGCTTCTTACAGAGCCACTTGGTTTTCCTGGCTGTGTGCTTCAGGTCATTGTCATGTTGAAAGACCCAGCCACGACCCATCATCCATGCTCTGACTGAGGGAAAGAGGTTGTTCCCCCAAATCTCACAATGTGCAGGAAAACATCCCCAAAGCATGATGCTACCTCCACCATGCTTCACAGTAGGGATGGTTTTTCTTGGGATGGAACTCATCATTCATCTTCCTCCAAACACGGTTAGTGGAATTATGACCAAAAAGTTCCATTCTGGTCTCATCTGACCACAAAACCTTCTCCCATGGCTCCTCTGTATCATCCAAATGGTCATTGGCAAACTTAAGACAGCCTTGACATGTGCTGGTTTAAGCAGGGGAACCTTCCATGCTATGCATGATTTCAAACCATGACGTCTTCGTGTATTACCAACAGCCACCTTGGAAACAGTGGTCCCAGCTCTTTTCAGGGCATTGACCGAGTCCTGTCGTGTAGTCTTAGGCTGATTCCTTTCTAAGGATCATTGAGACCCGACGAGGTGATATCTTGCATGGGGCTCCACTCTGATTGAGATTGACGGTCATGTTTAGCTTCTTCCATTTTCTAATGAATTCTCCAACAGTGAACCTTTTTTTAACCAAGCTTCTTGGCAATTTCTCCGTAGCCCTTTCCAGCCGTGTGGGGTTGTATAATTTAGACTCTGGGGTCTTTGGATAGATCTTTGGTTTTGGCCATGTTACAAGTTTGAGTCTTACTGACTGTATGGAGTGGACAGGTGTCTTTATGCACCTAACGACCTCACACTGGTGCATCTGATTTAGGGTAATACATGGAGTGGAGGTGGATTTTTAAAGGTGGACTAACAGATCTTTGAAGGTCAGCATTCTAGCTGATAGACAGATGTTCAAATACTTATTTGCAGTTGTATCACACAAATAAATCATTACAAAATCATACATTGTGATTTCTGGATTTTTCTTTTTACATTCTTTCTCTCACAGTGGACATGCACCTATGATGAAAATTTCAGACCAATGATTTCTAAATCAAATTTCAAATACTTATTTTCTTCATTGTATTGTTCTGCTCCACGTGTATGCCTTGGCCACCTCAGGACAGTAAAATAGGGACATAAGAATATAAATGGGAAGAGTCACAGCTCCTCAGTAAGCTGCAGTAATATAAGTCGTTCGTCTCAGAGGATAAATCATATATACCTGTGAGTATTGTTGTATTACACTAGTTTACAAAGAAAATCCAAGTTGTCTATGTATTTTTAAACAATTTAGGACAATTTTGCATTGCTGAATCCAAATACAAAGTCTGTTTTTTACCGATTATTAATCGAATGATACAGACTTCGTTTGGTATAAATGGAATAGTAGACATTGATAAAGGCAACTACCTACAAACTGAATGTTGCGACATTATTACTCAAAATTCAGAGCATGAACCTCCGTTTGTTTGAACCTCTAAAAGAGAAATACCTGTACATGTACAAAAACATGACTGTAGTTAAAAATGTTGTTATGATTGAGCAAAGATCAAGTTATATTTTTATTCAGCACATCAAAAGTTAACAGCAACTTTGTAAAAAGTCTGAAAAAGAAGCAAAAGTGCACATTTCACAAGTACTGTGAAAGTGATGTGTGCTATGCTCTCTTTCACTCATTTTAGATGTTTAGTCCCCATTTTTTTATTAGTTGTTTATGTCCTTTAAAGCCACTTTAAAACTATACTGGTGCTGATAAAGTAATAAATGTTAACTGAGACATTATCACACCACAAAGAATGTGACCACCTTTGAACCCATCGAAAGAGAGCACATAAATAACTTTATTCCTCAGACCTTTGCACCCCCACGAAAACACCTGCTGCTTGATAAATGTGAGGGCTCAACCCTTCATATTTATTTGAAAATTCACAAAACAGGCAACTAACGAATCAATCCAGAAGTAAAAAAAAAAAATAAATTATTGATACTTCTGCATGTCACCTGGTGGGAATATGAGTGTCAATGGTTGTTAGTCAAAGCAAAGCAAATTTGTATAGCGTACACTCAGTGTGCTTTACCTGATTAAAAGCACATAAAAATAGAGAAAATGTTCCAAAAATTGAAGTCATATTATTTTCCCCAACAGGTTAAAGTCTCGCACGAAGCTAACGGGTCAATGCAACGGAAGAATCTTTGGATGGGAAGGTGTCAATGTTTGACACCTCAAGAAGCTAATGGCTGACCACATTCCCAAACGCCGGATAATGATTGTTGGAAATGGTTGGCAACACATTACACTCCCTGGCCGCTATCAGGAGGGGCGAGGGTTATTGAGGGAGAAAAGAAAAGAATCAGATCATTTCTGCTGTACTTTTGAAACAATCCCGGTTTGACTTTTCAACTCTCTACTCAAATCAAGTCGACGCTGTTAAATATTGACAGCGGCTCTTTATTGCGCTTCATAAGATGCTGACGAAAGTAGCAGATATGGGCCTGAAAGTGACGAGGAAACGTGGATAAAAATAAATCTTCTTAATGGCGCTTTGATTCCAGAAGACATGTGAGAATAATAGAGACGTACGTTGCAGCATGTGGCGTCACCCTGACACCTGAGTGTGCCTTCATATCAATGACTTTTTAAAAGAAATGAAAAGTACGCCATTCGTTACACCGGTGTCAATGAGCTCTAATTAGAAGACGTTTGGTCTGGTTCTAACTGTGCAGTTCACTTGTTCGAGTTCCCCGTTTGATGGCACGTATGCCAACTTGTCTGCAATCCCACCTCCACAATCACATTGTTTAGGCGCTTTAGCATTGCTCAATTGTCTGATTTTATTGGGTTAAATTTTCTGAGCAATCGGACAGAGAGCCTCCAGGTTGAGTATGTCTTTGAACGATTCCTGGAAATTGCCCAAATGAGCCTAATGCGGCTACAAAGTAAAACTTCAAATGTCCAGCTCAGATCAAAATGGCAGACTTCCCGTATCTTTCCAAACATGACTTTTTGAAACTCGTCATAGACATGCCTCTCAAATTTCATGCCGCTCAGTGAAATTTGCCTCCGGGAGGCAAATTTTCAAAGAATTCTGGAGCCGTGGATCCTGCAAATGATCTCAACATGGCCACTTTAAACCAAAATGGCAGACCTCCAGTATCTTTTTTGGCATGGTATATTGAGGTGAGTCGACTCATGATGGACAATTCTACTAAATTTCATGCAGCAAAGTGAAACTCGCTATGCTGGGTGAATTTTCAAACAATTGCAATTTTTTTTAAAGAGTACCTTGTTCTATTTGCTCATCAGGATGACGAATAGAAAGTGCAAAGTCACATTTGATGATGTTTGCTTAGCAAATGGTGAGGAACAAAGACACAAATTTTCATTGACCATACGGCGCTTATTCTTTTATTGCACGTGTAAACGCGCTGGACGTTTTTATGTGGGTCAACGGTGCGCCAGTTAAAAATGAGTGGCGGTGAAAAGAACATTTGCAGTTCTGCTCAACACGTGAAAAAGGCAACAAATTCGACTAGGAATGATGACAGTATGTGTGAAAAAGCAGCGGCTGTCAGTTATGCCCAACGAAGACGCATCGCAAACGCAGCCTCAGAAGAACTACAAATTTGACCCTTACACTTGGGCGAAAAAATATTGTCAACGGGCAAAGGCTGTGGCACTCTCGAGATCCTCGTGAGGATAAGTGGCTATTATTTATAATAATAGACAATACAATCATTATGAGTTCAACTGTATACTTCGAAAGCTATAGGACAACTCATGACCCATCCTTTTTGGAGTTCTTATTTGTAACTTATTTATGAATGTGATCAACATGACAACATGGAAGCCTGCTTTGAAAAGCTATACCAGACTAATTTGAAACAGTCACACAGTCAAACTGTTTGAAATTTTAATTTAAACCTTAACCCAAACTTTAAACACTAACTTGAATCCCTAACCCCCCGTTTGAAATGGTAAACTTGCCTTCAAAGGCTAATTTAAACACCAAGCCAAGATTGAAACCCTACTTTGAACTCCTAACATTGGAATTAAACCATTGGCCTAGTTCCTAAACCCTAACCCACAGTAACTAAGTTTCTTTCAGCTTGTCCCTTTCGGGGTCGCCACAGCATTTCATCTCAGATGAACACATATATATGTTTGGTACAATTTTTACACTGAATGCCCTTCCCGACGCAACCCTTCTCAGGGAGTGGAGGCCCCAGGGGGATATGAACCCACAACCCCTGGTTAACCAAACCACTGAGCCTAACCCACAGTGGAAATCCAAATTCGAAACCTTAACCCTGATTTGAAATCTCAATACGTTTGAAATCCAAAGGTGAAATCCTCTTTTTAAACTCCAGTCTGGACTTGAAGCCATATTTTGAAAGCCCAACTTGAAATGCCTTACTTATCTTGAAATCCTAAATTAAAACCCTAACCTTGACTTAAAACCCTAACTCAAGACGAAAACCAGACCTGAAACACAAACATGAAAACCTCAATTAAAATTCCAACTTTGTTTAAAATCAAAATATTGGTTCGAAACCCTGCTTTCAGCCATATGATTCAATTGAAAACCCTACTTCTTGTCATGCTCCTGGATTCCAGCCAGGGCTGGGCGTGGCCAGCTAATCTGAAGGTGCACACCTGCGCCTCATGACCTCTGATTAGACCCAGTACATATAGGACCCGGGGGACGACAGATACTCTGCTAGATCGTTGCTCTTCATGCCTCGTTCCCGCACTCCTGCTTTCTCGACTTCTGACCTCCGTGCACCGACCCACGCCTGTTCGTTGACCACCCTCGTAAGCCCATTCGTACTGGTACTACGAATTGTTTGGACTCTCTACCTGATCTCAGACCTCGGACCGAATAAAGGTTTCCTCTGTACTGTCTGCTGTCTCTGGAGTCGTGCATTTGGGTCCACCCTTGAGCCCCGCATCGTGACAGAACGATCTAGCCAGAACATGGACCCAGCCGACTCTGAAGCCATTCGCCGTGCGCTGCAAGTGCAGGGCAAACGCCTGGGTGAGCAAGAGGCTGCTCTCCAGGGTATGACTCACCAGATCCAGGAGCTCTGCACCCAGCTGGAGCCGTGGCTAGCCTCCCAAGCTAGCGCGGCCGCTCCTGTGCCTCTCCGTGCCACCATCACTCCGCTCTCTCGACCAGAGCGGTTCTCAGGCGACTCCGGTAACGTCAAGCCCTTCCTGGCGCAGTGCGATCTCCACTTTGAGCTGCAAGCGTCCGCTTTTCCCACGGACCGCTCCCGGATCACCTTCGTCATTTCCCACATGACAGGGAGGGCGGAGGCATGGGCCACCGCCGAGTGGAGCCGTAACTCGGAGACCTGCCGCTCTTGGGGGAGCTTCGTCTGCGCGCTCACCCAGGTGTTCCAGTACGCGGCTCCGGAACGCCAGGCAGCGTCCTCGCTCATGACAATTCGCCAGGGATGTCGCCGCGTGTCCAACTACGCCATTGAGTTCCGGATTCGGGCTGTCGAGAGCCGCTGGAATGAGGAAGCCCTCCATGACGCGTTTTACGAGGGACTGTCCCCACAGATCCGTGGTCACCTCGTTGCCATGGATCTTCCGCCTTCGCTTAACTCCCTCATCGCATTGGCCCTCAAGGTGGACCAGCGCCTCACCGTGCAGAGACAAATGGAGGGCCTGAGGGAGGAGGAGAGGGAGAGTCGCAGTCCGGTTGCTTCCGCTTCCCGGCCACCCGTGTTGTCAGCTTCATCGGAATCCATGCAAGTGGAGGGCCTTGGCGGCTCAGCGGAGGAGCGCTTACGTCGGCGACGAGAGGGACGCTGTTTTTACTGCGGGCGTTTGGGACACTTGATCGCCCGCTGCCCGACTCGACCAGGGCACTCTGACATCAGGATATCTGCTCCGGTGAGTGTGCGGTACACCGCGGCGGGGTCAGGGAGGTCCCTTCTTCACCTCACCTTGGGAACGGACTCCCGTTCATGCACTGTGACGGCTTTCATAGATTCTGGGTCGGAAGCTAACCTGATAAATCCCCGCGTGGTCGAGGAGCTGGGGGCAGCAACCTTCCCCACGCAACGGTTTCGTCATGCCTATGCCGCCAACAGCAAGTTCCTTTGTCGGGTTACACATCGCACTCAGACGCTACGTATGAGCTTTCCGGACGCTCACTCGGAGCGTATTAGCTTTCATGTCTTCGATGCACGTAGTAGCGACATCATCTTGGGCAGCCTGTGGCTCAAAGAACATAATCCGCACATAGATTGGACCACGGGTCAGATCAAGACTTGGGGAGAGGACTGTCTCAGTCGCTGTTTCGCTGTCCGGAGAGACAGGGGTATTCAAGTTGCGCCGGTTCGGCTAACAGAACCTAGTACCGCCCTGGACCTGACCGCAGTGCCCTCCTGCTACCATGACCTACGGGAGGTCTTCTCTGAAGCTAAAGCAAAGTCTCTGCCGCCACATCGGTCATACGACTGCGCGATTGAACTCCTGCCAGGCACCTCTCCTCTCAGAGGGAAACTGTTCTCTTTAACAGGACCAGAGCATCAGGCCATGAGGGACATCGAGGACTCGCTGGCAGCCGGACTCATTCGCCCCTCATCCTCACCAGCCGGTGCGGGGTTTTTTTTTTGTCAAGAAGAAGGACTCCACGCTGCGACCCTGCATCGACTACCGAGGACTGAACGACATCACAGTCAAGAACAGGTACCCTTTGCCGCTTATCTCTACAGCATTCGAACTCCTCCAGGGAGTCCGGATCTTCACCAACCTCGACTTGCGCAGCGCTTACCATCTGGTGCGGATTCGGGAAGGGGATGAGTGGAAGACGGCGTTCAACACCCCCACAGGGCACTATGAGTACCTTGTGATGCCCTTTGGACTGACAAACGCTCCGGCCGTCTTTCAGAACTTCATTAATGACGTGCTTCGGGAGTTCCTGAACAGATCTGTCTTTGTTTACCTGGATGACATTCCCATCTTTTCAGCAGACCTAACCACTCACATTCAACAAGTCAGAGAGGTGCTCCGGCGTCTGCAGCAGCACCAATTATACGTGAATATGGATAAGTGTGAGTTCCATCGGGCATCCGTGTCCTTCCTGGGCTTCGTCCTGGCTGAGGGAGAGATACGGATGGACCCCGGGAAGGTCGACGCGGTGCTGCGGTGGCCTACCCCCCACCAACAGGAGGGACGTGAAGGTTTTTGGGATTTGCCAATTTCTATAGGAAATTCATAAGGAACTTCAGTTCCGTGTCCGCTCCTCTGCATTCGCTCACCTCGCCACATACCCCCGTCGACTGGTCCGGGACCTGCCAGGAGGCCTTCAGCAGGCTCAAGGCAAGTTTCACTACTGCGCCCGTTGTCATTATTCCGGACCCAGATAACCAGTTTGTGGTGGAGGTGGATGCATCGAATTCAGGAATCGGAGCAGTCTTGTCGCAGAGGAGTCCCAGGGATGGAAGGATCCACCCGTGCGCGTTCCTGTCTAGAAAGTTGACCCTGGCAGAGAGGAACTACGACGTGGGAGATAGGGAACTGCTGGCGGTCAAGAGCGCGTTGGAGGAGTGGCGGCACTGGCTGGAGGGCTCGCAAGTACCGTTCGTTGTCTTCACGGACCATAAGAACCTTGAATACCTGAAGTCTGCGAAGAGGTTGAACGCCCGTCAGGCCAGGTGGGCCCTATTTTTCACCCGCTTCCACTTTAAGGTGTTTTTCCGCCCAGGCTCCAAAAACGGAAAGCCGGATGCACTCTCGCGGATCCACGAGGGAAGGTGCACGGATTCAGACGCCGCTACTATCCTGCCAGCGGGGTGCTTCGTGGCCGGTTTCACCTGGGCGATCGAGTCGCGGGTGAAGGAAGCCCTGGGAGAGACACCGCCACCCGCGGATTGTCCGTCGGGCCGCCTTTTCGTCATCCCATCTATGCGGGGAGACGTCATCAACTGGGCCCATACCAACAAGACGGTCTGCCACCCGGGTATGGCGAAGACACGTTCAGTGGTCGAACAAAGGTTCTGGTGGCCTAACCTCAGCAAGGACGTAAGGGAGTTCGTCAACGCCTGCTCGGTGTGTGCTGCCAATAAGACTTCCCGCCTACGGCCTGTTGGTGAGTTGCAACCCCTGTCCATCCCCTTTCGTCCGTGGTCACACATCGCGCTGGACTTCGTCACCGGCCTGCCGCCTTCACAAGGGAACACAGTGGTGCTGTCCGTAGTGGACCGTTTTTCCAAGATGGTCCACTTCGTGCCGCTTCCGAAGATCCCGTCGGCCAAGCAGACAGCCCAGTTGGTATTAGACGAGGTCGTCCATTACCACGGCCTACCCCAGGACATCGTTTCGGACAGGGGTCCGCAATTCAGCGCCCGTTTCTGGAAGGAGTTCTGCAACCTCATCGGCGCTTCAGCAAGTCGGACATCGGGTCATCACCCAGAGTCTAATGGCCAGACTGAGAGGATTAACCAGGAATTAGAGACCGGTCTTCGATGTCTGGCATCCAGGGACCAGAGCACGTGGAGCCAGCACATCAAGTGGGTGGAGTATGCCCACAATTCTCTACCCTCCGCTTCAACAGGTATGGCTCCACTCCATGTCGTGCATGGGTATCCTCCGTCCCTGTTTCCTCCACTGGTCACAGAATCCACAGTTCCGTCGGCCCTGGCCGTGGTGCGACGCTGCAAACGGACCTGGGAAGCAGCTCGGAGGACACTGCTGCGGATGAGCAGCGCCTACAAGGCCGCAGCAGACCGCAAGAGAAGGGCCGCACCAGAGCTCAGAGTGGGACAGCGAGTGTGGCTCTCCACCAAAGATCTCCCGCTACGGACGGAATCCCACAAACTTGCTCCCAGGTTCGTTGGCCCGTTCCCTGTTTCCAAGGTTATTAACCCGGTCGCCGTCTCGTTGAAACTGCCCAGGTCGATGAGGGTGCACCCTACGTTCCATGTCAGCAGACTTCGCCCGAATCGCACGTCGTCGCTGGCTCCTCCGCTCAAATCCCCCCCGCCCCCACGCATGGTCGACGGTGGGTTGGTGTATACTGTGCGCCGGTTGCTGTCTTCCCGTCGCAGAGGAAGGGGGGTCCAGTACCTGGTGGACTGGGAGGGATATGGCCCGGAGGAGCGCTCCTGGATCCCATCCCGCTTCGTCGTGGAGCGCTCCCTCATCAGGGACTTTCACGCGGCTCACCCTGATGCTCCTGGGCCATCCAGAGCCGGCCGTTGAGGGGGGGGGGGGTACTGTCATGCTCCTGGATTCCAGCCAGGGCTGGGCGTGGCCAGCTAATCTGAAGGTGCACACCTGCGCCTCATGACCTCTGATTAGACCCAGTGCATATAGGACCCGGGGGACGACACATACTCTGCTAGATCGTTGCTCTTCATGCCTCGTTCCCGCACTCCTGCTTTCTCGACTTCTGACCTCCGTGCACCGACCCACGCCTGTTCATTGACCACCCTCGTAAGCCCATTCGTACTGGTACTACGAATTGTTTGGACTGTCTACCTGATCTCAGACCTCGGACCGAATAAAGGTTTCCTCTGTACTGTCTGCTGTCTCTGGAGTCGTGCATTTGGGTCCACCCTTGAGCCCCGCATCGTGACACTTCTGGCCTTTTTTTGAGATGCTAATCTTGAAACCCCAACCCTAGGTAGACAGCATTATTTGAAATCCTAACCCTTATTTGAAACCTCAACACGTTCAAAACCCTAATTTGAAACCTCTGTCTGGAATTCAAACCATAACTTTTACCCAAACCCAAACTTGAAATAATATAATAACTTGAAAAACTACCTTTGCAAGCTTTTTTTATGAAAACTTAACCCAAACTACAAACCATATTTTGAAGGCCTAACTTGAAATGCTTGTTTGAAAGCAGAGTCAAGTCTTAAAACCCTAAATTCAAAACCCTACCTTGAAACCAGAACATTGGCTTGATATACCACTTTAAAATCTTACCAATGGCCTGAAGCACTAATTTTAAACCATAACTCTTGGGTTAAAACTCAAACCATGGCCTGGAATCTTAAATTTAAACCACAAGACACACATGAAACCATAACTTCAAACCATAACTAATGCCTGAAACCCCAATTTATTCTTAAAACCATAACTTGAAATCCTCAAATTCGGACTTGAAACCATGGCCAATGATTTAAACCATAATATGAAACCTTTTTTTGGTTTGAAACTTTAAATGAAAGCACACAACCTATTTTGAAACCCAACTTTGAACCACAAACTCCCATTTTCAACTCACTTGAAACGCTCAGCTTTTTTTTTTCTTTTTTAAAATCTGAACCTCGTTTTGAAACCCCACATCATATATCAGATATTAAATCCCACTCGGAGACCCACGATCCTTGCTCGAATCCGTAACTTGAAACTGTAGCTTTTGTGACCTTCTTACACGAAGGCCACATTGTACAGTAGCCTTTCCCCTGTGAATAAAAAGTAAGGTACTACATTCTTTCCCATGCCAAAATCCATCTGCCTGGACCCAAAAGAACAAAGCCGCACTAAAGAAGAGAGTCCTGTTGCGTTTTTTTTCTTCTTTTTCACAGCTGAGGTGTTTATTCACCTCCTTTGTACCTGCTGCATCCTTTCTTCCATTCAGCTCTTCGTTCACGCTCTCTCAGGGGCCTCATTAGGACTTCAATAAAAACATTTTTATTTGCCCGCTGTCTGCTTCTGAGCACAAAGGAGGGAGGGAATAGGGGTTGGGGAAGGGGGGAACCACCCCACTTCTTTCCTTAAGTGTCCATTCACTGGGGGTGCGGCCATTGTGTCTCAGCAAGTTGTACAGTAAAGGAAGGTTTTTTTTTTTTTTTGTGGTGTTGGACCCCAGAGATCCTGAATGGGTGTCCTCCTAATCAGGCCTCAGTGGCAAAGAGGAGAAAGATGGGGGTCCGTGGCTTTTAGGGCAAAAAAGGAAGTGTTGCCATTGTCCAAGCACACATTCACAAGGCTTGAAACCCTACGTTGTAATCCCAACACAGATTTCCAGACTTAGTTTCAAACCCTAATATCGGGCGACAGCCCAAGCCTTTTTTTGAAACCACGACCCCGTCTTAAAACCCTTACTGAAAATCCTAACCAATCCTTGAAACCAGGGTTGATTCAAGGATCAGAGGTTTATTGGGGCTTCAGCCCCTAAAAATGGGCGACAAACACCTAAAGCTGTCAGTTAGCTATTCACATATACCTTGGTACCTTGTTATCACATGTATGCAACAGAATAACTAGCTTCTCGCAATCCAGTTCAAACAGAAGACAGTGTGTAGGTAAGGTGCTCAGATCTCCTTGGGGAGAAGTGGAACAAACCGTTTTTGAGATAACGGGGGAGGGGGGCTGTAACTTTTAAAAAATTACATTACAATCTTGTACCTTAGTTTAACAGCATGTTTTAGCTTGTTTAAAAAAAATCAGTTATGATTAACATTATATTTTTTGTAATCTTTTGTGATACATTTTAGGGTTTAATTTCAGGGGTGCTTTAAGCATCCCCCAAAATGGGCTCGACATGCCAATGCTTGGAAGCCTAATTTGAAACCCTGATACCGACTTGACACCCTAAATTAAAACCCAAACCAAAACTTGAAACTGTAATTTGAAACCCTAGTCCTACCTTGAAACACTAAATTGAAATCGGAATCCATTGCTCGAAACCCAAATTGGAAACCATAGCACATGACTGAAATTCAAGATTCCAGTTGTTTACGGAAGTGATGTCACGAATCTTGTGATTTTTCTCACTGGTAGGCAAAGGCAACAATGGCGAGTGTCAACAAAGCGAATTACTGTAGCATGAAATCTGAACAATGCTCCGAGTATGTACAAAAGCTACCGTTTGAAGTCCGAAAGCGGTACTTTGAGAAGCTGGGATATCGCGACGGTACATGTAGCTCGCCGGATCCTTCTACTTCCATTTTGTAGAATGGATAGGTTGACGATCCGTCTTTGTGGCCAGACTTTAGTTTCACCGAAATACATTTTTACTTCGTCGATACGCCCGGACACTTCACTCATGATACAGTAGTCTGAAGGCATACAAGTCCCTCAAAGCCTGTGAATACGTAGAAAGTGGACACATGCATCCCGTGTTTTATTACAACGTAGAGCAGTCGCCGTAGTGTTTTTTGAAGACCAAGGTCATCCCTTCTCAGCGACTTTGGGACAAACCTCATCAACCATAGACATGCTTAAACAAATCTGAGGGGACTGTATACTGTGCACACTGTACATGTAAGGCAGGGTAAGATGGTTTATTTCAATTTATTTTTGACTGTGTATACATTTCTTAGTAAGAAATGAGGAATGATGATGTTATTTCAGGATATTATCTGCAATACCCCCTCCCCCCATCTGACAGGGACACATAAATTTTATGACATGCGAAAATTATTTCATTGAAATATTGGATTCATACCTAATGGTATGTTTGACAAGGTCTTGTATTTTTTATTCATTTTTATTATTTTTTTACATGAATAAATTTGAATATCCCTTTTTTTCCTCTGTGTGATTTAACACAGTTTTTTTTTTTCATTTTATCATTCCAGTCTAGGTGAGGTATGCAGTCATGTTGCAGTCCTCTTGTTCGAGGTTGATTCAGCTGTCCGTGCTGGTCTTACATCAACAGCATGCACAAGAGAAGCTTGCAAGTGGAATGCATTTTACAGAAAAGAGGTAACAATTTCAACTTAATGTATTTCACTATAACAGGAAATATTTCTAAATGATGCCATTGTATGAATGCTGTGTTATCTATTACCTGTCATCTGTGTTTTACACTGATTTGTTTTTATTTCAGCTCAATCCAATACCAATCAGTGATATTGATGACATTTCAACGACACCAGCAACAGGGAAAGCTCCGCTAGCAGACAGGAATACCCTCCAATCACTACGAGATGTTTGCCCGAACGCGGTTTTCTTCACAGTCATTCTTTCTCTGGATGAGGAAGAAACAGACACAGCAGAGGAAGAAGAAGAAACGAGGTCCTTCCCACCAACCATCACAAGTCTTATATCTGAGGACGATATCACAGAGGATAACATCACATCTGTTTGCGAGAAACAGTGGCGTTCCTACAAATGTACCAAGGAACAAATTATTAACCTTGAAAATGTGACAAAATATCAAGCTGTAAGCCCCATTTGCTCCGAACACGGGAAAGGTCGAATAACAGGAGCCAAGGCTCATGAGATCTTAGTCATGAAGGCAACAACTGACCCAAAGAATAATATCATGAAGGTAATGGGATACAACAGTTGGGATATTTCAAAGAAGGCTGCAGTGGCATGGGGCACAGATAACGAGGCACGTGCCAGAAATCTTTATTCAAAACAAGCGGCGAAGAGTCATTTCAACTTTGACTGCCCAACAATTAGTTAGTTGTTAGTCTTGTCAAACCAGACCCTACATGGCAGTTTCCTATGATGGAATGGTTTCATGTACATGTTGTGGGAAAGGATGTGTGTAGGTGAAATATCCCTACAAACACAGTGTTCTGTACTAGCCATTTCACAAGGAAAATTATTGTTGTCTGTTTTCATTTGCAGTAATGGACAAGTAAAACTTAACTATTTTGTCATTAATGTATGTCATTGAATCTTTTATGTACAGACATATCATATTGATCTGTTAACCATTAAAATATTAGGACAGCAATAATAATATAATCATGATCATAACAAATGACATCACGCTGGCATCTCCTAATTGCAGCCACTCATTGGTGTGTGGATGGGGGTTTGATCAGAACTTTGGGCACTGCGATCACCACGGTCATTGATCCCCATCCACCGGTCCACGGACCGGTAACAAGCTGCGAGGCATTTGTTACGGGGCCACAGGGAAAGAATGACCAATTTATATCATTTTCTTACACTGCATTGCAATTTGCATGTCAGTGTCTTTTATTTTGAAAACGGACCGGATCTTCTCCTCCGCAACAGCTGCAAGTCTCTATGACACATTGAAAGCGCACAGAAGACTTTTTTTTTTTTTTTTTTTTTTTTTTTTTTTCGGTCCCAGAGGATTGGAACGTTTCAGTTTTCGGTCCTAGCAAGCAAGTTAATGGCGGTAGAGCTCAAAGAACGAATCATTTGCTAAGTCTATTTCAGCTCCTTACATTTACCGAAAAGATTTGTTCTTTTGAACAAAACGTTCGCGACTGAAACAACATGATATAAGGAGTCCTACTTCAAATTTGGGTTTATTGAAACAGTCCACTCTCACGCATCAAGTCCGCTCTGATACAGATACAGTTGTAGGTTTCTGATCGACACAGGAAGAAATACTGTTATGGAGTTAAAAGTCTACTCTCATCGAGAAGCTATAGAACTGCAGTCTGGTCTTGCTGCCCACTCCCCCATTGCCCCCACAGTGCACGCCAGAAGCGCACTAGTGAGGCAAGTTGTGCGTGTTTGTATATCCTACACTGGTGTAGATAGAGCGCAATATAGAGGCTTAAGTGCAGTTCAGTTAGCATTAAAAACCGTAACGCTACTTAAAAACCAGAACCAGGGCTTCAAACCCTAACTTAAAAACCAGAACCAGGGCTTCAAACCCTAACTTAAAAACCATAACTGATATATGAAAGTCTCATTTCGAACCCTAACACTGGTTTGAAACCCTAACTTGAAAAAAATAACCTTTGCGATAAATCCCAACACTGGCCAGAAACCTGAATTGGAAACCCCAGCCAAGCCTTGAAACTCTGACTTGGAACGCTAATTTGAACCCCCCGCCTGAACCCTTACTTTGAAACCTCATTTTCATAGCAATAAAAGTTAGGTTATCTCATCTTAAAGTATAACACAGACCTTAAGCCATATTTTGAAAACTTAACTTGCTACCACAAACCCCAATTTAAAACCCTAAGCATGGCAATATACCCTTCAAAACCTCATTTAGGAGACGAGGGGCGCTTACAAGGTCTGGCCATTCGTGATCTCAGAACTTCTGAATAGGGGACAGGGGTCCTAATCAGGCCACAATAGAGGGGTGGTGTTGGTGGGAGGTGGGGGTGGAGGCGTGGGGGGTCTGTGCCTATTAGGGCCAAAAGGAGGTGTTGCCATTGTCCACGCGCACACTCAAAAGCGGGAATGTGGCGTGGGCAAGGTGGCGTCATCCCGAGGGCCAATTTGGGAAAATTTAGGAAAGCTTTTCACCACGTGCGTCATCACACAAATACACACATAAACGCACACACACCAAACCACGTACACACACATCATAGGTAATGTTGGGGGTGATCCTGGTGTCTACGTAGTGCGTTTGCTCATTTGTGGCTCTATGATTCCTGCTGGTTACAGGTGCCATCTTCCTCATAAATAATTATAAAAACCTATTCATAAGTAATAACACATGCAGTCAATGGAATGTTGGTGTAAATAATGACATTTTGGAGACATGCTAGGAACTGAAATGTTTTTATTTTTGATGTGTCGAGAGAGAGTGTGAACTGGTGCAAATGTAGCAGTGCTGCATTATGAAGTGGATTATGCAAATGTATCACAATATTCATGTAAGCTTCACGATGTACGAATACGCACACAACAGTTTGAAAGTAAGTGGGATTTGGGGGAATCCGTTATCATTTAATAATAATCTTTCAATTAACTGCATTTGCAAAATGGATTTTCGAACCTTGTTCAAATGATTGAATTTGAAGTTTTATAATTTGGTGTATCACCTTCAACCATCTTCCATCTAGTTCTACAGGACTCAGGTTCTGTCAGATTCTTTCAGTCTTAACCAGATTCTTTTATAGGAGATGCTGTCAAACTTCTAGCTGGTCTATTAACCTCTATAAAATTTTTCCATTAGAATTTCTTATCAGGCTTCACCAGGCTCAGGTTCATCAACTTCTGTCTTTAAGATAATATCATCGGATCCTATAAGCTTCAATCAAGTTCTATTGTGTTCTTCCAGCTTCTAGCAGGTTCCGTGTTGTTCTATCAGTATCTCTCATCAATTTTGTATCCCATGTCTCACACGTTCAATCAACTTGTTTCAGGCTCTAAGAACTTCTAATTATGTTCTCTGAAAATATAGCTATATATAAATACATCTGTCAGGTTCTATCAGGTCCATTTGGGTTAGTTGTAGCGAAACAGATAGAAAGAAATGTTTTGGCACAAAATGGCCCAACAGTGCATTTTCACTTTCAGACCAAAAGACTTTTGTCACTAAAATAAAAAGGGAGAAAATGATGTTGTTATGATGCGAGCAAAAAAATGTGGTTGTGTACACTATATTGTAAAATACTGAATAATTAAAAAAGGGACGATGATAAGACACCCAATGTGCTTGTTTCATGCTATTTTTTGCCGACCCAGCAACCTGCGAGTTACAGCTAATGCAACTAAATATGATGCCAAGCCACCCAGGCAAATGGTCACATTGCGTCTGTTGTATGAGCAGCAAAAGTTACCTCCATGGTGTGAATAAGAAACACAATTGACAAGTATCTTATCACAAAGGACTGATGAGGACTAATTAACAGGCGAATGATGGGGTAGCTAGGCTCATTGCTAAAATACCAAGACATGAAGTTGTAAAACAGCAAAATAAGTGATTGGGTGATACTGTACACTTGTCACATCGGTCTGCCTGGAACTGGTACAGAGTTATAGTGGAGAAAAATCTAATTTGAACAGCAAAGTAGTTGGCAAATAAATTTGTCTAGGGAGAAAGTACCACCATACGAGAGAACACTAGACAGCCACACATGGACCAGAACCAGAAATTGGACAGGAATTAATAAATCGCCGCTGCTCTATCTCACTTGAGAAAATGGGCCCATAGGTTTAAAAAGACATTATGATAAATAGTTCTCATGTAAGATATACTTTAATAGTCCTTCCATGGAGAACTTTGTATCGTTTCAGTAGCAACAGTGGATAAAGTAAATACAAAAATAGCAAGTGAGGGAAAACATTTGGCTGCAAATGTCTGTCATTATCACAACGTAGAAAAATAAACATCAAAGATACAATTTATTAACTAGTCTGATTAGATTGAAACAATTTTGTTGTGCCTCTGAACAGTGCTCAGATTGATTTTTATCAAATCACATAATATACTGCAGGAACTGTCCCGCGGTAATTTTCTTGACAGAATTTTAAAAGCATGGAAATTCTGACAAATTGTTCTGGAAGTGAGTTTCTATAGTTTGGCAGGTTGGCCGTTGTATCCACAAAAGCATCCATTATCAACACCGCTTATCCTGTTCAGGGTTGGGGCTCCAGCCAGAGCCAATATGACAAAGAGTCAAAAATTTAAAGTAGGAGTTAATACTTCCCATACCCACTGTACCTCACCCATGAGAGACAAAAAAATACTGTCATAGATAAGGAACCTTCAAGATTTCAGTCACTGTGATTTGTCTGGCACCATCCCGCTCGTGCGCCATCGCACACACAAATCTGCACAGTCGAGCGAAAATTCACTCAAGTGAATTTTTTTACGAGTAGAACCACAGCCTGACTACTTTTTCTTTTTTTTTTTTTTTTTTACATGGAAGCACACGTCTCCTGCTAGTTTACCTGACTCGGCCCCCCTCCGGCTCTTAAAGGGGTACACTCATAATTACAAACATCACCAGTGCTTTCGTTAGCAACACAGTCTGGGGAACGTAGAGCAAAGAGAGCTAGGCATGCTGCTTGTGTTTACTCTCGATAATAATGCTAAAAGTAAAAAAAAAAAAAAAAAAGAAGTGCTGTGAACAATACAAAAAAAAATTGGTGAAACTGGACGAGATTTTCTCTTTTTAAGTAAAAAAGGTCTGGTCTGAAGCCAAAGTGGAAAGTACAGGATGAGATGGTGTATAATGTTAAAATTCCACCTTGGCACAGCCTGATCGAGGATGAAAGCACAGACAATACAGTGCACAAAAAGCTAATTTTGTATTTTGGGAGGATCATTCAACTTTCAACATGCATTGCTAAAGATATTCTGCAAGCAATAATTCAGTTTTACACCAAGAAAAACAAACAGGGATATCGTTGTGGGTTAAAAAATAAATAAAACAAAGTTACAAGTGACCTTTCAAATATACAGTTCATAGTTGGCTTGGTTTGGTGAGCAATGTATGTTTTTGTTTGTTGACATTTTCATTGACAGTTTGCAAAACCACAAAATTGTTCTTAGAAATGTTCTAATGGGAATGTAAATGCTGTAGTCTGAATCTTTGAATGAGCCATGTAACTTCAATGGGTGACAGTGATCTGACCATGCATGCATACGTTTTATGTTGCTCACAGTGGTCAAAGGGGGTGCTCACGGGCTATGTGCGTTTGCTCAGACACGTAAAAAAATATTGGGAACATTGGTCTTGACACTAATTTCCGTGTTTGTTTCATAAACGTTGGTAACCAAACAAGCCTGCTCCTAAACAATCAGTATTCACCCGGAAAAAGGAAATGCAAGTTAACTGGGCTGAGCATGTTCGGAAGTTATGCCAAAAGCACAGGTTCAGAGCTTCTTGACATACTGTGAGCGCATTTACGTCGAAAGGCATCAACATTATGAGCCATGTCAAAGGAAATTCAGTTACACTGAAAATATTTCTGGGATATAACATAGGTAATGTTTCAGTTTCTGACTATAAGTATGAGATTGTGATTTACTTTGCCTTGATGTCAATTCTAATGTTAGACCAGTCTGTCCATATATCTAAATACGTACGGTCATTTTCTCCCGTGGCACCGTGTTATCTTGAAGTTGAGAACTTTTCCCCTCTACATGCTTTTGGAAGATATAGATCATTTACTGATAGCTTTCATCAATGATTGACAGCAGATACCGCCGTAAATTACGCTAGATTATAACAATACATCATGATGAAATAAAATGATTTAATTATATGAATACTTACTTTTGAAATTGAATGTCTATTGACCTCTTTAAAAATGTCTGTCTCACTCTGTGTAGTGTCAATAAATTATGATTATGGTATGAGGTAACAACTACATACTCGGGTATAAAAAGTCTCGAGATTCCATCCCAAATCACACTCGCAACCTTATATCTGTGGGCATGACTGGTGGACCACACCCGTAACTTTATATCTGCAGGCATGACTGACCACACCCGTACAATTTTCAAATGTGAGTGACTGAGATTTGAAGACTGCTTGTGTGAAGGAATGTAAATACTACCGATAGAAACATATTGAGTAACAAAAAAAGCGATTTGTCATTTCTGTCACGATAGACATGGATACCCCCTCACACTGAGTGGGAATGGAACCCACACTGGCCACAACAAAGTCATCCACAGGTATCACTACACTATTGATGACATGTCAGAAACTGCAACTACTACTAATTGGGAAAGCAACCCCTCTGTGTTGGAACTTAATTTTCGGGTTTGGGCTCCTTATTTTCAGTTTATGGTTTCGGTGAATAATTTTCATTTCAATGAATCACTAGTTATTTGGGTTTCTATCGGCTCTATCAACTTCTATCATCGTTACAGCTTTTATTGTCAGGTTTTATTAGTTTCTATTGGCTTCTATCGGAATATTTTGTTCTTTAATGGTTCTGTCAGGTTGCATCTGCTTTGAAGAGGCTCTTTCAGTTTTGATTTCTTAATATTAGTTTTAATCAGTTTCTTCATCGGGTTTTATCAGATTCAATCTGATTCAAACACGGGTTTCTGTTGGGCTGTATCAGCTTCTATCATCATCTTCCAATAGGTTCTGTAATATTGAATTGTCTTCCTTCAGGTTCCATCAATGTTAGTCATCAGGTTTTACCAGCTGAGATCCAGTTTCAAATTTTCCATGTTCCATCAAGTTCTATGGGCTTCTTACAACAGCCACTATTAGTTTCCCATCTACTTCTAAGTTTAGTGTTCATTAGCCTTTTCCTGATTGCATCATGACCTTATAACAGGTTCTACCTAGAGTATTTCTATAAAGCTTAATTCATTAATTTCTTTAACCTTCTATCAAGTTCTATAAGTTTCTCTTATCAATTTCATCTTTTGTCAGTTTTTATCCCATACCATCAGTCTCTATAAGGTTCCATCATCATCTTCCATCTGGTTATATGTGATTCTATCTGCTTTAACCCAGTTCTGTCAGTTTCAATCAGTTGCTATCATCTGTTTTTGTACATCTTCTATTCCGGCTTCCAGAAATATTGTGACCTCATGCATGATGATTTTAAACGAACATGTCAGAAGCAGTGGCAGCCGTCTATGACTTCATTGAAGGGATGGCGACGGGAGGGTGGTCCTTTGTGGGAGGTTAGTATGGGGGCGGGAGGGGGTTTTAGTGAAGAGACAAACCTACCAGCTAATTGGTCTTGTCAGCCTTTTAAGGACAATTAACGCTCGTTCCTTCCCCGGGAGCCTAATTGCATCTGATAATGATTGTTTGGGACCTCATCTCCAGCCATAATTAACATGTGTACTGACAAATTGACCCACTTGATTTTCCGCAAATCCCAGTGCCATTGTGCTGGTAATTGGGCCCAATGTAAGCAGATACTTAGATGCGTACCCTCATCCCCCACCCACTGGTCTACATTGAATACAAACCTAATCTTCCCAATCAACAGCCTCAGTCTCAAAAGTTAGCTTTGCAAAATGTGACTTTAACCACTATTTTATTTCTCACTGTCTTTGGGCTTTTTGAAAGGCACATTAAAAAAAAAAGAAACAAATGATGATAATGATTACTGTTATTAAAATGCTCTTCAGCTATTGAGAATTTCACCTTGTCTCCCATAATGTAAAATCAATGTAAAATGAGCTAAAGCAGTTTAGGTGCTTACCAGGCCACATAATGGTGGTCAAAGTGGTGTCACTTTCGGATGACTGTATTAAGTTTCTTCTGATGAATGAGTTGCCCCTGGGAAACTCACCAGTTCTTTTTGTAAAATGGAGAAAATGTTGGTATGTTACTGTCCCAAACACAACCTTTCAAAATTGACTCAATAGAAAAAAATCTGTCCCAGACACTAGTTTTACTTATCCACATGAATTTAGTTATAAATATTTATCATGCCAGGACCGACTACATCTCAAAAACCCATGCCTCAAATTTGAACAGGAAATTGGTGGTTTGACACTCAGAAAAACAGCCTGGAAAGTTAGAGGGAAAAAAAATCAGCTTCCAGCACCAATTTCCCTGAATGGCATGAAATCGTTTGGACATGTTGATCATAACGGGACACACACACACACACACACACACACACCACACACACACACACACACACACACACACACACACACACACACACACACACATAAAACCTCTCAGATACCCATGCCAGAAAATGGACTGTGAATTGACCATGTTGCCCTGAAGTATCCATCCATCCTTCCATCCATCCATCCATCCATCCATCCATCTCCTACTGCTTATCTGAGTTCAGGTCTTGTGGGGATTAGCTTTAGCACGCTCCCAGACCAGCTCTCTAGCATTATGCTAAGTCGTCCCCTGGGTCTCCTTCTGGTGAGGTGTGCCCGGAATACCTCACCAGGGAAGAGTCTGGGAGGTATCTGACTCAGATGCCCCAGCCACCTCATCTGGTTCCTCTCAGTGTCCTCTCAGTGTAGAGAAGCAGAGACTGAAGCCCTCATTTTAGTCAATTTAGCCATTGATGTGAAAAAAAAAATCAGCATCCAACACCATTTTCACTGATTGACATGAAAAAGTTCATTTCGGCTTGTTGCGTTAAGGGTCGCCATAGCGTGACATCTCAGATGAACGCTCATATTTGTTTGGCCCAGTTTTTACGCCGGATGTCCTTCCTGACGCAACCCCTCTTGGGGAGTAGAGGCCCCAGTGAGATACGAACTCACGACGCCTGGTTTACCAAACCAATGCTCATGAAATTGGGTGTAAATGTCTTAAATACCCATCACAAAATGCTACAAGCTGGCCATTTTGCTCTGAAGCAGCTACTCTAAGGTCAATTAGAGCATTCATTGGAGGAAAAAGAAAATCAGCGACAGACAATCGTTTCATCAATCGATCTCTGCCATAACTGGTCATCTGAAAAATCTTCAAGTACCTACAACCAAAACTAAAGGGGAAACTGGGTATTTTGGTTTGGAGCAGCTACTTTGGGCAAATTCCTCAAACTCCTACTTGGTAATTTGCTTAAATGGAAGCAGGTGTACTCTATGAGAGCAGTTGTAGGATTCATTGTGAAAAAGGGGGTGTGAGGGTCCATTATATGGTAGAACAAGGAAAGAAGCGGCTCGTTCTCAGGCATTATCGGTGCGCTGCGAAAACACTCTCCCCCCTTTGCTGACCCGCTGTCAGTCAAACAGCACAATACCTCCCCACACTATTTACTCAGTCGCCACCTCCTCTCCACCCGCCGCTGCCGCCGCTGCCCATGTTCCGGCCAACAAGAAGCGTCGACATTGTGTTTTGTGAGCGCTGAATGCGGGCCATTAGTCAACAGTCGAGCCTCCATTCACGGCGAGGCCAAGTCAGGTCGAGTCAAGACACGACAGCGGGAGAAACAGAAGCGAATGAATACAGATGGGGGTGCGCGTTCTCATGTTGGACACAAAGTTGCAAGAAATATTGCATTTTTGGTTAAAGTAGGGCAGAGAGCGGCGAGTTCACAAAAGCATAGTCAGCTTTGACAAACTCGTCCAAATATTTAGCGACTTTTACAATTACTCTCCCAACTATTGTTTTCTTTAAATGACAAGCGACTTCAATTCTCAGACATTAGTAGAATTATTTTCATATTGTTTTGCATTTGAAAGGAGCTGGGCGGCATGCATTGTACCTTTCAGAGCAATTAAATATCATTGCACCTCAACATAATATTCAATCACAAATTAAATACTCTTACTTTTTTTTTTACACTCTCATTAATTAATATCAGAGACAATGTTGCTTCTGCACCACAGCATTACATCAATCAATTTTTAAAACAGTTTAACTAAAATATATTTAACCTAATAATTCTCACTCGTGAAAAAAAACATGCCAACTTTAAATCTTGAGGCAACATGCCTCACAGATCCTGCAGAGTGAGAAAGAGGTGGGGTATTATGACACTTATGGGGTTAAGCATTCAAGAGTTAATGTGTTCTCAAGCTATATTCACCACTTGTAATTCGAACAATCTTAACTTTTCAGTTTAAGAGTGCACAAAAATAACAGATGACATGAGGACCGACCAATGGTAGCTATTTGTGAAAAAAATGTGAAATTGACTATATTCATTCAGGCGAGGTTTCTGTCTGTGAAAAAAAGAAAACAACATCAGGGTACATTTACTCGTTGATGAAAGACATAGAATGGTCAATCCATGCAGTTAGAGGGTTTAGTTTACTACATTAAATTGTTGTACGCTTCAAAGGTTAAAAGATTTTTTTTCTCCAAAGGGTTAGCACTTATTCTCACATTATCTACAAACTTTATATCATCCAAAACATATTTTTTTTTGGCTTATTACTGTGGAAGACGATAAAACTTGCTTTAAAAGAATAGCTGAAAGATTGTTGGCCCCCAGGAGAAATATAGCAAATCCCAGTTGGGGAAGAAAAAGCCCAACTTGTTTTGAATAATGGCATTTTCATTCATTCATTTCATTCATTTTCCAACCCTTGTACCTTGTAACGTTCTACTTCCTGCCAGCAGATAGCTAGGATTGGCTCCATCCTTTGGATAATGGATGGAAGGATAAAGACGAAAAAAAAAACATTCAAATCAGAATTTAAATTTTTGTCGCAAAAAATCAGGTTTCAATATAAGGCTATAACGCCTCACTGTAGCTTGAAGTAGAGTTTCTAGAAGTACCCCGCTATATATTGCATGTAGGCGATGACTGGTGTATTGTAAACGTTCTTTATTTAACAAGGGTTGTAGATCAGCAATCATTGATGAAAAAGAGCAGCAGGGCTGAAAAGATTACAACAACATAAACAACAACAAGATGGCCCCCAGCGTCTCAGGGTTGCTCGGTTTTCAGTTTCTGGCCCCGCTGGGATCCAATCAGGAGCCAGCCGTCCGGACCTGGCGATCGGCATGATTTGCGCCTTTGGCAGCAGGAGTGGCTTGGGGCTAAAGCATCTCGCTTTTCCATTATAGATGAAAACAGAAGCTGCTTCTGTTTTCCACTGCAGCTACATAACCAGCGACACACAAGACAGAATTCCCCAGAATGTAGTCACATCACTAGACCTCAATTCACCCGGCATCCAAGGATTAACCACGAAAAGATTGGATTGATGTCCAAGTACTTTAAATGTTACTTTAAACATTGCCTGTAAGATTTCATGATCAATTTTTCCAAATATAACTGCTTTCAAGGACAGGTTGGCAACCAGAGGACATATACAGTACACAAACAATGGACTGCTTTGCTTTGAAAGTCGACCAAATTTGAAAGTTGGCACTTGCAGGCAGGACTGCACGAAACTAATATTGACGTTTAGACCTAACGGCGGTGTCTCGCTGTCATCCCGGCCGCTAATCCGCTGGAAAGAGTGATGGGCTTGGCGGTGGAAGAGGAGGAGACCACCCAAACCTCCACCGCCAGTTTTTTGGCGGCGTAATTACATGGTCGAGGATCAGGTCGCAGGCAGACGCTGGAGTGAGCCATCAAAAACATGCTTAATCACCACCTGAGATCTTGTGAGGACACTTTAAGACTGCGTTGTCTGGCAGAAATTTTGGTTGTGGAAGAAATCTGTGTGATGGCCATCTGTGGCTCTCCTTCTTTTTGGGAGGCAGGCTACACAAAAAGCAAGATTGGCTCCTCAGGATGGGAGCATCTTCAAGATTAAAGCTTAGTATAGTTTTTTTGTGTCATATTAAACACTGAAATTTGATGTCAAACGTTTGCCACACCCTTTGATGAACACTCACATTTAAAAAAAACTCATTTACTGTCATGGACATTTATGTTTGTCAACTGAAAGCCAACGTTTCACTGCCACTTACTGTATAGAGTTTATATACACATTATATTGCCAGAAATATTCACTCACCTGCATTGACTCAGAAAATAATTTAAGTGACATCCCTTTCTTATTCTGGAATCATAATCAGCTTAATTGACCAGCTATATTACAAGACACACAAGGAATTTGTCCCTGGTAACTTGAGACACTTCTTCTTTTTCTTTCGGCTTGTCCTGTTAGGGGTCGCCACAGCATGTCATCTTTTTCCATCAAAGCCTATCTCATGCATCCTCTCTAAAACCCACAGTCTTCATGACCTCCTCACAACATCCATCCACCTTTTCTTTGGTCTTCCTCTTGCTCTTTTGCATGGCAGCTTCATCCATTCTACCAATATACTCACTCCCTCACCTCTGAACATGCCCAAACCATCAAAGTCTGCTCTCTGTAACCTTGTCTCCAAAACATCCAACTTTCGGTGTCCCTCGAATGAGCTCATTTCTTCTCCTATCCAACCTGTTCGCTCCATGCGAGAACCTCAACGTCTTCATTTCTGGTACCTCCAGGTCTGCTTCCTGTATTTTCTTCAGGGCCACCGTACATCATGGCCGGCCTCACCACTGTTTTATAAACTTTGCCTTTCGTCCTTGCGGAGACTCTTCTGTCACATATAACACCAG
Organism: Syngnathoides biaculeatus; assembly: GCF_019802595.1. NCBI lineage: Eukaryota > Metazoa > Chordata > Actinopteri > Syngnathiformes > Syngnathidae > Syngnathoides > Syngnathoides biaculeatus. The sequence goes on along the minus strand of NC_084652.1, from coordinate 17,490,014 downwards.
ACACCTTCTGCTAACTGTTCCACCATGCTTGGACCAGTTTCTTCACTTCTTTACCACACTCTCCATTGCTCTGTATTGTTGACCAAGTATTTGGATTTTACGTGCCCTTGTCTTCGTCTAGGAAGCATGTAAGTTCTTAAGAATGGGTATGTAGGTACCGATAATTTTTTTCTTTCAACCCCCCCCTCATTTTGTCCTCAACCTCTAAATTCAGTGTTCAGTGTTAAGAAGACCTGAAGTAACTCTGCCTTCTTAACAGTAAATTTAGACGATTTACAGCGAATTGTCGTCCGTTGAATCTCAGGAGACTGAAAATATTGCGTTTGAATTTTGAAGGTTTAATTTTTTTATATGGCGAATTTGTTAACATTGTAAAGTTAAACTGAAGTACAGCTATTGAAAATGTGATCACTTTGAAATAACAATGTGAATTTTACAACCTAAAATTTTCAGTGGCATTTTTAATTCAAATCCTGGTGGCACATATTTACTTCCATAAACGTCTCAATGGTTAACACAGTACAGTTGAACAGCGTGAGGGGTAGCTGTGGTGAAGGATGTTTACTCAAGTCTACGATCATCTCTACTATGTTGAGTGTGTTCTTCTCCAGCTACTCTATTTACTGTTGATACACTGTGATGCTGTTGAGATGGTGAGGAATGACATGCTCAAATGACTTCATAACCACAGGGCAATTGGTCTGTCGTCATTCACTCCTGAAATCGCAGGTTTCTAGGGTACTGAGATAATTGTGGAGCATTTGAGGTAGGATGGGGTTACACATTTCCAAAGATCTACTAAAGATCTGCGTGAAAACCAGGATGAGCTTTTCCATCTATGGAAGTAAATATGTGCCATCAGGATTTGAATTTGAAATGTAAAGTGATTACATTTTCAGTAGTTGTATTTCAGTGTTTCAATGTTAACAAATCAACTACGGTGTGAGAGATCGACAGACGGATCGGTGCAGGGTCTGCAGTGATGCGGCCTTTGTATCGGTCCGTTGTGGTAAAGAGGGGGCTAAGTCGAAAGGCGGTGCTCTCAATTTACCAGTCAATCTACGTTCCTACCCTCACCTTTGGGCACAAGCTGTGGGTCATGACCGAAAGAACAAGATCCCGAATACAAGCGGCCGAAATGAGTTTCCTCCGCAGTGTGTCCAGGCTCTCTCTTAGAGATAGGATGAGAAGCACGGTCATCCGGGAGGATCTCAGTGTCGAGCCGCTACTCCTCCCCATTGAGAGGAGCCAGATGAGGTGGCTGGGGCATCTGATTCGGATGCCCCCTGGACGCCTCTCTGGTGAAGTGTTGCGAGCATGTCCCACCGGAAAGAGACCCCGAGGACGACCCAGGACATGCCGGAGAGACTATGTCGGCTGACTTGGGTACGCTTCGGGATCCCTCTGGAAGAGCTGGAAGAAGTGGCTGGGGAAAGGGAAGTCTGGATATCCCTGCTGAAGCTACTTCCCCCGCGACCCGACCCAGAAAAGCAGTAGATAATGGATGGATGGACAATTCAATTGGCTACAATTTGCTGTCTGAAATTCAACCGGCTGCAATTCGCTGTCTGGAATTCGCTATCTGAAATTCAACCGGCTACAATTTGCTGTCTAAAATTCATCATGTCTGCCACCAGGCAGGGTTACTTCAGGTCAGAACCAAAGAGCCAGCCAATCCAGTATATGACGTCACGTGACCAAGGAAGCATAACTACGACAGCGAATTGTAGCCAGTTGAATTTCAGACGGCGAATTTCAGACAGCGAATTGTAGCCAGTTGAATTTCAGACAGCAAATTGCAGCCAGTTGAATTGTTAACGTTGAAAAGCTACACTGAAATACAACTATTGAAAATGTGATCACTTTACATTTCAAATTCAAATCCCGTTTTATGTGGCATTTCAAATTCAAATTCTGGTGGCACATATTTACTTCCACATCCATCCAGTTTTCAAACAGGTGGGGGACACACTGTCCCGGACAGCTGCTTTGTTGATCTTTTGTTGCTGAAAAACACGTTTCACATGCTCTCTGGGGCTTTCCACAAGGTTTATGAGTGTATTTAAGGCAAGTTATGATCATTTTTCCAGAAGCAAATTTGTGAGGTTATAAACTGATATTGGAAACGAAGGCCTGGCTCTCAGTTATCCAAAAGTGTTCTATAGGGTCAGGATTGAGGTCAGGATTGTGCAGGCCTGTCAAGTTCATCCACATCAAATTCTTTCATCCATAACTTTACGAACCTTGATTTTAAAACAGGAATGTGCCACCTCCAAATCATTCCCACAAAGTTGGAAATGTCCAAAATATTGGAGAATAGCTCATCGTGTTGCATCACTTCAGATTTGAGATCAACACAACTTTTAGTAGAAGATACAAATTATGGGCTGTTATATCGATTACAAAGTGTACCAACACCTTTGAAGTAGGCTTGTGAAGTCCCCTGACACAATATTTATATGTATGGTATAAACAGAGTATGTGTCGCAGCAGGTTTAAACTGTGTGTTGGGATCAAGAAAAGACATGACGCATGGAGTGAATGCTAATTTTCTAACAGTATGTTAAACGTCTGGTTGGCATGCAGGACATGTTTTGTGCTGTGGTTGGTGACGGTCCACCAACCACAGCACGAAACATGTTCAACAGCCAAGGAAAGTCCAGTTGCCTCACAACCTTTCCAGAGAATGTTTGGTAAAAGTGTCAAGGAGCTCATAAACACTTGATTGAACTGCTCGCAACCCATCCTTTCCGCTTCCGATGAAACTCAAGGTGATGATATGAACATATGTACGTGGAGCAGCCACTGTCTGACACGGAACATTTCCTCAACGTTCCTCCACGAGGAAAACGCACAAGCGGAAACAAACAGGGCATTGAGCAGGAGCGACCGCTCCCGGGAGATGCGGCAGCACATTCCACGAATATAATTGGTAAGATGGGACGCTTAATGCGATTAACGGAGAAGTGGGGCAGTGTTCTGCGACCGCGGTGGGAGTTCCACTAAATGTATTTCGCAGAATTCCCAAGCTCAGGTTTTTTTAGTTAACCAGAAGAGAACTTCATGTTTCCATTCAGGGATTTTTCCAAGCGCCTGTGAAGGAGGAAGTGAGGGAGGGGGAAAAAAAATCTGTGATGATGCAACACAATATTATGGTTTTGATTTTTTTCTTCTTTTTTTAAGAATTCCTGTTGATGAAGCCCACACAAAGTTAACCTCACAAGTGCACTTTGTGCTGGAAGAAAATGTTCAGATAGTCCGTCTCATTTCGTTATCTGCCCTCGACTCCCCAACTTTCCAGGATAAAAATGTTACATCTTCGGCAGCCTTGAAAGTTCCGCTGCCGGCCAAGTGTTTGAGGAAAGGATGACTTTTAATTTTACTTTTTAAAAAAATTACATTAAGTTATGTTACTTAAAAAAAAAATCTAACAAAATAAAAATTAAAGTGTATGTCTCATTACAGTTTGACAGGTGAAAGTTTCTGTTGTGCTCAGTTTGGATACTGATGCAAATCTGTTAAATTATTTAAAGGTTTTAGCGCACAGTATTTTTCTCTTTAATGGTCATGCAAAGATCATTTTACGCTTGAAATTGTGAGTCCCAGGATGCTCACGTCTGGAAACAATAAGTCGCAGCCCTGGAACAATAAGTCCCTGTATTTTATCATTATGGAATAGTGATCCTACATGATGGCATGCTATATTGCAGATATTTATTACAGTTCAATTTTTTATACTGTTTATACAGTATTTGTGTGTTCCCAATTGCTCTCGCTCTTAATATATTATATGGTTGTTGTTTTTTTTTTTTTATTTACATTTTCAGGACAATTTGGATTTCCCAAAAGTGTTGCGACAAATTATACTGTAGTACCATTGATCTTTTTTATTCCACTGATATTGCATAGGCGGAACAGTGGCTCAGCTGGTAAAGCGTTGGCCTCATAGCGCTGAGGTCCCAGGTTCAATCCCTGACCCCCCCGTGTGGAGTTTGCATGTTCTCCCTGAGCCTGTGTGGGTTTTCTTCGGGCACTCCGGTTTCCTCCCACATCCCAAAAACATGCAACATTTATTGGACACTCTAAATTGCCCCTAGGTGTGATTGTGAGTACGACTGTTGTCTGTCTCCATGTGCCCAGCGATTGGTTAGCAACCAGTTCAGGGTGTACCCTGCCTCCTACCTGATGACAGCTGGGATAGGCTCCAGAATTCCCTACGACCCTTGTGAGGATAAGCGGCAAAGAAAATGGATGGTCTGTTGATATTGAGCATAATAATAAAGGCGTATAAATCGGACTTCGACCAAAAAAATGCCCAGTTGACCCAACTCTCAGAGTCTGAACAGTTGACCAAAGCTGAACCCATGCTGAACGCGTCGCCAAGTCAAGTGGAGCGTTGCCGAACGCATACGGGGCGGTGCCGAGATAACCCACTGCCCACTTCGAGTCAAACAGGCAGTCATCGTGTGAGAACGCAGATTCATGTGTGCTTCTCAAGATTTAAAAAAAAAAAGGTCTTAATATTTTCTTTGCCATGGGTCCAAAGAGAGACAGCGATGCTACCAGCAACAAAGTGAAAAAGGAAGTGAGTGAACCGGAGTGGATTTAAGGGAGGAGATAATCCCCAAGTGGCCTATGCGTTATGCTCTTCCTAACTGGTAATGTATGGCTAAGTGGACTATTTCAACTATCATAAAGAATAAAAATGTAATAAAAGGCAGTTCATGTTGCCAAATGAGTGACTAGCATTACAATTTATAGGTCACAGAAAATATAACAAATGGAGAACCTCATGGAGAATTTCTTGGGCAAATTATGGAGGGTGACTTCGTGGTCACACTTCCTTCTTCCCTCTTGAGTCCCTCCGATCCCATCACACCGTGACCAACAAGCTAAATGATACACATTCGACTTGCTTTAAATGTATGCATTTTTTATTGTTTGCATACAGGGTGTGCACATTTTTACATAAATAGGAATTAGTATTTAGAAGTTGGTTATCTTATTTCCTGTGGAAAAAAAATGTTTCGGAGGTTGAACAAATCGGACTTTGAACAATTCACAAGAAAAAATTATGTTTGAACTCTGAGGTTCCACTACAGTTAATCCATAGCACTGAATCTTCGGCGGCATATTGAGCTTACTTTATGCATCTCTGCTTGTTTATGTGTGTCAAACGTGGGACACAGATCTAACAAGGTCATGTTTTTATTAAGTTTCAAAATATTGCTGTCTGGGAGAATCCTTGCATTTCCAAAAGTACTTGTTTTCAGGGAATTGAAAAAAATCACCATCTTGCTTGAACTATCAATCATTGTATTGGTCAAGTTGGTGTAATAAGTTATATTGTTATCATAAACCCCTCCGATTGGCTGGCAACCAATTCAAGGTGTACTCTGCCTCCTGCCCGATGACAGCTGGGATAGGCACCAACAGTCACGTGAGGATAAGCGGCTCAGAAAATAGATGGATGTTATTATGTACCATTGCACCACAAAATTCACACATCACCTCAAAATAATGGCTGATCACGTATTTAATTTACTAAAATAAAATTTAAAAAATCTCATCTTCATAACTGAGTGTTAGTTTTCCATTTTGAAAAAATCAGGCTTTAAAAAATGTATGGCATGTAACAATTATCACTTTTTTCAATTGACCAAGCACTTAAGTGGTGAATAGGTCACAGGTATTTGCCAGTTTGTTGCGTAAGCTTCACCGTATCCTGGTTTATGCCGCCACTGTGCGTCGTAAGTTAGTGTAGAGCAATCCTTTGACACAGCAAGTCTGTGCCCTTTTAGTTTGACCACGTCTTGTCATGTTTCTTAGTTTACCTCATAGTCATCAGACCTCGTTTCATGTTTTTGGCCATTGCCTCTAGGCTAGCGTTTTTTGTGCCTCTGCCTTCTTGGGCTGCTTAAACTGTGTATGACCTTAGTTGTGAATAAAACCACTCTGAACATTATGCCTTTGCCTGGGAGTCCTGCAGTTGGGTCCGCCCCCGTGCCGCTGGCCCATGACACTTCCAATCTTGAGGCAAATAATGCCACAAGGCTCCCGCAAAGGGAGGACTGGGAGAGTTTCAGTTCACATGTCTAAGAGAGTTAATAAATGAAAAAAACTGATGAGTTTTTGTTGTGCCATTTGTCAATCCATTTTCCTCTGGTGATCCAATCTTTATTTTTAACGCATTGTCATCAGCTGCTGTATTGTTAGTGAGAGTATTTTATACTCAATACGTAAATTTTTGTTTTCTTAACTTAAGCTGCATTTTCTTCCATGAACTATGAATTTGAAATAAACAATTGAAATAAAACAATATGAACTAGTAACCAAAAGTCAAGAATGTTCAGTATTTTATGGTTATGACATTTAACAAGGACACATTTATGTAAAAGAGACTTTTTTAACGTCTGATATCAAAATTGTTGTGCATCTGAAGTGCCGGCTCAACCATCAAGCATGAAATTAAACAAAGTACATTATACATTTCCTGGTTAGTTCTGAAAAAGTTTCTGGCTTGGTCAGGCTCAATATGGTGATGTTAAAACATTGGCCAATATACAGTAGATAATTCCTCAGATAATACTGAGAAACACCCGCTTGGATGGGATGCTTGACCGGGTGAAGATCCAAAGCCACTTTCAAGCTATTGCTATGACACCATGTGAAACACAAAAATGTGAAAGCCAAAAGGTAAGCAGAATTGCTTCAATTCCTGTTAAATGCACGTATTAGTGTCGTGGAGTCAGGGAGATATTTTCATGTGACACTCCTATTGCACATACACACGTGTGCTACCTTAAACTAAACTACTGTATCTGAACTGTTGCATCTACCAGTGAAAATCATATTGCCTTTTGGTCAGTTTTTTTGTATTTTTATGTCCCCACACTCTTCCAAATTCAGATGTACTTTCCTCGTTCAACCCCGTGGCTCCATCCTTGGTCGTCATGGTGACGGAAATCATTGGCCCCACACTCGAGGCAGGACGACCTCTTCAAAACTGGCTGAGAAGCTGCTCACCTTCACATTACGCATTTGTCACTCATGGTTTATGATGAAGTGTCTTGTCTTCTTTTCCCACTTGTATGACAGTGGAGTCAAAATGAGGTAAAGATGTTCAATTTGTCAGGGTGGAGGGATCACTCGTGCCCGACGTGCAGGCACCAAAATAAACAACGCCAGCATGGTGCAGTCAAAATGAGGCAGAACCCTGCTGAGAGGAACGTCCACCGCAAGTGTGTTTGTGTGTGCGTGTGATTGTGTGTGTGTGTTTATGCGCGTGGGTGAGAAAGAGAGAAAGAGAGAAACAGAGAGAGAGTGAGAGAGAGAGAGAAAACTTGAAATGGAGGAAAATAAAGTGCACTTGAGCTCATGACAGTCGACCCGAGTGTGGAATGTTGTAGAAAGGTGATCTCCTGGTGCGAAGCACCAAGATGATTGACAGGTGCTGACATTTCTGGCCTCATTAGACGTGTCAAACTGCAAAAGAAAATAAAAATACAACACTTGACTTTTTGTTGAACTAATTTTACTTTTATTTTTGTTTAAAACTGAAAACAAATCCACCAGTGTAAGGAATGGGATTGTGTCTATATTTATTTTTTAAAGTTTGAATCCTCAACCAAGGATTACAACTTTGAAGCATGACTGCTTATGTCACAGCATGAATCCTATTGATTTTCAATGATTAAAATGATCATGAAGGTGAGCAAGAGGATGCATTGACAATGTTGATGAGGAGGAAGATGAGGAGGCGAAAAAAAAGGTGAGGATGATGATGATGATAATGATGATGATAATGAGGAGGAAGAAAATGAAGAGGATAATGATACCAAGGAGGATGACAAAAAGTGAAAATGATGAAGAGAAGACAGGAAGAGGACAATGGAGTGATACGAAAAAAGATGAGGAAGAGAACAAGAAGGTGAAGATGATGGTGATGCAACAGTAGAATAGAATGAGGAAGAGGATGTGGAAAATGAAGGGGAGAAGGATGTGAAGGATGTTGAGGGTGAAGTCAACAATTAGGAGTTAGGAGGAGGAGAGAAAGATGAAAAGTTGGAGTATGGATGAGGATGATGAAGAGGAGGAGAATTAGAAGGTGAGAGAAGAGGATGAGTATGATGAAGATGAGGAAATTTACTATGGTAGGAAGAGAATGATGAAGTTGAAGAAGAACATGTAAATGATGAGGAAGAGGGGTATGAGGAAGGGAATGAAAGTGACGGTGATGAGGATGAAAAACTGGATAGGTTGATGATGTAGGATGATGATGAAGGGGAGGGAATATGAGAAAGAATGAGTGATAATGTGGTGGATGAAGAGAGTGATGTTGAAGAGGAAAAGGTTAATGGGTAGATGATGGGTAGGATGATGATGATGAGGAGGAGGGGGATGAGAAGAATGTGGAAAAGGATGTTGGTGATGATGATGATGAGGATGTGTGAAGAAGAGGATAATGACAAAAAGAAGGCATTTGAGAATGAGGAAGAAGAGGGTGGCGTGACAATGATAATGATGATAATGAGGAGAAGGCTTTTGAAGGAGGATGATGATGGGGACGCGGAATCGGATGAGGATGATGAAGGCGAAGAGAAGGAGAACGGTGGCTCGGATGAAGATGAGGATGAGTAGGAGGAGGAAGAAGAATAGTAGGATAGTGATGAAGATGATGAAAACGAGGAGCTTGCGTCATGTCTTATCTGCGATCAACTCGTTCTGTCTGACTTTCAAGCGTTAACAAGCACTTTTCAGGCCACTCTGCTACTTTTACTTCACTTTTGTTATCAGCCAATCATCATCATCATCATGCACTCTCCATTTCGTCTACTTCTACTCCCTCTTCATGCTGTGTGACTAAATGACGTCGCCCCCTGGGGGATAATTAGGGTCATGACCTCACTTATTTACATTTAGAGTGACTTAGGGTTAACACACATATCTACACACAGACATACACACACACACACACACAGACGCGCACACGCTAGCACGTTTGTAAGTGAAGTCTTTATAAAAAGTCATTAACCCCTTTCTTACTGTGTCACCATTCCCATTAAATTTAATTGTTCTCCACTATGGAATATTTTCCCGCACATTCGTCTATTTCCATGATTACATGGCACACACATGCACACGCGCCCAAACACATACACACAAGATGCGCGCAGACAGTTGCTCATGCAATCACACAAAGTCATTTTCCAGGCGTCATCAAGGTAAAAGTCTGCATCCGTAAAAAAAAACAAAACAAAAAAAACAATGACTACAAAAAGGAGGTTGTGATATTCACTTTTCTGATATGAATCATTTCTTTATCCTACTAGTTTCCCCTTCCCCCTAACTTTTCCCCTTTAAGTTAAGTTGTCAGTCAACAAAGTCTAATTGCGATCTAGGATGAAAAAAAAGTGTAAAAACAGGTTGGATCAGAAGTAGAGAAGTAAAAACAAAAGAAGTAAGGAAGGAAAGAAGACCACATTGTAGAAAGGTGGGATGGAAGGATTGATGGATGAAAAAAGGAAAGATGGAAGGATGAAAGGAGGGTAGGAAGGAAGGAAATAAGGATGGATGGAAGAAAGAAAAGAGGAAAGATGGAAGGTAGACTGATCGGATGGAAATAGGAAGGAAGGAAGGAAGGAAGGATGAAAAGAAGGAAGGAAGAAAGGAAGGAAGGAAGGAAGGAAGGAAGGAAGGAAGGAAGGGTCTAACTGCCACTTACACAGTTTTCACCAAGTCAATCACCGAAAGCCAAGCATGTGCCTTGGAAGCGTATTTAAATCTGAACCCTTGTTTAGAAACCTCACACTGGGTTGAAGCCAAGATGTGAAACCCAGACTACAAACCCTAACACAAATTAGATACCTGATTTAAAAATGCAATTTTGATACCCTATGCCTGCCCTTGCAAACCTTCCACAAAACCCTACCCTTTGCTTTAAAACCCTATTTGGAACCCAGTATTGGCCCAGCCGGTACAGTACATCCAGGTAGATCCCGTCACGTGTATGTTACGGATCCCACCCGTCGCTGTGAACGATGGCGAGCGGCCAACATTCTGCTTCTGCTCGTATTTCTTTAGGCCTGGAAAATTCTTTTTCCAGACGAGGGAGCGTCAGAGCTCCCGGGCCAGGAAGAGAGCCCTGGGGTGCTCCTCGTTTCCTGCCAACCGAGCTGTCGACATGCCGGACGCATCGTCGGTCCCAGTCCGAATCCCACTACAACCGTCAACTAAATATGACATCACCGGGAAGCCATTTTGAGGTGTCGAGTGGCAAAAGCAGGCAGCCACTGGACATTTCATTAAGTTCAACCACAAATGAACTTTACCTTATGCTTACAAGCAACACGCTTACATTCTAGCTAAGCTATTCACAAGCAAATATTATTCATTATAAACTAAATAAATGAATAAATAAACAAGTAAAAATATGAAAATGAAATTTCCCCCCTACACCGGTTTCATTGATCAACACTAAATTCATATTTCATGTATGCTACAACAGAATCCAGCTCTTCGGGTTTAAAGCAAACATCTTGCACTCAATTGTGGAACTGTTAAGTCATAAAAAAAAATAAATAAATCAGCCCCTTGCAACTCTTTCTCCTAACATGTCTACCAGCAACACAACAACAGGATGCATGGAAATGTCTCAAGGATAAATAACTGAACGTGAACAAGAAGACAACCATTTCTGTTAAAAGTAGACTATTCATACTCAATTGGTCCCCAAGAAAAGTACCAAAAAAAAAAAGAAAATAAAAATCAGCTGCCAACACCAATTTCACTGATCAACCCAAAAACTGGTGTGTTTGTATAACAGGACGAACAAAAAAAGTCCTGAGGACCCGTGGCCGGAATAAATAAGGAAATAAGCTACTGTGATTTGAATCAGTGATTTTGCACTCCATCGTGCATCACTAGAAAGTTGAACAAAAAATAAGGCCACATCACCAGTTTTGCTTTTCGACATGAAAATTGAATGTATGTGTATCATAATATGATGTATGAGAGTCTTTTGTAGTCATTCCCTTAATTAAACAACAAGTCGTCGCGAAGCAGGTATTAGAGGTGTGGACTTGAGTCACATAACTAAGACTCAGGTCAGACTCGAGTCAAAAATTTGGTGATTTTAGACTTGACTTGACAATATGTTACAAAACTTGCAAGTTGAGTTGCACTTGAGCAGCAATGACTTGTGACTTCACCTGGAGTAGAACGCTTTGAAGTGAAAAGATTTGCTACTTTGACCAAAACACTGAGAAACCAATATTGATAGCTTCTCTTTCTATGGTTATTTATCACTTCTTATTATACTACAGGGAAAAAAAAAAAAAAAAAAAAAAAAAAATATATATATATATATATATATATATATGTGTGTGTGTGTGTGTGTATATATATATGTATGTATGTATTTTTAATAGTACAACATAATCCCTCTTTTGTAAGCAAAAACATATTTTATTGTTATACTTAATTATTCTGATAGAATTGTCAGTAGAATACTCGATTTCTAATTACAGCACCACTGGATGCAAATTCTTCTTTCAGGTCTGTTTAATGCCTTTTCACAATTACAGCAAGAAAAAGTAAGTCATAGCACAACATTTTCGCAGAATAACTGAAATTATAGCTTCAATTGATTTTGAAGGGGCAATAAACTAAGCCCGGGCAAAGGATCATGTAGTGTGTAATACATTTTTTATAGTGCTATCGTGCACTATAACTGCATGTTTAACTGCATTATTGTTATAAAAAGTTTCATTTTGATGTAAGTGGCATACGATAAAGTTGTCAGTGACTCACGATATGAACTTAGTTTGACCGAATGGAGGCGGTGAGGGAGTTGATGAATGACCATAAGCCTTCCTCAGATCTCTTTAATAAACTCAAGCTGCCAATCATCACTCTTGCGGCATATTTGAGTCTGGCATGGGAGCAACCATCACACCGATAGAATAATGAGCATCTTTCGACCTCGAGATCTGACCATTCCTTTAAAAGCTCATCTTTACATTATTTTCTTTTTCATTCATGACGCTGAACATTGACCTCATCCCGCTGCCTCCTGCAGGAATTCGTCCAGAGTTTGAAATGAAAACAAACCTCGGGCCCCTGGGAAAAGTCAGGTTTTCCCGGGCTAACAGGGCCACTTGCGTGGAGCCGCTGTTTGGCCGTACAATGGCCAGCAGTGTTCTCATATAGCTGAGTAAATAAATCATTGTTTGGCCGCCTGCTCACATTATGAAAATATGACACAGAAGGTATCGAAAGATATGTGTGTTATGCAAGTTTTATTTGAAACTTAACATTCTCAGCTCCATAGGAGCAGTAAATTAGTTCTGGAGTCTGTTGGTTCACCAAATTTAATAAAAACAGCCGTATGAATTTGTTTTAGTAAGGTTTTGAACCCATCCAAAATTGGATTCCAAACAGTTACTCAAAAAGTACAACTATTGTGTGACAAATGTCAGGCTTCATTCAAAAATGAAAGTAATTTTTTGGCATTATTTATCTTAAAGGGTTATTACACGGGGGTGACTTGAGATATGGGTGCCCCCATCCAACAACAGCTGACATTTTTGCTTTGACTTGTGAGCAAAATCTTTACATACAGTGTAAGTTTTGTCAGGTGGAAGTGAACTCAGTTCACTTCACAACAAGCAGCTGTCTGGCACCTAATGAACAATAGTTCAAAAAAGACATTTCAAGGTCTTTATGGTCACTACCAGAATCCCAGTTGATGTACACTATCAAATGAAGCATAAACCAAAGAGAAGGACATGTGTGTTAAAAACAACCACATCGTTTTGCTTTAAAATTCGCTACCTTGACGTGAACAGATAACACCATATATAGGCTAAAAAAATCGCATCTGTTTGGCAATGTTATAATTCTTTATGGAATGGGTATTTGAACACAAAGCGTGCAACAACAAGTAGACCAACAATTTAAGAATACTCACAGAAATATAGTCTTCATCCTGTAAGAAAAGGGACTAACGTTGTTCTGGGTTGTTGAAACACTAACAGTGGTTGTGAAACTCTTCTTTGTTTGTCTTGATGGTGGAATTGGAATTGTAGCGCCCCCGGGTGGCCAAGTACTGTGCTAATGTTAACAAACATTCTTCTTGTTATTGTTTTTTTTTTTTTTTGTGGGGGGTCTTCAAAGGGTTAATGTTCAATTAAATAGTCATATGATTTAAAACACGAGTGTTTTGTGTTTGGAGCATGGTCATGAAACAAATTAAACTCCGTACAACAATGCAGGAATTGTACATTCTGGAAACTTACCGAGACGTCGAATCCACACATGGGTGTGGCATTCTCTTGTTGTTCACGTTTCAGCAAACAAATTCACCCAAAAGTCTTTTCGACATCTTTTGTTGTCATTTATTAGATTTATTTAGTCACCACCAGCTCTACTGTGACGAATTGGAGCACCGTAATGACAAAGGCAAGCATGCTTAACAGTGCTCGCTTCTCTGTCAATTCTGGAGGGAATTTCCAATGCTCATTTTCTGCCTTTCTTATCCCGACGTTCCGTCTGTGTGAACGACAATCGTGAAAGGAACTTTTTTTTTTTGGCTGCTAATGGGCCAAGGAGGTCCGACTTTGGGGGGGTCAAGAATCAAAATGGGAATGACATTTGCCATCCGCGGAGTGTTCTTTGTCAATGCGCCTTTTCCTAGAGCAAGCCGGCCTATTATCTGCATTGCAAATTGGCAATGGGCAAGTGGACAAGGTGGGGGTCTGCGGGTGTCCCGGTTCCCACACACACCCCATCCATCAATCAACCCCCCATAAACTCACAGCCCATCCCCCTTGCTTGCCGCAGCTCACGCCGATGCCCTCACTGTGTTCTCCGCAACCACGACTGGCCGATCGGGCCAGAAAACAAAACTGTCTGTGACTTCTAAAAAATCCAATTTCCAATTAGATTTTTTTTGCCTCTGCTTTATATTTGTATATAAATAAGCTTTGATCAGATTGGATTGCTCATCTTGCTCATCATTTATGTATCAGTTTCATCTGATTTTGGCAGGTGATGCAAAGCTTTGTGCATGACACAGTCGCATTGTCACCCAGCCAATTTTCCTGAGATGAGTGGGTATGTAGCAACCACAAAGTGGGCAGATACTTGAAAATTTCTAATTGATCTACATCAAAAATACACACAAATTTGGTTCAATTTTTTTGCAACCCTGAGGCAGCTGTGTGAGCCAATCATTCACTGTGCCGCCGACTGTCAAGCTGGACTTTTAACAATTTTTTTGCATGGTTCTTGTACTTTTTCTCCATAATGTGCATGTACTCACTGCCGACAACGAGATGCTTTAAGGCTTTTTCAGGGTGTAGGTCTACTGTAGCAAGCTAATAGTTAGTTAACTGCATCTCACAACTGTGGTGGATCACGGCTGATGCGAACAAAGAGGCTCAAATTATTTTTGTGGGGCAGTGGCGACTCTTATTCTTCTCGGACTTCAAAATGTATCATTTGGCCTCGTTTTAGCCACGCCCAGAAAAAAAATCAGGATAACTGAAAAACTTTCATGCTCTACTATACGTCTATAATGTATTGAGAAAACTATGGCTGAATTCATCCCTGCTTTTTTCAGATGATGTGGTTCTGTTGGCTTTATCAAGCCGTGACCTCCAGCTCTCAATGGAGCCGTACGCAGCCGAGTGTGAAGCGGCTGGGATGAGAATCAGCACCTCCAAATCTGAGACCATGGTCCTTAGTCGGAAAAGGGTGGTGCGCCCTCTCCAGGTTGGAGATGAGATCCCGCCTCAAATGGACGAGTTCAAGTATCCTGGTGTCTTGTTCACGAGTGAGGGAAGAATGGAACGTGAGATCGACAGCCGGATCAGTGCATTGTCTGCAGTGACGCAGACTTTGTTTCGGTCCATTGTGGCAAAGGAGTTAAGTCAAATGTCGATACCAGTCAATCTACCTTCATACCCTCATCCATGGTCACAAGCTGTGATTGTGACTGTGACTGAAAGAACAAAATCACGAATACAAGTGACTGAAATGAGTTTCCTCCACAGGGCGTTCAGGCTCTCCGTTACAGATAGGGTGAGACGCTCGGTCATTCGGGAGGAGCTCAGAGTAGAGCGCCTGATATTTTGCATTGAGAGGAGCAAGATGTGGTGGCTGGTGTATCTGATTTGGATGCCTTCTGGACGCCTCCTTGGTGAGGTGTTCCAGGGTTAACTCACCAGGAGCAGAGCCAGTGGACGCCCCAGGACATGCTGGAGAGACTATATCTCTTGGCTGGTCTGGGAACACCTCGAGATCCACCCGGAAGAGCTGAAGGAAATATCTGGCCTCCTAAAGCTACAGCCCCCATGACCTGACCTGGATAAGCGGTCAAAGATGGGTGAATGGCTGAATTCATTTATTTATTTCACACACACTTTTTAAGCATATCATGAACACATTTAAACACACCAAAAATCCTAATAATTAAATATGAAGATACAAAATAGAGGTGGCACGGTGGAGCAGCTGTCTTGAGTGTTAGCCTCACAGTTCAAATCCGGGGCCCGCCTGTGTAGAGTTTGAATGTTCTGTTTTCCTCCCACATCCCAAAAATATGCATGGTCGGTTAACTGAAGAGTCTAAATTGCCAATAGGTGTGATTGTGAGTGCAAATGTTGTCTGTCTCCATGTGCTCTGTGATTGGCTGCCAACCAGTTGAGGGTGTGCCCTGCCACCTGCCCGATGACAGCTGGGAGTGGCTCCAGCATTCCAGCGACGCCTTGTAAGGATAAGCGGCTCAGAAAATGTATTGATGGATATCAAGTAGAAAGAATATATAGAAACTATGTTCACATGCTCCAATGACAAATCAACTTGAATGAATGGACAAAGCCAATTGATGGCCTTCCTCGAACAGGAGGGGGCTTTGTAGCGGCACCAGGGGAATTCATGTCCGACATGAGGACCCCCTTCCTCCCGCTGAGCCTCGTGTTTGAATGTTTATTTTCCCTGCATGCGGTGGTCTTTTTAATGTACACTTTCCATGCTGTGTGTGTAACACAGGAGCCTTTAAGACCTGACAAAACTCTGGCTGAGCACGAGCACTTAAAAATACAGTGCAGCACATTCACAAAAAAACTGAGGTGAAAGTCCACATTATTTACTACTCATGTGGAGGAAACCACTTATAAGTCGTGTTTACTTGTCGGTCCCGGAACTGAAATGTTCCGATCAGATATGTTCACTGTTGCAGATTTTCTCACAAAGCTTCATTGACGTCTTGAAAGTATTACCCATTTAATTTGGTCATCTTTACAGCCTGGAAGGAAATTTGAAAAATAGTCCCAACCTTCGTCACTACTCCACATCAAGTTCCAGGAATTGTTAATCTTGGTACTTGTAATTTTATGTGAACATTTTTTCCTCATGTTTTGTTTTTGAGCGATACAAAATAAATTATTTTAAAATCCAAATCAACGTCCTATGATGCAATCCTCCCGGCTACCTGCTGGATACCCACCACAGCAAATACATTACGGTCTTGCCAACATTGCCACCATTTTGTTTGTAAACTACCAGGAGAGGGACACAAATACACAGGAAACAAATGCAGAATACAAACATGATTTATTTAATGGAACATAGAAAAGAGCATCATTGTAATTTAAAAATAAAGTCAACTGACAGTCACCGGACATCATAATTCTGGAACCTTTTGGATTCGTCATCACACACTAAGCAGTATTCTCTATTCGCATCTTCTCACGTCCTTCATTCAAGTAGTAGATCTGTCACTTCTTTTGTTGGTTTAGTGTTTCACACATGTATACATCATTTGACAACTAAATTACCGTGATGAGAATGACAGATTTAGGGACGCACGGCAGCTGCGAGGGACTCTTGAGGAGTTCTGAGAAGTCACTTTTGGAATAAATTGCGAGGCCGTAAAAGTCCATGAATGAGCAGACAGAGCTTTACTGTCGGCCTCGACATTGTCGCTGTCCTCATTGAGTTCCTCGATGCTGACTTTCTCAGGGACTTTTTAAAACCATCACCCCATAGTCCCCAAATTCTCAACCTCATCCTGACTCATAAGGACTTTGATTCAGCAAGTGAAAATACATTCCAAAACCATTTTACTCATTTGATATCAAATGGAGATGTTTGCTTTTGCATGTCAACTGTTCATAATACAGAATGTCGGTATTTTATTGGGTACACAATCAATTTGGCTAACCGAACACATTTTACCACCAAAATTACTGGTGGAGTACTGGAAAACACACATTTACCGCAAATGGGTTCAAACTGTGACAGGTACTCAAAATTGAAAACTTTCTTTCTGTGGCAGTCAAAATTATGACACTTGTCACTCTGAACAAATGTTTCTGAAAATTTGAATGCAACTTGGGAGTCAAAATTCTGCCTTAAACTTTCGTGACTTAAAATGAAAATGACATTTTGATGGTCACGTGGTTCCCTTTTTCTTACAATGTCAGTGCTAATAATAAAAGTCACCATGTGCCTGATTAACGTCATCCTAAAGCTCAGTAGGATGAGAGACAAAAAAAAAAAGAGATCATGTGTGTCATCATCTTTTCCTCCTCCGCTGCTTTGTGATCTTGAAGACGACGGGTACCGTTACAGTTCCCCTTATCCGACAGATCTCTTTTTGCTTGCTCCTCTTCACCCACTCGCCATCCCCTTGTTCCCTCGGCTCGCACCTTTGCTGTCTTACATTTACTCTCATTAAAAATGTGATTGACGGGTGTCAACTTTTAGACAGTTCCCTGCATTCAAAGCTTCCTCTGGATGACGTGAAATGGTCTGGTTAAGTGCTTCAGCTTACTTTAATTGAGATACTACTGCAGTATAGTAGTACACTTGCAGAACATAAGAATACAAGTCAGAATAGAATCGAAAACTATGTGTTTTACTCTCTTTATAAGATGTATATTAGAAGCAGATACTACATAAAGTATAACATGAAACAGCTATAATAATTAGCAGCGTTTGATGCAGCAAAAAAAATATCTTGGCATGAATCAGTGAATGTTCAATTTATAAGCAATATACAGTATAATAAATTGGCAATAGCAAGAATACTGAGCAGTATATACACGCAGTGTGGGTATGTTTTGTTAGAGAAAATGCTACTAACTATTCTTGCTGCTTTCATTTGCATTCATTTCTGTACAGCGTGAGGAACCCTTGGAAATTCTTAATTTTCTGCATAAAAAGAGGTCTGATTTTCAGCTAAAGATCAAGAATAAATAAATACAGTCTTCTTAAACTAATACATTACAATTGTTTTCATGTTTTTTTTAAATGCTAAATAATATCCACTCATCCTTCCATTTTCTTTGCCACTTATCCTCACAAGGGCCGTGGGAGTGCTGGAGGCTATCCCAGCTGTCAAGGGCCAGGAGGGGGGGTACACCCTGTACTGGTTACCAGCCAATCGCAGACCACACAGAGACAGACAACAGTCGTACTCACAAACAGACCTATGGGAAATTTTGAGTCTCCAATGAATGCATGTGGGAGGAAACTGGAGTGCCCGGAGAAATCCCACACAGTAAGGGGAGAACAATGCAAACTGCACAGAGGTGGGGCTGGGATTTGAACCCCGCTCCTCAGAACTCGGAGACCAACGCTCTAACCAGTTGTGCTAATCTTAATTCCCCTTAGGTGGGATTGTGACTTTGAATGGTTGTTTGTTTTCCATGTGCCCTGTGATTGGCTGGCAATCAGTTCAGGGTGTACCCCTCCTCCCTCCTGATGTTAGCTGGGATAAGGTCTGGCGGTCCCGTGACCTTAGTGAGGATCAGCAGCTCAGATAATGGCTGGATGATTAATAAGTAATCTAAATAATTGATGTTCCAGACTTCCTCCCTCCACAGATCTCTTAAAAACAAACAAACAAAAATGTGTGAAATACTAATGTTGAGTTCTTTATCGCTAAGACATTAAGTGTAACGAAACAATTCTGATGTTTTTTTGTCTTTTGGATTGGTGGGAAACTAATCTGTAAAAGTGTGTGTGTGTGGGGGGGGGGTATTTGTTTAAAGCAGACACTTATTATTCTTGTCATTTAGATGAAGTTCAGACTACATTTTATGAGCAACTTTTTCAGAAATTCTGAAGGCTTCACAAACTTCTTTACATGCTGCAAATTTCCTGTACATAGAGCCAATTTATTTCAAACTTCTTATTTAGACTAATGATCAAGTTTTCCTTGCTCCATAGAACACTGTTGATTATTATTGTTGCTTTTTGTTCACATTCCCATCTGTGTATAATACAGTGCAGTACGAATTGCATAAAAAAGCACTCGGGTTATATATTTGTTAATATGTATGAGCTAGTTTTTAGTCATTTTAAGTTTTTGCCTCAAAAACTGCTGCTAACTATTATTTCTGCTTTTGTTAGCCATTTCCTATGAACAACGCTGTAGATTTTTTGACATTGATTAGCGATTGATCGTCCAGCATGAATTCTTTTTCAGAGGGATCTCCAGTGCCACGAACAGTATTCATACCCCTTGAACGTTTTCACATGTGATGACCTTAGGATCGCAAATTTCAATGTAATGTACATTCTTCTGCTATGATCTCATGAAGGATGTTAACATTGTGTAACTTTAACGTGGGGATGCTGCTTTCGCTTTGTTGGTAAACCCATGTGGAAAAAGGTCGAGTGTGTGCGTGAATGCGTGTGCGTGTGTGTGTGTGTGTGTGTGAGTGGGAGGACGAGGACGAGGACGAGGAGGAGGAGGAGGAGCCCGGAGTTTCGAGCCAACACAAGCACAGACTCTCTCCTCCGGGAGTGCCCTCTCTAAGCGGACCATCGCTGAGACCCAAAAGTGCACTTTAGCCCTACTAATGGCACACTAACACTCAGCCAAGACGTACATACGCATGCACACACACAAATACGATTGCCCGTGAAAACATGAATTTGGACTTGTGAGGTTGCCATATTGTGCACTGGTGGCACAGATGGTGCAGCATATGGGCGGCTTCATGCCATGACTCACTAAATCAACATTTCATTTGTCCAAAGGCTTTTTATTGAGACGTTTTCAAATATCCTTGTGACTCACTTTATCTACAACACACCTAAACACACACACAGTGTTGGTGTTGTTTGTAATAATCTCAGTGAGTGTAGAGCATGACCTGACACATCGCATGCTCGCAGTTAGCCAGCAGGTACCTTGTACATGAGGTAATACATACTGTAGTGTACTTGAGGATTGCGGGGATTTCAAAACTTTCCCTTTGGCTTCCTCTAAATACCCAAATCCCATTTTGTACACTTTTTATTCCCTATAGAAATTCTAGTACTTTTGTCTAACTCTACATTTTCTTCAGTTTTTTTTTCTTGTGCGTATCCTAATATTTGTCTATTTTAATTTTTAATTTCACTTTCTCTGGATGTCCCCAAAATTGTTCAAATAAAATGTTCTTTGTCCACATTTTCTTCCTTTTTTACTTCCTTTTGGTGCCGCAATACATTTGTCCAACTCAAGATTTGTCTTTTCTGTGGTTCTCCCAAAATCCTTTGTCCGTTTATATTTTATACACTTTTCCCTCCTTATAGGCGTTCCAGCTTCTTAGATCATACCTTTGATTTGTTAATTTTTGCCCTTTTCCTTATACTTTGAATATGTTTTGATTGTGTCCCAAGTGACGTGGCTGGTGTGGGGGATGCAACCTGCCTGTTGTTTTTAACGTCTTTTTATACTTGGCAACAGTAGCGGTACAGGTGTGGAAGTACAGATGCAGTTGAACTTTGTAACCGTCGACAAATGTTCCCATTTGAAGATGACTGAGCACATCACCATGTCAGTTGTCAATCACAGAAACAAACGTGTGTGTGCGTGTGTGTGTGGGCTGCACCCTGCGGAGCGCACGTGTGCAAGTGACTGACAGCTGTCTCACTTCATCTGACACTCAAAGGTGATCTGTTTCCCTTTATTGTCGCATTTCCCGCAACGAAAACCCGCACACTTGAACCCGACTGAATTCAGACTTCTAAGAATGTTTTGTCGACATTTTACCCGTTTTTCACATCCTGTCGGTTGTGAAATTTTGTCATTTTTTACTTCTAATATATTTTCCCATGTTTGGTCCAAATGCTACCTTTTCCTCAGCTTCTCACTTCCAGCAGGTGTCACACTATTTTCTTCACTCCTTTTTGATGGGACAACATTTGCATCCACATTTTCTTCACTTCCATCCATTTTCTTCACCAATTATCCTCACGAGGGTCGCGGGGAGTGCTGGACCCTATCCTAGCTGTCACTGGGCAGGAGGCAGGGTACACCCTGAACCGGTTGCCAGCCAATCGCAGGGAACATAGAGACAACCAGCCGCACTCACAATCACACCTAGAGGCAATTTAAACTGTCCAATCAAAGTTGCACTTTTTTGGGATGTGGGAGGAAACCCACGCAGGTCCGGGATTGAACCCGGGACCTCAGAACTGTGAGGCCAACACTTTACAGCTGCGCGACCGTGCTGCCACTTCTCACTTCCTGTTTTCACTTATTGTAGGTGTCCCAATACTTTTGTCCACGTCTACCTATTTCACTTCCTGTAGGTGTTACGGTCGTGTACATAAAAACATAGATCCTCGAAACAGAGCCGACACAAATATTGACCAAACACAAGTACAATTGGACCTAGATGCCAAATAGAATGATACAAAGGAGGAACTCAATGAAAATGTAAAACTTAAGAGCAGTCAAAAGCAATGAAAATACTAAAAGTCTAAACTGCGCGTTTCACTCTCTGTACATGTCCCAATACTTTTTCATCCACATTTTATTTGTAGTTCTTCCACTTCCTGCTGGTGTCCCAATGCTTTTGTCCGTCTATAATTGTGGTATATGTACTTCCGGTTTTATCCCGTATTGGGAGCTTGTCACAAATAAAATGTACACTTTGAGTAGAATGTAATTAAAACAGCTACGGAAACAAAGTGTAGGACGTACAATCCAATAAAATCGAGATATTAGGTATGAACACCAACCGTGTGAGATCTCTTTTTTTTTTGTCAGATAGTCACATGATGCATTGAAAGGCACCTCAATTTGATTCAACTTTGAGGGTGTTTGCAGGAGCGTAGGGCATGGGAATGAATGAGATTGACAGGCGGGCCGTCGGGGGTCCGGAGGCCCCGGGTCACCCGGTGAGCTGAACAGGAAATGGGCAATCCACTCTCAGTCATTATCCCGCTCGCCTCCATTACAAAATTGGTCATCAGCGACTTCAATCCAAGTAACATTATAAAAACAACAAATCGGTATCAATGGGGGTTTCATACTGTGTATGCATAATGCATAGTGTGCTTAAAATAGCCATTAAAGCTTCAAGGAGTATCGTTGAAAAATGTGATACATGTATCAAATGAGTCGCCGAGTACGAGAGTGGCCTAACTCCAAATATGTCATTTTCCAGTTGTTTCAAGTTCAGAAATCAATCGATAAAAGGTATATTTTCCAGGTGATTGCTGGTGTACATCACAATTTAGTTCAACTTAGCCCAGAATTAGTGTGGGCTAAAGTCTATTTTTGCCATTTGCAAGTTTACTTGAGTTTGGCACAGAAATAAAAAAAAAGATGTTTTTTCCCTTTACTACTCTAAATATATATTTTTGTCAATTACTGCACTAAGCCACACTGAGCCAACACTCCAGAACATGACTTTTAAAGACGCAGAAAGTAAGTAGTACTTTAGCGTGGATGCCAGTGCATCTGCATGTTCGTACAGGTGAATGTTATGTATGATCTTTTGTTAAATAATGATTAATTAGTCAGGGGTGTCAAACTGAAATTCACAGAGGAGTAAAATTTTAAATTGAACAAAGCATTGGACCTTTTAATATGGAACCAAACAAGTGTGTAATACTTGCAATACCGGCGGGCGAGGTTTAATATTAATTTTAAATTGGCGCACGGGCCAAATATATTTACACTGCGGGCCAAATTTGGCCCATGGGCCAGAGTTTGGCACCTGTGATTTAATAGATCTTTGGACTTAGACCAGTGTTGCACATGTTCTTCTTATGATCCCAGTTTGTTTTCCTTGCAGGGAACATGATACCGACCAGCATCCAACCTATGAAAATGAAGCTGCCTCAATTGTGCATAAAATTGTCATGAATCCTTCAAGTGTTAGTCCTTGACAAAACGTGATGAAAAAGAAATATTAGGCTGATGAGCACTGAAATCCATCCACAACATAGTACTGTAAATGCAAGGACAGTTTCACCCATACAGATATGGATACCAGTATTTTTTGACAATCAAGGTGGGCATTTTGTCCAATTGCTAAATCCGGGTGGAGGGTTGCGGGTGCACTCCAGCTGATGTCAGCTGACATTGCGTGACTACACCCTGGACTGCCAATCGTAGGGAGACTAACAACCATTCCCAGTTCCATTCAGATTGTAGTTTAGGGTCTTCAGTGAATCTAGCATGCATGTTTTCGCAATGCGGGAGCAAATGTCAAAAACACACTGGAAACTATGACAATATTCACCTCAATGTGAACCTTTTACTCACATGTGCTATGATGGAATGTATTATGTGTACATCGCACTGTACACACGCAGAATTCAAATCGCCAACTTCAAAACTTTGAATTGGATTTGCTGAACTCTTTCATCATGCCGCCCCTAGCTAATTCCATCCAACACAAAGGTAAAAGTAAAATAATAAATCACAGAAGAGAAAAGTTTAGAAAATGGAAGATGGACTAAAGTATTGAGAGAGACAGGAAGTGAAAATAACAAAAGTATTATGACAACTGCAGAAAGTAAAAAAATTAAGCTCATGTGAACAAAATAATGAAGAAACTGGAGTTTGGACAAAAGCAGTGGAGCATCAAAAGGAAAGAAAATAGTGATGAAAACAGTGACAAAAAGTATTGAGATACAAAGGTAGTGAAGCGGGAGAGTGGACAGAAGTATTGGGACACCAACGGGAAGTGGAAACAGAGCAGAAAATGTAGACAAAAACATGAGAATAAGAATTAAGAATTAGAATATAAAGAAGAAACAAACTTTTGGACAAAGGTGTTGTGACACAAAATCAGTATAATTGTTAAATGGATCCATTTGGATCCAAAAATTGGTCAACACCACGCAACACAGATGTGAAGAAGAAACAGTATTTGGTGGGAAAAAAAAAATCAATAAATGATTGATAGGAAAGCAGTATGCAGACACTGCCCTTGCGTTGAACAGCCTAATTTTCATTTTCATTTTTCTTCAAGGAATGACACATTTGATGCATTTTTCTTTTTGGTTTTGATTCAGAATAGGATGCACAGCGCTACACAAAATGTTTTTGCTTGCATGCACGTAAAAGCAAGACAACAGTCAACCTGTCAACTAAATTGTGTACATTTAGTGAGCCCTGATTTTGAAGTCTTAAAAAATGTTAATTAAATACTGGTAAATTGCTACTAGCACCTGCGCAAGTACTGTTCAGTGTGTATGTGTACTTATGTGCGTGCGTGAGCCAGGAAACAATCAACACAATTCAATAATCACTTTGACCTGTTTAGACGCGCGCAGGGAGGCCTCGCAGGCCTGTTTGTTTTCTTTGTATCGTCTTGCGTTTTCTTTCTTATTTCATGGCCAAGTGGACCTCCATGACTGCTTGTCACTGCCACACACACGCACACACATACAAAGAAAACACCCTTCACCCCGGTTTTCCTCGTGGTCCTCAAGCTCGACACCACTCTCCAGATTCCTCAAAGGTCACGTCGCTCTCATCCATGAGTCCGCCGTGGCGACAGACACACACACACGTACAAAGAGACACACAAACACACACACACACACACACACACCACACACACACACACACACACACACACACACACTCACACACAAAGTGTATTGTAATGTCTGCAGAAAGATTTATTTGTGAAACAGAGCATTTATTTGTGCGGGAGCATCCTGTAACTTCATGATGACTTCCTGTCACGTCTACGTGGCCTCAATGGACGTTTGAATAGGTACACGACCGAATTCCATCCATCCATTTTCTTTGTCGCTTATGCTCACAAGGGTCGCGGGAGTGCTGGAGCCTATCCCAGCTGTCAATGGGCAGGAGGCGGGGTACACCGTGAACTGGTTGCCAGCCAATCGCAGAGCACATTGAGACAAACAGTCGCACTCACAATCATACCTAGGGACAATTTAGAGTGTCCAATCAATGTTGCATGTTTTTGGGATGTGGAAGGACACCGGAGTGCACGGAAAAAACCCACGCAGGCACGGGCATAACATGTAAACTCCACACAGGCAGGGCCGTGATTGAGCCTGGGACCTCAGAACTGTGAGGCCAACGCTTTACCAGCTTTACAGTGCCGCCATGACTGAACTACAATCAGTGCAATTTGAAAGAAAATGTGAAATTTTCTACTTCGTGTTGGTGTCTCACTACTTTTGACTAAATGTCCTTTTCTTCACATTTTCACTGACTGTAGGTGTTACAATCAATACTTTTTGCCCAACTTCTCCATTGGCCGCAGGTGTCCCAAAACATTTAGCAACCTTTTCGTCATCTTTTCACTTATGGTAGGTTTTCCTAATACTTTTTGGTCACGTTTTCATATATTTTTTTCACTATTACATTTTTAGTACTGGGTGTCCCAAAGTATTTGTCTTTAACTCCACGTTTTCTTGACTTTTCACTTCCTGCAGAACTCGACATTTCCTTTCGCGTTTCCCTCTCTGTTGAGGTTCCAATACTTTTGTATGTTTTGTTTAATTTTCCCTTTTTGTAGTTGCCTCAGTACTTTTGTTCCAACTCCACATATTCTTTATTTTATGAATACCTGTTGGTGTACCAAAACCTTTGTGAATATTTTGTGTCTCAATATTTTAGGGCAGTTTATTTTTTGTTTCCTGTCGTTTTCCCAGCATTTTGGTCCAAACTCCATATTTTCTTCCCTTTTCCACTTCTTGAAGGTTTCACCCAGATTTTCTTTTGACATGTCAGTGAACAAATGCCCACAATTAATGCTGAAAGAAATTTTGCGTGTCACAGGAAAAGAAAAATGGCAGCCGAGGGGAAATCAAATTGTGTTGACCATATAAGTGCCGGATTGTTGTGATGTCACGCCGATGGCACTGATGAAGATGGATGTCTTGTTTTAAACACGAAACTTCCCCCAACATCATCGCCCTGGCAAAAAAAAAGCCTCAACGTAATCAACCCCCCTCCCCCTAAAAAAAGAACACAATGTGTGTGCGTGTTCTCTGCCAGTTGAGCAATCCAGTTAGCGCCTTTTTTTTCCGTTTTTAAACTCGGCGAAAGGCAATTTCCTGTGCGTCCCATCTGATGAGGTTTGGGAGCAGCCCTGGTCCGGTAATTTAATCCCGTCACTCTTATTAAAAGTGCAGCTGTCGACGTGCGAGTGTGAATTCTTGCGTCGTGGTGCAATTGCGCCACATGTGCCAGCCGGAGTGGGCGGCGGCTTCCTGACCCCCGGCTCCCCAACTCCAACGGCACATTTTTAGTCGACAGCCCAACTGGAATATTGTTGGTACGCTGTATTTTAAAAACTTCTGTGGTGGGCGGGAAGCACCAGCAAACGGGCCAAAATCAAGATGGCCTTGGGTTTCTTTACTTTTACAAGAAATAAATACTTTCATCTAAACCACTTAAACAGGAATACAAAAATAAATGAGTCAAACAAAATTAGCAATTAGCCACCTTAGCCCCTTTATAAAAAAATGAAATGGTATGATAAATTCACATCACAATGAAAGTGACCAAAATGATTTGCGCTATGATTGCGATGAATGAACCTCACTCTTTAGTGGGCTAGGGAAAAAAATGGTGGGTGGGGTGGAGGCACAACAGTAAGACAGGGCTAAATTCCAAAGCCCAGGGGGTTTCTGCAAAAAGTTGTTAATTAGTTTTTTTTTTTTAAACTGTAGTTAGAGGTTTCATTGTCCTGCCAAAACAAGTTTGACTTTTGTGCACTCAAAATTACAAACCATTTGACATGGATCTTGTCTCCTATTGGTCACAAAAAGATAAACAAGGAGAAGGTTTGCTCAGTGCACTGGCGCATGGTTCCTGAATGAAAATAAACACAAAATAGAAGTTTGTTGGAAAGTAATGATGGACAGGACAGACATGCTAGCACATAAACAAATAGTTCATTCCACAGCCCCAACAATCTGTTAACCTCGTAGCATCGTGGCCTCAGCCACGTATGTTTAGCGAGAAAGTTGCAAATGACTTAGGGAACCGTGCTGTTTGCCAAATGATATTCTCACAGTCAAAAAAGACATTTTTAACATCATTATGGTAACACCGATAACTGTAAAAATGATTTTGTGTGGCCTTTGAAAGCTTTCCTTGACCTCTGTTCATAGCTTGCCAGGAAAATGACAATCAAATGCAAGGGTAATTATGTCATCTGATGGTGCCATATTTAATTTTGCATTTTGTTCCCTTGCTGTATTGAATGTGAACCAAACTGTGAACTTAAAACTAAGTTAAGTACTGCACTGCAATTTTGAATACATTACACATTTTAGCCGTCTGCTGAAGATTTTTTTCATCAGAGGATTTCCCCAATAAATGATACGATGGAAACTAACATTTGGCAATATTTCTGAGCTCATTTTTTTTATTTCACTAGATCAAAAACTAATTCAGACCCCAAACAAAGAATTGTTGTGTAAATAAAGAACATATTTAATGTGGTTTTGCAAAATACTTTATGTTTTGCCTTTTTACAGAAAAATCATTTTTGGAAAGTGACACCCCAAATGTGATGGCCGCCTTTCAACAATTTTTTTCACTTGCTCTTCCATCATTGTTGCAATATCGTGAATGTAAAACACGGGGAAAGCACCTGCTCTTTTTTAAAAATTATTATTTCATATCTCCTCGTCAGGCGGCACAGTGGATCAACTGGTAACGTGTTGGCCTCACAGTTCTGAGAACCCAGGTTCGATCCCTGCCCCGCGTGTGTGGAGTTTGCATGTTCTCCCTGTTCCTGCGTGGGTTTTCTCCGGGCACTCCGGTTTCCTCCCACATCCCAAAAACACACAACAGTAATTGGGCATTCTAAATTGCCCCTAGGTGTGATTGTGAGTGCGACTCTTTGTCTAGATGTGCCCTGCGATTGGCTGGCAACCAGGGTGTACCCCGCCTCCCTTGGCACCTGGGATAGGCTCCAGCACTCCCCATGACCCTCATGAGGATAAGCGGCAAAGAAAATGGATGGATGGATGGATGGATGGATGGATGGATCTGCTCATCACATGTCATACTTTCCCTTCTCCTCATCAACCGACTCACACTTGACAACGAAGCACTTTAAGTGCCCCAGTCAGAGCAGAGGTTCCCCCCCGAAGAGAATTTGATATTCGGAATTGTCAAGCTAGCAAAGGAACGATTCCTAGGAATCCAATTACTGGGATGGTTAGGCATAGGCTAGTATCAAATTCTGCAAATTGTTTATAAGCTGTTGGCATCTAGTTGCGCCATGAATGCAAGGCATTTTTCTTTTCCCCTCTCACCTCAAACTGTTCAATTGACTCACAATAGTTTCTCCAATCCGGTTCCTTCGCTCTGGGGAAATTGGTTGGCGTTGAAAAACTATCGTCGGAGAGAAAAATGATGAATTCTTTCCAAAACAGCGGCGCTTGGAAGTCATCCAAGACAAGAGCATTCGGAGGTTTTCTGCTGACGAGACGGGAAGGAAACCCCCCCAGGAAACACAAGTGCCTTCACTTTCGTGGGCAGCGGCGAATAAATAAGCAGAGCGTGGCGCTTCCACATTCCACGCCACGCTGAAAAGTGCCTTTATTATTCCTGCTGCCATTTGGAAGCCATTGAGCACAGTGCGGATTAATCATGATTACTGGAGGTCAGCGCGTCCTCTGGGACGATGACGCCCCCCCCCCCCACCCCATACCCCTGCTCATCAATTACCGTCCATCAGCGAGCTCTCGCCAAGACTTCCTGCTCGGCTCCTGCGGCGACCGCTCCAGATGTTTGTCCCATTACATTATTCGCTTGTTTATTTGAACTTGTTCTGGGTTTGTCTCCGGAAGCCCGATGGCCGACGATGTGTTTTCCATGCAGACTACCGTAATGTTACTTTTAAATGTGCTCTCAACTGCCTGAACACAATTGTTTGTAGGTTATTTTTTCCTGCATTATCACAAACAATGCTGCTGACTATTATTGTTGCTTTGGTTTAAATTTATTTACAGGTATCATTTTCATGAGCAACTTCTTGCTTTGTACAATGTTGCTGGCTTTTAATGCTGATTTTTGTTCATATTTGCTTTATATTTGGTATGTTCTATATTTTTACATACCCCTTATAGAGACTACTTATTGACAAATGTATCGCTTTTTGGTACAGAAAATGCTCCCAAATATTCTTGCTGGTGGTAACACTGCAGTAGGTGGAAAATTTATCTACTCTAGACTGCGTTTATGCACTGGTGTCAAACTTAAGGTCGGGGCGCAAGATCCATGCACACCACATAATTTTATGTGGCCCGCGAAGGCATATAATGTGTGTTAACTTCTTGTTAAAATCTGTAACAAAATTTCAAATTTATCATGTCATGAATGATAACGACGTATTGCAAGCATTTTTGTTTTAACAAACATGAACACTTGTTGAAAACCGCATTACCCTCGATTTCTGATTCCAAAAGCAGTTCATAAATTTTAGGTGGAAATATGATGAGGTGATCAAAGAGTTTTAAGGTTTCACAGTCATAACGGCCCTCTGAGCGAAACCGTAACTACACGTAATACTACTGACTATGAGCTTTGTTTCATCTGTATATGCAGTATGCATACTATAAGATTATGTTTAATAATTTTTCATGCAATATTTTCTCACCACTATTGCTTTTCACTTATGTAAGTGTGTGTGTGTGTGTGTGTGTGTGTGTACACGTGTGTATTACCTGCTTACTCATATATATCTTACGCATTGGATACATTCATTAATACCTACTTATTATATACTCTTTATATAGTATGAGGACTATTTATCAATACATGTGTATTACGTATAATGCCACAACTTGTTTTTTTCCCACACCTATAGATACTGAACAAAATATTCTGTTAACATTATTTACGAACATATAGTTGTCTCAATTCCATTAATTTTTTTTACATTGTACATTCCTGGGGGCTACTTTGCTGCTTACATTCAGTTCAGCATCTATTCAGCATATATTGCTTAAAAAGGCTATTAAAATGGGTATAGAGCTCGTGTGCTTATGTAATAAAATAATCATAAAATGACTTTTGTTTACCTCGTCATACTGCCGGTCAAGCAAAGCATTGCTCAATGCTAAGTCGGATGGAGACGACATGAACATATGTCTTATAGCAGGACACCCGGAGTTTTGTCCAATACCATTAAACATTTAGAAGGTGATAAAACACGAAGATATGTGGAAAAATGAGGAGACCCATATTTAACGCCCAAGTCGAATTTTTCGCCAATAAGAAATTGGACTGTTAACCTGCTTCCGCTTATCTTGCACAGTTGGATCTACACATGTATCTGGTGAGTAAGTCACTGAGATTTACGCGGAAGAGTTTGAAAGGATAGAAAAGTCTGGACGCATAGAAATACTTCGTTGCTGGATCTGTTCCCAACGGGGAGACTGCTCATGAACGCGGAAGTGGGTTCGGCTACACGTTAATCTTTGCTGAAATCCTTCGATATTTTCAGCGAGTATTCAATAGAAATACCAATATTTAAATAAATGACCCCTGGTTTTAGACAAACTCGCATTCATTAACTATGATTGAAAAAAAAAAGACAGCGAGTTAGCTCCTCTGTACACAAAGCGTGTTGCAGCCACATGTTAAACTTTGCCAAACGTCCCCGTGACAGACGTTTTTTTTTTAAAATATGCATTGTTCTCCAATAAATCCAATGAGTATTTAAAAAAAAAAAATAAACCGCGGGGATAGGCTTCAGCCCCGTACATGGAAGTGTGTTGCGGCCACATGTTAACCTACGTAAACCTCTGTGTGACCGACGGTTTATTTTCTTTTGTTAAATACGCATTGGACTCATTTGAGAAGGTCTGTCGGGGAGAGGTTTACCGAAGTTTAACGTGTGGCTGCAACACGCTTCCGTATTTTGTAGAATGACCTCTTTGAATATCTGTCTTGTCTGTTGTAACAACAAACAGCACAACAAGTCTCAGGCATTGTGGATATTCTGCTCTGGTTCAACGTCCCCCACACTATCGAGCAGCTCTTTTTGACTGGCAATATGGCGTCGTGAAAATTGTGACGTCACATGCACGAGGTCTATAGTTGTCCCATATAAGATTGTTGACTATTATTGCTGCTGTGCACACGATCACACGCACGCATAACTTGGTGCTTGTGTTCATTTTTTTTCGATACCAAAATTTGTCTTTACGTGAATTGAGTCCATGCTAAAATAGCTTGGGAAGAATGTTTTGTCCTGAAAAAAATATCAATGACGTCATTGAGCAAATGACTTCAAATGGACTTTCAGCACATTACATAGGACTGCAAAAAATCTACAGTTATTTACCCTCTTTGGACTCATATTCTGTTCATGTTATTACAGGTTATATTACAAGTTAAGGCCATATTGGCGTAGTACATCCAGTCAAAAGTCAGACATTCAAAATTTAAAACTCACCACTGTTGCAGTTTCACAACATTTCATTTGGCTCTCTGTTCGTTCATTTAGCAGTCACGCTAACAGTTTTGTGTTTGTTTATTGGGTGTGACTGTTTATAAAGCAAAAACACCGGGTGCCCTTAGAATGCGAAGGAAACTGTTTCTATTCTGCATGCTTTTGTTTTGCAGGTCTAACTTGTGACAGGACATGCTATGGGGATATTGCCTGAGCGTTGGCGAGCAGGCCGGGAGGGTTTACGCTTTGAGTTGTGGTCAGTTGAAGCCTTTTTCACCAGCTTGGGAAATGCTTCAGATGAACGCACATTGATTCCGGGAAATGAATGCTGGAGTCACACACTTGTTTTTTTTTTTTTTTTTTACCATAACTGACCAGATGTACAAAAACTTGGAAAAAATTTTGACAGCAAAAAAAAAAAAAAACATTGAAAAGTGCAACTTACAAAAAGTAGCACATACAAAAAAATAATGCTCTTTTATTTTGGTACATAATTTGCTGCTGACTATTTGTGCTACTTTGGCTATTTCCACTATCAAAGGCTTCGACAAAAACTGCTTATTCGAAATCACATCCAGCGTGTTGGAGATGTTGAACGGGATCCCACGTGGCTGTATTTGGGTTCCAAATAAGCCCTTGCTGAGTGATCCATGGCGATCAATGTTGTCAAGGTTAACACGTCTTCAAGGTGTTTATTGTTGCTTCAACTTTATTCACAGAAGCTGATGAAAACCGGCGGTCCAAGTCATTCCAAGGAAGCGTGGAAAAAGAAACAAATCCCTCGGGATGGCCCACAGCCACGTTGATATTATCATTACTATAAACGTAATCCAGCGAATGAATGCAGTAAATGTGGTCAAAAGTGGCTGACTGTGACTGTGTGAGGTCCAGGAGGAATGTTACAGTATCTGTTCATACGTCCGGACCACCACGTGGAGCAGAACCGGCCGGACTGTGTGAGTGCTGAACACAATCAAACTGAAAGAAGACACCGTTACGTCCTTGCGAAATATCAACTTTCATCAAGAACTGGTTTTCCCAGCTTGAAAGATAAAACTCTGGTAGGATCTCCAACAAGATCTGAAAGTCTACCAGAATCAAACTCACATGAGTCTTTTTCTTAAATTATGTTGACTTCAAACCCTAACATGAAACCCCAACTACAGCTTCAAACTATGTTATGACTCTAACGTTAGCTCCATATTCTAAATGCAAACGCTGACCTGAAACCTGAACGCAGGTTTGAGACCCTAAATTGAAACTCTAGCCCAGACATGTCCAAAGTCCGGCCCCCGGGCCAATTGCGGCCCGTGGACAAATTTTTACCGGCCCGCGGCCTCTATCATGAAATCAATAATATGCGGCCCGCCAGCACTGTTGACCACAGTATAAAATACATGTGTGCAAAAAGCTATTTTTCATATTTTTCATTTCACCAGAAGATGGCAGTAGCCCTGTGGCCGCACTCTGGCCGCCGTGACCCTTGACCTTGCGTGATCGATTCAGCCCAGCCCATTTCTAACATGGCGTCTGTAAACAAAAAAAGGAAAGTTGACCGCGAGGGCCGCCGCTTCCAGGACAAGTGGAAGTTTGAGTATTTTTTCACTGAAATACGAAACGACTGTGTCTGCCTAATTTGCCAAGAGACTGTGGCTGTTTTCAAGGAATTCAACATCAAGAGGCACTACCAGACGAAACATGCTAGCTACGACAAGCTAACTGGGAACAAACGCGGTGAAAAAGTGAAGCAACTGGAAGCTGTTTTAACGGCACAGCAAAGCTTTTTCACAAGAGTCCGTGAGTCAAATGAAAATGCCACAAAGGCAAGCTACGAAGTGGCAACGCTGATTGCAAAGCACTGCAAACCTTTCACTGAGGGTGAATTTATTAAAGACTGTGTAATGAAAATGGTTGAGAAAATTTGTCCCGCGAAGAAGCAAGAGTTTGCCAATATTTGCCTGGCTCGTAATACTGTGGTACGGAGTATTGAAGACGTTTCATTAGATATTAAGAGACAGAGGCAAAAGGAACTGAGTTTGACTTTTTCTCGTTAGCGTGCGATGAAAGCACGGATGCGTCCGACACCGCTCAGTTACTGATCTTTTTAAGAGGAGTGGACAATGACATGAACGTGAGTGAAGAGCTTCTGGACCTCCAGAGTGTGAAGGGCCAAACAAGAGGAACGGATTTATTTGTTTCTGTTTGTTCCACCGTAGATGACATGAAACTACAGTGGAATAAAGTCACCGGGATTATTACGGACGGCGCACCTGCCATGGCTGGCGAGCGGAGTGGATTATCAAGCCTTGTCTGTAACAAAGTCAGCGAAGAAGGAGGCAGCGCTATTAAACTCCACTGTATTATTCATCAAGAAGTTCTCTGTGCCAAATATATGAAATATGATAATGTTATGAAACCGGTGATAAAGACTATTAATTATATTCGCTCCAAAGCGCTGTGCCACCGCCAGTTTCAACAGTTTCATCTCGACATCCAGGCTGAATACGGAGATGTTTTGTATCACACCGACGTAAGGTGGCTCAGTCGGGGGTCTGCGCTGCAGCGCTTCTTCTCTCTCAGGGAGGAAATTGGACAATTCTTGACTAAAAAGGGACAACCCATGCCACAATTAAATGATCCTGTTTGGCTGGCTGATTTGGGATTTTTAGTTGACATAACGCGACATCTGAATGCGCTGAACACAAGCCTTCAAGGGCAAAATGCAGTGGTAAGCCAACTGTATTCACACATCAAAGCCTTTCGGACCAAGCTGCTACTTTTCCAAAGACACCTGTCACAGGCGCAGCCCAATACCGCACATTTCCCGTCGCTGCAGGAAATTGTGACCAGTTTCCCACAGATCAATATCAGTGCGCAAATGACAAAGTATGCAGCAGACATCTCATCTCTGGTTGAGGAGTTTCAGCAGCACTTTCGGGACTTTGCAGCTATTGAAAAGGAGATCACGCTTTTTTCCTCTCCTTTCTCCGTGGACCCTGATGACGCTCCAGACCACCTGCAACTGGAGCTCATTGAGCTGCAGTGTGATGCCGAGCATCGCAGTCGGCACCAACAGCTCCCTCTTGTCAACTTCTACCGCCAGCTGGATGAAGGCAGGTTCCAAGCAATTCGGACATTTGCTAAGAAAATGCTGAGCTTGTTTGGCTCCACATACATGTGCGAGAAGACATTCTCTGTTATGAACATTAACAAGAGCCGCATGAGGACGAGACTGAGTGACTCTCACCTGCGTGACGTCTTGCGCATCAAAACCACTGCTCTTGAGCCAGACATGGACTACATTCAAGATCCCAGTATCACCCTTCACATTAGTGCAGGCAAGACCTTTGTTAAGTCCTCTGAGTTGAATAAATTCTTAAATCTCAGTTAATTAATTTTTTTGTGATGGTCAAAATCACAGTTTGAATATGCAGTGATCATTGTTTTGTTTTTAGAACTTTTCCTACAGTGACCATATAATAGTGAATAATATGTAATGTTTCACATGAACTTAGATATCCTTTATAGTTGTCTTAATTTTTTGTGGTTTGTGATTTCGGTAAAAACCTAAATGTAAAAAAAAATGTAAAAGTAAAAGTATGCCATTTGTAATTAAATTAAAAAAAAATCCCAAAAAGTTAATTTGTATTTAATGTTAATGGTTCAAAGAATGTCAGGCTAAATAGTCGGCCCCACACATTTTCACCTTACCAAATCTGGCCCTCTTTGCAAAAAGTTTGGACACCCCTGCTCTAGCCCATTTTTAAAAAACAAATTTGAAACTTTACCTCTTGTTTAATAACCTAGTGGATACTTAAAATCTTGATGTGAAACCCGAATCTTGTCTTGAAACCCTAAATGGAAAACCCAACCCTTGTTTGGAACCCTACACTTGGCTTCAAACCCTAATTATTAACTCTTTGGATGGTTTAAAACCTTAATTTGAAACCCAAACCTAAATTCCAAATCCTAATTTGAAACCCTAATCCCTTATTTAAAACGTTATCCCAGTTTTAAAACCATTACCTGAAACCCTAATTTGAAACCCTGTTTTAAAATTCTGATTTGAAACCCAAACCTTGGCTAAAAATATTCATTTGAAAATAAAGCGTTGTTAAAAACTTCACTATGAAACTTTAACCTTTGTTTGTAAATATGGATTGAAGTCCTAACCTTGGCCCGAAGCCTCCAAACATGTTAACCCAGGTTTGAAATTGTAAAGATAAAACCCTCACCCTGGTTTGAAACCCTAATCTGAAACCATAATCCTTGTTTAAAACCTCAACTGTCTCTTTAAACAGTAATGTGGTGTAATTTTTTCATGGCTCCAAATCTTAATTTGAAACCCTAACCCAGACACAAAACTCGAAATAGAAAGCCTTCAGTCTTGCTAAAAATGTCAACCCAAGCTTGAAACCATAACTTTAAACCTTAACCTTGTTTGAAACAATAACCTTGGCTTCAACCAATAATTTAGTACCCTTCCAGTAGAAAACCTTACTTGAAACACAAACTCAAATATAAAACATGAACTGAATCCCTAACCTAAACCACCAAAGCAAAATTCAAAACTTTCATTCCTTGTTTAAAACGTTAACCCAAACTCAAAACCATCACCTAATTCAAAACCCAATTTAAAAGCCCCAACTCTGGTTTAAAACCATAATTTGAAAATGTAACTGACTTCACACCTAAAGTCGAAAGGTTCCCCCTTGCCTTTAAACCCCAATCTTGTTATAAAACTTACATTTGAAATGCCAAATCAGGGTCAAAACCGTCATTTGGAATGCAATCCAAGTTTACTTGAAACATTAAACATACACAAACACTACAATATGGTATCTGGAAATGATTCACTTTCCTTGATACAGTATTTCTAATAAAGTGGTTTATGGGTTCTTATCACAAAACGATTTGCTGTTTTTTGTTGAACTTTTTGTTAAACTAAAAAAAAAAAAAAACCAATGCGAGATAACATCTTTTAATGGGAAAGTGAAGCTATTCCATTTACATTAAGGGAGCAGCCTGCTCATTTGGATATCGTGCACATAAAACAATGCATGGACATTACCGGGCACTCTTGGAGGTCATTCCAAGGTTGAATAGAAGCAGAAAACTCAGTATATTGAATCATTCTTTCGCTCTCTGTAAATGTCAGAAAACATCACTCAATGCATAGTTAAACAAACAAAAAAAAAACAGTTGATCTGCAAATTGCAATAAATGTCGTCTTTGCACATCCAAAATAAACAAGCTGCCCTTCTTTGCTCTGAATTCTAATGCTTTGTGAGCATGTGTCTCCAGGGGTGGGGGGGTTTGTTGGTGCAGATACGTGGTGGTCTTTTACACCAAAACCACAACAGGTTCTCTATTATGGCCTGCAAATGAATCGGCCACTATGATGGCTGAGGAATGAATGGAGCTTTGATTGCTTTAAGTGAATACATGAGGTCCCGCTCTGCATTGGAGCGCCACCAAGAATGAAGTTATGGCCCCCGCCGTCCGTGTGAGAATGACAAGTATGTGCAAGCAATAAAACACCGACGGCTGCGCTGGCCCGGCGACAGCTTCCGAACAGAACAATTGACCCTTGAGTTCCACGGCCTCCTTCGAAATTGTTTTACCAAATCTCATCCGGCCCAAACTGTCAATCAATCGTTACCATTTGATTCATTTATTATAAATGATCAATTTGATGCAAACTAAATACATGGGAACTTGAAACCGTTTAATGTGTCCTGTTATGATAGACATGCAACCAATTTTGAGTCCATCAATGAAACTGGTGTTGGGGGCTGTTTCTTTGTCACTTTCCAAGACTCCAAGAATTTGCCCAAAATGGCTACTTCAAATCAAAATGGCAGACTTCCTGTTCTATTTCTGTCATGGATGCTTAAACCCATTCATGGGCAGGGTGGCAATTTTTTGCCTTAATGAGATAAAAGTTTCCTAACAGGCCACAATCAAGGAAATAACACTTCTCGTTCATTTAACGCAACAAAACCAACGGGCACCATCCCAAAACTGGGACGGGTATGTTATCAGTTCCGTGAAGTGGTAGGTACTCGAGATATGTTTATTAATTCATTGTTATTCTAAAACGACACTTACGCGTTAATAATAGTGATGGATTAGCATTTTGAAGACAAACTTGGTTGCATACTGACCTTTCTCCCTTTCTTAGAAAACTCTCCATGTGTACATGAGGCAGCCATGTTGGGTCAGTATGGAAAGGGAAATAACTCCGTGCTAACTTTGACCGATGAGTTATCCTCTCCTGATAGCAAATTATGGCTTCAGATTAAAACACTTAAATATTTTGATATACTGAATGATGTGATGCGTTAAAATCATGATGTCCCCAAAATGGGACGCTGCCCACGAATTAGGTCTTTATTGTACGACCTGTTACGATCGAGAAGTCCATCCAATTTCGTGTCCATTGGTGAAACTGGTGTCAGGTGGTGCGTCCTGCAATTCACCTGGATTGGCTACTTCAAATTTCAAGCATGTGTTCTTCAGACTTTTATGATAAGCATACACTATATAACCAATTTTGTACACATCAGTGAATGCCGGGGGCAATATTTTCTGTGACTTACAACAGACAAATGTGAAAGCAGACAAATATAATCCAATTTGCTCACTTTTGCTTGATAGTCAGAGATCTTCATCTTTTGGTATCTGTTCAGCAATTGATTTCTATTTTAAACTTCCCTAATTAAGTTTACCAAAATGACAGGGGGATTATGGGTAGCTGTGCAAGTAGATGTGGATATTTTTAGCTTCTTCTTCAAAACACCGTTAGGGAAAGAAGTGTGGTCTGTCATCTGTGCTGGTGCGGGACGCCAAAAGGACGCCAGACAAAACATTGCCTATGGATGATTGCGTGTGTGAGCAAAAGTGTGCCTAAGTGGACCCCTGGAAGCTAGAGTGCACCAAGATGTACTTAAGATGTAGCGGAAAAGGAAAAGTAAATGCTGCGTAAAGTCTCAATTCATTGGGTATACAAGGGCCAGAGCAAAAATGTATTCTAAAGTTTGCCAGCCCCCTACACCAGAATGTTGTTCTTTTTGTATCTACTAAAATTGGTCAATGTGTTTTCATAACAGGGTGTCGGTAATTCAGATTTAAAATTTGATGCCAGAGATATAATTACATGTCCACCATAACAAGAAAAAAAAAGACTCTTATGACTGAACAGGAAGTCATCCATTTTGGTTTGAAACAGCCACTTCGCACTCCCAGGGACCCAGTGAAAAAAATAAAAAATAAAAACCTTGGCACCAGTTTCACAGATTGATATGAAGTTTGTACATTTCTATCATAGCAGGACACATGAAAAAAAAAAAATCTAAAAAAACCCATGGCTCGAATTGAACAAAAAGTTGTCCATTTTTGTTTGAATCCGACATTTCACACTCTCATCCCATTGATTGTTGGAAAAAAATTCATCAGTGAAGACACTATAGTCCAAATCCAAACCACTGTACAGTCCACAACGGGAGTGTCGACCAGAATGTTTTCCCAGCTGCTGATTTATTTAATTTTTTAAAAATAATTTTGGACTCAACTTTTTAATTAACTATATTTATTTGTTCACGTTAAAACTACCGAGGCGGCCCAGTCGGGATCTTTCTCCGTCATTTGCAGAGGTCAGATTAAGTCAGGAATAACTTTGCACTGTGACTGTAATTCGGAGTTCGCAGTTCAGAGGAAGAGGTGAAAGGTTAAGAGGGCAACGCAGCAGGTGGCAGGCAGCAGCAAGCAGTGTGACAACAAATTGGATCTGTTCTAATGCATTTCAAAGGCCATCCGTGCTTCACATAATATTTTGAAACCCTAACTCCGGATTCCAACCCCGACTGGTTTAAAACCATAATTCGAAACCCTAACGCTGGTTTCAACGCCTTATTTGAAAACCTAACCTTGGTTTGAGCCCCCAATTTGAAATCCTTACCCAGGTTTGGAACCCTAATCCTATCTTGAAACCCCAAATATTGTTTAAAACCCAATCTCAGATTTGAAGCATAATTATGAACAGTAACACTGGTTTGTACATTGGATTTGAAAATCTAACCCTAAACCCTTGGAAACCAATACAATAGTACAATTTTAAAACCTTAATTTGAAACCACAGCCCTGGTTTGAAATCACAATTTAAAACCTTCATATTAACTTCAAACCCTAATTTTCAACTATAACCATGTCTTGAAATCTGAACCATGGATTGAACACCTTCATTGAAGCCTTAGGTCTGTCTTGAAATCCAAATTTGAAATCCTAACCTTGATTTAACCCTAATTTGCAATCATGAGACTTGTGTGAAACCCTTAACACAGCTGGAAACCCTAACTTGAAACCATAACTGTTCAAATCTTGATTTCAATTCCAACACTTCCTTTAAACCCTAATCCAGCCTTGAAACACTAATTCAAAACTATCTTGCAATCCAAACCCAGACTTGGAGCCAGACTTTGAAATTTTAATTCAGAAGAACAACCTTGATGTAAAACCCTTAATTTGAAACCCCAACCTGAAAAACTAACTTTGGCTATCCGGAATTGCCAGCCACTACCCGTGAATTTGAAACCTTGTTTAAATCTGAGTCCTGAAATGTAAAACTAATTTTAAACTCTAACCTAAACTTTGGTTTAGACCCTAATTTTCCACTATGACCTTTGTTTGAAATCTAGCCAGGTCTAGAAATCCTACCTCTGGCCTAAAACCCCAACTCGGAACCTCAACGTTGGAGATCCTGAACCTTGTTTGATACTCTAACTTGTAACCCAAAGACAGGCTCTAACCCTAAACTTGAAACCATAACTGAGGTGGTCACCCTCGAGGTGTTCCCTCACAGCCTGTGTTGCACAAGCATCCAACCGAGGGTCCTGCGTAAAGGTTTTGGCATCTGCCGAGCGCCTGAGAAAGTGTTTGACCATGGCGAGGCGCTTACCAGCAGCCTACGATTGCCGCTCTTGTGTTCCCAGCTGTCTCTGCTGGGAACGCCGTCCGTCTCTTTACTTTGGCCTCGCTCGCTCCGAGACCTGATTTGAAGCTGAGAAAGGACACTTGCAAAATGCTTACATTTCAATATTTTCACACCGCGCAGAGGCCACGACTGCTGACGTTTTTGTTTTTTTATTTTTTTGAGCGTATGTTAGCAGAGTTGTTTTTCCCTCCAGGTGATTTTTTGGCAGGTGCATGCCACATTGAAAAGCGAGCAAGCGGCGTGTGCAACTTTCGCACATACGTTCCAACCATTTGCTCGGCGGGGTGGCGAGCGGGACAACACGTGGTTGCTACGGTAAGTGACTGACCAGGTAGCACACATGTGCAAAAAACAGTGGCAAAACAGATGCTTAACTCAAAGGTTTAACAAAGATTTCGGACAACTGTGAGTCATCTCACTTCTTACAATAAATAAAGACTACATCTTGTTTGGAGCCTTAATTTGAAACCCTAATCCTGTCTTGAAACCCTAATTTAAAAGCCTAAAACTCTTTTGAAATGCAAACAACTCGAGTCCTCATTGAAAACCCTAATCTCGGTTTGAAACCTGAATTTGAGTTCTCAGTTTGAAAGCCTCGACATTCTTTTAAACCTTAAACCAGGCTTGAAACCCAAATTCTCAGGCCCAACTCCAATTTCAAACTCTAATTTGAAACCAGTATGAATGAAGTTTGCATTGGATACTAAATGCATGGTGGAGTTTAATTTAACTTAAATGTACTTTAACTTTTAATTTTACATGTCACAGCATAGATTTTTTTTACAGTGTAAACATTACTACTTGTTGTGCCTGCTGTGTTCTCACTAGCCTCTGAAAAGAAATCATAAGGACACCCTCGCCGTAAAAACCATACTGCCGTCAGTCAGGTTGGCATCCTGGTTACAAAGCCCTG
Source organism: Syngnathoides biaculeatus (assembly GCF_019802595.1). NCBI lineage: Eukaryota > Metazoa > Chordata > Actinopteri > Syngnathiformes > Syngnathidae > Syngnathoides > Syngnathoides biaculeatus. The sequence goes on along the minus strand of NC_084652.1, from coordinate 17,448,403 downwards.
CGGTGGGGGGTACCCGCGCATCACCATTCGTGCTCAGGAGGGCGCGACGAAAAAGGAGTGGCGTCCCCCACCCTGATGCTTTGGAGTCTAAATGTCCCCTTCTACAGAAGCGCTAAAGGATATTTTATGATGGCACTGCAGACATGAAATAAGAGGTGGGGGGATTGATTGTGGCAGCAATTTTGCATTGCTAATTAGTGCCAATGAAATAGTTTCAGCGTGCAACAAAAATACTCATTCGTGGGCTCAATATTATTATCATGAATAATTCGAATGTCTAGGTAAGCAAATCAAACACAGATTGAAAATACTGACACAAAGTGAATCGGAAAGTATGCATACTTAACTTCAAGGGGAAATCCACTGGTTTGCATTAATGTATCCAATAGTTCATGTAATATGTACACTATTTTGACAATGTGATGTTAAATTCACTATTCCTAATAGTGTTTTGAGAAGATTTTTATCAACAATTATGAATTTTCAGAGGCGCTGCCATTTTTGTGAGTCACATGACCTACGTGCGCGGATGCAACGTGTACCGTGCCGCAACAAAGGCTATATTAAATGGGACACCATTTATGCCTAGCAGTGATTTCTCGGATGAATCCTCATCTGATGACGAAATAGCAGTATTGGTTGATCGGGAAGACGGAGGAATAAATCCATATACAGCTGTGAGTGGCTCGGCCGCTCAGTGAATCGGGAAGACGGAGGAATACTTCCATGCACAGCCGTGAGCGGCACGGCTGTGAGCGGATCAGCTGCTCGGTTGATCTGGAAGGTGGAGGAAGACTTCCAGACACAGCCGTGAGTGGGAGAGCCATGAGCGGCCCGGTTGATCGGGAAGATGGAGGCATACTTCCATACAGATTTGAACCTGTGGCTTAAATAATGCCACCGAGCGGCGGTGCCGTGAGCTGAGCTCCGTCAAGTGGCGAAGCCCTGAGCTCGCTCCCTCAGCTGTAAATAATGTTGAATATTTGGATGGTTCTTCGGGCGGAATGACGCGGGGTCAGCCGAGCGAGCTCATGGCTCCGCCGCTCTGTATGGAAGTATTCATCCGTCTTCCCGATCAACCGATACTGCTATTTCTTCATGAGATGAGGATGAATCCGTGAAATCAGCGCTGAGAATCATGGTGTCCCATATAATCGAGCAATTGGAATAGCACTTAACACATCACATACCCCCACGTAGGTCATGTGACTCGCGAAAGTGGCAGCGCCCCTGAAAATTCGTGTCGATAAAAATATTCTCAAAACACTATTAAGTGAGAGAGGATTTAACATCACATTGTCAAGATCAAATACATATTACACGACCTATTGCATACATTGTTTCATGCAAACCAGTGTATTTTCCCTTTAAGGAAATGGTGTACTGCACTTTCAAGCAGAGGCGCACTCCATTTGCTTACACAGACATAAAAAAAAAGTTATTCATTGGAATAATATAAAACCCACAGCACCTATGTCAAGGACACAAATTAGTATTTTGAGACCAAAAATCTTTTACCTCCGGGAAGGTAGCTCGTTGTTCCTTCGTGTTAGCCAAAATGCCGGTTCATTGCATTGCTGGACATTGCTTGAACACTCGGGAGAATGGATTTAGCCTTCATAAGTTTGTAAGAGACCCAGTTCGTTATGAAAAATGGATTGCATGGGTGGAGAGGACGAGACCTTCGTGGGTTCCAAATAACAGGCTCGACGGTGTTCAACAAGTACTGCGGCGGCTTTGAACATACGCCTAAAAGCAGCATGGCTCGGCTCCACCTTGTCCTTATATGCCACCACGGCGCCGCGTTTGGCGGTCATTGCTTCTGTGAGATTTGGCTGGGATCGCATATCATCTGAATATGGGTCGAAACAATAGTGTAATATTGCCAGGTAACTTCACTCGATTGTATGGTGTTCTCCTTTTCGAAAAGAGCTTCCGTGTGAGACGGGGCGTGTTTGTCTCCATAGTTAGGGTGCACCGTGTGTTTTCATTTGCGAATGTCTGGGTGACGTCACAGATGGAGGACACAGCCAATATGGTGACCACTTGGATATCGTAGAATGACACTTCTGCAACTTTGCGCATGGATGACATGCTCTCCGCTCATATTTATTTTTTCATATAGACATTGAAGTGAAAAATGTTTTATGTATTTTTCATTACAATATCTATTTTAGAATGTTTATAGGGATGATTTAACATCACATTGTCAAGATCAAATACATATTACACGACCTATTGCATACATTGTTTCATGCAAACCAGTGTATTTTCCCTTTAAGGAAATGGTGTACTGCACTTTCAAGCAGAGGCGCACTCCATTTGCTTACACAGACATAAAAAAAAAGTTATTCATTGGAATAATATAAAACCCACAGCACCTATGTCAAGGACACAAATTAGTATTTTGAGACCAAAAATCCAAATTTTGTGTCCACTAATTAGCGTTTGGTGTGTGCATTTTATATTAAGCCCAGAATGGAACATTTTGTATGCACGTTATATCTGATTTGTGGCCACTAAATTGTACTCTACCAAGGCCACAATTTAGTATTTTGTGTACACAAATTAGCATTATACTTGTATTTCATGCACACCTTGTATCTAATTTGTAGCCATATATTCTTACTTTGTGTGTGTGATATGCATTTTGTCACAAACAAATTAGCATTTCATTTACACTTTATATATGTCATTGCCACAAATTGGGATTTAGGGCCCACATTACAACTATTTTAAAGGTCAAGTGTCATGAAATGGATGATTTTTAGTATGTTATTAATGAAAAAATGTCAGCCAATATGGTCCCATGTGTTTTCTCACCGTAAAACATAATTTTGACGTATACAGCTTTTTGGAACTCTCACCTTGAAAATCCTCTGGAGGGATTTGTTTTCGAGAAGAAGCAGGAAGTGACGTACAGGACAGAGGCGCCCCCTGGTGGACTCATTTGTTTCCATTAGTTTTACCTCCGGGAAGGTAGCTCGTTGTTCCTTCGTGTTAGCCAAAATGCCGGTTCATTGCATTGCTGGACATTGCTTGAACACTCGGGAGAATGGATTTAGCCTTCATAAGTTTGTAAGAGACCCAGTTCGTTATGAAAAATGGATTGCATGGGTGGAGAGGACGAGACCTTCGTGGGTTCCAAATAACAGGCTCGACGGTGTTCAACAAGTACTGCGGCGGCTTTGAACATACGCCTAAAAGCAGCATGGCTCGGCTCCACCTTGTCCTTATATGCCACCACGGCGCCGCGTTTGGCGGTCATTGCTTCTGTGAGATTTGGCTGGGATCGCATATCATCTGAATATGGGTCGAAACAATAGTGTAATATTGCCCAGGTAACTTCACTCGATTGTATGGTGTTCTCCTTTTCGAAAAGAGCTTCCGTGTGAGACGGGGCGTGTTTGTCTCCCATAGTTAGGGTGCACCGTGTGTTTTCATTTGCGAATGTCTGGGTGACGTCACAGATGGAGGACACAGCCAATATGGTGACCACTTGGATATCGTAGAATGACACTTCTGCAACTTTGCGCATGGATGACATGCTCTCCGCTCATATTTATTTTTTCATATAGACATTGAAGTGAAAAATGTTTTATGTATTTTTCATTACAATATCTATTTTAGAATGTTTATAGGGATGACACCTGGGCTTTAAGGACACAACTAAAGTTAAATCTATTAACTCTATTTCACTACCCACAAATTAATACACTGTGGCCATGAATTTGCTTTTTGTGCACTTGTTATACCTATTTTACTACATGCATGAGCACGGTATTTTGATTTTTTGGCCACAATTTAGTATTTAGCCTATTATACCTATCTCACAACACACATCTTTTATATTGTGGCCAAAGATTTTTCTTTTGTGGTCACGATTAATACTTCACATGCAAATCATAATTATTTTGCAGTCACAAAGTGGACTTGGAACTTGGGAGATTAAATTCACAAGGAAAACAAGCCATATGAAGATTAATTCTGACTGGACTACAAAAATTTTTCAACCTTAAACGACTGAGCCTGCTCCACAATGATACGTGCCATTACAGTAAACAAATACAAGACACTGAAGAAAATCCATCCATCCATTTTCTTTGCCGCTTATCCTCACGAGGGTCCCGGGGAGTGCTGGAGCCTATCCCAGCTGTCAAGGGGCAGGAGGTGTGGTACACCCTGAACTGGTTGCCAGTCAATCGCAGGGCACATGGAGACAGACAACAGTCGCACTCACAATCACACCTAGGGGCAATTTAGAGTGTCCAATTAATGTTGCATGTTTTTGGGATGTGGGAGGAAACTGGAGCGCCTGGAGAAAACCCACACAGGCACGGGGAGAACAAGCAAACTCCACACAGGCGGGGTCCAGATTTGAACACTGGTCCACAGAACTGTGAGGCCAACGCTATACCAGCTGAACCACCATGCCGCTCTGAAGGAAATCAAATAATACAATTTAACATTAGTTCTAAATGCAGACCAGTTCTTTTGATAAGGTTAAGGCCAGCAGAGAAGGTTCTGAAGCCCCCAACTGCATACCTCTTTCATTTCTTGCTTAATTTATACCTATTTAGTGGTCACAATTTAGTATTAAGTAAGCATGTTACACCCATGTTTTTTTTTTCCTGACATTGGCTGAGTCGCTATATTTTTAAGATCAAGTATTGGAAAATGTTCCTCTGTCCTCTAGTTTGATGCTTTAGTGTCACAGGACACTTTGTACATAGTACCCCATCCATGAGAACACAGTCTTTCGCAGTAAAGACAGATTCTCTCGGGAATGTTTCCCTCCGTCCCTCCTTCCGTCTGCTTTTAAACAAAGCAGCTGAAAGCGGAGCGGAGGCTTTCCACTGACGACTATCATGGAGGGGTAGATCAAGCAGATGGCAAGTGGTGCGCATTAAAAAAAAAAGAAAGAAAGAAAAAAAGCTTGAAACCAAACCCGGGGGGCACCTGCGCCTCGGCCACTGAAAGCCAATACACGGACCTCAAATGGAAGCAGGAAACCGGAGCGCCGAGAAAGAGAGTGAGTACTCTCGGACAAACTCTGGGGATCAACTTTGCTTCTCTTTTGCACTGAACATGAATGAAGGCTTTGTGGGTTTTGCTTGAAACTCTGCACGGGCACAAGAGTGGAGGAAATGTTCTTAACTGCTTCACTCTGGTACCCTACAACTTCTCATGTTGAGCAACTTTTCAAGGCCAATGCGACACATCGGGACGGTGAGAGATGTTGCTACGGAAACAGTGCACTTAATAGAATATCTTGTCTGTGAGTGGGAACTCAACACATTCTGCACATTCCTTCCCACAGGAAATAATAGAAATAGAGGGTCAATAGGGTCAAACTGCTGCTGTCCAAAAATTCTGATTAAGACAGATGCGTTAACATACAAGATAAAACAAGTTAACCATGATTAACATTCAGGGCTTGTTTCTATATATATATATATATGTCTGCTGAAAATGGTTGCGGACCATTTAAGAAGGGCCTGAATTAATTGATTTTAAATCTTTAGATAAACCTTGCTTCAAGAAACAGCATGATTGCTAGAGAGGATACAGTCACAGGTGGGTAGGCAAACCATATATTGTACTCAAGTAGAAGTAATACTACCTGGAAATAATGTGATGTAAGTAAAAGTAGTCCTCCCAAAAATTACACACTGAAGATATTACTCAACCGCTGAGTAACTTCTGTTTTTTTTTTTTTAAATCAGAGCATGAACATAAATAAAATAAAAACAATAAAATAAAGTTTGAATGCAAATTCTGATATTGCTGTAAGTTTGTGTGTGTGTGTGTGTGTGCATGTATAATATGAATCAAATTAGCATGTACCCTAAAGTTGTATGTTTTATAGTTCCATCCATCCATCCATTTTCTTCACCGCTTGTCCTCACAAGGGTCACGGAAGTGCTGGAGCCTATCCCAGCTGTCAACGGGCAGGAGGCGGGGTACAACCTGAACTGGTTGCCAGCTAATCGCAGAGCACATTGAGACAAACAGCCACACTCACAACCACACCTAGGGGCAATTTAGAGTGTCCAATTAATGTTGCATGTATTTGGAATGTGGGCAGAAACTGGAGTGCCCGGAGGAAACCCACAGAGCCACGGGAAGAACATGCAAACTCCACACAGGCGAGTCCGGGAATGAAGCCGTTACTTGTGATAAAATAGGGCTAATGTGGGGTAACAGGTACAGCCAAAACAACTAAGCAATTTATTGAAGGTGTTTTCTCTATTAGAAATAGACTGAAATAATAATGTTTGGGCAGATAAAGACTACAATAGATGATAGCTATTGTTTTCGCGTCACATGCTGTTGTCTTCAATGGTAACGGCAACCTCCCCAATATAGTGCCATGTAGGAATGTCGGTTAGCTGACTGGTATATCACATGTTGGGGCTGGTGGTATGCACTGGAAGCCCGAAAGATGACAAGACAAGACAAGTCATGTGGGTTCATTGTGTCATTTGATTGGTGATCAAGACCTCAATGTCACAAGTGCTTAAATTGGATTGGAGCAAACAGCGTCCAATGCGGAAGTCAAAGTGACTGTCTAAAAGGATAGATCGCACACAAAATAGTGAATAAATAACCAATAATTGATCAATTAAAGTAGCAAGCAGCATTTAGGTCATTGTAACAGAGTAAAACTACTATTTTTTTCTTAACATAAATAATCATGTTAAAGTAAAATGTATACCGCATTAAGCATACAATGCTTTCGATGAAGCGATGGAAATATAACCTTTAAAGAAGTTAAAGCAAACCAAAAAATTTACTACACCAGTGCTTTGAGGCAGGTGACTAGATTTTCTTTTATGAATTGATGACCTCCTTGATTCAAGATAAAGCAGACAACATAACATTGTTGACAAGAACATTAAGAGCAAAGATCAACAGGTTCTATTTCTGTAGCAATCCCTTCAGAGAGTCGACTGGTTCAAGCCTTAATTTACTGATTTGAAATAATTGCACATACTTCCCTCAAGACGTAATGAAGGCACGACAAACTGTTGGAGCAGGTGAAGAAACCACACATTTGTATTGCTACCACATACCATTCAATCAATCAGTCAGTCAGGCATTCAGATTGGGGCTGAATTAAATAATTTGAAATCATTACTCCTCCCTTGCTTCAAGATATTGCGCCAACAATAGACAGTAACTTTATTGAATCGAACATAAACAGCAATAGAAGTTCAGAAATTTGAATTTCTACACCTGCCCATTGAGGCTGTCAACTTTTTAGGTTGAATGATCTGATTTTAAAGGTTTAGCCTCCTTTGCTTCAAGATGAAGCAATGACACATAACTTTACTGATACCAACGTTTAGGCAAGCAACTGGTTCTTCTTTTTTCTGTGCTATTTGGCTGTTAGGGCAGGCAAAATGGAGGATCGTATCCTTTTTGTGTGTTATCTTGGCCAGTAGTGGTTCACCCTATAATGGAAGGACATGATAGGATAGGACAAAGACAGGTGGGAAGGCTTGCAGGACAAGGGTCCTACAACTGAAGTGTGGTGGGAGTGGCTATGAAAATTATAAGCATCTTTAAGATCAGACTATGAGTGAGGGGACAAAATATTTCATAATTATTATTTAGTTATTTGTCAAAATCAGTGAGTGGCCCAAACCCCAGCAAAAAAGTCCCAGGAATGTGTGCCTGTGCACACATGTAAGTGAATTCACATTTTTTTGCTTGCACAGTGACTGACAGAAGTGTTCTGTGATTGCTGTGTCTGCACCACGGAGGGCTGAGGACCAAATCCAATCAATCAAGAGGCGGGACTGGGCCTAGAAGAGGAGCCTGGCCAATGGGACACGTCCCTAACCGAGGGACCCATGGCAGTCCACCAGCCCCACTTCGGTGCCAAGACAACCAGCCACTGGGAGTAGGTCGCAGGAATCCAATGCCCCCCCATTACCAGCAGCAAGGCATGAGAGGGGAGCCCCTATGCCAAGCAGCCCTCAGGCCAGGGGGGCCTGGCTTCATGGGCACCGCCATAAAGTTAGTGAAAACCCATCTCCCCACTACACCCTCTTACTATTACTGACAAGTCCCCGACTGGCAGTCATTGGCGCTATCCCATGTATCAATGCCCCTAAGTTGTGTGGTGGATTAAAATCTGGAGAGGCCAGGTAGGGAGAGGCAGCGGTTACAGGTACTACTGCCAAACAGACAAGTCTCCTCCACCCAAGATCCATCGTCCCTCAGAGATGATTGTATGTGATGCATTAAAAGAAAGGGGAGTGACAGTGTGTAATGCATTCAAATCCTGGGGGGCAGGCAGATAAGAGGGACAGGGCACTTGGACCGGGAAACAGCCCTGACGTACTGAAACCCAGTTCGGCACCCACACTCTCTAGGCACCACCCCAGCCCCCAGGTATCCCTGAATATGTGTGTGCTCAGATGTGACTAGAGAAAAAAACATTAGGTGAGAAATTAAGAGGTATGACTCCTGCAGGTCAGGTCCGTCAAGGCAGGCCCATCAGGCAGGACAACCAAGAGAGTGCTGCCCTACCCGGCCGAACAGCACCACAGAACATTAAGAAAATGTGATTTCTATAGCAGCCTGTTTAGGCAGGCTCAACGATAATTACCTCTGTCGCGTTATTGTGTCGATTTACAGGTCAAATGCTAGGTTAGCAAAACCTAACAGAGGAGCAGCTGCTCATAGAAAAAAAAAAAAAGAGTTAATGGCTTTGTCCTTCGACACTGAAACTCTTCTAGCTTTGTGTCATAAAATCATTCATGAGTCACACAAGAGCAGGAGTGTGGCACGTGACGCACGGCCATTATGCAAACCCCTCTAGTACCCTCCCCCTGCACCCACTCCCCAGTTATTCATTCCTAGGCCCTCCAGTTAAGAGAAGCTTTTTCCTCCCACATGCATCATTGTATGTCGGATTAGCCGCCGACTCTCACAGTCCCCCACCCGTCCAGTCCACCGTTGGAAGCTAACCAATTAGCATCAATTGGCCTTATTCTCTGGGGTGATTAGCATACACGCAGCACTCTCAGGGGGCTTTGACACTTATTGAAGCTGTCCGGAGTGCGAGAAGGGCGAGCGTTGCTTTTGTGGCCTGGCTGAGACCGAGCGATAACAAGTGGCGCTAATGAGCTTGCTAAAGAAGAGGGGCTGCATGACACCGACCTACATTGAGAAAGCTGATTTGCAACGGGAAAAAAACACCATAAAATATCCGAACAAAATACGGCCCAGAAAATCACAAGTGTACCTTGTGATTGTGAAATCTTGAAGGCGGATGGCACCTTCACAGACATTTTTGACAAAAGACCACCAAAATTAATGATCACTCAGGAGCCACTTGCTCCATCCACTTTATATCATCGTAGTGTCTCCATAATTTTTCATTTTTTTTTATTGACCAAACTTCTCTCTTCCTCTCTTACTTGGACTTCAGCCCATTTAGGCAGAAGACAGACTGGGCATAAATTGTATGAATAATTCAATACAATCATTCTGGCTCATTTGCTGATAACCTTTGTGATCCAAAGAGTGGTAAAATTCCCAGAAATTCAAAACCTGTTTAGCCAACTGTTAATCAAGTCTGACAAATTCAGAAATTTACACGTAATTTAGTTGATAAATTCCCAGACTCACAAGTTTCAATGTAAATAGATTTATACAGTTGCCTGTTAGACAGGCAATTAACCAATCTTGAATTCAATCACTGATTAAAAAAATTATTCAGACACAGTTGCCCATAATCTTCTTGATAGGAATGTTAGAGTTGAGTGGTTTAACTCCCAGATGCAAAATATGTAAAATGACAAAATGCACTAGTCAGGCATGAATTAATTATTAAACTGAGATACGTTATTGCCACTCCTTTGGTTCCAAAACAAAAACGCCACCTTGGTGGTACTTTAAATCAATGATACACAACTAAAATTTGGATTTCAACAGTAGACCAGTAAAGTGTTTGGGCTGGATTAATTTATTTTACATAATTATGCCTCCCTGGATTCAAGACAAAATAAAAACACAATGAAACCTTATTGACACGATTGTGAGAGGAGTTGAACTCCCCAACTGGCATCATTTTTAATGAGGAAAAACCTTTTATCTAGTCTGTTCTCAATTTCGTGGACCCTTTGCCAGTTGCTGCCAGAATGAAATCCATTATCTCCTTTTACTTCAAGACACGGTAATGACACAAGTATTACTACATTGGTGTCTGTTGTTGGTGTAATCAATACACAGCATTACAATGAATTCCTTTGTTTCGTTAACAAGAAATGAAGATTAAAGTACATATCTTTCTAAAATGATTGATTGTCCTGATAGTAATTGGCCAACTTTGGGAGCAACCATTGGAAAGTTGGCAATAATAATTGATCAATTTTCTTGTCCTCGCTAAGTTCGTGGCAATCAGCAATCTTCAGGTGAGATGGGGGGTACACGCTGAACTGGTCACCAGGCAATCCCAAAGCACAGAGAAACAAACAACCATTCACACTCATGTTCATACCTACATACCTACCATCAATGTTTATGGGATGTGTGAGGAAACCCAAGATTCTGGAAAAAAACCCAAGCAGGCACAGGTGAACATGTAAACTCTAGACAAACAGGGCCAGGATTTGAACCCCGGTCCGCAGAACTGTGAGCCAAATGTGCTAACCTGTTGGTGACTGTCCCAAATTGGACAACAGTAGATAAGTGGTTACAATGTGTATGTTGGTGTACGTAGTCCACAGAAGTGACATCATGGTTTGTAGATTTTTTGTTTGTTTCTATCTTAAATGACTGATAATTTATTGTCTTCATGAGTACCAGCCATTCCCAATCTTTGCTCACTTTGGGATTAAGTTAAAAAAGCAAATGAAAGGAAATTAAAGTGTTTAGTATGTGTTGTTGGTGTATTTAGTCCAAACTGGTGAAGGGATGATTGGCATAGTTTTTCTCAACTAGAACTAAATCTGTAGCCACATATGAATGTCATTAAAATGCCACAGCGCGTTTAGCGTACAAAACACCCATAACATAGAATTAGCAAAAATAATGGAAATACCGCTTCCAGATAATACACAATATGTCAATAACAGAGTAGCAGTCTCAAAAAGAAACCCCTTAGCTCATTTTAGCTGCTCTGCACCGGACTGATAATGTGGATGCGGTTGGCTTCTGGCACACGAGCAGCGCCGTAATGACTCCATGGAGGATAGTGAGTGTGGACGCCTTCCAGCACATGTTCATTAGCCATTGCACAGCCCAAACATCTGTCGCCCGGATAGCTGGCAACGGTGGCACGGGCTAATTAGCCAGTTTCGTGCAACAGGTTTTGCACACTGAAGAATAAACAAGGTTGCAACTGTAGCCAAAAGGCACACGGATACACAATCAGGGTGTTACATACAAAATTTACACACCCACTTTGTGCTTATTAATGATTTCCTAAGGCTAAAATGTATAGACTGAATATCTGCCAAAATATACACCTTCATCTTGTGAGGGCGAATGAAACCTGAGGAAGAACATTCATGATTTTTAATTCTGAATCTCTTATTTATGTCCAAGCTATGTTCTCAGTTAGCTTGTCATTTTTTGTTTAACAATTATCATAATCAACACAAAAAGTGACACATCCTGTGATTGTTGTGGGACTTATTGCTAACTATTGCCTGACCCCTTTATGTTTGGTTTTAGTGTTTCTGAAACTCCCCAAGATTCAAAATAAGAACATAGTACAGCTGTGTGATCCAACCATCCATCCATCTGACTGTCGTTTTATCTGAGTTCAGGTCGTGGTGCAGCAACTGGAGCATGGAAACCTAGACTTGCCTCTCCCTAACACTTTCTCACGGTCTTCTGAGGAGGAACCTGAGGTTTTCTCAGGTCAGCTGGGAAACATACTCTGTCCAACGTACACTGGGTTTTCTCAGGAGCCTCCACCTGGTGAGATGTGCCTGGAACACCACACCAGGGATGCATCCTCGGGGTATCCTAACCAGATGCCTGAGCCATCTTATCTGGCTCCTCTCTATTTAGAGGAGCAGCAACTAGACTCTGACATACTCCTGGATGACTGGGCTTCTCACCCTATCGGTAAAGGCTTCTTTATACTCACACATGCAGTGACCGCACTCAAATCACTGTGGCTCTCTTGCATGTGGTTTTCCTTTATACTCCAGCACAACCCACACCTGCAGTTTTGAGAATGTGCTGCAGTTCTTCTCCAAGTCAGAGGTGTTGCCACAGTTGGTATTGGCTAGGACAACACACCGTTTCAGAAGCTATTTTTAGTTTCATTTGCGTAACAAGGAACAAAATAACAACAATGGAGACCATGGAATAGTGTTTACTGAACAAATGGACAGATAGGACCAGATGGTACGTTCAATTATGCTGCCAAATCGATCAAAAAGACGGCAACATAGTTGGTATGCCGAGGAAAACGGGCCAATCGCGAGGGATGAGCTTCACAGCTTTACTCGTGAAGCAACTTTTAGGGCTGTGTACGTAGCAGGCTACGCACAAACTAAGCAAAGTTGCTGCGCAGCGCAATGTGTAGGTTAGGTGATGCAAATCTGGCATTGTCGACCGCACAACAGTTGGAGTATAAAGTGGCCTTAATCGAGAGCCTGGACACCCTAAAAAGGAGTCATATTCCGGCTGCTTGTATCTGCAATTTTGTTCTTCATGACGCACAGCTCGTGACCATAGGTAAGAGGAGGAACATATATCCAACAATAAATCGAGAGCTTTACATTTTGACTGACCTCCTTCTTTACCATGAGAGACTGATACAGATTTCACTTCAGCGTGTACGCCTAACCGATGCGCTTGCTGATCACATGGTCCCTTTTTCCTTCTCTTGTGAACAAGACCCTTAGATACTTGAAATGCTCCACTTGGGGCAGCATCTCTTCCTCGACCCGAAGAGGGCACTTCACTCTTTTCTGACTCAGGATCATGTTATCAGATTTGGAAGTGCTGATTTTTATTCCAGCTGCTCCACACTTGGCAGGGAACCGCTCCAGTGAGAGCTTTAGATGGTGGCTTAATGTAGCCATCGGAACCACATCATCTGCAAAAAGCAGAGACGTAATCCTGAGGTCTACCAGTAGGATCCCCTCAAAACCTTATGTGTCCCTAGAAACTTGATCCAGAAAGGTAATTAACAGAATCGGTGACAAACTCTGACACCGGTGGTATAGGGACCGAGCAGCCTTAATCAGGTGGTCGATTACCCTTTACTCCTCAGGACTCTCCAAGGGAAACAGTCAAATGCCTTCTTTAAATCCACAAAACGCATGTAGACTGCTTGGGCAAACTCCATGCACTCTCAAGGACCATGATAAGGGTGTAAATCTAATCCACTGTTCCATGGCCAGGGGGAAAACCACAATCCTGCTCCTGAATCTGAGATTCTATTTCCTTATAGAATTTCACCGCTCATTGTTTTTTTCGTGTAGACATTGAAGTGAACAATATTATTTGTAGTTTTTATAAAAATATCTATTTTAAAATGTATATTTGGCTGTTAGTGGCACTTCAATGACCACTTTCTTCCATATTACAAAAAATAACTTTCTGAAAAAATAAATAATAATCATCTTCATTCATGAGAATATACCATCTCATGGCATACTAAGGAGAAAAGCTCATTTGTTGTGATATACTGTAATGGTTGATAACATGAAAATGATGCTGTCATTTGCATCAGTATTTAGGAAAAGAATGTGCTATAAAATTCCTTCAATATGACCTTTTGTCTCTTGGCTGGCTTGGGATCCCTCCGGAAGAGCTGGAAGAAGTGGCTGGGGAAAGGGAGGTCTGGGTATCCCTGCTGAAGCTATTTCCCCTGTGACCCGACCCAGAAAAGCGGTAAATAATTGATGGATGACCTTTTGGTTGTTACAAATGGTGCAAATTGATTTTAGGACATTTTGATTAGCTACAGTATTTCCATTCCTAAAAGCAGACACCCTGGTTGCCAGGTAGAACATTCTGCATACCCCTCCCCACCGCCCCACCCACCACAACCACACACCCATGAAATACCTTCAGACACACAGGAAGCTTCTCGGCCTCAATCAAACAAACGCTGGAATGATGACAGATGCTTATCGGCATGCGGCGCAATGGCGTAGCAGGCCAACACAAAAAAAAAAAAATAAAAAATTGACGACTCAGACAAGTCAATGCACGTCTTGACATCCTCTTCTAGAGCCATGTGTAAAACAGATCACCACTTCCTACAGCGGGATCTATTGGAGACCAATCAGTGACTGATGCGAGGGTTGGGCAAGATCAAGACATCAACAAGATAACGAGTAAACAAACTACCATAAAAAACAAGTGTAATACATTTGATAGTGTTTTTCGTCTGTCAATAACTATTGTCTTTACTTGGAATTACTTTCTCCAAGGTTCCATTTGCCAAAAATGCCCTTACATGTGGTTATCGGAGCAATGGTTCAGTGAACGCCAGTTGTCCACGAACCAAAGGGTCGACAATTTGAATCCTGGCTACAGATGTCCGCTGTGGATGTGTTCTACAGGGAGAACATGCAAACTCTGCAAAGGCAAGGCCGGATTTGAACTTGGGCCTGGCAGCACCTTGCATGGGATCTGTCGCTCATTGCTGTATGAATACCTGCGTGAATGGGTGAGTATTTCAGCATCTGTAAAGTACTACTGACCTATGTCAGCAACTGCTGACTTTGATGATACTCATCATTCTCTGATTGCATTGCACTACAGCGCCAGGGAACAACAGCGGCCAATTCTGGGACTAACAGACTTTGTCAATGACATTTTATATGTGAGGATAAGCGGCTTGGGAAATAGATGGTTGGATGATTACACATAGTGATTGTGCTTTTTTTCCTGCATCAAAGGTAAAGGACATCAGAGAACAACCTTCAATGTCTCTGTATGCAGAAAAATTCATAACAGGCCCAACAGAAGGCCTAGAATTTGTTGCTGCATGCTTCTGATTGTGAATAATGTGGTGCTACCCCCTCCTCTTGCCTCTGTCCAGGAGTTTAGTCTGCACCTCCTTTCCAGCGCCAGGCCGGGCAGACACCCAGATCCCGCTGATTAAGAGGGATACAGGAAGCCAGCATGTAAACAGCTGAGGGAAGACAAGCTGGCAGGCTGCTTCGCTTGCTGCCGACTGCCGAACTGCTTTTATGGCCCATTGAAGCCATCCTGTCCCTGCGTTTGAAACTCAGAGAAGAACAAGGGAAAGCTGATCTTTGTTTTCTCAACATTGGAGACTCCTCCAGTCAGTCTTGCCGAGCCATCCAGTAAGTTATGTTTTATTTAGGTGGGAGGGACCTGGTGGGATGCTAGCTTCCGGAAGCAATTGGAGACCACACACATGCACACAGAGAAGTAGAAGTCTGAAAAAAAAAAACAAAAAAAACCCACCCCAAAAAAAAAACATTCACACATACAGGAAATACTAAACCACAAATGCCCTCACAGCAGCAGATATAAATTTAACCACAGGGCCCTCGACCACAAATAGCCGGACACACAAACATCCAGCTAATGGACACAAGTGTTCAGTTAACAAATCAAATATTTCCTTCCTTGCCTTTAACCACAAGCATGGATGCTAAGGCGAGAGCTCAGAACACCTGGAACCATTTGGGGATTGTGGTTTGAAATTCCAGTGTCAATTACTAACAATAATTTAAAGACAATCAAAGCCAATGATTGTTAAGCATGGAATACAAGACTTGACCAGTCATTCACTACCCTTGACTTGGTACTCTTCATTTCTAAGCACTGCAAGTCAATTGTCATTTTTTACCCAATGTGACATGTATAACTTTTTTTCACGTCGGTGTGAACAGTGCAATTCAATTCTTTTCAAATCTGACCCCGGCCTCTTTCGTATATGTATATTTGTATATACTTGAATATGTATCTGATCTTCTTCTTCTTTTCCGTTCGGCTTGACCCGTTAGGGGTCGCCACAGCGTGTCATCTTTTGCCATCTTAGCCTATCTCCTGCATCTTCCTCTCTAACCCCAACTGCCCTCATGTCTTCCCTCACCACATCCATAAACCTTCACTTTGGTCTTCCTCTCGTTCTTTTGCCTGGCAGCTCCATTCTCAGAACCCTTCCACCAATATACTCACTCTATCGCCTCTGAACATGTCCGACCCATCGAAGTCTGCTCTCTCGAATCTTGTCTCCAAAACATCCAACTTTGGCTGTCCCTCTAATGAGCTCATTTCTAATCCTATCCAACCTGCTCACCCTGAGCGAGAACCTCAACATCTTCATTTCTGCTACCTCCAGTTCTGCTTCCTGTTGTTTCTTCAGTGCCACCGTCTCTAATCCGTACATCATGGCCGGCCTCACCACTGTTTTGTAAACTTTGCCTTTCATCCTAGCAGACACTCTTCAGTCACATAGAACACCAGGCAACTTCCGCCAGCTGTTCCAACCTGCTTGGACCCGTTTCTTCACTTCCTTACCACACTCACCATTGCTCTGGATTGTTGACCCTAAATATTTGAAGTCCTCCACCCTCGCTATCTCTTCTCCCTGTAGCCTCACTCTTCCCCCTCCACTTTTCTCATTCACGCACATATATTCTGTTTTACTTTGGCTAATCTTCATTCCTCTCCTTTCCAGTGCATCTCTCCATCTTTCTAATTGTTCCTCTGCATGCCCTCTGCTTTCACTGCATATCACAATATCATCTGCAAACATCATGGTCCAAGGGGATTCCAGTCTAACCTCCTCTGTCAGCCTATCCATTACCACTGCAAACAGGAAGGGGCTCAGAGCTGATCCCTGATGCAGTCCCACCTCCACCTTAAATTCTTCTCTCCACAAAGACACAATGTAGCTCCTTCGACCTTCTCTGAACCTTTCCACAAGGATCCTCAAGGCAAATAATGCATCTGTGGTACTCGATCTCGGCATACAAACATATTGTTGCTCGCAGATCCTAACTTCTGTCCTGAGTCTAGCCTCCACTACTCAACTTTATTCCTCTATAATTCCCACAGCTCTGAACATCGCCTTTGTTCTTAAAAATGGGAACTAGAACACTTTTCCTCCATTCTTCAGGCATCTTTTCGCCCGCTAGTATTCTGTTGAATAAGTTGGTCAAAAACTCCACAGCCATCGCTCCAAATTGTTTCCATACCTCCACCGGTATGTCATTAGGACCAACTGCCTTTCCATTTTTCATCCTTTGTAGTGCCTTTCTGACTTCCCCCTTAGTAATCATTGCCACTTCCTGGTCCTTCACACTTGCCTCTTCAACTCTTCCTTCTCTCTCATTTTCTTCATTCATCAACTTCTCAAAGTATTCTTTCTATCTATTTTGCACACTACTGGCACCAGTCAACACATTTCCATCTTTATCCTTAATCACCCTGACCTGCTGCACATCCTTCCCATCTCTATCCCTCTGTCTGGCCAACCTGTAGAGATCCTTTTCTCCTTCTTTCGTGTCCAACCTGGTGTACATGTCTTCATATGCCTCTTGTTTAGCCTTTGCCACCTCTACCTTTGCCCTACGTCGCATCTCGATGTACTCCTTCTGCCTCTCCTCAGTCCTTTCAGTGTCCCACTTCTTTGCTAATCTCTTTCCTTGTATGACTCCCTGTATTTGGGGTTCCACCACCAAGTCTCCTTCTCCCCTTTCCTACCAGAAGACACACCAAGTACTCTCCTGCATGTCTCTCTGATTACCTTGGCTGTCGTAGTCCAGTCTCCCGGGAGCTTCTGCTGTCCATCGCGAGCCTGTTTTACCTCTTTCCGAAAGACCGCACAACATTCTTCCTTTCTCAGCTTCCACCACATGGTTCTCTGCTCTACCTTTGTCTTCTTAATCTTCCTACCCACCACCAGAGTCATCCTACACAGCACCATCCTATGCTGTCGAGCTACACTCTCCCCGACCACTACTTTACAGTCAGTAATCTCCTTCAGATTACATAGTTTGCACAAAATATAATCCACCTGCGTGCTTCTACCTCCGCTCTTGTAGGTCACTATATGTTCCTCCCTCTTCTGGAAATAAGTGTTCACTACAGCCATCTCCATCCTTTTTGCGAAATCCACCACCACCTGTCCCTCAAAGTTCCTTTCCTGGATGCCTTACTTACCCATCACTTCTTCGTCGCCCCTGTTTCCTTTACCAATTTGTCTATTACAATCTGCACCAATCACAACTCTCTCGCTGTCTGGGATGCTCAGAACTACTTCATCTAGTTCCTTCCAGAATTTCTCTTTCAACTCTAGGTCACATCCTACTTGTGGGGCATAGCCGCTAACCACATTATACATAACACCGTCAATTTCAAATTTTAGTCTCATCACTCCATCTGATACTCTTCTCACCTCCAAGACATTCTTAGCCAGCTCCTCCTTTAAAATAACCCCTACTCCATTTCTCTTCCCATCTACTCCGTGGTAGAATAATTTAAACCCTGCTCCTAAACTTCTAGCCTTACTACCTATACACCTGCTCTCTTGGGTGCACAGTATATCAATCTTTCTCCTAATCATCATGTCATGTCCTGAGCTTTTCCTGTCATAGTCCCAACATTCAAAGTCCCTACACTCAGTTGTAGGCTCTGTGCATTCCTCTTTTTCTTCTGACGACGGATCTGGTTTCCTCCTCTTCTTTGTCTTCGACCCACAGTAGCTGAATTTCCACCGACGTCCTCCAGTTTAGCAGTGTCGGGGGCGGGCGTTGTTAACCCGGGCCACGACTGATCCGGTATGGGATTCTTTAGATGATGCTACTTCAATATAGACGGTCAAGTCGTATAAGGCGGGAAACGTCACAATTTCTCAACAAAACAGACAGGAGCAAAAGGCAGTGGCAGACAAAATGGGAGGAAAAAAAAATCTGTTTGCCTACACAGACTAGGGCTTTGCGATAAATTGGGCTAACGTTCCAAACATTCCATTGTAGATCATAATTACTGTTATTACCATATTTAGCATCTTTGGCAGTAAAGCAAGAGGGACCCTGCAGTTGTGATGTCAGAGTCAGCATGATAAATATTGTTGCCGTTTACTTTCTAAACATAAACACACCTGTGGTACACAAATTCACTGCACAGCTGTCAGGTCTTTGGACTGATGCATCACAATGTTTGGTGAGTTTGGTTGCTTGTTTGTTTAGCAGTCACACATCAGAAAGTAATTGCTAGCTACCTCGTCCACGGGTTTCCCAACCAAGCATGTGCACGTACTTTGAGTATTTCCTCGTTTATCTTGGCAAGATGTTGTTGTGTTACAATGTTTAGCAACATTACCAACTCTGCTAGTATTCCTGTTTGAGTCTCTATTTCTCCGGAACTGCACTCTGCAAATGAAGTCAGTTTCTCTTCCGGTCTCAAAGTCAGCGGGCCTCATTTTCGAACCGCCAAACTTGTTGGATGGTTTATAATAGCAAAATTTTCAATTTTTTTTCATTGTCAGCCAATTTTAAAATAAGCCAACACATTTTTGCAGACATCTCCCAATTGTTTTGGGAGAGAAACTGTAATTCTAGACTGTCCCTGAAAGCAACATCAGATTAGTATATGTGACATAAAGTTCACTTTAAAATGTGAAATTAACGTGACATATGATCATCTAAATCAAGGATGTCAAACATATGGCGTGCAGACCATAACTGGCCTGTGAGGGGCTTCCAATCCGGCCCATGGGAATAGAACAAACAAATGGCAATTTTTTTTTCAAAGAAAGTAACCCTAACCCCAAGGCAGGCGAACAACTGCATCCTCTTTCTGTGAAGTTGCCACTTTATTTTGTGATGAGTCAATTGAGTTTTTCAGATGGACATGGAGATTTGTCTACATTTGGAATGGTATTTAATTCTTAAAAATAATATCGAACCGTGTGTAGACACACTGTGATCTGTAAGCAGCACACATGTTAAGTAAATGAAAACTGATTCATAGTACTGAATTTTGTGTTCAGAAATTTCTCAATTCTTCTCATATTATTTGAAAGAAGATTTCTAACATAATAGTCAATCATTGAGAATATTTTCCAAAAGTATTTGTAATTACTTGCACTAAAACAATGGGAACATTATTTATAGTTTATTAAGCTGTGAATGTTATGGTCCAGCATTTTGAGATCTCATTGGGGTGAATGTGGCCCCTGAAGTTAAAAGAATTTGACACTGCTTATCTAATCGAAGCAACAAAGTTTTTTTAATGCAATTTTCACGCTCACGTGAGAAAATCCTCATGCTTGACGTCAATTTTACTGCCCATCAAATTTGTCAGTCCCCTCAATGAGCATACAACTTCTAGTGTAAGGGAGAGCCAATCCCAGCTATCATCAGGCAGGAAGCGGGATACACCCTGAACTGGTTGCCAGCCAATCGCAGGGCACATGGAGACAGACAACAGTTGCATTCCCAATCATATATATACACTAATATATTTAATCTACAGTATATACCTGTTTTGTCCATGCGCATCCCATATTTTATTGTATGTTGTGGGTAGGGGTTAGTTTTGATATAATGACAAACATATTTTTAATAATGTCGCTGAATTTGACTCCATTAAAACGCGATTGAAATTTGAAATGTGATTTTTGTAAAAAGAAATCTTGGATTTTATTTAAAGTGATATTGCTCAACACTATCACGCGTGTGTGTTTCAGGTCTTGGCAACATATGAGCTGAAGTTACCCGCCAGGAAAGACAGACCCCAACAAACCCCGCCCACCATCCCAACAGCCCCCCTATACTGGGGTTGCCCCCCCTCAGCAGTGAAAACATCTTTTGAGTGGGCGGCAGCTGTTGGCATTTCCTGTGTATTGGGTGTCGAGCGGGCGGCCGGGGCTGCTTCGCCAGGCTTCCCGCTTTTTTCCGGGGTGCGAATATTGGGAAATGTGTTCAGGGGAATCCACGCATTTACGCACAAACTAACACACACATTTATGTACAGTGCACACACACACAGATATATAAAAGCGCACACACATGCATGCAATCACTCATACACACAATCACACACGCACGCACACAAATGACGCATATAGTCACTCTCATTCACTCATGCATGCACACACACTAACTCAAACACAGGCATATGTACAATTCTGAACCAGCTGCTGTTGCTACTCAAGTGATGTGTAAATCCCCCTTTTTTTGCACCTCTGTGTGTGTGTGTGTGTGTGTGTGTGCGTGTGTGAGTGCGTGTGTGTGTGTGCATGTGTGCATGTGTGCATACATGTGTGCATAGGCATGTCTTGCATAGGTCAGCTATATGGAGTGATTTCATTACTGGTGAATACGTGACTGTCAGCAGATTGACAGTCAGCTGCAGCCATATTGGATTATAGATTGTATTTCACGGCGTTAAAAGTGGCCCTCCGGGGCTAATTTAGCTCAGCAGCTAACAACGCCATCTTTGGGTAAAAATATCAACTGGCCGTTCCTCCACTTCGTGTCAACATTTAGAGCTAAGAAGTAAGGAGGTAATGCTATAATGTTACTTAACCCAAGCAATTATTCAAATACAATTGCATACATATATGGTTCTACGATTTCTTTATATTTCAGGGAACCCGAAGAATGCATTTGAATAAAGAGCAATGAATTGATATCTTCCTAATGGCCGGTTCAGCAAGCAGCCGTGCGATTGCAAGCATGTAAACATGGAACGAATATCGCACACGACACTGTGGCAAAACCTACCATGCCAAAACAGAGTGTTTTGGATCAGGCAAGATGTGGTTGAAGACGTACAGTCATCACATTAAAGAAGCAATCGACCCTCCATCCATTTTCTGAGCTGCTTATCCTCACAATGGTCGCAGGTTTGCTGGGCGAGAGGTGAAGTACACCCTGAACAGGGCATATGAAGACAGACAACAGTCGCACTCACAATGCACACCTACGGGCAATTTAGGTGTCTCCAATTAATGCATGTTTTTGGGATGTGGGAGGAAACTGGAGTCCCGGTAGAAAACCCACTCAGGCACGGGGAGAACATGCAAACTCCACACAGGCGGGGCCGGGATCTGAACCCCGGTCCTCAGAACTGTGAGGCCAGCGATTCAACCAGTTACAGCACTGTGCCACCTGCAACGGAGCATATTGTACAAATAAAAATGGTTTATGTCAAGAAACATTTATTTTTGTAATGTATGAAGACTTATGGGACACACTGTACTAGTGCACCCATGTCATTCTGCTAGTGTGCTAAGTAGGATATTGAATAACTCCTCTAACGGCTTGCCGTGCAAGCACTGCCGACACGTTACTCTGACAGTTGTCCCTTGCTATATTCAACACTTATATCTGTATCACTGTTTTTAAATTGTACATAGCTAATTTTAGATTGCATAGTTATTTTTTTTTTTTGGCAAATTGGTATTTTGCCCAATCGCCAGTGCAGACCTGCCTTTTAAATCCATGTGCATTCAAATTTAGACATGACAGTGTGGAATGTGAAGATGGTGACTCCAAGTGGGGAAAAAAATCATACCCACTTCACATGCATATTTTGCATTTATATAATGTATAAAGCTTTTTAACATATATATAAATAACTAATTGAACACACGGTTGCTATTTCATGGATTTTTCTCTTTATCGCAAGTGGTTCTGGAACGTAACCCCTGTGATAAATGACAGACTATGCTGTACCACATTTGAAAAGTACATTTTCCTTTCAAGATGTATTTTGTTCTGAAAATGTTATCATGTTTTTGTTTTTTTTTTTCCAAAGGAAAGAGTTAGTGGCCTGTCCAAACTTTGTGTGCTTGTTGGAGATAACAAACAAGTTGTTGAGGTCGCAGGAGGCACCTCAGATAAAGCACCCTGCCTGCCTGTTTTATGTCCCGCTGGCCAATATGGAGGAGGAAGCTCGCTGGCTTTGTGTTTACATACCCGACTGAATAATGGCGAGGAGGAGAAGGTGCGGAGGAACATTAGCGTCCTGAAGAGGATGTCATGAGTCATCCTCTGCCAGGGTATGAATGCCAGGCTTAATCCTCAGGAAGTCCAGGAGACGTGTACACAGCATGTTCGTAGGTTTATAATCACGCTTTTGTAGCCTGGGGACTGTTTAAGTGCTGATTTTATACCTGAACTCCAAAGAAATTGGGATGCTGCGTAAACCACAATTTCAAAACAGAATGCAAAGATTTGCACATACTTTTCAATTGAGAGAGAGAACCTATTACATTTTTAAAATTGATTAGCCCAATTGCTTTATATACCTCTGAAATCTTCCAAGTTTGTGTTTCTGAGCATTGCTACATTTTCCTAGCCTTTTGTTTGTCCTCGCTCATCTCTTTTGATACAGCCATCAAATCCAAACAAAAACGTTCATCACTTTGAACATTAAACATATTTTCTTTGTAGTGTATTCAATTGAATGTAAATTAAAAATGATTAGCAAATCATTGTAGTCTGTTTTTGTTTACATTTTACACCATGCGCCAACTTCTCTGGAATTTCTCAACCGATTCAACTTTTTCTATTATTCGCATTCTCAGATTCACATTTTGTCGTATTTGAAGTTTTCCATGACAAGTTGATTCAGCACTGCGCTACTGCAATAAGTCATTTACAGGCGTGAACATTTCCATCCGCCAGCTGTCATTCAAATGTTTTTCCCGTGAGTGACGTAAATATACAAGTTAATCAAGTAGATTTTTCAAAGGGTAGATAAATGTGTAACAGCTCCTTGGGCAGCTTGTATGGGAATTTAGGTTTTGAAACCACGCTAATGACAACCGGATCCCTGTAGATGGCAGCGTTGCATTGTTTTGGATTGAGATCAGCTTTTGTATAAAAGATAAAGATCATATGGTGAATCTCATTTTCTTACAGCGATTACGTGGGAGAGAAATGCCAACAAGTTGGAAGTCAGACAAACTGACTCACCTCGCACTAGAACATAGTGTTTAGATGCATGATATAAAGTGTGTATGTGTCACGGTAGGTCGTAGAAAGTTTGTTGCGATTTGAGCCGTGTGGTGAGTCAGCGTCACTTGAGACAAACGTATTTCAGCGACTCGGTGATCAAATGTGGCGCAGCCAATGCAGTTGTATTTTGATTGTTGCTTGGGTTAAGTAACATTATTACATTCTCAGGGTTATCTAAACTATAAAGAAATACACGTTAGAACAATGTATATATGAAATGTGTTATGTCTCCCATACATGGAGACTTATTATGTTACGAGTGACTGTTTTACCACAACTGCCTTCCACTATTCTATGACATTTGTCCACACTAGATGAATATGTACATTTTACGAGTTAGGCAAACCTGTGCACAAATGTGTGCTACTTGTACAACTACTTGTGACATCATAAAGTTAACATTCCAGCACTTCATTAGTTGCAAAATAACCACTCAACCAGTGGACAGTTTTGCCTCATTACTTTCATAGACTTGTTCTATTAGTGTGTTGAATTGTCTTACAAGTGGAGAGGAGGAGGTAAAGGATAACATGAAGCTCCTCACCTCACTTCAACATTTCAACTTGGAGACACCTGTTGTTTTGCCCATTGTTCACTATTTTTAGATTTCTCTACCAAATAATGCAGGATCACCCCCAGCCCCACCCCCTTGAAAAAAAATCTGTGAATACATGAAGTAATGGATGTCCAATGGCAAATGTTTTTTTTTTGGCAACGTCATTCGTGGTACCAGTTTGACCCTACAGCTCATTATTTCTATTTCCATGATTTTACAAGGGAAATCTTTCCGAAATCCAAACAAACTGGAGGTTAACTCAACTTAAAACCCGCCCCTGACGTTCAAATGTTTGTGTTTGTCCCTCTCAGCCTGACAGATCCATATTTTAGATCCTTGTGATTTAAACGTAATGTTGGGTCTAAAGGCCAAAAAGTCTTTCATAATGTCATAAGTGCAGCGTTTCAACGCCCTGCTGACATTTACACAAGCCTAGCGTGTCCCGAGGCCCGTTGGCATGGCGACAGCGGCGGACGGGCTATATAATGACAAGCTGAAGCTTTTTGGGCCGGGCCGGGCTTGCGGTTGGCGAGGCCCCCGAGCGGGCTGCCAGCTGCCCTCTCTCTCACTATCCTGAGGGGATGCCAAACGGGAACCCTGCCCCACGCAAATGGAGCGTGACACGCGGGGGCCATCCATCTCGGCCGTGGCGGCCGGGACCAGATGAGCTGTCACGACCGCCGCACGTCTGGATCGTCGTCAGGTTTTATTTGCGCCGTTAAATGCGCTCGCTAAAAGTGTCAGCGGTAAATTTGTTTAAAAATAAACGTGGTGAACTTCTGAGGCCTTAAACACTAGCTGTCAGGACACATTTGCTGTTTTTGATTTCAACAACACATTCATCCAGGACTAGCACGCGACCGGTAGTTTTTTTTCATGATTTTAACCAGATTACATCATTGATCTTTTGGACAAGGGAGAAATTACATGTAATGTTTCCAGTTACTGAAAGAGTTGTTTTATGGTTTATTGGTCCTGAAGGTAACACCTGACTGTCACTGTCAACTGTCACTAAATTGTTTTGAGAAGAAAACCACCCATTTAAACTGTCCCTGAAAGCCACATGGGATTAGATTACCGTAATTTCCGGAATAGAGAGCACACCGGATTATAAACCTCACCCTATACGTTTGTAAAGGAACCATTTGGTACATACATAAACCGCACCTGTGTAAAAGCTGCAAGTGCCCACATTGAAAACCACATTGAAACACGAGATATTTACAAATAAAGACGGTACACAGAAAGAGTTTTCAAAGTTTTAATACTTTATCTTGTCTTAACATAGCAACAACACGGTAGCACGAACAGGGCTGGTTAAAAAAAAAAATATATATATATAGTGAAAAAATGGCACTATACAGTAGCAACAAGGTATCACAGCACTAACAGAGCTGGTTAAAAAAAGAACATACCGGTAAAAGTCACTGAGACACGGCAGTAACACAGCAGCAACATGCTAGCACAGGGCTAACGCTAGCACATCACTAATAAGGCCGGTTAAAAATAAAACGTACTGGTAAAAGTCACTTCCTCGGCACATATATTCAACTGGTCTCACTCTTACCTTTTTTGCTCGAGTGCCCCCATGCGGCCGTTAGAAAAAACGCACAAATTATCACCATGGCCGCATAAAACGGAGGGTTGGAAGCGTGGGAAAAAAGTCACGGTTCATAGGCCGGAAATTACGGTATATTAACGTTATCATTATTCGTAGGCATAGCTTGATGGATAACTGCTCACTGGAGTGGTAGACCTGGGATAAGTTATTTTGACTAAGGTAGTGGCAATCCAAATTCAGTGCATAGGCTCAGGGTGCTTGGTGATTTTATAGTGGGCGGTTGGGGGGTCACTCATGCTGTTCCCTGCTTGCATGAGCGGACCTCCATTTTAGCCCTGCCCAAAAAAATCCACACAATGCAGATGGCGAAATGCTGCATCTCAACTATTCAGTAAGACATTGTTCCATCTTCAACTCTTACCAACAAACGTATATCATCCATTCATCCATCCATTTTCTTTGCTGCTTATCCACACAGGGTTCGCAGGGAGTGCTGGAGCCTATCCCAGCTGTCCACAGGCAGGAGGCGGGGTACAACCTGAACTGGTTGCCAGCCGATCGCAGGGTACATAGAGACAAACAGCCGCACTCACAATCACACCTATGGACAATTTAGAGTGTCCAATTAATATTGCATGTTTTTGGGATGTGGGAGGAAACCAGAGTGCCCAGAGAAAACTATGCAAACTCCACACAGGCGGGTCTGGGATCGAATCCGGGTCCTCAGAACTGTGAGGTCAACGCTTTACAAGCTGCTCCACCATGCCGCCAACATGTATCATGTCTTTTGAAAATAAAACATAAATATGACTTTACTGGTTGATACAGCCAAAGACATGTAAGTCCCCTAATATTTACATTTTTAATCATTTAACAGGGTACTCTAAAAATAAAAATGCTGACAAACTCTTGGTTATTTGTAGCTTTGATATATATATATATATATATATATATATATATATATATATATATATATATATATATATATATATATATATATATTGTTACTCCAAGAACAAAAACATACAAAAATAGAGATCATTTTGGACTTAAATAGAAATAAATTCTGTTTGCTAACATGATCTTTATTCTACAATCAAGCATTTTGAACCCTTGTACAACCTCTTCTTGTAATCTTGGCCAAAGTCACTCCTCCCATCCTAAAAGGATAAAATAAATAAAAAGACGTTTGTTTCTATTCTTGTTTTGATTATTTTTTTCATTTTTAAAATCCGTCCATCCATCCATTTTCTGAGCCGCTTATCCTCACAAGGGTCGCGGGGGCACTGAAGTCTATGCCAATTTTTTTTCAAGTCAGCGTTTAGCGTCCCAGCAGCAATGACACAATAATTACACGGTGTAAATACCGCTCCTTTTAAAGCGATTTAATGCACTGTGTAGGCAAATCCCTGCTGGTCCAGACCTGCGCTCGCCTTTTGACAGACAGGCGAGTCCTCTTTAATTGCAGGGTAAAGGCAGCACAACATGCTGCCAAAGGGCTTAACAGGATCATGGATGATTTGGGAACGAGGCAGTAAATAAAGTAATAAGTTCACCTGCTGTCATCCGAGCAGGACGGTGGGACAGGTGCTGAGCAAAGGATTGCACACTTTGTTCTTTCCGCTAAACTTGCTTGATGACGATGTATTCGGCTTGAAGCCACTCTGCTGGTACCCGTAAAATCAAATATAAAAGCAGCTTCCGCCCGTCTGTGATGTGGTGGCCGTCGTGCCGATTCCTGCTGCTCCAGATGCATTGCTTTGTCGCTTTTTGAAGCGTGTTGTCATCACTTCACAATAGAAAGGCGCCACACCACGCCGTCATGCAGGCTTCACGGGACATATGTGGATTCTATGAAGTTAAGATACAGGATTGTTTTTTTTTTTTTTTTTTTTTTAAAAAAGCCTTCAGAGATCCGGTGGATATTTTGCCTTTTTTTTTTTTTTTTTTTTTTGGTATTGTTTTGCTTTGCTCATCATGATTCACCAAGAAGGCAGAAGTGGTTCACAAAATGAGTTGCTGCTTCGCGGATTATTGTCAATCGCAGGGTGTTCTAGAATGCAACCCCTGCGATAAACCCGGGACTAAATGAGCCCAAAACGGGAAAGTCACACACCCAAAAATTGTCCTCAGGACTGAAAACTGTCCTTTTGAAAGGGCAGTTTTATCATACCAATTCTTATATCTGAGATGCATGATTTTTTTTAAAGTCATTAATTTCAATATTTTTCATCTTTGTTTAATGAATATAGAATGTATAAATGATCTCATCCTTGGTTGAAAATGTTAGAATTGCCTTATTTGTACCTTAAATTAGTCTGAAATGGGAGCGTTACAGATGAATAATCTAATTTGTTCTCATTTTACAAAAACGTTCTCAATGAAAAACACTAATATTTATATCACGGTGAAGTAGTTATGATAGTGCATTTAATAAGAGTTGTATTTGATCAAAAATAGGCACACTGGCAAGGCAGTGATGTTCCCTGTGACGAGGAAACGGAATGAGTTACAAACAGGGCACGCCAAAGTAGTTTTGAAAAATTGACTTGTCTAAAGTGGGAACAAAGTTGACAGATTTGGTGGTTGGGGATAAATGAGTTTGACTATTTCAAGACGTTTTTGTGGGTGAAGGTAAACGAGAGGTGCCGCAGCAGATTGATGGCAAAAGAAGCTCGCCAAAGTTGAGGCCACATGTGCTCTCTTTATTTAGCTTTTGAATAAGTGCTTTGAACCCAAGTCAACACATGTGTGAATCTTCTTTCTCTTTTTTTCTCAGAGAAACACAAAAGACTCCATCAACACCTTCTGGCCCCCCTCCAAAAAAAAAAACAACTATTTTTTACAGGTAATGTCTACGGTAGATTACAAAAAAACACCCTTATTCTGTGGATCCACCACAAAGCAGCCAGATAGCGCCCTCTCGTGGATACACAAGTAGTACCAAGTTGTCGATTTTTACATACTCAGGTGACCCCAAGTGTTGATTTCGGACAGCCTTCCCAAACTTTTTGAAGACCTGAAAAAAAAATCTCATTTTTGTGTCTTTCGTTTAACAAGGGACAACTTTGAAAAGGATGGACATATTTATTATATGATTAGATTTTGATTTTTGACTTTGATTATGTGAAATTTCTCCACTTGAAGTTAGTCAAATGCATGGCTGTCAAACTCATGGCCTGAAGGCCCGATGTGGCCCGCCACGTCATTTTATGTGGCCCGTAAAAGGAAATCATGTGTGTAAAATTCCATTATTTTTGTTAAAATCGGAACAAAAATTCAACATTGTCTTATGTAGTGAACAATAATGTTGAGATATTGCATTTCTCTGCTACCAATCCTCTTTTTACAATAACTTGATCAACTGTTGCATAAACTATTATGCTTCTGATTTTAAAACTCATCTTTTAACACCCATAAAAATGGATACACTTGGAAAATATCTTAACCAAGGATATGATTGTTTGCAGTTAGCTTGATTGTTTGTGTGAAACTGAGTTAACTGCCACTCTTAAAAGTGGGGGAAGTGGAGTCCATCCATCCATCCATCCATTTTCGCTTATCCTCACAAGGGTCACGGGGCATGCTGGTGCCTATCCCAGCTGTCAACGGGCAGGCTACACCCTGAACTGGTTGCCAGCCAATCGCAGGGCACATTGAGACAAACAATCGCACTCAACATCACACCTAGGGACAATTTAGAGTCCAATCACAGGGCACAAATTAATCAGCATTTCTGGTTGACAGTCTCTGAACTCTGCGCCCCTGTGCTAAACAAAGCTAATCCTCATCCGTCTTAGTGGCCCCTGCTGTCCACGCCAGACGTAAACAAAGTCCATTTTGGCCCAGACGAAAACAAAACGAGTCTTTAATAACACTTCGCAGATGGCCACGCGTTCTAATTTCAAGCCTTCAATTTTTCCTCCAGCCATGTCGACCACATGAAATGATGGACGTCGGAGGCACTTCTTGTCCCAGTTGCTTAGAAGACTCAACAACACGCTGAGTGGAGGATCAGGAAATCAGTGTGGTGCGTCAAATTCACAGAACGGTTCCACACCCCCTCCCATGTACAGCACCAGATGGAAGCCAGCAACCAATTACAGGACTTGTCGCAGAAGCTAATTTGTCTTCGGAGTTGGAGCGTGGCTTTCATCTCGGGTTGTGGGTTCCAAAGACATTTCACAATCATTCTTCTTCAAAAAGGATGCTGACACTTTCATTCTGGGTTGGGACCACAGTATTGAGGTGCGGACGGATGTGAAAACGGGGAGTTGGGCCGCCTCATAGCAGGCGACAAGTGGAGTTTGGACAAAATTACCGTAAGGTTGAGACAAAAGTGAAAATCTGGAGATGACACAAAAGTATTGAGACACTAACAGGAAGTGAAAATGTGCAGTTTGGAAAGTTGCAGATGTGAGAAGTTAAGAAATTGTTTTTCTTTCGACACAATGTATTGAGGCAACTACAGGAAGTGACACATGAACCAAATATGGAATTTGGACAAATGTTTTGGGACACCTACCGGAAGTGACACATGTTGAAAAGGTGGAGAAAAGTAATGGAAGACATCACACTTTGTGTTGCATATGTCTTTAAAGTCCCACTGACATCCACAAATACATTTTAAAATAAATATTGTTATGAAAATTACATATAATATTGTTCACTTCAATGTCTATACGAAAAAATAAATATGAGCGGAGAGCAAAGTTGCGGAAGTCTCACTCGACATCGAAGTGGTAGCCATATTGGCTGCAATGTCATCAGCAGATGTCACACTGGTACAGACTCCATTGAGAAGACGCTGGGCCACCTGCTATGGGAGACAAACAACAGAGATTTTCAGATTTTTCCGACATGCCTTCTGTCACAGAAGCTCTTTTTGAAGAATAGAACATCTAACAATTGAGTGAAGTGACAGGGGCAATATTACCCTATCGTTTCGAGCCATATTTAAATGATATGCGGATCACGTCTAACAACAGACTCAACGACAATATGTATGACACTATGTTGCGTACTCAACCGTGAGCGACGACAATGCCGTAAAGCAGCCCGGATCGGCCGAGATGATCCACCGCGGCCCAGCCGTGAGCATTGTTGTTCCTCACTGAAAGAAGGATTATGTGGTACCCCCAAACTATTTTTTTTAAATAGCTCTATACACACCAAACTGTCATTTGGAACCCACGAAGCTCTCGTCCTTTGCACCTGCGCAATCCATTTTTCACGACGAAGCGGGTCTTTTGGAAAAGTGTGACGAGTGAATCCATCCTTCAAGTGTTCGACCAATATCAAGCAATACAACGAGCCGGCATTTTGGCGAACACAAAGGAACAAAGAGCTACCTTCCAGTGGGTAAAACTGGTATAAGCACACGAACCTGGCTTAATGGGCGTCTGCAAATAACGTCATTTCCTGCTTCTTCTCCAAAACAAATCCCTGGAGAATATTTTCATGGCGGGAGATACGAAAAGCCATATACGTCAAAATCATGTTGTGTGGTAAAAAAAATGGATGGGTCCATTCCGGCTGCCTTTTTTCTTTGAATTAAAAACATACTAAAAATCTGCTTTTGTTGTCAGTTGGACTTTAAAGGTCAAGTGTCGTCAAACGGATGACTTTTGGTATATTATTAATGAAAAACCCACAGCCAATATGGTCCCATGTGTTTTTTCATCACAAAACATGATTTTGACGTATACAGCTTTTTGTAACTCCCGCCATGAAAATCCTCTCGAGGGATTTGTTTTTGACAAGAAGCAGGAAGTGACGTACAGAACAGAGGCGCCCCCTAGTGGACTCGTTTGTTTCCATTAGTTTTACCTGCGGGAAGGTAGCTCGTTGTTCCTTCGTGTTAGCCAAAATGCCAGCTCATTGCATTGCTGGACATTGCTTGAACACTTGGGAGAATGGAATTACCCTTCATAAATTTGAAAGAGACCCTGTTCGTTTTGAAAAAAATGATTGCACTGGTGCAGCGAACGAGAGCTTCGTGGGTTCCAAATAGGTAGTAGTAGGTGTGTATACAGCTCCAAAAAAAAAAAAAAATAGTTTGGGGCGGGCCACGTAATCGGTCTCTCTCGTAACGTGACAAAAGATCCGTGTATGAAATGTGTCATTGTGCGCGTTGCTCAGCCAACAATGTCTCGATAGTGTTCATCGCGTGCTGCGGCGATTTTAAACACACCCCTAAAAGCAACATAGCTCGGCTCCACCTCCTCCTTATATGCCACCATGGGCGCTGAAACTCAGCCACACCTGCTGAGGTGCAGCGTTCGGTGGTCACAGCTTCTGCGAAGGATGCACGTCGGGCTTTGCGACGGGGGTGGCTCTGAAGAACCCAGCCGAGAATGCGTTACTCAGTCGCGTGTTCGCATAAAGCGCCCCGGCTCGACTGCGAGCACCCCCTAAAGCAGCACTGTCATAAGCCACACCGGCCAGCTGCAATGAGCTGCGATGGCTCATCTCTGCCGCGGGATCGGACGGGATGCGATTTGGCCGTGATGGCATATCATCTGAATATGGCTTGAAACAATAGTGTAATATTGCCCTGAAGGCTCGAAACAATAGTGTAATATTGCCCCGGTAACTTCACTTGGTTGTGTGGTGTTGTTCTTTTCGAAGAGTTTCGGTGTCAGAAGGGGCGTCAGAAAAATGCGAATATCTCTGTTGTTCGGCTTCCGTAGTAGCAGGCACTGCCCATTTTCAACGGCGGAAGTGACGATGACATCAAGGACAGATGACGCGACTAATATGGCGACCACTTGGATGTCGTGGGACACTCAATTGCGCAACTTTGTGCATGGATGACGCGCTCTCTGCTCACTTTTTTTTTGTATAGACATTGAAGTGAATACAGTTATATGTATTTTTCATTACAATATCTATTTCAGAATGTTTATAGGGATGTCAGTCCCACTTTAAAGGAGGCATAGGTTCTAAACGGTCCACATTTCAGCAACAATTTGATTGTGCTCCATGCATTCTTCTCTCAATTCATTCAGGTGTCATCGTTTAAATTGAAAAAACTGGTAAAAGCAGTTGTAAATGCTGAATGCCAAAACTGTCACCAATCATCACAAAAAAATTACATGAACATCTCTACTTATGATAGCTTTATCCTCTAAAAATATTCAAACAATTGGCCCAATAAATCACAAAAGTAAGCATTCACAAATGTGAGCACGTATTCAGAGAAATTGATTAACATCCACATTAACATCTAGAAAAATAAAAATATCAGGACGATTGTTGTGACATTTTCAGAGGTGTAAGTGGGCATAATTAAATATTTGTCATGAATTATCACAGTTTTGCAACATAAACCAATGTCAAGCTTTTGACTAGGAGGTCCTCATCTTGTTTCTGCAGTTTCCACCCGTCCCCATCTGAGTCCACAGCCAGTCCAGCTCCATGAATCTACAAAAACAGAAGAAAACAAAAAATGTCACAAAATTGAACGCCTGTTTAATGCAATCATCCAAAACCATGCTATCAAACTTTCAAGCCTGATAAAAATAGCACAAACACTGTCGTTACAGCCAACAGTGCACATTAAAGTTCACCGTTGTCATCCATCAGTACTCTTTTCAAACATCTTAGAGGCATTTGTTACAGAATCAGTATGTAAATCAATGGACAAAACTCGCTTGTACTGTGTATTCAGAAAGGAATCTGCAGGTGGAATAATGTGGCCGACTTCTTAGCTCAATGGGGGTTCACCAATCGATAAACAAAAACAGGAATTACGCGAAAAAATTTGTGCCAAACAAAAATGTGCGTTCATCTGAGCCAAAAGAAACTTACTTACTCCGCAGATTACATAGTAGTTCAGTGAAGAAATTCTTCCCTTCTTTACTTGATGTGTGACAAGCTGACATGTCCAAAATGTGGGCAGACCAATTTATGGTTGAAAATCAAATATTTAACCAGAAAATATGCTTGAAATTACTACTGAGTCTATACGCTTTTTTCCTTCTACATGCTTTTATTTTGCCTTGTACTCTGCTGTCTTAGCTATGTCAACATTGCAAACGAGTCTGTTAGATAGATAGATAGATAGATAGATAGATAGATAGATAGATAGATAGATAGATAGATAGATAGATAGATAGATAGATAGATAGATAGATAGATAGATAGATAGATAGATAGATAGATAGATAGATAGATAGATAGATAGATAGATAGATAGATAGATAGATAGATAGATAGATAGATAGATAGATAGATAGATGTTTCCAAAATGTGAAGTTTGGACAAAAGTACACAAAGACGATGTCAAAAGTAACATTTGGAAAAACGTGTGTGGACACAAAGTCATTTTGCTTTTGATATCTGTTCTGCTCTTGAACGGTGAAATGTCAAATAGATATCACAGCGATATCTAGTCTTGTCGTTTGATTAGGAACATTGAAGAAATGTGCTCATTTTAACTTCAAATGTCTTTTAAAGGCTGTTTAACTACCATTCTAAAAAATACATCGAAAGTTACACAATTTACCTGAACCCACTAATCTGAACAATCAGGAAAAAAGTAACTACAGTATTGCATGGACGCATGGCGCACATTATTTTGACAGCAGGGGGCAGTACAATCTAACAAAACGACAAAACGTGACTTTTCCTTAGAGGTCAATGATGTACTTTCCTGTTCTAAACCCACCCCTCCCACCACTCTCTCGCTGTCACTCTCTGTCTCTCTGGTTACAACTTTAAGACGATTTTTTTGGAGGAAAAAAAACACAGACACAGACATATATATAGCCATCCATCCATTTTCTTACCTGCTTATCCTCACGAGGGTCGTGGGAGTGTTGGAGCCTATCCCAACTGTCAATGGTCAGGAGGAAGGGTACACCCTGAACCAGTTGCCAGCCAATCGCAGAGCACATTGAGACAAACAACCACACTCACAATCACACCTTTGGGCAATTTAGAGTGTCCAATGAATGTTGCATGTTTTGGGGATGTGGAAGGAAAGCGGAGTTCCCGGAGAAAACTCACGCAGGCACCGGGAGAACATGCAAACTCAACACAGGCGACTCCGAGACCTCAGAACTGTGAGGCCAACGCTTTCCAGCTGATCCACCGTGTTGCCCTATATATACATCCATCCATCCATTTTCTTTGCTGCTTATCCTCACGTGGGTTGTGGGGAGTACTGGAACCTATCCCAGCTATCAATGGGGAGGAGGCGGGGTACCCCCTGAACTGGTTTCTAGCCAATCGCAGGGCACATAGAGACAAACAATCGCACTCACAATCACACCTATGGGCAATTTAGAGTGCCAATTAATGTTGCATGTTTTTGGGATGTGCGAGGAAACCCACATAGGCACAAGGAGAACATTCAAACTCCACACAGTGGGACTGGGATTTGAGCCATAGTTCTCACAACTGTTAGGCAGACACTCAAACTAGTTGCATCATTGTGACACCTACACAAAATTTAGGCAGGAAAAATAACACTTTCCTGAAAAATATTGCCATAAGATTGACTTTTCATCTTTCCAATATTTTGATCACTTATAATGAGCAAGTTTTTTTTCCCTCCCTAAAAATGGCAGGAGCATTTTAAAAAGTGCCCGTGCTGGCACTGGGAGGTTTATTTAACTTTATTTAACGCAAGCGCTGAAAAAGAAAAAAAAAAACCGAGAACACAGCTGGTGGTTCCCGTAATGAAGCGCCACTGCCTCCCGTTTCCTCCCTCCCGCCACTGCCTCCCGTTTCCTCCCTCCAATATAATTTTATTAGCCATTGTGGTAATTGAGGCAGTCTGTTAGGTGTTACGTGTTAATGTGTCTCAATTACAGACTTGACTCTCGGGGTCTCCTCGGTACAGTAAAGTGGCGAGAGGGGTAGTGAGCGGATGGAGGAGTGCATGATGGGAAAACAGTCAGGAATTTATTCCGCTAATTAAAGAAGATGAGATTATCCTTTTCATGCTCTGAATGGAACGTGTGTGTGCGTGCGCGCCGATTGGATAGCAGGACGCTGATTAAAATCTTTAAATTAAAGGGTTGAATCTTTGGATATGAAATTTTTCTGATTTGGAATGTGTATATATATATGTATGTATGTATGTATGTATATATATATACACACATACATACATGGATACACACACACACACAGACATATATATATATAGCTGGGAAAGCATTGGCCCCACAGTTCTGAGTACCCGGGTTCAATCCCGGCCCTGCCTGTGTGGAGTTTGTATGTTCTCCCCATGCCTGTGTGGGTTTCCTCCGGGCACTCCGGTGTCCTCCCACATCCCAAAAACATGCAACATTAATTGGAGACTCTAAATTGCACCTCGGTGTGATTGTGCGTGTGGTTGTTGTCTGTCTAATGTGCCCTGTGATTGGCAGCCAACCAGTTCAGGGTGTACCCCACCACCTGCCCATTAACAGCTGGGATAGGCTCCAGCACTCCCCGCGACCCTTGTGAGGATAAGTGGCAAAGAAAACGGATGGATGGATGGATATATATATATATATATATATATATATATATATATATATATACTGATATACTGATTGATATGCAATGACAAAAAAACCCTAAAGTCTTGAATGTTCATCACATTAACATTCAAGTAAAAGGAAAACTTATGATCCTTTCAAACTCTCCTCACAAGTAAAATTTCACTCATTAATTCATTCATTCATTTCTACCACTTTTCGGGTCACGTCCAAGCGGCAGTAGCTTTAACAGGGATGTCCAGACTTTTCTTCATTCAGCTCTACCAGGGGGGTCCCGAGGCATTCCCAGTTCAGCCAAGAGCCAGAGTCTCTCCAGCATGTCCTGGGTCATCCCTGGGGTCTTTTTCCGGTGAGACATGCCCAGAACACACCAGGAAGGCTTCCAGGAGGCATCCGGATCTGATGCCTCAGCCACCTCATTTGGCTCCTCTCAATGCGGGGGAGTGAGTCCAAGCGCCTCCTGGATGACCAAGCTTCCCACCCCATCTCTAAGAGAGAGCCTGGACATCCTGCAGAGGAAACTCATTTCGACCGCTTGCATCCGGGATCTTGTTATTTCGGAGACCCACCAGCTGCCTCAGGAATCCCATAGGCCAAAAATGCCCAATAGGACTCCTTTCAGCAGCTTGACGGAATCTCTCACCGTTGGTGTCCAATAACGGGATTGGGGATTGCCGCCATGACAGACACCGACGAATTTCAAGGCCACAGTTCCGGTCTGCCGCCTCGGGAATGGAGCCGTGGAACATGGTCCATTTGGACTCAATATCCCCCGCCTTCCCCGCAACATCAGCAAAGTTCTTTCAAAGCTAGAAGTTAGAACTACTTCTGACAGAACATCCTGACAGATGTTCCCAGCAGACCCTCACAACACATTGGGGAAGTAGTACAATTTATCCAAATATACATAGATATATTTCGGCCAGAATTGAACTTGGGTACTCAGAACTGTGAGCCAGATGTGCTAACCAGGTGTCGACTGGTTAAACAAAAAAATGGCATGGTGCTCATTAGTACGGAAGCGTATTGGTGCCACACCAAAAAAACAAAGTTGCTATCACGTTGTAATGTGATATGTTTCACGTTATATATGTGGTTAATTACACGTTATAATGTGAAACACATCATGTTATAACATGAAACATATCACCTTATAACATGATAGCGATACTTTTTTGGGGGGTGTGGCAGTAATATCCTTCCCGTACATAAGGTTCTTTTTTTTTATTAATTGACAACCTTAGTTTAAAAAAAATATTTTATTTTCCGAATATTTCTCATTCCTTCTTTCACAGCGTCCACCCCTCGTGTGTTTTTTCTCACATCTTGGTTGCAACTTTCCAAAGTTGTCACGAGGCAAACCCACAAGTGTCACTGAGGGTGAAACGTCTATCCGTATTTGAACTTTAGGAAGGGGCCGGGGATCATATAAAGTCCTGCCCCCTTGACCATGACAGCCTCAGTGCTGACTTTTTGCTCAACTTTTCACTTTTTGTTTGACATGAGCGAGCCGGTGGCCATTTTGAGACATGACAAACACAGCTAAAATCAATTGACAAGAAGACACGTCTCAACATTTGTTCTTTTCACACAACATTTTGTTGCAAACCCTACTTGAAAACCCTAACCCTGGCTGGAAAACTTACTTTCAAACACAATCCTATGCCTAAACCCCCCCAAACCTTTAGTTGACACCCTACCATCTCCTTGAAACCCAAATTTGAAATCCAAAGTCTGTTTTGAAACCCAAATTTAAAAAAAAATTAACCCTGTGTTGAAACCTTAATTTGAAACCAGAATCCTTGTTCAAAAACTTTAACCTTGGCATAAAATCCCATTTTGATATCCTAACCCTTGTTTGAACCCTGAAAGCAGACTTCTAACCCAAGTTTGAAACTCTAACCCTATTTTGAAACCCTAATTTAAAACACAATCCCTTACATGACACCTTACCTCTATCTTGAAACTCTAACTTGACTTACAAACACTATTTTAAAACCCTAACTCAGTTTTGTAAACTAAATTTGAAACCACTAACCCAAATTTCCAAGCCTAACTTGAAATTCTAACACTCGCTTAAAACCCAAACCCTAAGCCAGAAGTTTGCAGACCCACAAGTTGCGAATCTTAAATGTAGAAAATGGAGCTCATCTTTCTCGCGATCTGATTGGCTGTTGCCTTCTTGGATCGATTCCACTAATTTTCCTCATTCTCATTAATCAGCAAGCGCCATAAAGTCGGCCAAATGCGTACCAGGTTTAAAAATACCGTCATGATCCCTCACTTTGCCCCCCGGAGGCAGTGGGGAAATTAACTGCTGTGATTAAAATAGAAAGAAAAGGAATAATGCATGCAAGTTACTGCAATATTGTCACTATTGGGGATTATTATTTTTCCTTTTTCACAGTGAGGAAGTCCAAGAAGATCAAGTCGGGTTCTTCTTTTTTTTTTTTTTGCGGTGATAACACCATAAGACATTTGCTCATCTTTTCAGCCATAAATCAAAACACCACAAGTCTGAAGTTTGACGGCAGGCTTTTATAAAGTATGTCATAAACCAACGTGGGGCTAATGGAGCTGACGGCACAAATGGAACAATAACAATCAAAACAAGAACATTTCGACAAACCAGGCGGGTAAAAAAAGCGGCAGGAAGTGAATTCCTCCCTTTGGTTTATGGCCACACTTCACACTTTTAATGCTCGCGTTAGTCGTAGTAGTGAGTGAGTGAGTGAGTGAGGGAGTGAGTGAGGGAGTGAGTGAGGGAGTGAGT
Source organism: Syngnathoides biaculeatus (assembly GCF_019802595.1). Classification (NCBI taxonomy): domain Eukaryota; kingdom Metazoa; phylum Chordata; class Actinopteri; order Syngnathiformes; family Syngnathidae; genus Syngnathoides; species Syngnathoides biaculeatus. The sequence goes on along the minus strand of NC_084652.1, from coordinate 17,409,072 downwards.
GAGTGCCCCCAGCAGCTCCAAACAGTGCAACAAACAGATTTTAGCTTTTGTCCTGTAGAAAGGTTTCATACACGTCTGCTAATGTGGAAAAGAGTCACATCCAATCCAATGCCAGCCGTTGTCTGAAACCCGAACGCTGTCTTGAAATGCTACTTTAACAACTCAGTCCTTGTTTAAAACCATCATGCTGTTTTAGAACCCGATTTATGCAAACCTTCTTTGAAACTTTCACCTTGTCTTGAGGCCCTAATTTGAAAACCTAGCTAGCATTTCCTTGAAACCTTGATTTGAAGTTGTAATCCCAACTGCAAACCAAAATTTGAAGCACTCTCCCTTTCTAAAACGCGAATCTAGGCTTGAAAGCCCACTTTAACAGCTTTACCCTTATTCAAATACCAAACTCCATTTTAAAACTTAACTTTGAACCTAACCTTGTCTTGACATTTACGTTAAACCCAATCTGTTTTAAAACCCTCATTTGAATCCCCAATTCTCTCTCGAAAACCTATTTTTTTAGCTGTAACCCAAGATTGAAACTCTATTTTGAAACACAATCCCAAGTTTGAAACCTCAATGTGAAACTTTAACCCTTGTTTTGAACCCTGACTTTGACAGCACAACTAGAAACTCTGACCTGAAACTTTTAACTGTCTAAAAACCAGAGGTGGGTAGTAACACGTTACATTTACACAAGTAACATTTTCAATTAACTGTACTTGTCAGAGTACTTTAAATGCACTGTACTTTATACTTTCACTTGAGCATTTATGTGAAGAAGGATCAATACTTCTATTCCTTCACAAAGATCGACATGGCGTTCGCTACTTTTATTTTTCCTTTCATGCGTGTGCGCATTTATATTAGACTCAATCTTCGACCTCCGCATAGGACGCCCATTGCACCAATCAAACCTGCACACTAATGTAATGTGACTCTAATTCACCAAAAGATATTTTTCACGTGACGTCACGAGTCACGTGACTTTTGTTTATGCTGCCTACTGGACGGCAAAAGTACAATACAACTCATGTTTTTTAAGTGATCTTTTTGTGACTATTGGCTTGCTTATAAGCCTATTACGGCCTTTTCATCATGGTATTTCATTGTGTGACTTATGGTTGTAAGAACAGACAGAAAAAGGGGTCAAACACTTCAGGCATTGTTTACCTTTTGCTGGGCATTCAGCTAATTTACTGTGGTAATCTCCACAATTATTACATATCTTTACGGAGGTCTCTGGGCTGTCAATATGCCTACCAGCACCCGCAGTGAAACTTTGCTTTCCAGGTTTGCGGTGGAGAACGTGAACCTCGTGGCTGTCGTTAGCCATAACCGTTAGCTGCACTTTTGCTAACTCGTGGGAGCGAGCTATGCTGATCTCTCCGGCCCCTGGCTGAGTAACTTTTTCCGCACACTCGGTGAGTTGGTAGGGAAAAGTATGCAGTCTCTGACCATCTCATCGCTGTTTGTGTAGTTACAGTTTAACCAACAGCTTGAGTTCTGTCACAAACCGCTCACATGACTCACAGTTACTTTACCACTTCTCGTGAAAGTTATATCTAGCAAATACGGGGTTTGCTTTCGGAGTGAAGCAATCAGACAATTTTTTTAGTAAGTTTTTAGCAACTTATCTTTGTCTCCGGTCAGTGTCCACGTATTGCTGGCATCCCATCCTTTATCGCCGAACCACAGCAGGAGGAAACTGCACTTTTCCTCTTAAGCTCTGTTTTTAAGCGGTCCCGTAAACATGAGTTTGGCGTGTTGCTTGACTCTCCACCACGTGTCTGGTAAATTGGAGGAATTGGAACACCGAACTTCACCTCGTTGTCTTCGTATTTTTATTTTCTCAGTTCATTTTTTTTTCGTGAGTTCGTAGCTATACTACCGTCACTCTGACACCATGTTATGATCTTACTGTCGTGTTAGTGAATAACATAGACGTGAGTCCAAATGTACGTTTTAACGTGGGTGATATTTATTTCGCTTTTCCCCCTCGCCAACCTCTCTAGCTGACTTGCTTATTGTCTTGTCTCGTCACGCCGCGCTGACGTCGACACAATCACAATTACACCACACTTGCTATGTACAAGAAGCACGATAGCTCAATCTAATAATAACGAGACAATACTTGCTCTTGAGTTTCACATGTGGCTTCTTTCTTTATTCCTCAATCCAGCACAAGTGCCTCAATCGCCTCTCGTTACAGTGTTCGTTTGTCAAAGGACTTTCAAGATAAACAATCAAACGATAACCGTAGCTAAAACATTAACGTATACACTTGTCACTTCCTAGCCATGATATGTAGGCACAATCTTGCCGTCCAGAATGACGTTCTAAATAAAAACACGTGGTCGGCGTGACGTCAATGAAAAGTATCTATTAGACGACACCAGGCAGTCACATGACCAGCCACATGGCCTCCATGAACCAATCAAAATGACAATTTTGGACAGGGAACAGCTGTGTGTGTTGAGAGATCATAAGACAGCTTTGTCATGCAACTCTTCAGTTGTTACTCCCCAAACTTTGATATTTCAGGCCATTGCTAACTTGGGAAAACACTATGCGGTACGTTGCAGATGTTTTGCGGGTGTTTGGGATGTGTGGACTTCATATTCTTCCCGTGCTTGTGTGGGTTTTCTGCAGGTACTCCGGTTTCCTCCCACATCCCCAAAACATGCATGCTAGGTTAGTTGAAGACTCTAAATTGCCAGTGGGTGTGAATGTGAGTGCAAATGGGTGTTTCTTTATATGTGCCCTGTAATTGGCTGGTGACCAGTTTAGAGCGGACTGGCATTTTATTAATAGGAGTTTAGATTCAAAAGTTATTTACAACCCTCAAGATAGCTATGGGCGGCACAGTGGATCAGCTGGAAAAAGGGTTGGCCTCACAGTTCTGAGGTCCCGGGTTCCATCCTAGACATACCTGTGTGGAGTTCGCATGTTCTCCCTGTGCCTGTGTGAGTTTCCTCCGGTTACTCCAGTTTCCTCCCACATCCCAAAAACATGCAACGTTAATTGGACTTACTTTTTAAATTGCCCCTAGGTGTGATTGTGAGTGCAGCTGTTTGTCTCCATGTGCCCTGCGATTGGCTGGCAACCAGTTCAGGGTATACCCCGCCTCCTGCCCGTTGACAGCTGGGGTAGGCCCGTGACCCTCGTGAGGATAAGCGGCAAAGAAAATTGATGACTGGAAGATAGCTATGGTAGGCTCCAGCATGCCCCGAGTTTAGTCAGCATAAGCGCAACGGAAACTGAATGAATTATTGTTTCTATAAGGCCTGATGCAGGTGTTGTTGCATTTAAATTGTGGCAGGTGTATGTCAACTCCCATATATCTTTTTTTTTTAAGTTGATGTTCATGGTCTGCTCTTACTCACAAATGACTCTTTTCTTGAGGAGTTTTCATTGAGTACTTTCTTACTTTTACTCAAGTAAAATAGTTGGATGACTACTTTTTACTTCTATTCAAGTCATATTATTCTAAAATAATAGTATTCTCACTTGAGTGGAATCTTTGGTTACTCGACCCACTTCTGCTTCAAACTCAAAATTTGAACCCTTTGCTCTTGTAAACCTGCCTTGAAATCCTAATTTGAAACTCTAATGATCTGTAACTGCTACAAATCAGAGATTGTTCCTTTTAAGAGCACTCGTCACATTTTCCAACAATTTGTGTTTAATACACACTTTTAGGTCTTGGCCAACACCTGCTTACACCGACTGTCTGATCGACTTACACACATACGGACTGATTGTCAGACCGACCAATTGATAGATTGACATGTAGTGTGATTCTGCTCTGGTCCCAACTGCCACAAGTGTAATCATCTGATCAATACGCTACGTACCTCGTGTTCCTGCAGTGAGAATGTGGCAGGAAGAGATGAATTTAGGTTTATGGCATGATTTATTCCCCCAAAAAGTTGTTAGAGGGAATCAACGGTGGTGTGAAGGTTCAGCAGACTTGCTCATCTACTCGATTGTCGCTTTAGAGCGGAACAGCCTGACACGAGCTCATTCTTCATTGACAGTCCTTTTGGGAAATGTGTTGGGCTGTAATTCATTTCAACAAGTTTGGCAAGAAAACATCCCTAAAGGGGAAAAGATGCACTCTGATTTCAGACTGTCCAACTGTAGATAGATTATTGAACTAAACCATTAAGGACAAATATTCAACATAAATGATTGTCGACCCTCGATTTGAAGAAAAATGACTCTTGACACAGTCCACGGTGGGAAATGTAACTCTTATTTCAGATTGTTCCCAAAGGCAGCACCAGAATTGACACATTGATTTTAGCATTTAACACTCACTCAATTGTTTTGTGAGGGGGAAAAATATGTTTTTCAGACTGTCCCTGAAGGTAACAGTGTACTTGCTAGAGTTGGAGGAGGGAGAACTAAGATTTCAGATTCTCTTAAGGCAAATACCAAAATAGCTAGCAAGAGTTTGACATTTTATTCATTCACTGCTGTGTACATTTATAGTTGTCAGCTGGAATCCAACTGTTTACTGCCGCTGACATTTTCTAGCAAGAAGGCTCGGAAAGAGGGTTTCACTCAGTTTGTCTGTAACATTCAACTTTGTAAAGTACAGTAATGACTAACTGAGAGCTAGATGCTGGGTTTGCATCACTTTGGATTTGATGTCAGCAAAGTTTTTAAGTAGAAGATAAAGGTGAGGTGGTCAATCTTGGTTTTGTCAGTTTGATAGTGAAATAAATGTAACGCCAGCATGTTGGAAGTCAGACAACTTCAGGCCCTCACACTTCAAGAGAGTATGTCAATGTGGTGGCGGTGTGTTTCATGTTAGGTAGTAGAAATTGTGTCGCAATGGATAGAAAAAAAATGGCATGGTTCACAAAGTGAGTGGTGAACAGCATGTGAAAAGTCATTGACTTTTAACTTGAGTCAGGATCACTCACAAGGTAATTCTTTGTTGTATATCCACGTATATGTAGCGCCTCTCTAGTATAAAATACTTCGACGAGGTAGCCACCTGAGTTCTTTTCTTACTCCAAAGTACGAAACTAATAAATTAACTCAATGTTAATTACTCTAAATGTCTATTACAATTTTACTCTTTACTTGTGCATTTAATTCTCTATCAAAAGTCTCTGAAATATTTCCCCTTATGAGTTAATATTATCCTAATTTAAATAATCAAGCTACCAGATAAACTCACCACTATTTTAACTGTCTTGCAGATAGTCAAATAGTAAACCTGGTTATGTAACAAGAAGTGTGAACATTTAATAACAAAATAAAGGATGGAAAAATCAAACATGTGTACACAACAGGCCTTGCTAGCTAGCGTTAGCTGGTTGGTAGGGCCCAAGCCAAGTCCCATGCATGCACTTAGCCCCTGTGGTCGCGGCTAACTCTACCACATTACGGCGTGATTTGACGACACACTTGAAACGACACTATCCCAGTTGAACTTTCAACAGTCCTTGTCGAACATGTCGAACAACTTTTGATAAATGTCCACCGTTCACTTTCTTTGTTGTTTGGTTGCCCTTCAACAACCACTCGTACCTTGCACTCCCTCTAGCCTTTTTTCTTTCTCTCCTTCTCCTGGTCTCCTCAACACGTCACTTCCTGTCCTTCTTAAACAATGGTTCCAACAATAAAAAGTATTTCTTTTTCACAAATGAATCAAACACATTTAAATACAAATCCCTCCAAAAGAAAATAAAGTCAGCACACACAGTTTAACAGATATTCCACCACATTGCATAAAGAAAACCTATGACCTAATTGCTACTCTATTATACTGAAATTTTACCTGTACCAACTTTTAACTGGGTTACATGTATATAAACATTTTGCCATCAAAAGACTGTTGTTAGACCATTATTTTTGTTTTATACTTTTGAATTGTCACGAAAGCAAAGAGTATTAGCATCATAGTTGCTCTTCAGTTTTTCTTTGTTGACGTTTTGCTCAGGAAACAGTTTTTGCTGAAGCAACCCATGTTATTACTACTAAATGTAATTTTTTTTTTTTTTTTTAACCTGGTGAAAAAAGAAAGTACTTTTATGGTAGGTTGGGTGCTTATGTTGTCATTTTGTGGGCTTTGGTGGATGGCTTGAAATGTAAATAAAATATCTGGGGAACTCTGTTTTGAAAACATCTGTCAGGGTTAGCTGGTTCCTGTGTTGGACTTCATCTGTGAAACTAAAACTGGCAGTCAAGGAATTCATTCAATTTGTTCGTGTACGTGCGTGCGTGCGTGCGTGCGTGCGTGCGTGTGTATGTGTGAGAGAGATATGTCCAATTTGCTGGCAACCAGTTCAGGGTGTACACCGCCTCTCGCCCGAAGATATCTGGAATAGGCTCCAGCCGCCTGCGATAACCGGTCTAGAAATGGATGGCTGGGGAGGCATAGATAGGCATACAATACAAAAAAAATTAAAATAAAAATCTGCCTAGGACAGAAAAAAAACAAAGACGCCAAAAAGGACAGAGCAGCATCTGTAAGTTATTTTTAAGACACTGTTACATGTGTAATATACATATAATATGATTTATGAGTGAGCACAATATGCTGGCGTTTTGTTTTGTTTGACCAAAAATGGTAATCAGTAACACACTAAATCTATTTGCAATTTCTAATCATTTAGCATTTCCATATCTTAAATTTTGCACATTACATTTATAGATATACCAGTGTATGAAGTCCATCCCACATGAATGAGAATAAAATGCATGTTAACAGAAGAACAAAAAAGGGGGGAATTTTGAAATTCAGTCTAACACAAATGGCATCCGTAAAATATATGACTAAACAGTCACTTGTTTTGTGAGGATATCTGTGACTTACGAATGTTCTTGATGGCAACGCCTGCAGGAAATTGCTACATTTCTGTGAAGACTCATTCCTTCCCTTCTCTCTAGCCATTCTAATACTTTTGTCCACGTGAATCAGGGAAGAGTCTTTGCCACACGTGCTCACTCATTCAGCTCGTTGTTGACAACCATCACCTTGCCGACACATAGTCGAGGCATCCATGCTGTGCGGCTGTTCCAATTCTGCGTTTGAATCCAGACATGTGTGTTGCAGGCGTGCCGAGAATCTAAACTCAGACGCGCCGTCCATGAGTCATCTGGGGTGTGTTGGATCTTCTCGGGGCCTCACCCATACAAAAACAAAACATGACTTTGTTATTGTAACTCTTGGAGACATCCCTGAAGTCACATCTTCGCAATGCTAAGACATACATCCAACGTGCACAGCAGAAAAGGCTTGGAATTGTGGAAACCTAACTTTGAAACCGCAGTGCTAGTTTTAAAAGCCTATCCCAGATTTCTAACGCCAGTTTGAAACCATACCCCTAAATTGAAACATTAGCAGTTTGAAACCTACTCTTAAACTATAACGCTAATTTGAAACCCTAAACTTATTTGAAACACTATCTTAAAACCTTGCTTTGAAACCGAAACACTAGCTAAAAATCTCAATTTGAAACATCAGACCATTGTATGAAAACCTAACCATGTTTTAAAACCCTACGCTTGTCTCGAAACCATCTTGTTTCGAATCCTAACCCTTAATTTGAAACACTAGCCCTTGTTTAAATCCTGAGCCTTGCCGTGAAACCTGTCTTGGGCCATCGGTGCGGGGAAGGAAGAAGAGGATGACATAACGGAGGCCACCCATATCGGAGATGCTTGATCCTCAGGCAGGCGGCGTCCCCGACGTCCTGTTCTGTCACAAACCAACGGTGCACGGGTGGACCCAGATGCAGGACTCCAAGACGAGGACATGATGTTCAGTGGGTTTTATTATAAACCAAAGTAGTGCACAATAGCACAGTTAAAGAAGGCAGGATCCACAACACAAGAAACAATGTCCAATAACTACAAATCAACTAAAGAGCATAACTAAAAGCATGAGTGGACTATAATGGCACGGTAGCGGAGTAACCCTGGATGCGGGAAAGCATACTCCACAAACTCGCAGCTCCCAGTGAGCTAACTCCAACTTAAATACATGGTCTAATCACAGTGCCTCATGTGAAGCAGCTGTGACCGGTGACAGGTGTCAGAGATGAAACCGCTGGGAGTGGTGGCCAAGCCACACGCTTCTTGGCCATGGTCCAGCCTTGCACATGACAGAAACCCTACTTTTAAACTCGATCCATATCTTGAAACCTTACTTTGAAAAGCCAACACCATCTTGAAATCCCAATTTAAAACACCTGACCCTCATTTGAAAACCTACACCGTCTTGGTATTCTTGTATAAAACCTTAAAACTGACTTGAAACCAGATTTTTAACCCTTGCATGAAATCTGACATTTACCGTTGAGTGAAATCATAAACCAGGGAAGAACCCTGTGTTTCAAACCTTCACCCTGTTTTTCAAATCTTAGGCCTTGTTCAAATCCCTAAAGCAGATTTAAAACCCTAATTTGGAACCCCAGCGGAATTTGATAAACCAGTCATGTGGAAAATATTAACACTAACTTGAAACTATTATTCATCATCACCCTTGTTGTAAAACCAAAGCCAACTTTAAAATCCTGACTTTGACATTGACGAATGGTACTTAGCTTAGGTGTGTATATATACATCCATCCATCCAATTTCTTCGCTGCTTATCCTCACGAGGGTCGCCGGGAGTGCTGGAGCCTATCCCAGCTCTCAACGGGCAGGAGGCAGGGAACTGGTTGCCAGCCAATTGCAGGGCACATGGAGACAAACAGCCGCATTCACAATCATGCCTAGGGGCAATTTAGAGTGTCCAATTAATGTTGCATGTTTTTGGAATGTGGGAGGAAACTGGAGTGCCCGGAGAAAACCCACACAGGCACAGGGGGAAATTGCAAACTCCACACAGGCGGGGCTGGGATTGAAGCCGGGACCTCAGAACTGTTAGGCCAACGCTCTACCAGCTGCGTCACCGTGCCGCCTGTATATATACATAATTTTTATTTTTATTTTTTTTTTTTTGGGGGGGGGGGTGAATTTAACATGAGCCTTCCAATCTATCTGGTTTTGCTTTCATGTAGTCAGCAAACATTTATGGCAAAAGAAGAACACGTCCATTTTCACTTCTTTCCATTGTCTCATTTCAATGTTTAAATCCAAACATTCATGAAAAATATCTTTTACTCCCCACAACACAATTATACAATGCATTATGGCTGACGCAGCCACGGAACCACAGATGGACATTAGCATAGATAATGCTTCATTATGCTAATTCCTTTGCAATCATTTTAGCCCACTGACAACATGTTACGCCTAATGAATATTTAAAGCTGTGGCGGCGTTCATTCTCGTTATTTAGTCGTCACACTCGTCATTGTGTAGATTAGAAGGTCACATGTTCAAACCTTTTTAATTGGGTGTATCCTGCCTCTCGCCCAATTAACAGGGGTGTCAAACTCATTTTAGTTCAGATGCCAAATCTACCCCAATTTGATCTCAAGTTGGCCTGACCAGTGGATTCATGGATTCATATTGCACATTGTTTTGTTGCAGATAATTACGAGTACAATGTGAAAATATTCACATTGACCGATTATCGTTGCAAATGTTCCTGCAAATCATGGCGGCAATCTGAAATGTCCTCATGTCACAAGTTATTACTTGTAAACAAACAACTTCATCCATCCATTTTCTGACCCGCTTGTCCTCACAAGGGTCGCAGGAATGCTGGAGGCTATTCCCAACTATCTTTGGGAAGGAGGCGGAATACACCCTGAACTGGTTGCCAGCCAATCGTAGGGCACATAGAGACGGACAACAGTCGCATTCACAATCACATCTAGGGGCAATGTAGATTCTCCAATTAATTCATGTTTTTTGGATGTGAGAGGAAACCAAAATGCCCGGAAAAAACCCTGGCAGGCACGGGGAGAAGATGCAAACTCCACACGGGCAGAGCCAGGAATTGAACCCACGGGGCTCCAGAATTGTGAGGCCAACGCCTAAACCATGCTAAACCGTGCTGTCCAAAACAATTTCCATCCATTCATTTTCTTAGCCGCTTATCGTCATAAGGGTCACGGGAGTGCTGGAGCCTATCCAAGCCTTCATTGGGCAGGAGGAAGGGTACACCCTGAACAGGTTGTCACCCAATTGCAGGGCACATAGAGACAGACAGCTGCACTCACAATCACACCTGGGGGCAATTTAGAGTCTCCAATTAATGTTGCATGTTTTTGGGATCTGGGAGGAAACTGGAGTGCCTGGAGAAAACCCACACAGGCACAGGGAGAAATTGCAAACTCCACACAGGCGGGGCCGGGATTGAACCTGGGACCTCAGAACTGTGAGGCCAACACTTTCCAGTTGATCACCCGTACTACCCCAAAACAACTTATGAGCTCCAAATTATTTTAAACCTCCTTATCTTTCTCCATCCATATGGAAGCAACCCCAACAGACCCATTGCACTTTTTATAAAGTTGGAACTTTTCAGACATAGGGTGAATTTATCCACAAACTTTCTAAATGTATACTTAAAAACACGTGCAATTTGTGGCAGTGCAATGGAAGTTATCCACTGACATTTTGCAATATTCAGTGACTTTAAACATTTTCACAAAATTGACTCTTCACTGTGCGAGGTCGTCACAGCATGTTATATGAAGTAGGCTAATTTTACTCGGCGGCATGGTGGATAAACTTGTAAAAGCGTTGGCCTCAAAGTTCTGAGCACCCGGGTTCGACCCTGGCCCTGCCTGTGTGGAGTTTGCATGTTCTCCCCGTGCCTGCGTGGGTTTTCTCTGGGCACTCCGATTTCCTCCCACATCCCAAAAACATGCAACATTAATTGGACACTCTAAATTGCCCCTAGGTGTGTTTGTGAGTGTGCCTTTGTCTCTATGTGCCCTGCGATTGGGTGGCAACCAGTTCAGGGTGCACCCCGCCTACTGCCCGTTGACAGCTGGGATAGGCTACAGCACTCCCTGCGACCCTCGAGATGATAAGTGGCAAATAAAACGGAGGGATTATTTTACTACTGAAACTTTGCATTACTTACCCTTCACAAGAGCATCAATATCAGGTGTCCAATCTTGAGTAGCAGAAAATTCCAGAATGTAATTGAAGTGGTAATTGGTCAATAACACAATCTTCAGTGGACAAAATTAGCAACAATACTGGTAGCTACTTTTACTATAAAATTCACATTTCCTCTGTCCTTACTGGCAGGATTGACCCACTGACAGAACAGATTGAGCCAGCAGGCCGTATGTTTGACATGCTGGGTACAGAAGATGGATGGATGAATGGATGGCTAACTTTTCCAAGAAAAGCAAACACATTCCAGCGTTGATGGACAGTGATAGCGCTCCCTGTCACTAGAGGGCAAGAAACGGGATCCTTTCTGGAACACAGATCAACCACTGGCATTTTTTTTCCGGATAATGCATCCATCTCTCCATTTCCATTAACTAATATTTCAATACAACAATACATGTAGCCATGTCTTGGAGGAAAAAAAAAAACAACTTTACTTATTCTGGTAAGGCAATGGAGAACAGATTCTAATTTGCAACACCAACGTAGCAGCAGGCAGTAGAGTTAAAAAAAAAAAAGCAAGATGAAAGCTAATACAAATACATAGAAAACAAACTATACAGTGTCATACACTTACATAATACTGTACATCATAGTGCATGGGAAATAAAAACTTCACAGCAGGCAAAAAATGGGAGTAGGGATAGCACTAGCTTTTTAAAAATAATAGTGGGATCATTGAGATGAGTTAATTTGTTGGAGTCATTCAAAAGATTGACCACAATGGTTTTGGGAAAAGGTTAATAAAATCGTTGTGTGGACGGTGGCATGCATGATGAGCAGCTTTATCCTCCGCAAAAAATACATATTGTTGCAGGTTGGTTAAGACCATCTTCATGTTGCACAATCAAATCTAAGTGTATTGTTTGCATTATACTGCCCCTAGTGGCCAAGATGCACACAACAGAATGAGGCCCATTGAAATCAAGCCCTAATTCATTATGCGAAACTAATTAATTACATTTTATTTTATTGTTACTACTGTCTTTTTATAACAACACTATAGCATTATATTTGTAAAAAGGCAGCAAACCTTTTTTGGCTGTTGGTTTTGGGGACTAGGAACGGATTAATGGCACTTCCATTCATTCCGATGGAGGAAAGATAATTTGACTGTTTTGAATAACAGGAACCAACAAGTTAAACTTCAAGGCTCCCCTGTACACTGTAAAGATTTATTTCTTTTGGCTCCTAGAATTTGTCAGTATTAACATATTTTCAAGGGAATTGATTGAAACTTCAAAGTGTGCGCTGCTCTAATGGTCCATCAGGCTTTGAATTAAATACCGAATGGTATCAGGTGGTATCGACCACAAACTACTGTGCCATTCCCTTTGACTTCATTTAGTCTGTCTTGCTGGAATGTTCTCTCTCGTTCTCTTACACGCTCGCACACACATAGATTATGTCGCGGCTGCTCTTTTTTTTATTGCAGAGTGCGGGGTTAAGTTTCAAGCGTGTCAGTAATGCACTGGAGTGGAGCGCGGAGACGATGAGGCTGATGGCTAACACGATTACTTTAATGCTTCTCCGCGTGGTGGGAAACCAGATTAAAATTTGCCCTTTTACATGGTGGACGAACGAGCACGCCACGTAATCCATCTTGATCTCATTAGGAGGGCAGGGCTGTTGTGTTTTTTTCCCCCCCTTTTCACTAAAATGCTCCTTAAGATGCTGCCGCAGGAATGCAGAGAAGCTGTTTTGGTTGCAGACGCATCCTAATTTTCTGCTGACTCAGGGTCGTGGGGGCTGGCCACATATTCTATTTCTTTCCACATTTAAGAGGGAAATGTTAAAAAAAAAGTGGGGGTCTAGTATCACGGTCAAGGCGATGCGACATTCCATTTTTTTCCACAATGAGTCTATGTAATTCACTTAATAATTATAATTTCAAAAATCACATTTGTTTTGTAAAACTAACATAGTCGTCAATTGGCATATTGCGGTTCACTTTTTGTGGTTTCACTGTAAAGTCGATTTTCGAATCGCATATATATAATTTTACATACCGGATTCTTCACTAGCTTGCAGGATTTAAGGGTGAGATCATTTTTCCACATGGACTTACGTTACTGCAGACTCATGAAGCCACAAGGGTGGGGGAAAAAGAGGAAGAAGGAGGCGAAGGAGGAAAAAGAGGAAACTGTGTAAAAGATTAGAAAGTCCAGAGTTTGGGATCATTTCACATTTCAGAAAAAGAAGGTAAGGTGAAATGTGTTTACTGGAAAGCAGAACTGGTTTACACGATATTGATAAAAACAGTTGGTAACAAAATTGACAGAAGAACAACAACAACAACCACATCTGACAAGTAGTCACCACGTAGTGACTGGCTAACTAGCAGCTTAGCCAGTAAACAGCAAGTCAACCCTTCTCTTTATTTGCTGAAAGCGCTGACGTGGATGACACTTGTTTCATTGTTAGAAATATCAGCATCTGGAGTATATTACAGATTTTTCTCTATTGCCGGGGGTTTACCAGGTTTACCATTTTAATCAAATCAATCATCAAATCATTTTATTCCCTTCCTCCTTCCTTTTCAATGATTTCCAACTTCAGCTGTTTTGGGACATTTGCCCGCGGCTGACTGGCATCCACTTCAGGGTGTAGTCCGCCTTTCGCCCACAGTTACCTGGAATAGGCTACAGCACTCCCATGACCTAAGCGCCTGGGAAAATAGATGAATGAATGGATGCGCTCCAGTCTCAGGTCTCTATGTTGTAACTATAGCATATCTACTCTTTAGCACGGTAGCATTAAAAAAATATGTTTTTGTAAATGTAGTAATCATACCCAGTCATTTTAAATAAATAAAGTTTATTTGTGTGATAGGAGAATAGTTTTCAGCTTTTACATTCTCACATCTGATATTTCATTGCCTCACTGGCCCATTGCTCTCCATGTAAAGTACCCTGGGAGAACTTCTGTTGTGAATTGGCTCTATACAAATGGATTTTCACTGGGTTGAACAGAATTTTTGGGCCAGCGGTATGATCCATTCAAGGAAGGTTTGTGTCAGGGACAGGAGAGGGAGGATCAAGTTTCACTACAGCGTGAAGAGTTGTGATCTCTGCGCTGTTTACATAACATTCAACAGCCTGGCAGTGTTTGGTATGATAGGGGGCGCCATCTCATAGTCTATAGCAAAGGTTTGTGTGTCGGGTGGGGGAAGGCGGGAGGGTCCTCACTTCCTATGGTCCACTTTTAGTTTTTGCATGAAACTTGAGCACAACGAGCTGTGATTTATTTCTGCTTCAGTTTTTATTCCAGGATTCAGCATCACAACCCAACGCCCCAAAAAAAAATAAAGATCTTTTTTCCCAACATTGGCCAAAATCCAGCAGCCCTGCCGAGGCTGAAGCGTTGAACCGGAGCTTCCAGGATGTGCTCAGCCCCCAGCGTAAAACCATAAAGACCTCATGTAAAATAAACGTTGGAAAGAGAGTGTTTACGAGTGCGCTGGCTTTTGGCTCACAGCGTTTACGTTCATCTATTACTGAACAACTTTAGCGAAAGTAATTGAAAAAGAAATGGTCCCATCCACGATCCAGGGGTTAGAATTGGAAGTGAGGAAAATAGAGTTGGACCAAAGTATTGCAGTACATACAGGAAGTGTGAAAAACAAGAACCTGGACAATAGTATCGGGACACATTGCGAGTGACCAGCCAAAAAAAATGTGGTCAAAAGACACCCACAAAAAAGGAAGCAGGAGAAAGATGATCATAAGTTTGGTTACATCTCTCAGAGGTTAAAAAAAATGAAGAGAAAGTCACATTTGGACAGGTCTACTACAGCAGGGGTACCCAGACTTTTTTACCCCAAGATCTACTTTTCAAACAGCCAGCCTACCGACGATGATGAGGCGGCAGGGGGGGTTGATGATGTTCCCAATGCTATGTTACTAATGTTATGTTATATATTATACGATATAAATATATATGTATATTTAAAATACAGAATTTGCTTTTTGTGCATTGTATTGGCTGTACTTTCATCCTGGATCAGGCTGTGCCAGGGTGGAATTTTAAAATTACACACCATCTCATCCTGCACTTTCTACTTTGGCTTCAGATCAGACCTTTCCCACTTGGAATAGAGAAAATCTCATCAAGTTTAACCACTTTTTCTTCAACTATTCACATACTCCGACAGTCATTGCATCTTAAAACAACACTATTTCTTTTTTAACGTTCTTCATTAATATCGAAAGTAAACCTAAGCAGCATGTCTAGCTCGTCTTTGCTCTACGTTGCCCAGACTGTGTTGTGAACTAAAGCAGCAGTGGTGGACGCTGTCATTATAAAACACATTGATGGGCTGCGTAAGCGACGCATTGAGGACCCCTAACCTACAGGAACTGAAAAGTAGAGAAAATTGGTGTTAAGTACTGGGGCACCTACAGAAAGCAAAACCCTGGACAAAAGAATTGGGACACTTAGAAGAAGTGAAATGTTGAGAAAAAAACCTGTACACTATATAGATTTGGGGAGGAAAATGGAAAAAAAAGGTGACAACAGTATTGGAATTGCGATTGACTAAAACAGTCATAAATTTTGGTAAGTTAAAAAGTAATGAAAAATAAAAAATAAATCAATTGGATTTTGGACAAAATTATTGGGACATATACAGGAAGTGAAACGGCAAGAAAGTGTGGATTTAGAAAAAAAAAATCAAATATAAATGTGTGGGGGAAAGAAATTGAGACACCTACAGGAAGTTGATAAAATGTTGACAAAATTATTGGGACACTTCCAGGGTTGAAAAGTAAAGAAATATTCCATTTGAAGAAAAGTATTGGGATACCTACACACTGTTAACAAACTTTACGGAACCTACTCCTCCTTTGGGACTACATGTAGCAAAAATGCCGAAGTGAGGCAAAGAAAAAACAAAACTGGAAAGGCAGTGCAAGTGACAAACTCCAAAGATAGAAGTTCCCTAGGTAGTTAAATTTTGGTAAATATTGAATGGACTGCATTTATATCGTGCTTTATCTAAAACCTCACAATGCCCAAAGCGCTTTACAAAGACTCATATTCACTCATTCATACGTGCATTCATCAACCAATTATAGTACAACTCCTGTCAGATGAAGTCATATTCCACAATGGATTCAGTTCACTCAGGTGCATTGCATACAGTACGGAAAAATTAAGCGGTATCCATGGTAACAGCGTGTCACCTTGGTATTTTTACTTGTGGGATTTCACTATTCATCACGCCGCTATTCAAACAGCGTCAGGCATGGACGTCTTCTCGCCGTGAGCGTCCATACACTCCAACACGGTCAAATATCTCATTCGTCTGCCACCAAATAATTTTCAAGATTTCTGGTGTGACGTGTTTTTATGGCTCAAAGGACAAGAACTTAGCTAGTTTATTGGAGGTCAAGGAGCTCTTGATGCATTCAGGCGTAAGACATGCGACTAATTGAGAGACCCAGCAGACGTTGATGAGTTTAACCGTGACATTTGGCAGTTTAACTCGAGCTACAGATTAACTACAAATTGGTAAACGCGTTAAAAAGTGACGTAAATTCGGATGGGCTGATATGTTTGATGGATTATTTCATTTTTTATTTTTTCATTTCCTAAAACCAATGACAACCACATTTGATGTAGCTTACTGTTAGATAAATACTTCTTTGGACTTTGAAAATCCACGTAGTCTAATGCGTTTTTATTACATAGTCATATATATATATATATATATAAATTCTGTTCCTATGTAGGGGGAGGAAAAAGTCACTTTGTTCTAGTTTTTCTCGTGTCGTATTGCTTTGCTGTGATACAAAACACAATGTCGGTCTGGAGAGGGTTAAAGCAGTTGCATTAGACAGAAGATAACTAAATGGCTGTTCATGTTTGAATAAAGGACCTAGATTATAAAAACTGTTTCGCACTGCTTACCAGCCACCAACCTGTTTGGTATTCCAACTGTCTCCTTGCATGCATATTTTTATTAAATTGTTGCTCTTTCCTTTTCTCACAGTGCTTCTCTGGTCTCTTGTCTACTAAAAGGTTTAGATTTTTTCCCGTGACAGTTTTTATCTTCAGCTGATTTATTGACACAAAAAAAGTAGACTTGGATTCGAGAATTGCCATTAAACTTTGAAAACACTAAATTGGATGTAAGATGTATTGTTTTTTTTTTCTTTTCATTTTTTTTACATGAATGATATTTTTCACATTCGTGAAACCATTCTGAACAGGCAAAAGATGGAAGTGGGCCTTCAAATATTTCCGTTTTGGATGTAATAAAAGCGATTGGATGGTGGCTGTGTGAAGGGGAACAACAGAAAGTCGGGAGAGAATAATTTCTACTGGCCTGTCGTGTTGAAAGCCATTGTCACTGTCCAACACCTATTTCGAGTCATGCCAGATGATAACTTTAACATCATCTTATTATCAGATTGATGATTTTACACAAACACAGGAATGTCCCGAACATCACCGGGTCTGTGTAAAAGTCACAACTGAAAAACTGCTACTTGTATTACATCTCGGATCTGGCCAATTTTCCGGAAACTTCTCGTAACGTACGACCTTGGTCAGCGCTAATTATGTGAATAAGGACCAGTTTCCCACACCCTCCACGTTCAAACCCAAACCAGGACTGTCGTCGCAGTTCCCTGGGAGACATTTAATGAGGCAGCAAACTGGAGAAAGAAGCAATCAGAACAGTGGATGAACCTCCAGGGACAGGACCCGCTTCGCTGAAAAATGTTGCGTGCATGCTCAGATTCTGAATATAGTTGCCGATCAATGCGGTCGACGAGGACAGCAAGTGGATATGTCTTTGCGGGCCTGTAAGACAACCAGAGAAGACTGTGCCAGTAAAGCAAACTGAACACATGTAGAAGTCTAGATCCGTGTGTGTATAAGCAAGACTAAAGCACCACTATTGACTGTGACATTTTCATCTTTTTTTTTTTCGTGACGCTGCAGGAAACTTGGAGCGGATCCATCTTCTATTTTGGGTAGAAACACAAAAGGCTCGCTTCTAAAATGTCACCGTGACTTATTGAAGACAAAACGTTCCTGTTACGAAAGCCTTTGAGTTATTGCTAGTTATAAAGAATGAAACAGGAGCCTAAAGTATTTTACCCCCCAACACCAATTTGACCAATCAACATGTAATTAGGTGGGACTGTCTATAATGACAGGCCACATGCAAAAGTCTCATGAACCCATGACCTCAGTTGAACAGGAAGTCATGAATTTTCATTTGAAGTAGCCATTCTGTGGTAAATTCCAGAGGTTACGATTTAGAAACAGAATTTCCACACAAACTAGTTTCACAGATCATCACAAAATTGGGTGGAAATATCTATCAAAATATGACTCATAAAAAATTCTCAAGGACCCGTGTCAGAAATTGAAACGGAAATTCTTTGAAGCACCTGATTGGCACTCAGTCACTGTCATTGCAAAGTTTGCAAAAAATTGCCCCAGACGCCAGGATAACAGACCAACGTGAAATTGGGTGGACATTTGTTATGGTGTGACTCTAAAATGTCTCAAGGAGCAATGCCCCAATTTTATTTTTTTGGGGTGCATTCCAGAGCTCATTCGTTGAACACCTTGGGGATTTGTGCTAAATGATCCTTGGTTAGAAAGGGGTAGCCTAGACAGATGGATGATTGTAGATGTGTACAGCAATGGACTTTAGGTGGCGCATAGTGTCAAATCATATGGTGGATTCACCCAGCTTTAATTCAGAAGTATATTATTGATTCTATGATGTATTTTCATGAGGAGAATCATAATATCATGATTAAAAAAATAAATAATGACACTGCAGGAAACTTGGAGCATGACCATCTTCTATTTTGGGTCGAAACACAAAAGTCTCTCTTCTGAAATGTCACGGCGACACCGAACATAAAACACTCGAGTTCGCAAAGCCCGTGAGTTGTTACTCGTTATTATGAACATAACTGGGCCCTTTGTGAATGACATTGTCTTGTCAAGCATACCCTGAAATGCCATTTTCATGGGTACACCTTGTGAGTGTCAGACCTAAACCTTTGTCCTTAGAATTCTTTGTGGCTTCAACTTGGCATGGTGCTTGAAACATTTCTCTGGCTTCTGGTCTGCGGAGTCCATTAAACCTTGTTTACACCAGACGTGTTTCAGTTAAAAAAAAAAAAAAAAAAGCTTCCAAGTGGCGCATAGCGTCATGGCAAGGAAAAGACAAAAAAGAGTGAGGAATTGGATAGATACACTGAATCAGAACAGGGGCTTTAGACTTGCTGTGCAGATTAAGAAATGGGCTTTCCAAGTCGGGTTTCAAGAAACAGGGTTTTAAGATGGGTCATGTCTGAGTCAAAGGTTTAAGTAAGGCTTTCTTGACACCAAAACAATTGGGTAAAAACATTTAGCTTAGTTTGAAAAGCCCCTTGGAAATTAAAAAAGAATAATTGGCACGGTGGATCAACTGGTAAAAGCGTTGGTCTCACAGTTCTGAGGTCCTGTGTTTAATCCTGGCCCCGCATGCATGGGTTTTCACTCCGGTTTCCTCCCACATCCCAAAAACATGCAACATTAATTGGACATCCTAAGTTGCTCTCTGCTCATTTTTTTTGTATAGACATTGACGTGAATATTACAATATGTATTTTTCATAAAAATATCTATTTTAAAATGTATATTTAGCTGTCAGTGGCACTTTAACATCACAATGACTAGGGACAAAATTCATATAAATGTTGTCTCACAGTATCACACACTAAGTTTGGGCCTCATCGATGGGTATGCAAAGGAATCAACATGATATCGTACTGTTTTTTTTCTCTAGGTTTATTTTTGTTTTGAAAATTTGCGGCGTCTTGCGAAGGTACTTTTCATCCCAAAATGCAGATTTCTAGTGTGATCCCTTCAAAATAAAAGGCTACAAGTTTAAAACAGGAACTCAAGTTTAAACTTGCACATATAAACCGTTTGATGTGATAAAACAGTTGCAAATAACAAAGCTATATTTTACCTTTACCTAAAACATGAATTAATGAACATACCCTATTTGGTTCGTTCCAAACACATCCTTTGATAATGGTTATATAGACCCCCAATTCAAATTTTCATTTTAGTCATTGGTGCTAAGAAAACATCCATCCATCCATCCATCCATCCATTTTCTTAGGCCCTTATCCTTACAAGGGTTGCGGGGAGTGGTGGAGTCTATCTCAGCTGTCAACGGGCAGGAGGCAGGGGTAGACCCTGAGCTGGTTTCAAGCCAATCACAGGGCACATCCAGACATACAGTCACACTCACAATCACACCTAGGTGCAATTTAGAGTCTCCAATTAATGTTGCATGTTTTTGTGATGTGGGAGGATGTAGGATGCCCGGAGGAAACCCACGCAGGCATGGGAGATTATACAAACTCCACACAGGCGAGTCCGGGATTTAACCTGGGACCTTAGAACTGTGAGGCCAATGCTTTCCAGCTGAGCCACTGTGCCGCCGCTAAGAAATTTCTAAGAAGTTTCTAATTTAGACACCCTTAATTTAAACCATGCAAACATTTTTCGACCTAACCCCTAAAAGATTCAGAATCAAGAATCCTTTGCAACCAGAACAGAAATGGAGAACCGTAATCGGGACTGGACTCACTCAAATTCAAATGATGCCCAACCCTAATCGTATCAGGATGCGCAAAAAAGTCTCAATGTCCCACGCTTGAAATTCAGGCATTTGGATTCGAGGCAGACATTTTGGGGCATATACGTTGATGAACTCATGCTAAAATGCTAAATCAACAGGTTCCCTTTTTTTTTTTTTTTTTTTTTTTTTTACTAGCCCATCTAATGTGGGTGTCAAAAGTTTAAATATCATTTGCAGAATTTTCTGGTGCAAGGGGGGAGCTAATGCTCGCTTTAGTTCAAAGGGGTAATTTCAAAACTATGACATACTCACTTTGGTCAGAATAAATCTACCTTCCATTTTCAAGCTCTTTTATTATCTCGGCCAAAACAACAAAGTTCTATCTTTACCGATTTCCAAATCTGAGCCCCGACAAGACAAAGTGCGTTACAAGTCCCATCATAGACTACTTGAGAAAGGGCGACGGGTTCGCATTATTAGCTGCCGGGCTTGGGGAACAAAGGGCGGAGAATAAAAGGGAGGAGGATAATGAAAAGATCTTTGTATGGGAGGAGATCCTGATCTAATCATGCAGGAAATGAGGCTGCCTCATTTGGACTCATTTACACATCTGCTTTAATAGCGCTCAGCCATCGATTGGCCAGTGAGGAGATGATTCATTTGTTTGCGGTCTGGAGTCTTTGCCTCTTTTCCGAGCTCGACAAATGCTGAGAACTGAGAGTGATTTTCGTGCTAGAAACGAGCCACACTTGCTACTTACATGCAGTTTTATTGATGTGTGGTTGATACTGCAGAAAGTCCTTGTGGAAAAGAAACCTTTTGTGGTAAAGTGTTTTCATTCTGAAGAGACTCATAGATTGACTTTACACTTCAAGTTCAGCTTTTAGGCCTTGTCTAAGGTATTAAACTACGGTTAGGTTTTAAGAATAGGGTTTGACTATTGCGTTAGGGTTTAAAGCAAGATTTACTGGGTTTCAAGACAAAATCAGTTTCTTTTACTCCTTCAAAAAGGACTAAGGGTTTCAAGTTAGGATTTAGAGATTAGATTTGGGTTTCAAATTGGGGTTGCACAACAGAAAAGATTCATACTTTTGAAACGGTATCACAGCAAAAACAAGTAAAATTATTTATTTACAGGTCTACAACTAAGAAACATGCCGTCAAAGATGGTGAGTCACTAGATGGCTAAATTCATGGCTTATTTTTTACATGTTCGTGGTTCACTCCACGAAGTGGGCCATCACACACAAGCTCGACGAGACCTTTTCATACGCTTAACTCCTGAAAAATTAAGTTTGACTAATATATTCGAGGGTTGCGGTAAATAATTGGATTCAAGGTCACAAATTTGAACGTGCAACAGTGAATGTGTTAATATTTCAGGTAATAAGTAATGCTGTGTGATGAAGTTCCCACCCTGAAGAGAGTCATTAGCGCCTCCTACTGACAGAAATGTATAGCTTCAATTACTCTACGGTCCAATTTCTGTCATCCATCCTCACATATTTCGCAAACCATACTCGCAACTTTGATTTTGCATTTGTGTTATGCATGTAAACCCGCTGACATTTTCTGACATTTGTTCTTTTATCCCCCTGTTGAGAAAACATTTTAGTATTAAAAATTCCATTCATGCCTCAGTTGGAAAAAAGTGGTCTTTGAGATGCTTATGAATTTAGATGAAAATAAGCTAAAACTAATTTGCCTCTGGCTGCTTTGAAAACAGATTTCGTCTTCAGGCCTCCCTCACACGTTGACCCCCCCCCCCTTCTTCACAATATTTTAAGAAAGCAAAGTTGCTTTTTGAGTCACAGCGACAAGTCGTCGACTGTGAAGGACATGTCAACACATCGATACTCCTGCTGAGAGATGGACGGATGGATTCTGTGAACTATTTTGTTCCTAGTGAATGAACTCCCATGTTTTTTTTTTCATATGTTCAATGTGAGTCTGTGGATGAGGAAGACACAACCATAAATTGAGGAGGTAATTTGTTCAATTTGAAATAAAATTAAAAATGGGAACAAAAGTCTGTGGGCGTGGTGCAAGGAAGAATGACAAGTACGGTGAGGGTGCACAAATTGTGTGTGTGTGTGTGTGTGTGAACACTGGAGTCAAACGTAAAAATGGAAGTGAGCTGGAAGATTAGAGAAGCGAGGATTCTCAAGGATGTCGGACTCAAGGAAACGAGAGAAACAGGAACAGAAAGCCTCGAAAAGACTTTAGCTGCTCCAGTACTGACTGCAGCAAGGAACAGCGATCCCATTTGCTTCTCAACTTGCTTCTCTGCATGGGATCCAGGACCGGAGTAGAACACGATTGTTCCATCCATCTTCTGTAATGCTTATCCTCACTAGGGTTGTGGCCATGCTGCAGCCCAACCCAGCTGACACTGGGCCAGAAGTGGGGTACAACCTGAACTGGTCCCCAGCCAATCCTAGGGCACATAGAAACAAGCATTGAAACTCACATTCACACTTACAGCAGTGTTCAAAATAATAGCAGTCCAATGTGACTGACCAGATTAATCTATGTTTTCATCCACCCATCCATTTTCTGTACAATTTATCCTCACAAGGGTCGGGGGGAGTGCTGGAACCTATCCCAGCTGTCAACAGGCAGGAGGCAGGGTACACACTGAACTGGGTGCCAGCCAATCACAGGGCACATAGAGACAAACACCCAGACTCACAATCACACCTATGGGCAATTTAGAGTGTCCAATTCATGTTGCATGTTTTTGGGATGTGGGAGGAAACCGGAGTGCCCGGAGAAAACCCATGCAAGCACGGGGAGAACATGCAAACTCCACACATGCGGGCCCAGGATCGAACCCGGGTCCTCAGAGCTGTGAGGCCAACGCTTTACCAGCTGAAAAATTTTCAGACTTTTCAGCTAAAATGATCTGTAATGCCTTACAATGGAAAGCAAAACCAGAGACATGTGGCAGAAAACAGAAGAGAACCATCAAAATCGATCACAGAATAACCAGAATGGCAAAGGCTCAGCAAATTATATGCCCCAGGATGAAAAAAGATCGTCTGGATTTATTTGTAAGTACTGTGACGGTGAGAAGACATCTGTGTGAAGCTAATCTATTTACAAGAATCCCCCGCAAAGTCACTCTGTGGAAAAGACATCCAGAAAAAGCTACAATTTGCCAAAGAACACATCAACTGGCCTAAAGAAAAGTGGAGAAACATTTTGTGGATTGATGAGTGTAAAGCTGTTCTTTTTGGGTCCAGGGGCCGCAGACTGTTTGTGAGATGGCCCCCAAACTCTGAATTGACCCCTCCGTAGAAATTGCGTCATCCGCGTCGCTGACCAATCAGAGGCCAGAGATCTGCATAAATGTTGTCGTCCGCCATTACCTCTGACAAAGTCGCATGGTCCAGTATAGCTTTGTTAGCGTTTTATCACGTATTTGGGTTCCTTAACAATAGATATGGTTAAGAGGTGTAGGCACAGACTTTGTAATAGTGACGACAGGTATCCTGATAGGCTAGTTGGTGGAGTTCAATTCGTCCCCTTTCCAAAACCGAAGACCGAGTACGAAAAATGTCTTCGATGAATCAAACTTTGTGGAAGACTACTACTGTTTAGTCACTCAATGCGAATTGTGACTGACACAGCAAAAGTGTTTCCGGGCAAACACGACAACAGTCAAATTAATGCAAATGGATTTCCAGATGGGGCTTACATGTGTTTTCCTTTCTCAGCAAGCGATCCTGCCGACAGGGTATCGAACGGGAACACTTTTCATCTGGCGGCGCGTTTCAGCCCACGCTTCCAGTATGCAACGGGAAGCAGCTGTTCTGCTGAGTTAGCTCTTACATAACTGCAGAGGGGTGTGGGGGTGGGGGCTTAGAATTCCTCCAGATGTGGCGCAGCTGCTGCCCCCGTCACCCTCTGACTTGCTTTTTTCTTTTCTTTTCTTTTTTTTCTTTTCTTTTTTGAACGTTGGTGAATCATGAAACCCGGATTCACCTGTGAAAATAATCAAAGTTCTTGCATTCAGAGATCAAATAAACATGAGTATGTCCAAAAGGTAGAATCCTGTTGTTGGTTGACATACAGTACAGACTCTAGTTATTACATTGTCAATCACTATTGTACTTAGGTAATTTGGAACTCAATGGACAAACATGACTGCACCCAAATAAAACGTAAAAAGATTACAAGTTTTTTACTTGTGTAAATGACACAATTCTCTCCTCTGTGCTGAAAATAATACAAAAATACAGTAAATTAGTTTCACTAACACATTTGAATCATGTGCAACCGATGTACATTTGAATTAAATAAATACAAAGGTCTTTTCCCCCCCCGTGGGTAAAGGTATTTATCTATGTTTATATAACATGTATAATTATCCCTCTACTCAGTTAACTGTGCAAAAACAAACACACACAGACTTAAAGATGAATCAGAGACAGCTGCTGCTGTTCTTGCTTTATTTATTTCTTGTGTGTGTGTATACGCGTGTAGCTTTGTTTAAATATTAAACTGCACACGTAAAATAAATCTTTAACATCATCAAAAATTTACACTTTGTGTAAACGAGATTAAAAGATGCCCCGGGGGAGGTTTTCTTTTTTTTCCCTCTCTCTCTCTCTCTCTCTCTCTCTCTCTCCATTCTAAAGAATCTCTCAACAAAAGAAACAAGAAGAGAAAAAGGAAAACTTTCAAGGGCACAAGTCAACATTCCACACACACGCACACACATGCACACACACATAAGGAATCTGTACACGAGTGTGTTTAACTAAAATGTAGACTAGTGTTGTTAACTAGATGATAGTTAACTAGATAATGTTAAGTAGAGGCGGCACGGTGACTCAGCTGGTAAAAGCGTTGGCCTCACAGTTCTGAGGTCCTGGGTTCAATCCCGGAGCTGCCTGTTCTCCCCGTGCCTGCGTGGGTTTTCTCCAGGCACTCCGGTTTCCTCCCACATTCCAAAAACATGCAATTGGACACTCTAAATTGCCCCTAGGTGCGATTGTGAGTGTGGCTGTTTGTCTCTATATGCTCTGTGATTGGCTGGCAACCAGTTCTGGGTGTACCCCACCTCCTGCCCCTTGACAGCTGGGATAGGCTCCGGCACTCCCTGCGACCCTTGTGAGGATAAGCGTCAAAGAAAATGGATGCATTGATGGATGGACGGATGTATTAACTAGATAGGAAATACGAATATTAACTGATAAATGAAGGCCGCCACAGAGGACATTTTGTGACATTTCAGAACGCTGCTGGATTTCTCTACAAAATGGAAGGAATAAAAACTGAAAATTGAAATTAATTGACGTTAAATTCTGATGTCACAGTTTGCTGGGGAGATATCCTGGCTTTCAAGGTTAGGCTTTAAGATCGTTTGAATTGGGGTTTCAAACGCCGGTTCTCCTTTAGCGGTAACATTAGTGGTTCAAATTAACGTTGAAAATTTTGAGCCCTGCTTTGGGTTTCAAACAAGAGTAGGGTTTTAATAAATAGTTGTTGAATTCAAGTGACTGCTTCAAGTTAGAAATTATTGTTTTAAGACAGGACTTAGGATTCTCAACTAATGGTGAGGATGTCGAGCTTATGCTAGGATTTCATACAAGGTTTAGGGTGTCAAGGTTGGACTAACGTTTTAATAAGGGACTTGGGCCACAATTAGGATTTGGAATGAACGTTTTCAACGCTGATTCTAATGTCATGTTTGGTATAGGATCTCTTTCGACTTGAGTAACGTAACTATAAGATACAATTTTCAATGGTGAATATTTTTATCCATCCATTTTCTGAGCTGCTTATCCTCACGAGGGTCACAGGAGTACTTGAGTCAAGCCCAGCTGCCACCAGCCATTGTTTCTTCGCAGTGCATTCTGGGAAGTGATGTCAAATGGGGATGTGCCCGACACACGGCGTTTTAAGCACTAGCCACACCAGGGACTCCTGGCTGGGATGATCGCTGTTCAGTTAGTTCAGTGAGAGAAAGTAATGAGGATGAAGATGACGGGTGCGAAGTAACTCCAGCTGGTAATATTTCATGGTGTATGTGTAGCTACTGCTCAAGTGGGCTTTATGTCTGTCGCATCTTTTTGCTCAGCTTTCACTTGTTACATGCAGCTGTTCAAGCTCCCTGTGGGCAAAGAAGAAGAAAAAAAGTATTTCTAAATTGCCCGTAGGTGTAATTGTGAGTGCGACTGTTGTCTGTCCCTATGTGCTCTGTGATTGGCTCGGTCCAATGACAGCTGAGATAGGCTCCAGCACTCCTGCGATCTCTGTGAGGATAAGCGGCTAAGAAAACGAATGGATGATTGTGAACTACTCCTCATGATGTACCTGAATGTTACATTGTACTTTTGTACAATACTCATGATTTGTAAAAATTGTGATGTGACGTCCCTGTGGAGTGCTCGGTAGTAAATCCATAGCCCGCCACTTCATGTATGACATGCGCCATGTATGTTTGACATGTGATGTGTATGTATGGCACATGGCTCTGACAGATGTTTCTGGCACACCACAAAAAATGTGCGTTAAAATGTCAAAAAATGATTAGAAGCTAGAGGACTTGCTCTTTGCAGGTAAACTGCTGTCACAGAGCCCATGAACGCTGCCGAAGGGAACTTCAGAGAGGCCTGACTGGCGGTTGACCTTGGGCAGCCTGAGGCGAAGACCTCGAATCCCATTCGCTGAGCGTAGTTGTGAAGACAATAAACAGATGTCTTGTTTTAAAACATGTCTTTAAAATGACATTTGTCCTGACACTGATTGAATCAGGCTCGCGTGTGCTTCTTGTCAAACGTCTGACGTCGACTGTTTGGTTCTCACTGGCTTCACAAAGATGGATGGGGAGGTGTAATAAACATCTCAGAATGTAGGACAGCTATCAATCAAGAGCCTCACTATTTAAGATTTTTATGGCCTCTGTAGTTGAAGATTGTCAGGAAGACTAATGCTCAACGTTGCCCCCTGCGGCCTGTACAGAAATGACACAATACAAGTCTACTTACTTATTGCATTAATCCTCCAGGTAAATTGTTTACGCCAATGATCCTCAGGAGTGTGATGGCGGTCGCAATGCATCCGCCATGCATCGAGGCGTCGTCATTAATGAGCACATTTAGGATCTTAATTGGCAGATTAGCCCGCAGGCTGAGCTAATACAAAAGTTGCTCATCCCGTCCTGATGATGGAGGGACGGGCGGGCCCGTGATGTGTGGGGACCCTGGTCGGGATGTTTGATGGGAGGCAAAGTTTGCCCATTACGATGTAAGCTCATTTAGAGTTGATCCAAAGAAAAAGAAGATACTGCTGTGAACTTTTCACCTCCTTTAAGACATCACTCAAAAGGAAAACACAAATCCTCACAATAATACCCTCTTTGTGACAATATTCACGAGATTGTTTCCCAACGCCAAATGTTGAACATTGTTCTTTACCATTTATAATGGGGGTGTCAAAATTATTTCCACATTGTAGTTACGGTTTCCCTCACTGGGCTGTTGACTGTGACGCCATAAAAATCAATCCCCTCATCATATTTAAGCAAAAAAATGTATGAGTTTTGGAATCAGACATCAAGGGTTCTTCAACTATTGTTTCATGTTATAATATATGACAATTTGACGTTTTAGTACAGAATTCCACAAGAATCATGGAAGTAGACATATGATTTGCTTTCGCGGGCCACATAAAGTCACGTGGTGGGCTGGATCTGGCCCGCGGGCCTTGACTTTGACACACAGGATTTACAGCTTCCACATGTTGCTTTCAATGACTTTGTACAATTCTCAACCCTAAATATTTACGGTTGGAAGCTGTAATGTCAAATCCAATTGGAGCCCGCTCTGATCCAGATGGCACAGCTCATCAAAGCGCGTCAACAGGATTGAGTCGGGCACCACATTTTTATCTCATCTGCCGCTCAGTTTTTTCCTCTGTGCTCGTGAAACAACTTTGTCACTTTTTTTCTCTCCTTTTCAGCTTTCAAACCGGCGGCTTCCCGGGTGCGTCCGCATTTCATCAGTTCAGCTGCGAAGAAAGCCTCCTAAAGTGGATGAAAATGAAAAATGAAATCCGGGGACAGCGTGTGTGTGCGTGCGTGTGTGTGTCGGGAGGCAGCGGGCCGTGCGACATCCTCCCGACAGCTCGCTCGCTGCTCGTGACGAGAGCAGAATGTGAAAAGAAAAACAGACTTTAGCGACCGTTATTGTGCGCACAAAGAGAAACGTGTTGCTGCCGCCGTTGTTGTTTTTGGAACAAAAGTCACGTTGCTGATAACATGAATGCAAATCAAATGGGCTCTTTTGTTTTCCACGCATTTATTAAAAAGTGACTGCTTTGCGAGGGACATGATTTGGATTCAAATAACGAGACTATATTTTCATTATTGTTGTTTATTTCGCTTTAGATGCAACTAACAAGTGTGATACTTTGCTGTTGTCATTATTCTTAGTCAGTGCTCCAAAACATCGTGGTGGAAATTTACATTTGGTAGGGGATATGCGAGTCCCCAAAAATGGTTCCTCCAGCACCGCGTGGGGTTCTCGAAAAATGGTTTGACTCACTGGAGAAAACCAATTAGTAACTCCACTCGGCATGTTGTGGAAAATTCAGCTCCCAAAATCAGTTTCACTTGCCAAAATAAAATTTGGCATGTCTATCATGAGTAGGAAAAAAAAAAGTCTCAGCAACATACATTGTGAAAGGCACAGAAAGTGCAGCATTTTGTTTTTTTAGGGACACTTTGAACATGAGTAACGAAACCACCATATTTGTAATCATTTAAAAAATTCAGGCCTCAAAACCGTAGCAACATGAAATTTGGTAATCGCATCTATCATGTGAAGACCCACCAAAAATGTCTCTAAAAGCAATGCCTGAAAGGACAAAGGAAGTTACAAAGGAAATGACCCTTTAGGGACCCCATGGGACATTGCCATTTGATGAGATTTAACACTTCCAATGGTTACATTTTTTTTTTCTTTCAGGTAGGACCTTAACCATTTAAAGACGATTCTATACATATTTCCAAATGCTGTACTCAAGTACTTCAGAATAATATGACTCAAGTAAAAGTGAAAAGCAACCCTCCAAATGAGTGAGAAAGTAGTAAAGTACAGTACTAAAAAATCCTCAAGTATTGAGTAACTAGTGGATTTATTTTTCAGATAGGAGCATGAATGTTAAAAAAATAAAAATAAATAATGATAAAAGATGAATGTGCAAATTCAAAAATTCTTGAACAACATCACTGAAACCAAAACAGAAATAAAATGTCAATAACAAACAATTTTTGTGAAATAAATTAAAGCAAATTCAGCTCCAAGAAATGGTGTCACACTATTGTCTGTAATTTCACCAGGCAGATTACAAAAACAGGAACGAGGCTGCCTTGGATATAAAAAGTATACACACTGTTAATTTTCTGTCCTACTTAACCTCTCTAGGCTTATGGGTGTGCCGTAACCCATCCCAGCTATCTTT
This sequence comes from Syngnathoides biaculeatus, assembly GCF_019802595.1. Classification (NCBI taxonomy): domain Eukaryota; kingdom Metazoa; phylum Chordata; class Actinopteri; order Syngnathiformes; family Syngnathidae; genus Syngnathoides; species Syngnathoides biaculeatus. The sequence continues at coordinate 17,378,951 of NC_084652.1, read as the reverse complement.
GGGCAATAGGCATGGTACACCCTGAACTGGGCCGCCAGCCAATCGCTTATGAGCAACAATCATTTGCACACACAGGCACACATACGTGTCGTTTCGAGTCTTCACTTAACTTACCATGCATGTTGATGGGATGTGGGAGGAAACTGGAGTACCCGGAGAAAAGCCACACAGGCCAAGGGAGAACAGAAACTACACAGGTGAGGCCAGATTTGAACCCAGGTCCTCAGAACTGTGAGGTAGATGCGCCAACCAGTCGCCCACCGTACTGCCTGTAAAAGATTTTGACCAAATGATTTCAATTTTTTTCTACGTTAATGTGACCTAGAATTTGTATAACTTTATTTTTGTGGGTTTTTTTTGTTTTTTTTTTTTTTGAGAGGGGAGGTGAAAATAAACAACTGAAATGAAATTGATAGTTATTGACTTGGACTTGACGCTTGCTGCCTTTTTGGCCAAATCACTGTTGCAAAAGCGGTGTGTAGTTTTAACTGGTCTTTAACCTGGTTAAATAAAATAAAAGTAAAGCGGGTAACATGAATGCACACCCTCTTATAACTAAAATGTGGGGTTGTTCAGGCATAAGAGATCACATTCAAACTCATGTTCAACTGGGGTCACAAATGCCACCATTTCAATTTTTGAGTGAAAAAAACTCACATGCATAGAAACAGTATTTGATTTATCCACTTAAACGATTAAATGAAGAAGCCGTTTTACTGACCAGTACTGACAAGTGTGTGTGCGTGTGTGTGTGAATGCAATAATAACACAAGTGTGGGTGCATAGTTTTAGCACACACATTTTTATCATATGTGTGTGCTGAAATGAATAGAACAGTACGTGTACATGCATAGGTTTACATATGGTTATATACAGTATGTGCAAGTGTAGGCATGAATGAGATTGCTCCTCTTACCAGTAGATACAAGCAGAATGAATACAAATGATAAGGAGTTTAAAAAAATTGTAAAAAAAATCCTCAGCATGGCCAGTCACACATACTTGCGCACAATTTTGATGTCATGATCAATGCAATAAGTCCTTGTTCATGATAACTCCAATGATTCTCAACCGCTAATGTTCCATGAGAGCTCCTTTCGTGTGCCGCAGGAAACGATTTAATTTCACTTCTTTGCTCAAAATAGTATTCACAACAGGCGGCACGGTGGCGCAGCTGGAAAGTATTGGCCTCAGAATTCTGAGAACCCAGGTTCAATCCCGACCCGCCTGTGTGGAGTTTGCATGATCTCCCCGTGCCTGTGTGGCACTCCGGTTTCCTTCCACATCCCGAAACATGCAACATTGATTGGAGATGCTAAATTGTCCCCCGGTGTGACTGTGAGTGTGACTGTTTGTCTGGATGTGCCCTGCGATTGGCTGGCAACCACCTCAGGGTCTACCCCCGCCTCCTGCCCGTTGACAGCTGAGATAGACTCCAGCACTCCCCGCATCACTTGTAAGGATAAGGGCCCAAGAAAATGGATGGATGGATGTTTTCTTAGCACCAATGACTAAAATGAAAATTTGACTCAGGGGTCTATATAACCATTATCAAAGGATGTGCTTGGAATTGGTGCCCTGTGATTGGCTGCCAACCAGTTCAGGGTGTACCCCGCCTCCTCCCCATTTACAGCTAGGATAGGCTCCAGCAATCCCCACGACCCTTGTGAGGATAGTGGCTAAGAAAATAGATGGATAGATTATTTACAACAAATAATGTATCATTGTTCATCTAGCTTTGGCAGCACTTTTAAAGACAGACAGAACAAATAAATGCTCACCTATTTGATGGCACAAAGTGGATGATGACTTGTGTATTCACGTTTTGTGACATTTTTGTTTGTTGGTGTGCCGGGAGATTTTTCAAATGTGTTAACTAACGTGGGCGGCACGATGGATCACCTGGTAAACTGTTGGCCTTACAGTTCTGAGGACCCAGGTTCGATCCTGGCCCCGCCTGTGTGGAGTTTGCATGTTCTCCCCGTGCCTGTGTGGGTTTTCTCCCGGCATTCTGGTTTCCTCCCACATCCCAAAAATATGCAGCATTAATTGGACAATCTAAATTGCCCCTCGGTGTGATTGTGAGTGTGAATGGTTGTTCGTCTGAATGTGCCCTGCGATTGGCTGGCAACCAGTTCAGGGTGTACCCTGCCTCCTGCCTGTTGACAGCTGGGATAGGCTCCAGCACTCCCTGCGACCCTCATGAGGATAAGTGGCTGGATGGATGGATGGATGGATAAACTAATGCGCTAAATATAGCTAAATGTGAAACCTAGTTAATGAGCATGTTATGTGCCTTGGTTCAATCATAGTGAGGAATCACTGCCTTACACAATAGAAATAAACAGGACAACTCACAATAAGTCAGAGTAAAACAATTAAATCCACAGCGTGCGCCATCAGACACATGCAATATTATTTGTCTTTAATTAGTGTAACCAATACTCATCTTTTTTTCTGGCAACTTTCACTTTGCACACTAAAACTACTTTGAAAGACTTGAAAGAATTGAAAAAAAGTAAAACAAGCCAACATCACGCTTGATCACGAGCAGTTTACATTTATTGTGATCCATCCAGTTGTCAATCATAACAAACCCCTTGCACAATAGAAATAGAAGGAATGTCTCGAAAAATCCACAAAGTCAAAAAATCTCGGGTCAACCATGTATGATGAATCCGATCGCTGCCTCTCATTCAATGCAACCTTTACCTTGCACAGCAGAAATAAAATCGACTCAGAAAATCCTCACACACACACACACACACACACACACACACACACTAGCCTCTAACCTACTTTGTTGCACTTCAATCCGCAGTTATTGTGTTGATAGGCGCCCAGCTGTGTAATTATACCGGCGTAAATGACAGGTATGCAGCACAAATGTCAGCAGTGCATGTGTCAAACAAGCCCACAGTGTGTGTGTGTTTGTGTGTGCGTGTGCTTGTGTGTGTGTGTTTCATGACAGGGAATGCTGCATGTATGTTATTAATTATGCACTTTTCATTGTGTTTATACTTGTGAGAGAGCAAGTGTGTGTAAGAAAGTCGTTGTTTAAGCAAGCGCATGTGTGTGTTTGAACGTAGGTAAATATGGCCGTGTGTGTGTGTGTATGTGTATCCTGGCATCTGTTGTTTTAATTATGCACCTTTTGTTGTTTTGATCTGCATGATAGTGAATATGTAAATATGGTGTTTGCATGAGGCATTTTATATTGGTCCAGCCTGATCCATATACCTCAATTACTTTACATTTTCATACACATTTTTCCATGTAATCGTTCACTAGTGTGTGCATGACTTGCGTATGTATCAGAATCATCTTTATTCGCCCAGTATGTCAAAAACATGCAAGGAATTTGTCTCCGGTAGTCGGAGCATCTCTCGCACGATATACATCTTTGAGTAGGACAACAAACAGACAGTCAGTAATCGTAATCTGGCAATGACGGAACACTTTTTTGGTTTGTTTTTTTGACAATTGTGCAAAGGATGCAGTGTCCTCTAGCTTTTAGTACAGTTAGAGTGCCTAATAATAGAGTAATAGTTCACTGCAATGACCATTGCGCAAAGGCCGAGACTTCAAGGAATGTATGCAGTTTAAAGATCAAGTGTCATCCCTGTAAACATTCTAAAATAGATAGTGAAATGAAAAATACATATAACATTATTCACTTCAATGTCTACACGAAAAAATTATTATGAGCGGAGAGCACGTCATCCTTGCGCAAAGTTGCGGGAGTCTCATTTGACATCCGAGTGGTCGCCATATTGACTACATTCGCCATTGAAAACATGCTGTGGCCCCTACTGTGGGACATGCCCCTTCAGACATGGAAGCTCTTTTCAAAGAAGAGAACGTCTCACAATCGAGTCAATTGTCCGGGACAATATTATCCTATCGTTTCAAGCCATAATTGTCACTTTGATCACTTCTAACTAACAATAGACTCCCTGACAGTATGTACCGTACTCAGCAACTAGCGATGACAACACCGTAAAGTGGCCCGGCTCGGCACTGTGATAAGCCCCGAAGCTGTGACCGGTGGACGAGCACGGCTTCGACCAGGCTGGCTCATACATACTGCCGCGCCGGCGACAGACTCCCAGAGAGCCTTAGGTGGCGAGCCATCACGGCAGCCTTCGCGGGCAAGCCTGACGTGGAAGCCGTCCGACGCGCACATCGACACATTTAGCACCCCTGTCATATGTATGCGGATTTTTTGTTACATTATGAGAGACGGATTATGTGGTCTGCCCCAAACTATAATTTTTTTTAGTAGCTGTATACACACCTACCTGTCATTTGGAACCCACAAAGCTCTCGTCCTTTGCATCCATGCAATCCATTTTTCACGACAAACCGGGTCTCTTGCAAACTTATGAAGGTTAAATCCATCATCCCGTGTGTTCAAGCAATGTCCAGCAATGTAACGAGCCGGCATTTTGGATAACACGAAGGAACAACGAGCTATCTTCCCTGAGGTAAAACTAATAGAAACAAACAAGTCCACTTGAGGGCGGTCTTGCCATGTACGTCACTTCCTGCTTCTTCTCGAAAACGAATCCCTCGAGAGGATTTTCATGGCGTGTTGGATATTATTTTAGATCAATACAAAAGTCCGTTAATCATCTGACTCCAAATTGTGACCTTACCCGACCACCACTCATCCAACAATTTCCGCGCTCGTTCTGCAAGAGAAGGGACCAGGAAGCCGGCGTTTTCACACGCGAGTGGATTTATTCCTTCAAAACTAGCATAAACACCTGGGTCTCGGGTCCCTCTCAATACAACCCTGTATGTCTCCGTTCCCTCCAGCCGACGTACTCCACATCCGAGTTGCCCAGGACAATTTAAAAGTACAATCTACTAATTCACTATTGGTTATGTGTCTCCTGCAGTTATCCTTAGCGCTCTCTTTGGTCTTTCTTGGTCGGCAGGATGGTGGGCCGACTCCTCCCGCCTGCGGTTGTTGACGTTTTGTTTCTCCCGTCTCCCTCTAGGTCAAGCGTCGTCCCACACCTGATTGTGGTCACAACCAACCGTCGAGAACATTCCGTTCTAGCATGCTATCTGCTGTAATCATTTTCTTGCCACATTCTCACACTGCAACTTTTCATCCACAGACTTTCACACATTAAGCAGTATTGCAAATACATCGCTTTGTTGATTAACTTTTATACATTTCATTTCCTTTATTCCCTCTCATGGCCTCAGCCCACTGAGGCCATACCGCCGACAATTCACACTCCAAACTCCGGAGGGCGAGAGCCGTCTGCTCCTCCCGGGGGTCCTTCTGTGGAAGCATGATGTACTGTCCACCTGGTGGGAGCGGTCCCAGGCTCCGCTCGATTGTCCGGACTGTGAGAGACCTAATACATGGTATACAACAACATCCGCATAGCACCATGATAGCCGCAAACACAGCAATAGAAACTAGCACAGAGCCGATCAAACCTTTGTAGCTTCCAAACATACTCAGCCATTCAGTGTACCAATTGGTATCCACTCCTGAGTGTTCCTTCATTTTCTTACTCAGTGTCCGAAGTCCATCCAATGCCCTGGTGAATGCCCATTGCCGTGCCTCATACCACATTGGGGATCAATGTACAACACTGGTCCTCGAAAATGCTGCACACACCCCCTTTCTCTGCCAATAGCATGTCAATAGCTATCCTGTTTTGGAATGTCATTAATGATGAGGCTGCCAGCTGTTCGTGCACTGCTGTCAGTGCCTCAGTGGTGAAATTTGCCAATCTGTGAACATTGTAATGGACGTAATTAATCCTGTCCACATTTTTATTAATTGTTACCCATATGAAGATACTCTCAAATCCTGCTGACACTTGATTTACCAATTTATATTCATCAGGTACCCCTCTGGGCACCCCAATTGGATCAATATATGTCAGATCCCCTTGTTTAAGACATTCGGCCATATTTCTTTTCCTTCTATTTAAAAATGGGGCTTTCCCTAATCTATTAATCTGGTCCCACTGGGTATGTTCCAGATCCACTGCCGTCACGCTAACTGGCATGATCAGAGTAACCGGGGCGCACTTACCTGAGGCATTGGGTGGCAATCTATCATATAACACTTTTCCTCCACACCACAGCCATACATCCACACGTGCAAGGGGTGTACCTGCTGGCAGAGACATATTCTCAGTACACCATGGCTCTGGGATTCGACCGATCCCTGCGCCAGTTCCATGTAATTTCAGACACGTAAAATTTTGTTTTGCGACCTGGGTGTTAAACATGGGCTTTTTCTTTTCCATCCCGGTCAGTGGGAAAACTTTATCCAATTCAGTGCAGTTACCAGTTAAAATTTTCTTATACAAAAACTGCACAATGCAGTTGGGGCCAATTACTCCCGCTGTAATTATGCGGAGAATAGGGCGTGCCTCAAGGCACACTAAACAATTACCATTGGTCGTGTTGGCTGCCTGTTCAGCCATTAGTAACCAATTGTTCGTTACCATTGAAATGCCCGTGTGAATTAGGAACCAATCATCTACCCTCCTGAGTCCGGGGAACACCTTAACCTGAACGCTACTTACTGACTTTCCTCCTCTTGTCAGGATGGTTTTGCTCTCTGTTTGATTCTTCCTACCGTACTCCTCAAATGCCATCTTGTTGGGGCACAAATAAACACGTGTACAGGGATCCCATCTCACCTTGGAAACACAAACACTTATCGTCGTACATCCCGGTGCCCACTCAGTTCCTCCCCTTGGCACGTTCCCTGGAAGGGGGTAATTTGTTTGATTCTGAGTCATGGATAAAAACTTGGTGTTTCCCTGTCCAGTCACTCTTACATTCCTAAGACTATCCTGCCAGATTCGTGCTTTTTCACTGCCCCTATAACTTGCTCTGTCCCACGTCTGACCGATGATATGAGAGACCGTCCTCCATGTCGGCGATCTCTGAGATCCTCTCAAATTCAAATACCGTACATAGGGCAGCCACTTGGTTGCTGCCCACCCCCCAATTGATAAAGTAAACAAGTCTAACATGATCACTGTCTCGTTTACACCTGGCCCATAACAAAAATACAATTGGTTTGTAACCACGTCTCGTTCCTGTTCGCATGGGTCCCGTCCGAGTGGGGCAACCTAACTCTTCCCGACCACCTTCTCACTCATTTTGAACCATTGTTCTTGCTCTGGCGACAACTGCACATTCACTGCCACTCCTTCTGGGCCTACAAAGATGCATGGTGACTGTAGTGTCCAATCATCTCCCTCGATTTCTTCAAACGCATCTCTATATACTTCATCCGAATCCCTATCGTAATAAAGAGTGCAATGCAATGGGTTCACTGGGGGGTGGTACGGTGCCAAAGCCTGGATCCATGGTTTCCACAGTAGATACGTAGAGTAGACACCTCCTCCTAATGGGGTCTCTGGACTCAGCCGAGCCCAGTATATTCGTGCAGTCTCTGGTACTGTGGAGAGTGGGGCCATCAACCACTGGCCTCTCGTCGTCACTGGTTGGGTACATTCCAAGACCTGTCCGTCAGGAAAGGTCACTGTGAGTCCCTGTTTTCCACAAAGAATTTGGGCTCTCAGTGCTGTTAACATGTCTCGACCCATCAAATTAATGGGAGTATCCATTGCATGGACATAGGAATGATACAATTTCTGTCCAGTATTTGTGATTTCCGTTTTCAAAGGCCGGGTGAAAGGCAGAGTCTGAGGACATCCCGGGAAGCCGACCAACGTTGTAACTCGTTTCGACAACGCTGTGCTTGGCAGTGGCATGTTGATCGAAGAGTGTGTTGCTCCCGTGTCCACCAACATCTGGACTGGAGTACCCGCCACCGTCAACTGAAGCATTGGCTCTGCCTGGCCAGTGCTTCCAGAGCTTCCCAGGCCCCCCTATTCGTCCGGGCTGTACCATGGGTCAGCCTGGTAATACTGACCCTGTGGATTTGGCTGCAGCCAAGGGCGGGGCTGTTGTGGCCCTGCCTGGTTCTGTGTCCCCGCTTGCTGATTTCTTTGCTCTGGCCCCGGCGGTGGTGGGTTGCCATGACAGTTCCGAGCCCAATGATCCGGGGATCCACAATTGAAACAGGTCCCCGGGGCAAATCCATTCCGTCCTCGACCTGGGAAGGTACCACGACCACGCCCTCTGTATGCACCACGGAATCCTTGTCCTCGGCCCTGTCCAACCCCCACTGGAGTCTGATACATTTGGTTTTGTTTTGCCTTCTCCTGCTTTGCTTCACGATGCAACTTTGCAAGCTGTAATTTAACCAAACTCGTCGCCAGAGCATCAGTCTCCTTCTGGTCTTTGTTTGCTTTTTCCGCATAAATCCGGCAATGATGTATCAAATGCCTCTTAAACCGCGGCTCCGGGCAGACCAGAATATCTGGATCTGTCCTCAAAATCGTCTGCACCTCGTTTGGGAGCCCATTCAATATCGCCGTCCTAAACATCATCTCGGCCTCCGGATAGCTGGCTTGATGTTTACCTGTGGTTTCAATTCACAGCTCCATCGCTTGAGCATAATGTTGCTCCGGAGTCACATCCTTTCTGTAATTAAATATTGTAGGAGCCACATCCACTTGAGATGGAAAGGCTGCCCTCAAGAACACGAAGGAACAAGGAGCTACCTTCCCGGAGGTAAAACTAAAAGAAACAAACGAGTCCACTTGAGAGTGGCCCTGCCATGTACATCACTTCCTGCTTCTTCTCGAAAACAAATCCCTCGAGAGGATTTTCATGGCGGGAGTTACAAAAAGCTGTATACATCAAAATTATGTTTTGTTGTGAAAAAAATGTATGGGTCCATGTCGGCTGCTGATTTTTAATTAGTAACATACTAAATGAATTTTATGACAGTGGCCCTTTAAAGTGACTATCGGGCGACAATCTGGGACAATGTCAATTGTCCAAATGTCGCAGATACTCCTCAGTCGATTGTGCAAGTGGTGCAGATGCTACTCAGGACCAAGAGGCTAGTATTGGTCAACAAGTGATGTATAGATGGTGCAGCGTGGTGTGACAAACATATACACACTCACAGGATACGTCATTAGGTACAACCCACCTAAATGAGTATATTGTGTATTAAAACCAGTGTCTCTATATTGCCACTCCCGTGTGCGTGGGTGCATGTGTTTATGTGTATTGTGTCATATGCTGTTGAGTCGCATAGATTAGACACAAGTGTCAACTTGTTGTGCTTTTTTTGCAATGCGGCTCAATGCAGCCATTGTGCTTCAGTCAAAACATACACTCACTGCTGACAACGTTCAGACTTGTCGAGCAATCCTTGATTGCGACAAAACTGCAACGCGTGCGACAAAACCTGTCTAGACGCGATAATCATTGTGTTTGTGTGAACGTGAAGGGTGTCTGTGGAATAAATATTCCCACAATTAATGCATAAATACTTGTTTTTTGTAGAACCAATATATATATATATATATATATATATATATATATAATATATATATATATATATATATATATATATTAAGGCCAAGTATTTTTTAGAAAAAAAAGATGGCTATTTTAAAGGTCCTATTTTTGGAGAATAAAGGTTTCTTTTTTTTTTTATCCATCTTGAAAATGCCTTTATTCTCATATTACACTTTTTTTTCCCCCTCGAAAATATTTTTCAAACTTTTTAATTGCGGTTATGTTTAAGTCAGTCACTGGCATGGAATTTCTTTTCGTCAATTAAAATCCAATCATTTACTGCAACCGACCTATATTCATCAAGTATTTTTTACAATAAGAAGTGTGGACGTGGGTCTCGGCTATCTTGTCAGTGAAATTCAAGTTTAATGTCAAACTAAGAGGTCTACGTGCATTGCATCGCTTTGGATTCGAGATTAGCGCATCTTTTGAGTAGAGGACAAATAGGTGGTAAATATCGGCTTGTCACGTTGAGAGATGCCAGCAGTTGGAAGTCCGACAAGTTTACTATACTCTCATTGGAACACTGTATGTATAAACATAGGATGTGTCCGAGTCGGTAGTACAAAGTGTGTGGTGAGAAAACCTGAGTTTGAGAGAAAACCCAGTTGAAGAACTCCATGATAAACACAATGTCATGTTGTCAGTTTTGGTTGGGTTGGTATTTTCTTTCCAAAGTTAAGTGTCTTGTGTGCTCGTTTAGTTAGTTGTGTACACCACTTCTTGTTTACACTCCTCCCTTGTGTTGACCAATCAGTTCCCTCCACCCACTCGTCCTGTCAAGGTGTTTCTCGTGGTCTTGTCAATCTGAGGATTTAACTTCTTCATTTCTTTCAGTTCTTGTTGGGCCATTGTCCTCGTTGAGGGTTGCTAGTTGCTCCATTGCTCAGTAACTTTTTTGCATTCCTTTTGATGATTAAATCCTTTCTCAGATTCCTCTATTCCTGCCTTGTGTCCCTGCCTCCCTGTACTTGGGTCCCCCGTGCCTTGCCTTACCTTCCTTGCCCTTCATTAGCCCTGACTGTGAACACACCATGTAAAAAAAGCCACTCGTGTTCCACTTGATTTGAATGAAATCAATCCATTTTGTGGCTGCCCAGTCAAAAGAACCTTTTGTTAATATATATATATATATATGAGGACAGTGATGACAATAATCCTAACTTTTTTCTGTATTCTTACTGATGAGTAGCATAAAAGCACAAAAAGCGAAAGGTTCTGGCAGCCTGTGCATGGTCTAAGTGGTTAAATGTCTATCTCAGTGACATCTAAATGGAGCCCATCGCATCCCTCAACCTTTTACTGACGGCCGCTTCCGCCATTAATTCCCAATCAATAATGCAAAAAAAAAAAAAAAAAAAAAGAAGAAACGTGCACACAAAGTCCATCCGCGATGTTTACTAATGCTCCCTGAGAGCTAATGAGTCACGCTAATTGCTCCGTCGCTGCCAACGCCAACTTCACGAGATGCAAATGGATGTGTTCTTTTGTTTTGGGACGACAACAACATTGGCCGCTGTAAGTGTAGTGTCACGAGTCTTGCAAAGTCGATTGAACTTGAACAATATCTCAAATAGGGCTCAGATGACAACAAGAAACCTTTTATTGAGATAGTTTTGCCCTCTACCATTTTAAACTTTTTGAGTAATTTAAAGTCCACTGAAAGAAGAGCGTAAATTCTGAATATTTTACATTATCCTTGCTTAAAGATAATTGCTAGAAATAGTTTATAATTGGCCAGAGATGTCACTAGACGTTTCAATTAGTCAATTGTGTCTAAGTACCACTCTCAACTCACTTCAATATAGTTCATTGCCACAAAGATCCAACAAAATCACACCAAAGGAATTGCAAAATAACACTCCTCAACTGAGTTCAACTAAATTCTCGAGCGGTAAAATGACATCAAAGCACTATTTTCGTCTAAATTAAAGTCCTCATCTCGATTCAATTTAGGATTAGGGGTTAGGTTTATTTGGAGGTTAAAATCAATCCAAGCTGTAAATATGTGAAGTTCACTGTACCACATTGACCTCCGACATCCACAATCTGATTTTATAAGGTCCTCCAAATCAGTAGCGATCTTGCCCTGACATCAGCAGCTACCTGAAAGTTTGCAGGCGAAGAATGATGTCTCGTTTCAGAGATTATGTCCCAGGGCTAAACCAGCTCATTTGGCGTAATATGCTATAATACGCTCTAATATGCTATAATATGTTATAATGTGCTATACGCTACGCCACATTATGTTTATGGCACCAATAATGTAAAGAGAGCCGGTGAGTGAGAAATGGGCTGAGAGACGTTAGCCGCCGACACTATCAGAGTGCAATAATGGGTCTATACATTCACTCCCACCACCTCCATGCATTCTTGTCCAATCCGATCTCGCAAGAACAACGTGGTGGTCCGTCCATAAATAACAGTCCTCGCGCCAGTCCAGATATCGACTTCAGCATCAGGGGCACATTTCTTCTTCATGGATTTTGTCATCAGCGTGGCGCTCCGCAGCTGAGGCCCCGGATTGAACGTGCTTCTAACAGCAGCAGTCAGCGATGGGTCGGTCGCCCGGTTATCCTGGAGGTTGTCGAGGCATTGTGGGAAAGCGAGTAAATGTCATGGAGCTGATGTGTGGATGCTTCTGGTTGCTTTCATTAGTGTTTAAGGTCCAACAAGGTGGAATGAGTTGGGAGCAAGCATGAGATAGCTGCAAGTGCTAAAGGCAAGATGAATACGACACCACCCATAAAAAAATCTGTGGTCCATCACTTCCCCTATAGTCTGTGCTTCAATCCCTTTATTGTTGTTTTCCAATGCAAATGCATTTTAAAATAGTATCTGTAACCATTATCACTGATTTTTCAATTACAATTCGGAGGGGTCCCCTTACAGAGGATTTCCCCAGGCAAAGGTCTAGACTGCAATGTTTGCTTTTAGGTATCTGACATATCTATACAACCATTTTCTATACCGTTTTTTCTAACTAGGGCAATAAGTTTGCTCGAGCCTATCCCAGCCCACTTTGGGTGAGAGGCTAGTTTCACCATGGACTTGTTGCTAGCAGGCCACAGGCAGGCAAACAACCATTCACATCCACAACTACAGATGATTTTGTTGTCAATTACCTAACCATGCATGTTTTGGGACTGCAGGAGAAAATCAGAGTACCTGTAGAAAATACAATCAGGCGTGGGTAGAATATGTAAACTCCACACAGGAAGGCCCACAAGACAGATTTCAACCCATGATCTCAGAACTGTAAGGCAGCTATCCTCACCAGTCGTCCACTGTTCTACCATGTAACCAACTTGTCAAACGTAATTTAAATGGCACAGTTACTAATCCTTTTCACAACATTTGTGGTTTTGTTTGAAAATATCTCCAGCTGCAAAACAACATTTTGATCCTACTGTTAGCGAAACGTGGTACCTAAAACACAGAACTACAAAGTGTTTTTTTTTTATGAAAGATGGAGGTACGCACTGGAAGGAAGAGGAATGAAGATTAGCCGAAGTAAAACAGAATACATGTGCATGAATGAGAGGGGCAGAGGAGGAAAAGTGAAGCTCCGGGAAGAAGAGATAGCAAGGGTGGATGACTTCAAATACTTGGGTTCCACAATACAGAGCAATGGTGAGTGTGGTAAGGAAGTGAAGAAACGGGTACAAGCGGGATGGAACAGTTGGCGGAAAGTGTCTGGTGTTCTATGTGACAGAAGAGTCTCCGCTAGGTCACTGGCGAAGCGATGCAGCAGCCCAATGCCCACTGACGCGCACATCGACACATTTGTACGCGGATCTTTCGTTACATTATGAGAGACCGATTCCGTGGTCCACCCCAAACTATTATTTTTTTAGTGGCTGTATACACACCTATCTGTCATTTGGAACCCACGAAGCTCTCGTCCTCTGCACCCGTGCAATCCATTTTTCACGACGAACCGGGTCTCTTGGAAACTTATGAAGGGTAAATCCATCCTTCCGAGTGTTCAAGCAATGTCCAGCAATGCAACGAGCCGGCATTTTGGCTAACATGAAGGAACAACGAGATATCTTCCCGGAGGTAAAACTAATGGAAACAAACGACTCCACTTAAGGGCGGTCCCGTCCTGTACGTCATTTCCTGCTTCTCCTCGAAAACAAATCCCTCGAGAGAATTTTCATGGCACAAGTGACAAAAAGCTGTACACGTCATGTTTTGTGGTGAAAAAAACGCGTGGGTCCATGTCGGCTGCTGTTTTTTCATTAATGACATACTAAAAATCATGCATTTCATGACAGTGGCCCTAAAATAAATGTTTTGCATTTTGTAGTGGGTAGATCTTTGGGGCTTGGTCATTCCCTCCTCGATTGCGATGGATGCTTGAGAACTAGATCTTGTGGTAAAAAAGTCTGGGCACCGCTGTCTTACAAGGTATATCCACTGTATCCAGTGGATGGTCAAATGATTCTTGTTTTATTTGGAAGTGCTGCTTAACATTCTCTCTTTGTATTGAAGCCACAGTCTCGCAAATATATAATAACCTACTGTCTCCCAAAAGGTTTAAGTACTGGTCGATCCATTGTGTCTTAAAAGCTCCCTTTTTGGAGTCAACTGTGCGAAACCGGCCATGCCGTCGGTGTCTTCTCCCGCAAATTCTGTCAATCTCTTCCAATGAAAAGATGGTATAATTGGCTCATTATGGTCTGGTGATCAGAACAGGGTATACCGTAATGCTGTGTGTAGCTCGTGCAGAATCTATGACAGCAGCTTGTGTGTGAGCGGGAGAAAAAAACAGCATGAGAGTCCACGAATTTTATTGAACATGAATTGATCGTGGGTCCAGACCGCAAGTACGGCCCACCATTTGCAGATGCTTACCCTAAACCAACCCCCTAACCACATACTTATAGCCCTAATCTTCAACCGATCCCAACCCAAACCTTCATGCGGTACTCCTAATCTGTCAACTCTAATGGTGGGTTAACATTGGACGCAAATCAAACCTTTACCTTGCGTTACTCATGGAAGTTTATTCTTAGAGCTCTCTCCACACTAAACATAAAATCATTTGTCCCACATGTACGGTTTACAGTACAGTGACACTGACAGCTGTAAATTAGTAATATAAATATAGTTACTGGAACAAAGGTTTGACGAAAAAAAGTATGCATTCGAAAACTTAAACCTTGAAAAAATTTGAAAAAAAGATAGTTGATTGCCAAGATATTTTGGGGTTGCTTTCACTTTCAGGTTTGAATCCTGGCATCCTGAAAGTCTCCCGGCCCAAATCGACTGAGCCGACACTTTGGCAAATCTCGAGCCCAGCCATATACTGTTTGTGAATGGGAACACCGAGAGGGAAATGTCATCTGTAGTAAAGATCCCATTATTGTCTAGCACCCCGCCGCTTAATGTCTGGGGGCGCACGGGTCAGGGTGTTAATAGCTAGCAATGTAGCTAATTAGCATTTACCACACGTGCCGCACAAGCCAGTGAGAACACTTCAACTCCACTGACCGTCAAATGTTTGATTGTGGGGGAATGTAAACATCAATCATTTCACCTCTGTACAATGAGTAATAATATCCAGAATGTGTCCACACTTCATTTGGTACACTATATGCCACTGTGCCTTTAATGAGATAATTAAGTTTACTTGAGACATGTAATCAGACCATCTAATGCAGGGATGGGCAGTGAGACCTGTAAGATTAAGTAAGACATTTTCCCCTTAATTTATTAAACTGTAATTTTTTTAGCTCATTTATCACATTGAGTGATTTGTTGAATATTACTGAAGTAAGAACAAATACGTCCATCTATCCATCCATCCATCCATTTTCTTTGCAACTTATCGTCACTAGGGTCGTGGGGAGTGCTGGAGCCTATCCCAGCTTCAACGGGCAGGAACCTGAACTGGTTGCCACCCAATCGCAGCGTACAATAAATGTATACAGTATACATTTAACATTATCTTATTGAATGGTTAATTAATGCAAATGTAATTATAAATTATACAGTTTAAAATGAGAATTAGGTAGTTCGTGGATGAAATTCTTTTTCATTTATCTCTTTAAATAATTAGTTGTGTGGGTGAATATTAGTAAGAATATTTTGAATTATAGATTTAAAACTTTCTATTTATTGTAATGTGTCTTTTTCAAATGATCAATGATTGAATTTTAAACATTTTTTAAATAAAATCAAAAATAATTATTTTAAGGTGGCACAGTGGCCCGACCTGTGAGGACGTTGGTCTCACGGTTCTGAGGAGTTTGCATGTTCTCTTCATGCCTGCGTGGGTTTTCTCTGGTCTCTCCGGTTTCCTCCCACATCCAAAAACATGCAACATTAATTGGACACTAAATTGCCCCTAGGTGTGATTGTGAGTTTGACTCTTGTCTGTCTTCATGTGCTCTGGCTGGCAACCAGTTCAGGGTGTACCATGCCTCCTGCCTGTTGACAGCCGGCATTGGCTCCAGCACTCCCGTGACCCTTATGAAGATGAGCAGCTCCGAAAATAGATTGAATTATTTTATTTAAAGTATTTTACATATTTTACATGCATTTTTTTACTTTATTTTTATATTTACCGATCTCATTAAATGGGATGAATATTACTTGTCTTTGACATGACTACTGTAATAATTGGTTTGTTGCAAATAAAATGAAAAATGACAGTCAAAGATGAAAAGACAAACTTTTTAGAAAAGTATTTTATTAATTAGTTTATTAAAACTAAATTGTGTAAGCGTATTTAAAAATTAAAGTGCAGTAGTGAGATATTATGAGTATAAACTACTGGAACTTTTTACATGCAACATTTAACATTTGCTGCTTTAATCCATCCATCCATTTTCTTTGCCGCTTATCCTCACGAGGGTTCCGGGGAGTGCTGGAGCCTACCCCAGCTGTCAAGGGGCAGGAGGCAGGGTACACCCTGAACTGGTCGCCAGCCAATCGCAGGGCACATCGAGACAAACAGCCGCACTAGGGGCAATTTAGGGTGTCCAATTAATGTTTTTGGATATGTGGGAGGAAACCAGAGTTCCTAGACTCCTAGTTCCACGCAGGCACGGGGAGAACATGCAAACTCAATACAGGCGGGGCCGGGATCGAACCCGGATCCTCCGAACTATGAGGCCAACGCTTTACCATCTTATCCACTGTGCCGCCCTTGCTGCTTTAAAAAAATCTGTGAATGACTTGGATTGGTGTGCCAATTTTATGAATCAAACATGGTCCTTACTCTCAAAAGTTTGCCTGACACTCATCCAAAGTGAAAATATTCGCTATCGCCATTACTGTGCAGTGGAATTGCAAAAGCACAATCATAAAGTGCATTGCTTACAATATTTTCTGGTCTTATTTTACTAATTTTATCTATATTATCCTCCTCTTGGCATCACTTAGGACGGATTGGACTGACGGCAGATCTGAGCACAGACAGTCACAGTTGAAGTTGATCTTATTGATTCAATTAGTACAATCTGCCTTGGGGTGGGGGGTGGAGGGGCGTGATGGGGGGGTTGACATCTTGCCAATGCTTGGTTGTATTTTCATGTTTTCCATGAACACAGTCACATGCACGAATACACACTTGCATTGTTGCGTGTCATGCCTGACACAAAGTTGGCGGCGCATGCAGATGAAGACGAGAAAATGCGTCGTCGTCCTCTGCGGGACGACACCATCATTTCTGACATTTTCAGCAGTTTTATCTGGTGAGCTTTGATCTTTTGTCATTTACCTGAAATGGCGCCATAAATTAGGACATCTCCTGCCAAGGTGGCCGCTAGATCTAATTAGGGTATTTACATTTTTGTTCTTTTTTTTTTTTTTTAGGGCAGGGTTGACCTTTCATACAGACAATTTCATTTCTAAGCAAAATGCTTTGTTGGCTAAACAAGAAGTTCTCTTAAATTATGTGAGAAAGACAACAATGTTGAGTAAAAAAGCCATAAAAAGATATTTTCGGAACAATTTTACAGTTTAACAAATTGGCAATATACAATTTCTCCAAATCAAATGTTCTGTTAGCCATTTATTTTTGAGTAAAGTAGTAATATGTGTTTCAAATGATGTTAAAAAAGTTTTAGTATCATAGTCTACATTATATTTTGGCTATAAACTTAATACAGTACATTCACTTACAGTGTATACATTTTTAGAGGAAGTCATTTATTTGTAAAATTTTGTCTATTCACTTTGAGTGGCTTTAATTGAATTTGTCGGGTGGACTTTTTGAAGTGGCTTTTGTCATTTCAAGCATGCCTTTGGATTACACTATATACACTAACAAGATGGTTGGGAGTGACCAAGTTTACAGTACAATAGTGCAGACTGTGTTGTCGAATTGGAAGAAGAAGAATCAACTTTATTGTCATGAACGTGCAGAAATGCACACAAATTTTGCTCTCTGCATTTTTCCCATCAATAAACACACACACGAGTCAGTGGAACACGCTGGAGTAGGGGGGCCACTGAAGCACCCGGAGAGCAGTTGGGGGTAATAGTGTTTTACTCAAGGACACCGCACCCATGAGTCCAGTGAATGTTGTTTGATGGTCGGGTCAGGGTCTTGAATTTAGGTCCCCCATAGTGGTGGGTCCATGATGATCTTAACCACTGGGCTATGGCTGCAAAATTAGCAACTTTTTTCTGCGATGTCTAGTGATCATTGTTTTTTTTAAAAAAACAACACCTAATTCCCGCTAATAAATGAGAAACAAAATGAGTGGAATGATTTTCACATAATTTTACTCCTTTCTGCTCCTTTTCCTATTTTCTAAAGATACTGACACAAAAAGCTTGAAAATCTTTCCCACTTGCCAAGATAAAAGTTCGAAAGGCCATTTGTCCTTTGAAATGTAACTCGTTAACACATCAGGGACAATGGCTGAGACACAACCACAGGCAGTGTAGTGATACTGCATCTCCAGAGGATCCATCCATCCATCCATGCATCCATCCATTTTCTTAGCCACTTATTCTCATGAGGGTCACGGGAGTGCTGGAGCCTATCCCAGCTGTCAATGGCCAGGAGGCATGGTACACCCTGAATTGGTTGCCAGCCAATCACTGGGCACATAGAGACAAACAGCCACACTCACAATCACATCTAGGGGCAATTTAGAGTGTCCAATTAATGTTGCATGTTTTTGGGATGTGGGAGGAAACCGGAGTGCCCGGAGAAAACCCATGCAGGCACGGGGAGTACATGCAAACTCCACACAGGCGGGTCCAGGACTGAAATCCAATCAGTAATATTTTATCCCACTGTTTTTAAACCACAAAATAATCATATTCCAATCTGATGGAAAAGTAACTTTAAGAGGCGGTCGATCTCCCGATTTGGTGGGGCAGGGGAACCACCCTGTTTTCAGGCTCAGCAAGGAAACCCCTTTTAACACCAAGAAGTAGCGAGGACACATCAGACCCGTCCCCACTGCCCTCACTGCAGGGCACCCTGACACCCTGCCCTGAGCTATCCTTTCGGCTGATTGGGCAACTTACTGACAAAGCTTCGTTGGGACGGAAACGGACAACATACGTGCACCTTGCGACCAGCGACACCTCCGGGCTTCAAATGCCCTCTCTTTCTTTCTTTCTTCTTTCTTTCTTTCTTTCTTCTTTCTTTCTTTCTGATTCTGCCAAATCCACCTGCTCCCCTTGCGGACTGGACTAGCCAAACATTCGGGAGATTGACCAGCCAGCCTTAACTATGTTCTGTGCAACGTACGTCCACTTTGTTGTCTACTAAAAGATTGGTGCATAGTTGGGTTTAAATTAACGAGTGAAGAAATCCCTGTTCCAACCTCATATCACAAATTCAATCAATTTCTATCTCACTCTATCTTTATCTAATGTATTTAAAAAAATATTTTGATGTGTTGTCTTAGATGTGTTTTATCTATTTAATTTTTGGGGGAATGTTGCCTTTATTCTATTTTTATGACACCCCTCATGTTCAAAATCAATAATTTGGGCAGCCACATAGTGATTATTTTGATAATCCCCTTCCACCCTTCTCTTCCACGCTTATATAGTGGCTGTCAACCTCTAATCTGTTAATTATTTTTCGATGAATTGGATGTAAAAAATGTATTAATTTCCATCCAAGAATAGGGCAGTAATTCACACACAATTGACAGTGGAGAAAATGATAAACAATTGACTTAAATTTAAAAAAACAAATGAAACAAATTGGAAAACTAGATTTTTATGGGGAAAACAAAAATCTGAGATGTTATTTTAATTTCATATTCCTCAGCCCGAGAAACCAGTCTTGGTCCCTGAGTTGACTGTAAATGTATTTTCTGTTTACGTAGCAGGTGAGTGTCTCCCATGACAATTTTAGTGGCAATGGAGCTAAATTGCCTAAAAAGGTCGTTAAAACCAGATAGGGCAGCTGAGAGACAGCCAGCAGGAAACAAGGGTCT
This sequence comes from Syngnathoides biaculeatus, assembly GCF_019802595.1. Lineage (NCBI taxonomy): Eukaryota > Metazoa > Chordata > Actinopteri > Syngnathiformes > Syngnathidae > Syngnathoides > Syngnathoides biaculeatus. The sequence goes on along the minus strand of NC_084652.1, from coordinate 17,359,092 downwards.
GGAAGGGGCGGAGGGGTGTAGATAATTAAATCAGCATCAGGGGTCGTGGTGGGCCGTAAAGATTAGCATTATCACCTCCATTACCCCGGCTGATTGTTTATGGTTGCAGGGGAGGTGGGAGGATGCCACCAAATTGCTTCGTCGTGCCTGTTTTGCCAATCTCGAACGCTTTTCAGTGTCGTAAAGTGGAATCGCAGGAGGTGACGAAACGCCTCCCCTCTGTTATATGATGCTTATGGCGTAGAAAACGTATAGACGTCATTATGCCGGCCATCAAATCAGCACCGACATGCTGATTTTTCACGAGGAAAAGTTTTATGCCAACTTTGTGGGTGTTTACCTCCCCGACGGAAGGAAAAAATGCTGTTAAATCACATGGGATGTTTGACGATGCTTTCAGTGTAGACAAGATGGATGGACACTGTGGCGATGATGGATGTCCATTGTAAAAATGTGTGATGTTCACTGTAGCTAACTTGAGGATCTGGATGAGGATGAAGATAACCCTAACCCTTGAGGATCTATTACAGGTGGACAGCCACTATATAAGCGTGGAAGAGAAGGGTGGAAGGGAGGGAGACGAGATAGCGAGGGTGGATTACTTCAAATACTTGGGGTCAACAATCCAGAGCAATGGTGAGTGTGGTAAGGAAGTGAAGAAACGGGTACAAGCAGGCTGGAACAGCTGGTAGAAGATGTCTGGAGAGTTACATGACAGAAGACTCTCTGCTAGGATTAATGACAAAGTTTATAAAACAGTGGTGAGGCCAGCCATGATGTACGGATTAGAGACGGTGGCACTGAAGAAACAACAGGAAGCAGAACTGTAGGTGGCAGAAATGGAGATGTTGAGGGTCTCGTTCAGAGTGAGCAGGTTGGATGGGATTAGAAATGAGCTCATTAGAGGGACAGCCAAAGTTAGATGTTTGGGAGACAAGATTCGACAGAGCAGACTTCGATGGGTTGGACATGTTCAGAGACAAAAGAGTGAGTGTATTGGTAGAAGTGTGCTTTCGATGGAGCTGCCAGGCAAAAGAGCAAGAGGAAGTCCAAAGAGAAGGATGATGGATGTTGTGAGGGAAGACATAAGGGAAGTTGGTGTTCGAGAGAAATATGCACGAGATAGGCTTACATGGAAAAAGATGACAGGCCATGGGGACCCCTAACGGGACAAGCCGAAAGGAAAAGAAAAACAAGATTAATCTGAACGACATGCTTTTTCTTGAAACATTTCTGCACTTCACTTAAAAATCCCCAAAATTTGTTAGACCACTATATTTAAAACCACTGCTGCCCGAAAATAACATAAAAAAAAAAAACTTCTGAATCGTTCTCAAGACATATCTCGACTGATGAGGTGAAAGGTGTGTCCCCCAATACATCTAGTGTAAATCTAGCATAGCATTTCAGGTAAAGAACATCATCCCAACAATTAAACAGGTTGGTGCCAGTGTGTTGGTTTGGGCCTACTTGGCATCTTATGGACTTGGAAGACTTGCTGTGGTGAAGGGACCCATGAATTCTGTTCCGTAACAGAAAATCTTGAAGGAGAATATGTTCAGCCATCAGTTTGTGACCTCAAGATTGAGCACACTTGGGTTCTGCAGGAGGATAACAAGCCGTAACACTCAAGCAAATCAACCTTTGAAGAGCTTGAAAAAATTAAGGTTATGAAGTGGCCTAGTTAAAGTCCAGACTTGAATCTGAAATAAATGCACTGGCATGACCTTAGAAAATACATTTATTCTAAAAAAAATCCTCAATTTTTGCTGAAGTCAAACAATTCTGCAAGAAACAGTGGCGCAAAATATCTCCACAGAGATGTGAAAGATTCATTGACAGTTATAGAAAATGCTTAATTTCAGTTGTTGCCGGTGAAAAGAGCCAAAGTAGTTATTAGGTTTAGGAGACCATTACTTTTCACACAGGGTCAGATAACTGAAATGTTTTTTTCCCCTGAATAAATGAAAATACCATTTAAAAACAGCATTTTAAGTTTACTAAGGTTACAATAGTCTGTTATTCAGATTTGCTCAATAGTCTTCAACTTTAAAGTGGGGAAGTTATCCCAAAAAATAAGAATTTGAGGAGGTTACCCTGTAACAAAAATGAGATGTCCACCTTCTGCCCTTTTGCTGTGACCTCCTGTGTGTTGTCTATATATTGAGCGTACATAACAATGTCTGTAACAATATGAAGTTAATAACCTTTACAATAAGAGAAAGTCAATGGGGAATACAAAGCAGTGTTTTTAATAATAACACTGGATTGTCTTCGATTACTTAATCCGACATGTCTGTCCTTTCACTGTTTGTACAGCCAGGCAGGGAAAATGTTGTCATAGCAATACACACACACGTGCACACACATACGCACACGCGCACGCACACACACACATTTTCACACACACTTGGCCTGACACTGACTGACAAATTTGCTTATAGGAATCTCCTGAATGTGGGAGTGGGCCAACTTGCAGATGTTGGAAGAATGTTCCCTCCCATCAGCTCCCAACACACACACAAACACACAGACACACACACACGCATACACACGCGCACACAAACAACTCCTGACCCGCACCTCACCCAGTCCCAGGTGAGTCCACCCTCCCTGAGTCCCTCCCAGAACCCTAGCTTGAGCGTCAACTGTTCAAAGACACACAAAAACTATTGTGGGAGTTGATGTTGTTGTGAGAATGTTTAACTGTAAGACACACACACACACACACAAATACACACACGCATAAATGCACGTGATTTTTCACACACACACCTAAGCACGTACAGACACAAACACGGAAACACAAGTACACACACATGCACCCACACATCACTATGTGGCTACATACACATACACACAGGCACCCAGACACAGTATGCACCACAAGCATACAAAAAAACACACATTTACACATACACACTAAAAACCATGCGCACAACTGTGGTGTTTTATAGTCGCATTTGTATGTACGTTTGCTTGTAACACACACACACACCTGCACAGACACAAAGAGCAACGAGAGCAATGACCTGTTGACAGTACTGATGCAAAACAAATGAAAAGGGGGTGGGGGGTGGCGGCATCCAATTGCAACCCAAATGAAATGCAAATGAGACTGACTTTTGGGCTAAAACATGAGGAGGAGAGCCTGCGAGACAGAAGTAATCAAAATTCGAGCATCTCTCATCATCAAGCTTGGATGCTAAAATGAAAACTGAACTTCACACAAGTCATAATTCACCACTGAGGAAGATTTACAAAAACAAAAATGTAATTAAAAGGAGCATTTTTGACAAGTAACTCCTTTTAGACAATTTACACAGAGACTCTGGATGTCTGTTTACATTACAGTGGAGAGCTATATTTTCTCCGGTGGTATGTTTCACTTCCCTGTATATCAGAATCAGAATCACCTTTATTTGCCAAGTATGTCAAAAAACAGACAAGGAATTTGTCTCTGGTAGTTGGAGCCAATGCAATAAAAAGGTTACCAGTAATGTGGTAATGTTGGAAGAACATCGGACTGTTTCGATAACCACTGTGTTGAACTGCCTCAACAGCTCCTGTGGCAGGCTGTTCTTCCTCAGAAGTTGCAGGAAGTACATCCTCTACTGGGCTTCTTTGAGAATGGAGTTGATGTTGAGAGTGCAATTTCCAGGATCTTGAGGGTATCAATGGTTGACACGGGGAAGGTGGACAGCGTGAGGCACAGCTTTGGCAAAAAATGCCTCCTGAAGTCCACAATTATCTCTACAGTCTTGAGCGTGTTTAGCTTCAGGTTGTGTTGGCTGCTCAACAGCTCCAGCCTCTCCGCTTCCTGTTGGTGTCATGAGCCAGGCTGGACCATGGCCAAGAGGGGCTTGGCCACTGCTCTGGGTGGTGAAACCTGTCACCGCTCACAGCTGTTTCACATTGGGACTGTAATTAGACTGTGTATTTGAGTTGGAGTTTTGGTCACTTTGGCCAGTTCATTGTGCGTTGTGCCCTGAGTTAATGAGTTGCACTGTGTTACCGTGTGCGGAAACTCCTCCTGCAATAAAACCCACTGGACATAATGCCGTTGTCTCGGAGTCATGCATTTGGGTCCTCCCCTGCACCTATGTCACATGACAGAACGAACTGGCCAATGCAGGAGACAAAAACTCAAACTCAAATACGCAGTCTAATTACAGTCCCAATGTGAAACAGCCGTGAGCGGTGACAGGTGCCACCGCCCAGAGCCGTGGCCACGCCCGTCTTGGTCGTGGTCCAGCCTGGCTCGTGACAGATGGTAGGCAGACTCTTCACCAACATTGATGAGGCCAATGACTGTGGTCTCATCTGCAAGCTTCAGATGTTTGACAGCCAAATGTGTTCAAGTGCAGTCACTCATGTAGAGAGAGAAGAGCAGTGGAGGGAGGACACAAACTTGGAGCTCCCCGGTGCCAGTGCTGCATGTGGATGAGGTGATCTCCTCCAGCAGCACCTGCTGTCTCCTGCCCATCAGGAAGCCATAAATCCACTGGTAGACGGCAGTTGAGACACTGAGCTGGCCAAGCTCGAAGGAGATGGGATGGATTCAGGGATGCTGGTGTTGAACACAGAGTCCCCGAACCAGATCCTCCTGGCACTGTCGAAGTATTTGTACTATGTGGTCTACGTCATTTGCAGACCTGTTTGCTCATTAGTCAAAGTGCAGGTCAAGAGGAGGACCTGTGATGCTCTTGAGGTGGTCCAGCACAAGGTGTTCAAGTTTAAATATGTAGTAGAAGGTGTATACATTGTTGCCTAGTCTTTTATTGTTCTAAATTTGGAATGTTGGTCGCTTATAATTGGTAAGCACCAGAATCATTAGCAGTGGACTGTTTTTCTATCTTTACCGCATAATTCTGAGTCCTAATGTTAATTTCTTTGGCCCCGTAGCTCAGTGGTTAGAGCACTGGTTTGGTTAACCAGGGATTGTGGGTTCGTATCCCACTGGGGCCTCCACTCCCTGGGAAGGGTTGCGTCAGGAAGGGCATCCGGCGTAAAAATTGTGCCAAACATATATATGCGTTCATTTGAGATGATACGCTGTGGCGACCCCGAAAGGGACAAGCCGAAAAAGAAGAAAAGAATGTTAATTTCTTTGGTCAGCTGGTCTCTAGCGCAATTATACAGAGGTCTATTCCCACTTAAATATGCATTGTCTTGAGCATAGCGATGTTGCTTAAGTTTGGTTGTGAACCACAACTTGTTGTTATTGAATGTGCAAATTGACTTTGTTGGTACACCCAGTTCTTCATAGAAACTGATATAGAATGTAACATAGTCCATATATTCATCCAGACTTCCTCCTGAATTTGAAAAGATGCTCCAGTCTGTGCAGTCTAAACAGCTCTGAAGTTCTATCTTTGCTTTGTTGGTCAACCTTCTCACTGTTTTCACCATAGTCTTTGGACATTTAAGTTCTTGCCTCTATGGGGGTATTAAGTGAATTCAGCAGTAGTCAGAGGAGCCCAGAGGTACAGTACATGACATAGGTACGGTATACGATATTAATGTCGTGTAGCAGTGGTCTAAAACGTTACTTCCCCTGGTGCAACAGTCCATGTGCTGCTTGTATTAAGGGAGTTTGTGGTTGACTTTAGCTTCATTAAAGTCCCGAAGAATAATGAGGACTGTCACGTCCCATCGGAAACGAGAGTAGGACCCAAATGCAGGAACTCGGAAGACGCAAGGTAGTTCAAGAAGAGACACGTCTATTGTATGCCGAGGTCGGGGATCGAGCAGGCTGTCCGGTGCAGCAGCGGTAGTTCGAATGTCGGGCGAAGAGAGCAGATGAGCGGACAGGCAGGAGTCGGTACACGGGAGAACAATCAACGCAGGCAGAAGTATCGAAGGAGTCAGGCTTACGGGGTTGGTCGGAGAACGGACGAAGGTCGGTACACACAGGTTCAGTCAGGGATACGAGAGTGCTGGAACGGGACATGAAGCTCAACGATCTGGCGGAGGACCAGTCGTCACCGGGTCCTATATATACGGGGGATGATCAGCCCGCATGAGGCGCAGGTCTGTGCCTCCCAATTAGCGCAGCCGCGCGGCACCTGCGCAGCTCGTGCTGAAGCGGCAGGATCATGACAAGGACTGAGTCTGGGTGTTTTTTTTTTCAATTGTGTTTACATTTTCAGCAAGGGTTAGCAGTGCCGCATTAGTGCTAGCTTGAGGAGGAAGGAAAGTGACGAATAAAGATGCAAACTCACGCAGCGATAGGCTTGTTTGCCTTGGACTCTGCGCTCCACTCTTTGACCTGAGTCAGTCAATCTCAGATCTCTACTGGGTTTGTATTCCATTAGCATGTTTTCATGTATTCGGGACATAAACCATTTAGTGATTTATAAACCAGTAGCAGAATTTTAAAATATATTCTAAAACTGACTGGAAGTCAATCCAAGGACTTTAGAATTGGAGTTATAGGCTCTGACCTCTTTGTTCTGGTCAGAGCACGAGCTGCAGCATTCTGAATGAGCTGCAGTTGGTTCATGCTCTTTTTGGGAAGTCCAGTCAGAAGACCATTACAGTAGTCAAGTCTACTTGCTATGAAAGCATGGATGAGCTTTTCCTGGTCTGTTTTAGACATCAGGCATGTAACTGAGGAGACCACATGGTTAGGTGCCATCTTGACTAGCTATCTATTGTAAAATCCATTAAAAGAATAAATCACTGACAAAAAGGTGAAAAAAGACATTTCTACCCCACTCTTCATTTACATTAGGGTTAGACAAATTCATCAAAGTGAGAATATGACAGAGTTTGTGGAACATCTTTGATTCATTACATCATCATAAATCATCCACTGGCTGTACATGGATTTATTTATTTATTTTTAAATTCATTTTGTTATTTCTCAGTCTTGGCACAGTTTTATCATTTATCAAGCAAAATGTTTTATATGCGCACCATGATATTGTCAACTCATAGACACCAGCGTGACTCCTTTTGCGACACATGCAAACACTCGCACGTACACAGTAATGAATACCCAGCTTGAGGCAAATATTGGAACTCGATGCTTGTACAACATGACAGCTATGCACAACTTACATGAAATTAAAGACATATGGAATTTTCTTCATCGCTATAATGGCTCATTAATAAATGTGTCCATACAATCTCTGCGTCTGGATATGCGAGCGCCACAGCACCTGCGATATTCACTGTCGTCATGGCGATGGGGTCATGAGGTGCGGTTGTGGGGGGGTTGTTGGGCTTGGGCGTAACGAGGTCGCGTCACATACTGCAATTAGTGGCTAGCTCATTAGTAAATATTTATAAAGCAGTAGCAGCGCGTTCCGGCCAACGGCACAAAGTCGGGTCCAACTAAATCGCGTATGTGCGTGTGTGTGTCGTCTGTGTATGTGTGTGTATTGGGATGCACTATGGAGGAAATGTGATCCCCTCTGGTGGTGTCAGGGGATGAAGTGGAGGTTGATGTTAGTCATATTGGGATGGATTTCATTTAGCTTCCCTTATGAGTCCGGGAGGAGCTGGCGTGCGTGCGGGTCAGAGGGGAAGAGAGAGGAAGACGAGGGAGTTCACCCATCGGCTGATGTATGACAAATGTCCGTCGCAATCGCAGCCGGACGGGAATTGGATTGTTCCCGGGAATTACTCGGGATCGCCTTCCTCCCTTTGGGCCGTGCACTTGCACGCATGTGTGTGAAGAATCACGCTGGCCGTGATGACACCTGCGCTCAGATCACATGACAGCATCAGCAGATTGTCGTGATCGCATCTTGTTGTCATACTTGAGGAGAACATGGTCGTACACGACTACAAATTATCCATTATGTCAAAAATCCACAACACATTTGGTCACGCATCGGCAGATAATCAACGGCGAGTGTTTTAATTAATGCTATCGCCGGTCCATGTCAACCACCCTTCCACAAAACAACACACCAAATGGAAATAAGTCCAAAAAATATATAACAATTCTGTTCAAGGGCACGTGTGCGCGTTTGTCAGGCAAAAGGAGTACGACAGAGTAAACGGGCCAGAAAGGACCTTCTAAAACCAATCCATCATGTTATTTACGAGCCTGCTGCCCAAATTCGATTAGCACACCTCCATCGCGGCCGCCCTAATTCAAAGTGCACAAGGTCGATGAGGGCGCGGTCCGGTCCCGCCCCGGCCCCCGCAGTCAGCCCGTGCCCTTTGACCTCCCGACAAAACATCTGGTCGCAGTCCGCCCCCCCGTCGAGACAGCTGGAAGGCCAGAGGGAGGTGGCGCGGCGTATAACTCATGCCACCACGCAGCAATGTGCGCATTAAAGATTCAATGAAGCACTCACTACCTTCAATGCAAGTGGATATAAAAAGTTCAAATGCAAATTTTTGTGCAATCGAAAAAATGACAAGAAGAATCATTTCAACTCTTTCCACCATGAATGTGACATAAAAGTCATATAACTCAATGCAAATAAGTAAATACTGGGTTGTACTGAGCTGTCTTCAGATTTTATCAATCACATTCCAGGTTACAAAAAATGCATATGTACCTGGCATTGGATGGGTGTGCAGACTTTTTATTGCCATTAAATAAATAAGTAATTTAATCACTTATTTATTTGCACGGTTGACGACTGTTCAGCACATCTGCCTCACAATTCTGAGGACTGGGGTTCAAATCCCAACCTTGCCTGTGTGGTGTCTGCATGTTCTCCCCATGCCTGCGAGGGTTTTCTCTGGGCACTCCAGTTTTCTCCCACATCCCAAAAACGTGCATGGTAGGTTAATCAAAGACTAATTTTCCAATAGGTGTGAATGGTTGTTGTTGTTGATTGGCTGGCAACCAGTTTAGGGTGTACCCCGCCCAGATAGCTCGGATGGGCTCTAACACACCCACAATTCTAGTGAGGAGAAGCAGTGCTGAAAATGCAAGGATGGATGTACAGTATTGGCAATTTGTATTTTATTGGTATTTTGAAATTATTTAATGACATTTTGATTTTATTGGATTTCTAATGACTAATAGTATATTTGCCTTAATTATGGGCTACTTGTTTATGTTATTTCTACTTTGTTTTTAATTTCTTTTCCAATTTCATTCCTATTTTTATTACTCTACCTTATATACACTGTTGTGTGTCATCCATCCATTTTCTTCATCGCTTATCCTCACAAGTGTCGCAGGGAGTGCTGGAGCCTACCCCAGGTGTCAACGGGCAGGAGGCGGGGTACACCCTCAACTAGTTGCCAGCCAATCGCTGAGCACATTGAGACAAACAGGCGCACTCACAATCACACCTAGGGGCAATTTAGAGTGTCCAATTCATGTTGCATGTTTGTGGAATGTGGGAGGAAACCGAGTGCCCAGAGGAAACCCACACAGGGACGGAGAGAACATGCAAACTCCACACAGGTCGGTCTGGAATTGAACCAGGGACCTCAGAACAGTGAGGCCAATGCTTACCAGCTGAGCCACCGTGCCGTGCTGCGTGTGTGTCATTTTAATGGTATTTTACATGATTATTTCATGACATGCTAATTTATTTCTAATCATTGACTAGGGTTTTGGGAATACTGGATTTTTGAAACATTATTTGATGGTACTTTTAAACAATATTTAATAACTTAATTCTTTCATCCATCCATCCTTTTTCCGATACAACTTTCCTGATTAGCATCGCGGGGCTGCTAATCCTGGTTGAGAGGTCGGATACACCCTGAACTAGTCACAAGTTAGAATATGGAAGGATTATGGAAGGAAAGTGGGGTACCCTGGAGAAAATCCACACAAGTACAGTGAGAACATGCCAACTCCTTTGAACCCAGGACGTCAGAACGCTGAAACACATGTGCTTACCAGTAGCCCACCGTTCAACTAGTCCAGGAATACCATCCAATTTATTTTTAATCACACTTTTCATACATTAAAATTAAGCACAAAGTGCTTCACAGAATATAAGCAAGGAAAACAAACAAACCGTTACAGGAACTTCCCTAAGAATCCTTTTATCTTCAATTCTTCCGGTGTCCCCACCGAAAAACACTACCAGGGTACAGAAGGTTCCCCGTGGATTATTTTGTTTTTTCCTGACAGGTCTTCTGAGAGCAACCAGGACATCTTTTAGGAGGCAGGGTGCGCTGATAAATGCTCATTGGTTGACAGACCTCTGTAGATGTTTACTTTTTCATTCACAGAGGCAGCATTATGCGCTCAATAATGTAAAAGGTCAATAAAAAACATGTGAGCAAAGCTGGAGAACTGACATGAAGAAAAATGTCTTTGCCTGAATGCCAAGACATTGAAAAAAACATTTTTAAATAAATAAAAATATAAATAAATTTAGACGCCTGCAGAGGACTATCAAGTGATTTACTGTTTTCAAATTTGTTGCTGAACCGTGTAAGTCATGTCCCTGGACCATTTTCCAACTGATAAGTCTCATCTATAATCATCTGCAAGCTATTTAGCGATGTCATCTCAATTAAAATGGAATAAATGTACTCTAGCCGCATGTTGGAGACTGGTTAGCACTTGAGTCTCACAGTTCTGAGGATCTGGGTTCAAATCTGGCCTGCCCTGTGTGGAGTTTGCATGGTCTGCCGGTGTCTGTGTCGGTTTTCTCTGGATACTCCGGTTTCCTCCCACACCCCAAAAACATGCATGATAGATTCATTGAATATGGTAAATTGTGTATGGATATGAATGTGAGGTAGTCGATTGTTTCTATGTCCCCTACGATTGGGTGGCAGTCACTTCAGGGTGTACCCCCCCTCCTGCCTGAAGATCACTGGGATTGGCTCCAGCACTTTTCTGACCCTTGTGAGGAGAAGGATGGATGGATGGATGGATGGATGGCTGGATCAACTGTACCTGAATGTAATAAAACTCCCTGTCTGCATCCAGGTTGGCATTACAAATGTGAAGCAGTTCTCAATTTGCCTCACCTGGATAAAGACTCACGTTTTAAAGCCATAGGTAACATTTCAAATTAAGCTATGTCATTAATGTTATACATTGGAAAATATTTAAAAGTGAGATATAACATCCATCCATTTTCTTTTGCCACATATCCTCATGAGGGTCGCAAGGAGTGCTGGAGCCTATCCCAGCTGTCAATGGGTAGGCCGCGGGGTACATCCTGAACCGGTTGCCAGCCAGTCGCAGGGCACATAGAGACAAACAGCCGCACTCACAACCACACTTAGGGGCAATTTAGAGTGTCCAATTAATCCTGCATTATTTTGGGATGAGGGAGGAAACCGGAGTGCCCGGAGGAAACCCACACAGGCACAGGGAAAAAAAATGCAAACTCCACACAGGTGGGGCTAGGATCGAACCAGGGACCTCAGAACTGTGAGGCCTACAGTTAACCAGAAAAACCAGCATGCCGCCAGATATAAAATTGAAAGCTTGAAATAATGGACCAGCATTTGTTTGGATCCAGTGGGTGTCAGTAATGAGCAACATCACCCTCATTTTATTAAGAGACACCCTGAACTAATATGTACAATGGAAACAAACCACATGAGCCACTGAAACCTTTTGCGACCAGGAACTCGAAGTTCCTGGGGTGGTTAGTGGAAAAGCCGCTTTACATACAGGAATTCCCCTCACATAGTCTTCTCTCTCATATAATACAGGATGTAAGAGCACTGACAGAACTGTTATTAAAGAAAAAAATAAATAAATAATTGTATATATCCAGTAAGAATGAGTTTTATTAATTGATTGCAATTTTATTTTGATTGTAATTTTATTTACTCATTGTTATTTACATTTTTTCATGATTACAAAAATAATTTGTAAATACATATTTTTATTAATATAATTTGTGATTTTTAATTACATTATTTAATGTCTTTGTGAATATTTAAATAAGATTTATTTACTGGTATTCTGTGACTCATTAATTTTGTTGTCCTTTTTATTCATTGATAACTTATATTATTCAATAGTATTTGTTTTATCATTTAATGACTCATGTCAGAGGTTTTAGTCATTTAATAGAGATTTTATTTCACATTTACTTTGACATTTGTTGTGAATGTAATTGTTATTCATTTATTCTGATAGAGGTTAAGTTTAATAATTTGTTTTAAGTTAAATTATATATTGTTTGGTTGCATTTGATGGTGAGGATAAGCAGCTTGGAAAATGGATCACGGATATTTACAAAACATTTAACGTTATTGTTCTGTTCTCATTTTATTGATTTTATATTAAAAATTTTAAATAGATATTGGTATGTTTTATTTTATGTCCTACTTACAGTATTTATTCAATAGCATATTCAGGGAGGATTCTGCACATGGAGCATTTGCATAAATGACATAAAACATCATAAAATACAATCTTACCACACTAGGAAAAAGTTGTGATTCATTAAGTTCATGTGTTTGTAAACTAAATAAAGCTAAATTAGTAAGAGATAGCATTTTGGCTAACTCCTTTAATGTCTTTTTCAACATTCAAAAATAATTTTCGAATGACCTGTGATGGATTACTTTTTTTTTTTAATTAAGTAATCCAGTATTTAATTTTTTTACTGAACTGGTGCTGCAGTTGAAAGCAATTGCAGTTTTCCGGCATGATTGAAACAAATAAAAATGTGGATTTTCCACAACCGTTTAATTATTTTTTTTTGTCAATCAATATGGGGCAGCATAGCTTCAAGAAGGTGATGTATGCTCTCCGATAGGAGCGGAATAATGAGGAAATGCTAACTTCATTAGGATTATCCTGTGTCATCTAGACTGTCCGGAATCGCAGCTTGTTGGCTAGCGAGTGTGTCATCTTTTCTACTATTATATTATGCCGTATGAGGAGGTATTTGTTTGATGCCTATTTGGGTCCTGAGGCCAGGAAGCGCGATCATCGTCATGATGGACGTCTGATGGTCTCTCCTCCGACTGAGTGCCACATCGTTAGCGTGCGCTAAGATTGCTCGTTTGTTGTGCGATAAAAGCGTCGTGAGCGTACTAAAACCAGATTGATGGCCCACAGAGCAACTGCAGACATAAGATAATATCTTACAGTGGAAATGTTTTGAAAGAAATGAATGGACCACTTGCTAAAGGTCTTTTAAACATACTTTTTTTTTTTTTAGTACAAATTAAATCAGCAAAAATAAAAAAAAATCAAGGAGAGATCATGACTCAAACTTGGGTTTCAAAACAAGATAGGGGTTCAAGGCAAGCTTTTCAGAGAGGTTAGAGGGTCAAAAATTGGATTTTAAGACAGGAGTGGGGATCAAATTTGGGTTACAAGACAGTTTAGGGCACAGGTGTCAAACTCCAGGCCCGTGGACCAGATCCGGCCCGCCCCACGATTTTATGTGGCCCGCAAAGGCAAATCATTGTCCAGCAACATGATTTTTGTGATAATCTGTAACATCCATCCATTCATCCGTTTTCTGCTGCGGGACGCAGGGGAAGTAGATTCAGCAGCAATACCCAGACTTCCTTTTCCCCAGCCACTTCTTCCAGCTCTTCTGGAGGGATCCCGAGGCGTTCCCAAGCCAGCCAAGAGACATATACTCTCCAGTGTGTCCTGGGTCGTCCACGGGGTCTCTTTCTGGTGGGACAAGCCCGGAACACCTCTCCAGGGACACGTCCGGGAGGCATCTGAATCAGATGCCCCAGCCACCTCACCTGCCTGCTCTCAACGTGGAGGAGCAGAAGCTCGACACTGAGCCCCTCCCGGATGACTGAGCTTCTCACCTTATCTCTACGGGAGAGCCCAGACACCCTGCAGAGCAAATTCATAGAGGGGGCACTCTCCAGCACTCCCTCTAAGGACTCCAAAAAGGGTGGATACTCTGAGCTGCTGTTTGGTGCATAATCACCAACAACAGTCAGGAAACCATCCCCATACCTGCAGGTGGAGGGAGGCTACCCTCTCATCCACCGGGGTAAACCCCAACATACAGGCCCCTACCTGGGGTGCAAAAAGTATACCCACACCTGCTCGGCGTCTATCCCCATAGGCAACTCCAGAGTGGAACAGAGTCCAACTCATCTCAAGAGGAGTGGTACCAGAGCCCAAGCGGTGCGTAAAGGCGAGTCCAATTATCTAATCGGAACTTCTTGACCTCACGCAGCAACTCGGGCTCCATCCCTGCCAAAGAGGTGATGTTCCATGTCCCGAGAGGAATCTGTAAAAAATGTTTTGAAATGTCCTATCATAAATTATAAAATTAAGATATCGCGTGCATTTTTGTATTACCAAAAATATACAATAGTTGAAAAAAAAACATTACGCTTGATTTTTGATTCCCATTAAAGGTCATGTGTAAATATGATGAGGTGAAAGATTTTCACGACTTCACAATCATAACGGCCCTCTGAGGGAAACCATAACTACAATGTGGTCTGTGACAAAAATGAGTTTGACACCCCAGTTTTGAGACGGACTAGGGATTCAAATCAGGGCTTCAATAGTCGTCGGATGTTTGCATTAGTTTTAAATTAGGTTAGGAGTTGAAAATGGGGTTTTAAGACGGGTTATGGTTTAAAGTTGACTTTCAAAACACAATTATGGTTCAAAGTAGGGTTTCAAAACAGGTGAGGTGTTCAAACCTGAGTTTGAAGACAAGACAGGGTTGCGCTTTCAAAATAGGATTAAAGTTTCAAGATTTGGCATTTGGGTTTCAAATTAGGACCAAGTTTTCAAGCCTTTGCTTGAAAGATCAGTGTGAGTGCTACACTTTCAGTCAGTTTTTTTCCAAGTAGGGTTTCGTGGTATGTCTTTGTATAAAACGCTGATGGTGTAATTGATTGTAAATTGTGTTTTATCTCTGAATTTATTTGTTTTCTGTGTTGTGTGTGAGCATTGCAGTCCTAAGGAACGTCGACGTATGTGAAAATTGGCATTGCTCCATGCTCAGATGATGTGCTTGTAATCCAAAGACAACACATGCTTTTCATTGAGGTCCATGCTGGGGACGTGACCCTTGCCTCCCGGGTCCCTTCTTCACCTCACCTTGGGAACGGACTCCCGTTCATGCACTGTGACGGCTTTCATAGATTCTGGGTAGGAAGCAAACCTGATAAATCCCCGCGTGGTCGAAGAGCTGGGGGCAGCAACCTTCCCCACGCAACGGTTTCGTCACGCCTATGCCGCCAACGGCAAGTTCCTTTGTCGGGTTACACATCGCACTCAGACGCTACGTATGAGCTTTCCGGATGCTCACTCGGAGCGTACTAGCTTCCATGTCTTCAACGCACGTAGTAGCGACATCATCTTGGGCAGCCCATGGCTCAAAGAACATAATCCGCACATAGATTGGACCACGGGTCAGATCAAGACTTGGGGAGAGGACTGTCTCAGTCGCTGTTTCGCTGTCCGGAGAGACAGGGGTATTCAAGTCGCGCCGGTTCGGCTAACAGAACCTAGTACCGCCCCGGACCTGACCGCGGTGCCCTCCTGCTACCATGACCTACGGGAGGTCTTTTCTGAATCTAAGGCAAAGTCTTTGCCGCCACATCGGTCATACGACTGCGCGATTGAACTCCTGCCAGGCACCTCTCCTCCCAGAGGGAAACTGTTCTCGTTAACAGGACCAGAGCATCAAGCCATGAGGGACTACATCGAGGACTCGCTGGCAGTCGGACTCATTCGCCCCTCATCCTCACCAGCCGGTGCGGGGTTTTTTTTTGTCAAGAAGAAGGACTCCACGCTGCGACCCTGCGTCGACTACCGAGGACTGAACGACATCACAGTCAAGAACTTGTACCCTTTGCCGCTGATCGCTACAGCATTCGAACTCCTTCAGAGAGCCCGGATCTTCACCAAGCTCGACTTGCGCAGCGCTTACCATCTGGTGCGGATTCAGGAAGGGGATGAGTGGAAGACGGCGTTCAACACCCCCACAGGGCACTATGAGTATCTTGCGATGCCTTTTGGACTGACAAACGCCCCGGCCGTCTTTCAAAACTTCATTAACGACGTGCTTCGGGAGTTTCTGAATAGATCTGTCTTCGTATACCTGGATGACATTCTCATTTTTTCAGCAGACCTAACCTCTCACATTCAACAAGTCAGAGAGGTGCTCCGGCGTCTGCAGCAGCACCAATTGTACGTGAATATGGATAAGTGTGAGTTCCATCGGGCATCCGTGTCCTTCCCGGGCTTCGTCCTGGCTGAGGGAGAGATACGGATGGACCCCGGGAAGGTCGACGCAGTGCTGCGGTGGCCTACCCCCACCAACAGGAGGGACGTGCAGAGGTTTTTGGGATTTGCCAATTTCTATAGGAAATTCATAAGGAACTTCAGTTCCGCGGCCGCTCCTCTGCATTCGCTCACCTCGCCACATACCACCTTCGAGTGGTCCGGGACCTGCCAGGAGGCCTTCAGCAGGCTAAAGGCAAGTTTCACTACTGCGCCCGTTCTCATTGTTCCGGACCCAGATAACCAGTTTGTGGTGGAGGTGGATGCATCGAATTCAGGAATCGGAGCAGTCTTGTCGCAGAGGAGTCCCAGGGATGGGAGGATCCACCTGTGCGCCTTCCTGTCTAGGAAGTTGACCCCGGCAGAGAGGAACTACGACGTGGGAGATCGGGAACTGCTGGCGGTCAAGAGCGCGTTGGAGGAGTGGCGGCACTGGCTGGAGGGCTCGCAAGTACCGTTCGTTGTCTTCACGGACCATAAGAACCTTGAATACCTGAAGTCTGAGAAGAGGTTGAACGCCCGTCAGGCCAGGTGGGCCCTATTTTTCACCCGCTTCCGCTTTAAGGTGTCCTTCCGCCCAGGCTCCTAAAATAGTATCACCCGGAGTCGAATGGCCAGACTGAGAGGATAAATCAGGAGCTGGAGACCGATCTTCGATGCCTGGCCTCCAGGGACCAGAGCACGTGGAGCCAGCATATCAAGTGGGTGGAGTATGCCCACAATTCTCTACCCTCCGCCTCAACAGGTATGGCTCCACTCCATGTTGTGCACGGTTATCCTCCGTCCCTGTTTCCTCGACTGGCCACAGACTCCGGGGTCCCGTCGGCCCTGGCCGTGGTGCGACGCTGCAAACGGACCTGGGAAGCAGCGCGGAGGACATTGCTGCGCACGAGCAGCGCTTACAAGGCCGCAGCGGACCGCAAGAGGAGGCCAGCACCAAAGTTCAGAGTGGGACAGCGAGTGTGGCTCTCCACCAAGGATCTCCCGCTGCGGACGGAATCCCGCAAACTGGCTCCCAGGTTCGTTGGCCCGTTTCCGATTTCCAAGGTTATTAACCCGGTTGCCGTCTCACTGAAACTGCCCAGGTCGATGAGGGTGCACCCGACGTTCCACGTCAGCAGACTTCGCCCGAATCGCACGTCGTCGCTGGCTCCCCCGCTCAAGTCCCCCCCCCCCCCCCCCCGCATGGTCGACAGTGGGTTGGTGTATACGGTGCGCCGGTTGCTGTCTTCCCGCCGCAGAGGAAGGGGGGTCCAGTACCTGGTGGACTGGGAGCGATATGGCCCGGAGGAGCGCTCCTTGATCCCCTCCTGCTTCGTCGTGGACCGCTCCCTCATCAGGGACTTTCACGCGGCTCACCCTGATGCTCCTGGGCCATCCAGAGCCAGCCATTGAGGGGGGGGTACTGTCATGCTCCTGGATTCCAGCCCGGGCGTGGCCAGCTAATCAGAAGGCGCACACCTGCGCCTCATGACCACTGATTAGACCCAGTACATATAGGACCCGGGGGACAACAAATACTCCGCTAGATCGTTGTTCTTAATGCCTCGTTCCCGCACTCCTGTTTTCCTGACTTCTGCTCTCCGTGCACCGACCCACGCCTGTCCACTGACCACCATCCGTACTGGTACTTCGGATTGTTTGGACTGTCTACCTGATCTCAGACCTCGGACCGAATAAAGGTTTCCTCTGTACTGTCTGCTGTCTCTGGAGTCGTGCATTTGGGTCCACCCTTGAGCCCCGTATCGTGACAGAAGTAGCATTTCAAGTCAGAGTTAGAAGTTTGTAAGCAGATTTTCCATTCAGGGTTTGGGTTTACAAATATGGTTTCGGTTAAAGTTTTATAGAAGGGTTTCATGCCAGGGTTAAAGTTCAAAGTTGGGTTTTATACTGTATTGTGGTTTCAAGCCTTGGTTGTGGAGTCGGAGAATTCTACAATCAGGTTTTAAGTCAGGTCTGGGGTTTCAGGGCCGCGTTTCAGTTTAGAAGTAGAAATTCATAGTACTACTTCAAGATGAGATGTCTCTCGGGAGAGTTTCCATTCAAAGTTAAAGTGGGCGTGACATCCCTATAAACATTCTAAAATAGAAATTGTAATGAAAAATACATATAACAGTATTCACTTCAATGTCTATATGAAAAAAAAAAGTGAGTGGAGAGCGCGTCATCCATGCACAAAGTTGTGCAATTGAGTGTCCCTCAACATCCAAGTGGTCGCCATATTAGTCGCGTCATCTGTCCTTGATGTCATCGTCACTTCCGCCGTTGAAAACGCGCAGTGCCTGCTACTATGGAAGCCGAACAACAGAGATATTCGGATTTTTCCAACGCCCCTTCTGACACGGAAGCTCTTTTCGAAAAGGACAACAGCACACAACCGAGTGAAGTTACCGGGGCAATATTACACTATTGTTTCGTGCCCTCAGGGCAATATTACACTATTGTTTCGAGCCATATTCAGATGATATGCCATCACGGCCAAACCGCATTCCGTCCGATCCACTTACTCAGCGGAGATGAGCCATCGCGGCTCATCGCAGCCGGCCAGTGTGGCTTATGACGGAGCCGAATGGTGCTGCTTTGTGTTCACAGTTGAGCCGGCGCGCTTCATACTCGCACGTGACTGAGTAACGCATTCTCGGCTGGGTTCTTCAGAGCCGCCCCGGTCGCAAAGCCTGACGCGCAGCCTTTGCGGAAGATTGTGACCGCCGAAAGCGGCGCCTCAGCCAGTGTGGCTGAGTTTCGGCCCGTTGTGCTATATAAGGAGGGGGTGGAGCGAAGCTATGTTGCAGGCTGAGTGAGACATTGTTGGCTGGGCGACACACACATCGACACATTTCATACGCGGATCTTTTGTTACATTATGAGAGAGACCGATTACGTGGTCCGCTCCAAACTATTATTTTTTTTGGTAGCTGTATGCGCACATCAACACATTTCATACGCGGATCTTTTGCTACGTTATGAGAGAGACCGATTACGTGGTCCGCCCCAAACTATTTTTTTTTTTAGTAGCTTTATACACACATACCTGTTATTTGGAACCCACGAAGCTCTCATCCTCTGCACCCGTGCAATGCATTTTTCACAACGAACTGGGTCTCTTTCAAACTTATGAAGGGTAATTCCATTCTCCCGAGTGTTCAAGCAATGTCCAGCAATGCAATGAGCCGGCATTTTGGCTAACACGAAGGAACAACGAGCTACCTTCGCTGAGGTAAAACCAATGGAAACAAACGAGTCCTGTCCTTTACGTCACTTCCTGCTTCTTCTCGACAACAAATTCCTGAGAGTATTTTCATGGCGGGAGTTACAAAAAGCTGTATACGTCAAAATCTTTTTGTGGTGAAAAAACACATGGGACCATATTGGCTGTGGGTTTTTCATTAATAATATACCAAAAGTCATCCGTTTGACGACACTTGAGCTTTAAGTTTCTAAGAAGTTATACTTAGAGTTTATAATCTATGATCTTAAACTATGGTTTGCGTTTTAAGCCAGCGTTAAGGTTTTGAGGACGGTTCCAAGCACAGCCTGCCATGCGAACTGTTGAGACAGTTCGACACAGCGGCCATCGAATCAGTACTGTGCACCTCAATAACAGGCTGGTTTGGTGCTGCCACAAAAAAGGACAAACTTTCAAGACTGGTATTTGATTTAAAAAAGGTTTAAAGATGAATTTCGGGTTTGATATAGGGTTTTAGGACAGGGTTAGTGTTTCAAGCCAATGTTAGTGTTTTAAATTACACTTTGAAGATAGTGTTAACATTCTGAAAATGGATTTCATGCCAGCATTAAGGTTCTTAATAGGGTTTGAAGCCTTGGTTAGAGTTTCAAGTTATGGTCTCAAGCCTCAATTGGGGAGTCAAAATAGGGTTTTAAGCCGGAATTAGGGTTTTAGAATTGGGTTTCAGAATAGGGTTTGGGTATCAAGCCTGGGCTGGTGTATTTAAGATATGTTCAAGGTTTAAAATGTGGTTTCTTGGAAAGTTTAGGGTTTCTAGCACAAGCTAGAGTTTCAAAGTAGGGTTTTAAGGCGCAATTAGGGTTTTAGAATTGGGTTTCAGAATAGGGTTTGGGTATCAAGCCTGGGCTGGTGTATTTAAGATATGTTCAAGGTTTAAAATCTGGTTTCTTGGAAAGTTTAGGGTTTCTAGCACAAGCTAGAGTTTCAAAGTAGGGTTTTGAGACAGAGTTAGAGGTTTCGAAGCAGATTCCCAAGTTGTCCCAAGATGTTTACAATGTTTATCTTTAAAACACAGCAAGATGGGAAACCCATTCGTGTTTCCCCTTCACGGCTGCCCTGATTCCACTCCACCATATAGGTCATATTTCTATATACATACATGTATGCAGTGAGGTTCTATGAGTGAAACCTCGAGGTGAAATGTCTGAATGGGGGTCGGGTGATGCCTCTGCCCTGGGGGGCATGTCACCAGCGCTCCACCAGCAAAGTGGCATTTCTCCACTCACCAGGCCTAATTTGCATCTGGACATGTTTTACATCATTAATGTTACACAGACATATATTACATATCCAGTATTACAACAACAATAATAATGTCTTTATGGCATCTTGCCCGATTCCACCGGAAGAAATGACAGAAACACATTGAACACTTACTTCAGTTGTGCCCACTGGAAAGTAAAAAAAAATAAAAAAAATCTGCCCTAAAAACCAGCTTCAGCAACCAACACCATATTTGGTGGGGATATGTAATGTAACAGGACGCACAAAAAAGTCCAAACGACTCACGGCTGAAACGGAACTGAAAGTTAGCCATTTTGATTTGACACAGCCATTTTAGGTTGAATTTCAAAGGTCCAAAGTTAGAAAAAAATGTTAGCTTTGACACAAAATTGGCTGGATGAGTCAATCACAATAGGACCCATAAAAAAACCATTAAGGAACCACGCCCACAATTGAACAGGAAGTCCACAATTTTAATCTAAAGCTTCGCTCTCAGTCATGCCCCCGAGACCAATTTCACTGATCAACATGAACTTGGGTGGACATGCTCATCAGTGTAAGATGCATGAAAAAGTCAAAGACCAACGAATGACATGGAACAGGAAGTGATGGATTTTTGGTTTGAGTAATCCAAACAAAGATAGCCTTTCTACTAATACTAGTATACACAAAATGAAGCTGAATATCAGTTTATTTGGACTAATGTGATAAGTCTGGATTGTTAGCAACGTGAACCCTTGATAAATGCTACCATACATTGTAATGTATGACATGAGTTTTTTTCCAATAATCAAAGGTGTTGTCATGACTATTGACAAAGCGTGACGCGATCATCAAAAGCTGCTATTACAGACCATCATTAGCGTGTCGTGTTTCGGCAGTCCAGCAATGAGACAAATGACAACCACAGAAGAAGAAAATCCATGCGGCCATTAAGTCTGCGGGGAGGAGCGGGGGCGGCTACGGAGGAGTTGGCCAGATGCAGCGGTCGGTCGTCTGCATGAAGATGCCGTACCTTGACAAAAGTCAATGCCTTGGCTGTTTCGCGTGCGATTAAATTAAAAACCTCATGAGAATGATCCACATAAACCACAAAATCTCACCCCTGTATGCTTTTTTCCTCTTTGTTTTAAATGTTTTATTTCTTACGACCAGTTCAGGGTGCAGTCAGCCTTTCGCCTGAAGTTCCAACACTCCCTCGACCCTTGTAAGGATAAGTGGCTTGTAAAGTTAATGGATGGATAATCATGTAAAGCACAAAGTATGAAATGCGCCATAAAAACTTTGCTTTGCTTTGCTCAATTGACATTGGGAAAAGACTAACTTGTATACATTGAAAAAGTACATTTTAGGCATTTCTAAAAAAAATTTCATCCAAGCCCGATAACAGAACAATATCAAAATGAAATGCAAAAGATTAATGCAAGCGGACCTTAGTGTGAGTTTACGCTACCAGGAGATTATTGGCTATGAAAAGCAGCTCTGTGCTGTGGAAGGGAAGACTTCACCCGCAATTACTGTTCCCTCAGAGGATGCGTTAACCGGCCAGCTTTTCGCATTTTTGGTGTCCTGTCAGCAGGTCACAAAAAGAAGAAAGAATACGAGGTGGGTCTGGATCACCTGTGGTGAAAGTAGCTCATCGTGAGGCCACTCAATCAATAGACAGAACAAATTTACCAAGAACCTTCAACGCCTCATCCTACCCAATGTGTGACCTGACGTTTTTGTGTGTGTGTGTGTGTGTGTGTGTGTGTGCATCTGTGTGTGAGAGGTGGGCTCCAAACTCCTCTTTTCTTCTTAACACCTTCAGCAAAGTGGTTCTATTCTATTCTTATATTCTGTTCTATGTTCTATTTTTATAAATCAGAGCCTGATATCAGGGAATAAATTGAATTTTATTAGAAAAATGTGATTGCATGAAAAAATTAATAATTGCGGCACGGCGGGGCAACTGGTCGAAGTGTTGGTGTCACAGTTTTGAGGTCCCGGGTTCAATCCCGGACCCGCCTGAGTGGTTTTTTTCCGGGCACTCAGGTTTCCTCCCACATCCCAAAAACATGCATCATTAATTGGCCACTCGAAATTGCCCCTTGGTGTGTTTGTGAGTGCGGCTGTTTGTCTCGATGTGCCCTGCGATTGGCTGGCAACCAGTTCAGGGTGTACCCTGAGCTCCTGCCCATTGACAACTGGGATAGGCTCCAGCACTCCCCGCGACCCCTGTGAGGATGAGATGTTTTGAGAAAATGTGTAATTTGAGGGAGGGAATCAAGTTTGTGAGTAAAAGAACTCATTGCAATTTAATTTTTTTTTACAATTTTATGAGAAGAAAATCAGAATTGGTAGTGAAGAAAATACATTTTGTGAGGAAAAAGGGCAATTTAATGCAAAAGCAAGATTTTTTTGCAATTTTAAAAGGGAAACTAATAAATAAAGTTTGTATACTATATGTACTTTTAAATCAATTTAGGAGGAAAAAAAGATGAAGAAAAAAAGAAATTTAATAAGATTACCATAATACTGTAAGTGAAGAAAATACATTTTGTGAGGACAAAAACAAAAATGATTATGATGTGTTGTAGTAGTATGCGTGAAAAAATATTTTCAGGAACAAAAATGAGAAAATATGTCATTCCTATTAAGGAGCAAAACATGAGGAGAACATGTAGTTAAATGACAAAAAAAAAATCACCAAAAAATATGAAATACGATATTTATTTTTGGGTGTGTGTGGTTCTTTTCCTCTCTTTACAAATTAGAAATCATGCTGAGGAAACCAAAGAAAATAAAAACTCTTGACAAAAAAAAGAAATGTAGCAATAACAATGTGGATAATACAAACTACTGGGTGAAACTAAAACATAAGGGCATACAGTACCTATGTATTATGAATTGTTTAGTCAGTACAACATACGTTCAATAGTGTGCAAAAATAAACGCGTTCTCTTTAAAGCATGCAGACGTCGTGGGGTGTGAGCTTTTGAATGAAAGACTTGATCGCTAAACTTGGCTAAGTTGTGACCTCAGAGGTCCTTTGTGATGTTTATGACAAGGACCCTCTACGAGTCCCCTGACAGTGGCTTTGGAAGTGGCCAAACAGCTCAGCACAGGGGAAAAAAAGTGTTAGAAATGAGAAAAAAACTCATTGATTCAGCCATCCATTTTTTGAGCCGCTTATCCTCACAAGGGTCACAGAACCCCAGTCTTCAGAACTGTGGGGCAGATGTGCTAACCAATTGTTCACCATGCCGCCAAGACTTAATACTGTATGCCATCCATCGATCCATCTAACCATTTTCTTAGCTGCTTATCCTCACAAGGATCTTAGGGAGTGCTGGAGCCTATCTCAGCAGTCAACGGGCAGGAGGCAAAATACAAAAAACTGGTTGCCAGCTAGTCACAGGGCACATGGTGATGGCCAACACTCGCACTCACAATCACACTTAGGGGCAATTGAGAGTGTCCAATTATTGCTACATGTTTTTGGGATGTGTGAGGAACCGGAGTGCCCGGAGAAAACCCACGCAGGCACGGGAAGAACATGCAAACTCCACACAGGCGGGGCCGGGATCGAACCCTTGACCTCAGAACTGTGAGGCTAACGCTTTATAGCTGATCCACCATGCCGCCCAATAATTTCAGGGGGAATTTAGATATATTAAACATATTTAGTTGAATAAAGTAAAGTTTTGTGAAGAAAAAACTCCAAATAATCTGGGAAAAAACTATTAATGAAATATATAAGGAAATAAAATGATAATTTTAGGAGCAAATGCGCAGAATGAATTTTAATTTTGTTCGGAATCTGTGAGGAGACACAGGTCTGCCACTAACTGTTGTTCGACTACATGAAGTGTAGTGTACTAATGAAGTGTCCAGTTAGCGTACTGCACGTTCCCTAACAAATACGTATCAAATAGTGCAGACATTTTGTTCTAAACGTGCACAAGCTGTGGTCTGAAATCAAAGGGGAGATTACTAAACTAAGATGCGCCCTCAGAGGCCGCCGCCGCCGCCACGATGTATATTGCTCGACCGTATACGAGTCCCCCGACGGCCGCCGTGAAAGTGGAAAGGCCGAGGTGAGCAAACGCCTCAAACGTCGCCTCGTATATTACGCACATAAAAAGTCATTAGCCTCAGCGGAAATCGATAGCCGACGCGGTGGAGATGAAGAGACCCCTGCGCGCTTTTCTGGGTCAGTTTACAAAAGGGGCGCGAGCCGCAAATGATATCATTTTTTTTCAACGCCGAGGCCGCCGGGTCGATGGCCCACCATGTTTAAAGCTGAGCTATGGCGTTACTTGTAATGTCTCGGCGTGGACCTCGCCGATGTTGATTGAATGGGACTGCCCAGCCCCCCCGGCTCCATGGGTGGGGTGGGGGAGGGGGGAGCTATTTCAACTGGAAGAATGAAACTGAAAACTATATTTTTAATGCAATTTTATTAAAATACTAATGACATTAAAAAAAATCATCTCATTAGTTTTGCTTTTAACTCATTCTAAATATATATATATATATATATATATTTATATATATCCATTAGGGGGTAAAATGGACATATTATCAGATTATTTTCTTACTTTTGTGAAAAAAGAATAAAGACTAAGTGATATGAACTATCTGAGAAAAAACTCAGTTGAGTTTAGTAAAACAAAAAGGACAAAGACATTTTTAAAATGAACAATGAAAAAGTAATGGGAAGATTATAGTATGAGAAAAAAATGGTTATTTTACAAGAGGAGAAAAAAAATCTTGTTGTATAATGAAGTAGGGCGGCATGGTAGAGCAACTGGTTTGGGTGTTGGCTTCACAGTTCTGAGGACTGGGGTTCAAATCCCAGCCCTGCCTGTGTGGAGTTTGCATGTTCTACCCGTGCCTGTGTGGGTTTTCTCCGGGCACTCCGGTTTCCTCTCACATCCTCAAAATATGGAACATTAATTGGACACTCTAAATTGCCCCTAAGTGCGATTGTGAGTCCGACTGTTGTCTATCATGTGCCCTGCGACTGGCTAGCAACCAGTTCAGGCTGCTCACCCCATTCCTCCTGCTCGGTGATAGCTGGCATAGGTTCCAGCACTTCTGCGACCCTTGTCAGGATAAGCGGCTCAAAACTTTTATTATGAGGGAAAACATTCCCTGTATGAGAAATATGGTTATTTTGTGAGGAAAAAAATGCAACCGTGTGAAATAAATTTCATTGCACACTTCACATTCTTCACTCATTACCACGTAGCAGTATGGCTAACATTGTGTACTTTGCCTGGTTAGACTGTATTGGGGAACCTAATGAGGTGTCCAGTGAATAGATATTCAA
Source organism: Syngnathoides biaculeatus (assembly GCF_019802595.1). Taxonomy (NCBI): domain Eukaryota; kingdom Metazoa; phylum Chordata; class Actinopteri; order Syngnathiformes; family Syngnathidae; genus Syngnathoides; species Syngnathoides biaculeatus. The sequence goes on along the minus strand of NC_084652.1, from coordinate 17,333,163 downwards.
ATACATGTGCACATATTGTCCTGAAACATGCGTACAATGCGGATCTCACGGTCTCAAATGAAGGTCGAGATGGCTAATGAGAATTGATGTGGCCGGCCGGCCACGCTACCGTTTCCATGGCACCGCTGCAATACCGTCCGCTGTTTGTGGAGCTTATGAGAAGATTGTGTTGCTGATTCCTCGCCATCTGGACGCAACCAGGATCCGATTTGTTGCATCTTCATTGAGATGCGTGGGGATCTGGGCCTCGTTCCCCGAGGAAATTTGCCCATTAAGCCGAGCGCAAACAATTGCTTACACTTTTACTGGTTGCTGTTGTTGGGTATTCTACTTTAACAGCCTGAGCAAGTGGTGAAATCACCTCCTCAGCCATGTTGAGGGTTTTACAGGTGGTTTCATTCTGGTGAAAATTTTGGTAGCATCTACTGGGACTCTAGCAGCCCCTACATTTTGGGAAGACTCAGTCCCTTATTTTCGCAACCCAAAGTTTATTTGGCATGACTATGATGAGTAGACCCTCAAAAAGTACAAGTTACAAGGTTGCTGCTATTTCTGGTTGAATGAACAGTTTGATCATGAGTGGCATGTCTGAGATTTGAATCTAAAAAATAATTAAATCAACTCTTGAAACCAATTTCAGTGAGAAACTTGAAATTTGATAGACATGCATGCCATGGGTAGACCCACAAAAAAAAAAAAATCTCAGGAAACCATGTCCCAAAACACAGGAAGTCTGGTGTTTTAATTTGAAGCATGGTAGCAAAGTCACCTGCAAATCTGATTAACTTTTGGGGGAGAATGGACCTTTCTGACCTGTCAATCACTCGTACAATAATAGCCAATTAGTTAGCCGCATTGTCTTAACCCCTGGCTTGACCCGACCCTCTTGTCGTCATGTCCCACAAGCAATGCTGGTTGTCAGTAGTGTGCGCTTGGAAAAGTTAATGTTACGAAGAAAATGGTCCTCAGGTGCCATTGGGCAACATCCAATTCTTATGAAAGATATCCGGCTAGGTTACAAGGGACCCGGTTGATTCATTTTCTAAAGCCTAAAACACAGTTGACGAAGTGCCTACAATGGATTAAGGCTCGCGGAAGAGCGCGAATACAACTAAATGTGAACAATATCAACAAACACAAGGCTGTATGTTCAAAGGTAAGTGAGGGAGAAGTATCTTCTCTGCGTTTGATTTCATTATTATCAGTGCTTCATACATTGCAGGAGAACAACTTTCACTTTGTTAGTGTATCACTGACCTACTGAATGAAGTGTGTAATGTTTTATGCCGAAGAGTCGGGTTAGTGATACGTAAATGCGCCATGTCATGCAAGAGAAATGTCTATTTGCCCATTTGTTTCACATCAGACTTTTAAGACAGAGCACTGGGTTCCATTACAAGCCAAGTCAAATGAATACACCCACTCACTTATAAAGACTACAAAGATATTACTTGCGATCTTTCCAAGTAATAAGTACTCACCCTAAATTACATGCGCAGTATGATTCCACAATTTTATCCTGTTGGATTTCAATATGAAGTTTGTGAGGCGTCAAACTTTTTTGTACCGATCGCCAACATTTCGTTGTAACTCTGACATTGCGTCCTGCTCCGTCCAAAATCTTAATTCCGTGTACACATCCTTGTGTGAAATATCTGAGACCTCTCTATAGAACTCTCTTGGACAAGTGTGATGCATTTGACAAAAAAACATACCCCAATATTATCTGGAATTTGCGATAGAGGATCCAGTTCAAACCTGCTATGTTCAGTCGCCATTTCAGAAGATCGTGGGGCATAGCAACTGTAGCTAAGGGGGGCGTAACTGAAGATCCCCAGTCGGAAAGGTCCATTGAGGCCTCCCAGTGATTTTCACTTACCAATAGGAAATTTGCTCGATACTGTGGAAAAAAATGACCATTTTGGTTTGCAAGCGAATTTCAATCCTTCTTTGCACAATTTCCAGAATTCAAAAAACAAAAATGCATCCACTGAAGCTGGTTTTATTTTGCAATATGTAATTTGGAAGGCATCTATCATGGCTAGACCCAGAAAAAAGTCTTACGAAGACATACAAAAAAGACAGGAAATCTGCCATTTTTCAAAACATGATGGCAAACTTTAAATGCGCCATTGAAACCTTTTTTTTTTTTTTTTTTTTTTCAAATTCAGCCCCGGAAGACTGAGAAACTCGACCTTTGATAGACATGTCTATCATGGGTAGACCCACAAAAAATGTCTCCAAAAGCCACATGGCAATTAACAGAGGAACACTGCCATTTTGGTTCAAAGCGATTTTCTGGTTGACAGTTTATGACTAAAACAGTCCGTTTGGGAATTTCAGGGAGAAAACAACAAGAGGCACTCACTCCCCTCCCAAACACACACACACACACACACACACACACACACACACGGACAAGCCTGTGGCTGGTGCATGAGCTGACAGTAGAGGCCACATATCCGGCCTGATTCCCAACACAATGCCTGCATTGCTCTGGTGAAGTCATTCAGAAGAGCCTCGGAGGGTGACTGGGGGGGGGGGGGGGATTTGGGGCATGTAGTACCCCGACATTATGCACCCATCATCACACAGTTCCTGCTGAGTGCGTAGAAAGCATCCAATCAGGAGAGCTTGTGGTGGGTGACAGGAAGTGAGGCTCACTGGAGGTCTTCGAGACTTTTTAATGCTTTTTGGGCCTTGAGTATGATGTCATCAAGAATCTAAGTTTGATAAAAGTTGTGGCTTGGCCAACTCAACAACTTGGGGGGCGGGGGGACTTGGAGCTTTTGGAGACCTGGGGAGTATCTTCTGAATTTCGTTGTCGGCGCATTTGTCAGGGCCAAAAGAAGACCCTGCTAGTTTTGAGAGGTGTCGGAATATTTGGGTTGAGTTGTAGAGTTTCAGGGAATCCAATCACCAAGGAGGAGGGAAAAGTTATTGAAACTTTGTGCCAGAAATGTAACAAATAACTTCAGCAATAAGTAAAAAGTTGCAGGAGCTTCCCTGAATTGCTCAGTGATTCACAAGCAAGGATGGGGCAAGGTTTGCCTCTTTGTGAACGAATGCATGAGAAAATAATCAAATAGTTTATGGGCAATGTTCCTCAAGGTACAACTGCAGGGAACTTAGATCCATAAAGAATTTTGGTCCATATTATCATCAAAAGATTCAGAGAATCTGGAGATCTCACTGCATGTAAGCGGCAAGGTGGAAAACCAACAATGAATGCATGTAACCTTTGATCCCTCAGGTGGCACTCCTTCAAAAACTGACATCAGTTTGGAAAGTATATCGTCACATCGGCTCAGGAACATTTCTAAAAAACAATGTCAATTAATAAAGTTTGGCCCTTCATCCATAAGTACAATTTAAAACTCCAATATGCAAAGAAAACGTCATTTGTCAAAAACCACCAGCTTCTCTGAGCCCAAGCTCATCTAAGGTGAACTGATGCAATGTGGAAAAGTGTTCTATGATCTGAAGAGTCCACATTTCAAATAGTTTTTGGAAATTGTGGACGTTGTGTCCTCCGATCAAAATTGGAAGAGAACCATCCTGACTGTTATGAACGCATATTTCAAAAGCTAGATCTGAGATGGTATGGGGCTGTATTATTGCCCATTGGATAAGTAACTTATCACACATCTGTGAAGGCACCATTAATGTTGAAAGTTACATACAGTCCAGACTTGTCTCCCATTGAAAGTGTGTGGCACATCATGAAGTATAAAATACAACAATGGAGACCCCAGACTGTTGAACGGCTTAAGCTGTACATGGAGCAAGAATGGGAACGAATCCCTCATGCAAAGCTTCAATAAGTAGTGTCCTCAGTTCCCAAACGTTTAGTGAATGTTAAAAGAAGTGATGTAACACAGCAGTAAACACGACCCGGTCCCAGCTCTTTTGGAACGTGTTGGAGGTACAATGTTCTAAGTTGATGATTATTTACTGAATAAATAAAGTTTATCAGTTTGAACAGGAAATATTTTGTCTTTGTTGTGTATTCTGTCAAATATAGGTGTTGAACATAATTTGCAATTCACTGAATTCTGTTTTTGTTTAACACATCTGAACTTCATTGGAATTGGGTTTGTATATTATTTGATTTCTTCCACTTCCTCTCCTTTATTGCACATCACATCCTTTATTTTACAATGCATATTATATCCCCCATTGCATCATTTTGTATACTTAGCATCCTCACACCCTATATTCTACATTACACCCTTTTCACCATGGAAAATGTAATTTATTCCACATTTCTTTATTATACATTGCATTATTTTGTTCACATAGCTCAATTTATTTAACTTTTCATCATTTATTCTGCATCGGCTATTTTATTCATTATTGCATCAACATTACATATTTTTCATTCCATTTTCTCCTATATTTGACATTACACTTTTCCCCACATTCCAGTCTTTATTCCGCATTACATCCCTTAATACTTTCTTATTTTGCAACATTGCATTATTTCACATTTCACACACACACACACACACGCAGACACACACATTCGCACACACATTTCGTATTTTATTCTCTATTGTAACTTTAATTTCAAATTGCATATTTTATTTCTCATTGCATCTTCTAAATGCATTTTCTCCTATACTGTTTATGACACTATTTTCGCCTCATGGAATCCATCTATCCATCCATTTTCTGACTCGCTTATCCTCACAAGCATCGTGGGAGTGCCGGAGTCCATTTCAGCTATCTTCGGGCATTGAACTGGCCAATTGCTGGGCCCACCCTTATATCATATTTCCATATTCCACGTTACCAACCTTTGATGTATAATACTTTACATCATTCCATCATATATTCCATATTACATCACGTTGTCCACAAACACTAAATTACCAAAAATATTAACTCACCAACAAAGGCATGCTGATTTGATTCAAGAGATTTTAGACAGTCAGACAGTTTGGGGAATACATCTTCCTGTTCCAACATGTCTGTGCACCAGTGCACAAAGCAAGACCCATAAATGTATGGAGCAGAGAATTTGGTAAGGCTTACACAGAGTCGTGCCCTCAAACCAATTGAACACCTTTGGGTGGATTTCAAATGGACGTTCTTTTATATGATGTCCTTATTCCACACTGAATCTTTTAGTCCACATTACATTCAATACTAGAAATTACACTTACTGTCTTCTTCTTCTTCTTTTCCTTTCGGCTTGTTCCGTTAGAGGTCGCCACTCCGTGTCATTTCCCCATATTGTGTGATTTTGTCCACATACTTTGTTTCAACATTGTGTTATCTTTTATTCCGTATTCTATTCTTCAACACCCTTCAGTGCATAGTTTTCTAGAAAATTGTAACATAATTCCATATTTTACAACCTCACAAATGACTTGAGAGGTACTTCATATACTAAGGCGTGCTCACATACACGCATGCACACACAAAAACACACAGCATCGTTGCACTACAAAGCCTCCATTTAATCACTCACTGCGTGAGTCTGTGTGTGTGTGTGTCTCTATCACACACACACACAGACAGTGTTGTGTGTGTGTGTGTGTGTGTGTGTGTGTGTGTGTGTGTGTGTGTGTGTCATGTAGTTCAGAGGCAGCATTCTTGCAAGACGACACAGGGAGGCTTCTTCTGAGGGGGTGCCCCCTTTTCCTCCTCTTGACTTTTCTCACACCATCACAGAGCATCGGACCCTGCAACCCGAAACTCTTTTGCGCCCATACAGCAGCAACTCACCACTGCACAGAAGAAGAGGAATAAAAAAGTGCTTTATGCCCACGCGGGGAACACAACTGGTACAGTGCGGTGGGTCCTTAGAGGATGGAGTTGAACCGAGACCGACCTGATGCCTTTCAACCACTGAGGCGCCGTGTCACTGTGCGCTCAGGTCCAAACTTTTAGACCACTTGTAGAGGCTTTCCAGCCTTTATTCCGTTTTAAATAATTCTCCAAACAGTGCACTGCGTCCTTTATTCCACAGTGCATCATTTTGTCTCATTTACATTCTTTATTCCATCTGCCAATCTTTGGATTACATTTTTATTCCATATTACAGAAACTTTTACATGTATTATTTAACATTAGCGCCTTTTACATATTACATTCCACTTCAAATGCCATCTCTCATTTTACATCCTTTATCCCACATTACAACCTTCTTCAGACTGTGCATTATTTGGAATAGTTTTATTCCCGATCACTTCCTTTTTGCATCCTGTATGTTACTGCCTTCATTCCCAATCCCATTCTTTTGTATGCTGTGCATCGCATTCTTTATTACACATTATCTATTTTATTCCACACCAGGTCTTTTTGTACTTTCTATCTTTATTCCTCAAATATATTGTTCACTGCATCCAACCTTTTTAATGCTTTAGTAACATCACATCCCTGTGTGTGCTTTGCATTGCATCATTTATTCCATATTATATTTTTTGTATCCTGTACATGACATTGTTTATTCTGTATTGTATATTTCACTGTGTCAGTTATTTTACAATATTTATTCCAAGTCACATGATTTTGTATACTGTACATTACATCTTAACTTCGCATTAAAATCTTTATTTACATCACATCTTTTTGTATATTTCATCCTTCAGCCTTGTTTGGATTTAACATACAACGTTTGGTCATTTTGTCACTTTTTACATTGTATGCATCATTTTTTCAACATCGCATTCTTTTACATGCTGTTAACTACATACTATGTACATTCTTTTGACAACAGTACTTTACATCCTTTGTTCCCCATGACAACTTGTATTCCACAATACAGCCTTATTATTACACTGTATTCTTTTTCCATCTTTCCTTTCCTTTTTAAAGTCTTTTTTTCACCATTTGTCTTTTATGAATGCTACATGACACAAGACCCATTTTCCCACAATGTACTCTGTACATCCTTGAAGAAACATGACCTGTTTTTGTGTGCATGGCACTGTTTCTGTAGATTCCATCCTTTGAACCACATTGTGTACTTTATTCCACATTTGAGTCTTGGTCCTGCCCGAGCATCCTTTAATTGAACTTCATATCCTTTATTTTCCATGACAGCTTTTGTCACTTTTTAATTATCACACATGATGGATTTGTGTCCATATTGCATTTTATATTCCATGTTATTCCCAACGCCACAGTGGACCACTGGTTAGCACATCTGCCTCACAGTTCTTAGGACTGGGGTCCAAATCCCAGCCTCGCCCATGTAAAGTTTGCATGTTCTCTCCGTGCCTACGTGGGTTTTCTCCAGGCACTCCCTTATCCTCCCACATCCCAAAATCATGTGGCAGGTTGATAGAAGACTCTAAAATGCCTGTAGGTGTAAATGTGATTGTCAATAGTTGTTTGTTTGTATGTGCCCTGCGATTGGATGGTGACCATTTCAGGGTGTACCCCGCTTCTCGTCCAAAGATAGCTGGGATAGGATCCAGCATGCCTATGATCCTTGTGAGGATAAACAGTACAAAAAATGGATGGATGGACATTCCACTCTTTACTCAAAATTACGTCCTTTAAAACTGATGGGTTTTTTGTACATCAGTCCACATCAACAATTCTTTCTTCCACTAATCTCATTGCATCCTTTATTCCATCATTCCATCATTTTGTCTGCATTACATCCTGTACACCACCTTACATCCTTCAATCCACATTCCATAATTTTCTCTGCATTGCATCTTTTATTTTGCCTTGTATCAAAATAATTTTTTCCCATGTTTTGTCCACATAAAATGCCTCGTTGCACATTCCTCCTTGAATGTGCATCCTTTATTCCACAGTTGAAGGAACATTTTATTCCACATCCCCGTACATTCTTGTGTCATGGCTCATGTTCCACTCTATGAGACAAGCCAGGAGTTTCACAATGGCCCTGAATGAAAGCATTCTTAACTTTTTGCTGGATGACTACACGGGGGCAAGAGATAAAGAAAGAGCTCCAGATGCCCCCCACATAAAACCCCAAAGACCCCCCCCCTCTCCAGCTCTGTTGTGAGCGCTAACAATCCGAACATTGAAAAAGCAAAGAGACTGGTTTCCACTCAGTGTCAAAACGTTCCATTTCTTCCGCTCATCTTTGACATTTTACACTCTCGTGCGGGACATTTAATAGAGGCAGTCTAAAAATATAGCGTATAAAAGTACAGATACTATATATTGCTGCCATGAAGCTCATTTTGTGTGTGTGTTTGTCTCATCTTGTTGAATTGGACCGCTGTGGAAGTCACAAGATGATGTTTGCAAAGCCCGCAGCTGACTGTGCAAAAGAAAGAAAGATTCATTTTCTTGTATATGAATTAAAGACCCGGTAAAAGATGTTCAGGAGCAGCACAATATCCATTGAATATAAGACAAGAAAATGTGTCAAAATGTGTTAATATTTTATTGAGCTATGTTATTACTCTATGTTTTATGAAGTGAAATAATATAATTGTTGTATATGTTATTTTTGCAGCACCGTGCCACATATTCTTTACGTGGTATTACTTTTTTGCTTTCATTACATGCTCGTGTTCCACATCAAATCCATTTGCTCATTTTACCTGTTATTCCAAATGAAATCCTTTCCTCCAAATCACATATTATTGCCTACTCTAGCGCTTGTTATCCACGTGACTTAATTTTCTTCATTCTAATCCATTCAGTGTTATATCCTTGATCTGCTTATTTACATACCTTTGTCCATTCAATATCTGTTATTCCACAAAATTCTTCTGTATCACTTTCCTTAAACACTTGAGGCTCCTTTTATCGAAACTAAGTCTTTTTGTCTATGTAGCGTCCAATATGCCAGATGATGTCATCCTTTATTAGTAATGGAACGGTCCTTAAATGGTTTAGGTCCTACCTGGAGAAAAGGAGCTACTTTGTTACCATTGGAGGTGCTCGGTCTCAGCGAATGGCAATGACTTATAGGGTCCCTCAAGGGTCAGTTGTTGGACCTCTCCTGTTCAGCCGCTATATTCTACCCTTGGGTCAAGTTCTTCAAAACTCTAATTTTGACTACTATAGCTAAGAAGATGACACACAGTTATATTTAGCAGTGTCTCCAGATGACTACACTTCAATTGAGGTATTGTGTCACTGTCTAAATCAGATAAATAACTGGATGACCCAAACCTTTCTTCAACTAAATCACAACAAAACCGAGACAATTGTTTTTGGCAATAAAGAAAAGAGAATTGCTGTTAGTAAACACCTGGGCTCTCTGTCTTTATAAACCAAAGACCAAGTCCGAAACTTTGGCGTTCTGATTGATTTCGACCTGACTTCAATCACAAAACCTGCCTTCTACCATCTGAAAAATATATCTAGAGTGAAGTCTTGTATGTGTCAAGCAGACCAGGTGTCATGGTCCTGCCGTTCCAGCTCTGGCTGGGCGTGTCCCAGCAGACCGACGATGATTAGGAGGTGCACACCTGCGCCTCATGTCCGCTGATTAACCCTGGTACTTATAGGACCCAGGGGACAACTGGTCTTCGCCAGATCGTCGCCTTGCATGCCTCGTTCCCACACTTCCAAACTCCTGACTCCAACCTCCCGTATACCAACCAACGCTTGTCTCCCGACCTACCCTGTAAGCCTGTTGCTACTGATCCTGCTGCTTGTGTGGACTGACTCCCCAGTTACCGACTCTGGAACAAATAAAGACTTTCTCCTTACTGCTTGCCTGTCATCAGAGTCGTGCATTTGGGTCCGCCCTCGAGCCTCGTTCGTGACACCAGGAAAAACTCATCCATGCGTTTATCTCAAGTAGACTTGACTACTGTAGTGGTCTTCTAACTGGACTCCCCAAAAAGAGGATTAAACAGCTGCAGCTCGTTCAGAATGCTGCAGCTCGCGTTCTGACCAAAGCAACATGGTCAGAGCATATAACGCCAATCCTAAAGTCCTTGCACTGACATCCAGTCAGCTTTAGAATAGATTTTAAAGTTCTGATACTGGTCTATAAATCACTAAATGATTTAGTTCCTGAATACATAAAAGAAATGCTTACGGAATAAAAACCAAGTAGAGCTCTGAGATCAACTGACTCGGGTCAAATAGTGGAGCGCAGAGTCAAAGCAAACACAGTGAAGCAGCATTTAATGAAATGCTCTATACAAATACATTTGCCTTGCTTTGCTAATGTCTACATCCTTTTGTCGACATGAAATTCTTTATCGTATCACATTTACATTCCATTCATCCACCCATCCATTTTTAACACGGCTTATCCTGGTTAGTATCCTATGAGCTCATCCAAGCTGACATCGGACGAAAGGCGGACTACAACCTGAACTGGTCGCCAGTCTGTCGCAGGGCACATATAGACACGGACAACCATTCCCACTCAAATTCAATCCGACTCTGAGTGGGAAGGGAACCCACGAAAATCAGGTGAGTGTTCCACTATATCATTTTACATATTATTCACATATATGCCATCCGTATTCTGCATTAAATCCTTTTGCCCTTTTCCAACCGTATAATAATCTATTTTTAACTACATTGCACTTTTTGGTCCACCGTACTTTCTTTGTTCAGTTAAATACTGTATAACACATTTTCACTGTACAGTATACAGTAGATATGTCTACGTTGCTAACACATAATCACTGGGGGCTTTTTGTGTTCGCAAGAGCGGCTGATAATATAACATTGCCGGGATGTTGTTATAGTGAGTGTGGTAGCGCTGGTGCGGCTCTCCACTGCAATTTGACAGAGCCACTTAGGCGCTTTGTCGTTTTCACACTCGTTTTCACTCGTCTCCCCCGGAGTGGATTTAGAGTGTGACATCATCCCCTCTACTTCAGCGTGTGTGTGTGTGTGTGTGTGTGTGTGTGTGTGTGTGTGTGTGTGTTCATGCTCGTGGGTGTATGCGTGTGTGTGTGTTAAAATATGATTTTTATAGAGCTGCGCGTGTGTAAATTCTGCGGGCTACTTCATGACATCATGGCAGCCGAGTTAATCATATCAAAATTTCATAGGATGAGTCACTTAAGTGCAGGATTCCCACTCGGAACATGTCAGATTCCAAAAATGATCGTCTGACTGCTATACGCATTACAAACAAAGTAGAATATTCCTTTGAACACAATAACTGGAATATTTGGCGTGTTGTGAATGTAAGGAGGAAGAATTTAGTGATCAAGTAGAAAATATTTATTACTCTTATTGAGTCTTTTTTTGTGTTGAGGAGCTACCGTATATTGATGAATTTATTTGACAACAAAATAAGTAATGCTAAAACTTTTATTATTATACAAAACATTGTTTTGCATGCTATACTTTAGATCTTATATTTTATGTTAGATACTTTTATTCAGGTGACACGGTGGATCAGCTGGTAAATGTGTTGGCCTCACACTTCTGAGGTCCCGGGTTTGATCCCAGACCCGCCTGTGTGGAGTTTACATGTTCTCCCCGTGCCTGCGTGGGTTTCCTCCAGGCACTCCAGGCAACCAGTTCAGGGTGTACCCCGCCTCCTGCCCATTGACAGCTAAGATACTACTTTATTACACATTCATATTGATCAATATTAATTAATTCATATTAAATCATTTATCTTACATTACTTTTTCCATTCTACATTGGGCTTTCTTTTGACTATAATGTTTTGTTCACAAATATTTTGTCTACTTTCCAAGCCTTATTTCACTTGTACAATTCTGTAAACTGTGCGTCCATCCATCCATCCATCCATCCATCCATCCATTTTCTGAGCCGCTTCTACTCACGAGGGTTGCGGGATTGCTGGAGCCAATCCCAGTTGTCATCAAGTAGGAGGCGGGGCTCGGAACCTGAACTGATTTCCAGCCAATTGCAGGTCACACGGAGACAGACAACAGTCTCACTCACTTTTTCCATTTTCCATCCTTTATTCCAGTTTACCTCTTTTATTGTACTTTATAACATTTTGTAAACTTTACACAGTTTTATAAAATGTTGCACTTTTTATCTGTTATGCCACATTCGAGACTTCATTCCACATTTTGTCAGTTTTACATCTTGTAGTCCACTTTACCCCCACTTTTTTTTAACATTGAGTCCATATTACAGAAGTTTGTTGAAATGACATTTTTTTTCTACATTACATTGTATGTATTACACAATACAATATATGTCTTCACGTTATCCTCCATTACACATTGCACTGTTACATCATTTATTCATCCGGAGTTTTCACTAAGCATCGGCTACTTGGGCCTCGCTAACTACAGCTAGCTTTAGTGAAGGACTGCTAACCAATTCGACCCACTGAGACATCTCATTTCAAATTGTATTTTACAGCTATTGTCTCTCGATGTACAAATGTATAAGACCCCCAAAAAGTATTTTTTTTTCACACGACGTGTAACGTTGCTGTCAGAGGGGCCGTTGGTCTCCAAACATATTAGTTTATGCGAGCGCCTGGAGACCAATTGGGCCTTTAATTGGAAAGTGGACTTATTGCGCTGCATTACATCATATAACCACGCTGGGGTTATATTGCTCAAGTGTGCAAACATAATTGCACCGGGCTGCGGTCTATACGTACGCCGTGTTTGGTGTAAAGAAGATGTACGTTGTTCATTTCCAGCACGGCGGATTTTACAGGACTCCGCTGCATGATTCGGGGATTTAAAGTAAAATACTTACTTACCTCGTCGTCAGCCTTTTACGGCACCTCTTAAATGTTTTCCTTTGAGAACAACAGCGTCGACATTTTAACTTTGATCCAAAAATATGTGTTCAATTTTGTGTAATTAGGATATATGCATTGTCAGTGTGGTGCTGAAGATGTCGCATCAGTACCCCATCATCAAATATCAATATTGTCACTTTCCAATGTCCAAGTAAATTTATATATTTTTTGAGAACTGCAATAATAGAAGTCCTGTATGCATTTTTACTAAATTGCATTAATTCAAAAAGAAAACACCACAAAGCGTCCATTATTGATATGTATGACTATATTGCAGATGTTTGTTTTTAATCAATTGATTTGCGTATTGTTCTTTTATTGTGATATGATTGTTTTCATTGGGAAAACATCATAATATAGTTGCACAAGTTACTTTTGATTTCAAACTCTTAGTTATTCTCATAACTTCGGTTACAATATTGTCAATTTTCACTGGCATGTTCAACACTAATGTATTAATGATCACATAAAGCTTCAATTGAGATATTATAGCGACATCATCACACTCTACTGTAGTTTTCATACCTTGGATTAAAATTGAAAATAAGTACTTGTTCCGATATGCATTTTCTGCATTTCTATCATAAAAGGCCACATTTTGGGCATTCGTAACATTAATATTGTAATACATTGTCAATCTTTATCTTAATATTGGGTCATTATTGTTGCCAAATTATAGCAATAATATTGCAATGCACGTTACTCTATCCTGCATAATTATTAGCATAAATGTGTCAATCTGATTTAGTACGCATTTTTCTGTTTGTAGCGACTAAAAATCTATTTCCCTAAACCGTCCCACTTTTCAGAACCTTTTTCAGAGCGCTATCTAAAATCAATTGTTGATTAATGAATTGGAATTTTTCATTTACGACTGAAGTTGAGCCAGTGTATTGGTTGGTTGGGTTAAAATTGTTCAGGCACCTGTTCTTATCCATTATCCATTTTTTCTGTAGTTCCATTGTAAAGGGGCCCAAAATATCCGTCCAAGCAATCAATACAATCCCGTACTTATTTTTGGATTACGAATTTTCAAGCATTTCCATATATGAATAAAATATATTTTAAACATGCAAGCAAAACAAAACCATTTAGAAAGGTCCTCAGGCCTTTATTCCGAAGGTTCTTTTTGCTGTCAAGTTTGACAAAGTCACAGAGGGACATCTCTGAGTTACTGGAAACAATAGCAGCGTGACATCAGCACTTCCTGATCCGCTAAAGGCTGAGTAGCGGCAGCCGGTAGGTGGGAGGGGGATCGAAACGGAGAAGCGGGCTGAGAGTGTTTCCTGGATGCCGGATGACGGATACGCTGAGTGACTCAGCGATGCCGGCTGTAAAAAAATTGAGAGACGATGCTTTTGACCTGCCGCTCTGTCAAACATCATCGCAAATGATAGCTCACTTTAACAGGGAGACAGTAAGTGAGGACAGGCAATAGATTCACAGAAATTTGTCAACCTTGCGTATCATTGTCGCCACTAAATTAACTCGACTTTTATACGCAGTATGTACTACTTGGTGTGCTTGTGGTAATTATTGATCTTGCGACAGATGATTCGACTTGTTGGGGATCTATACTTGAAAACCCACAGATGTTTAAAAACGGATGTGTACATCCTGGTCAGAATGTATGCATGTTAGGGATCACAAACACAACACTCCAAAGCTCACTAAGTACCGCCCCCTGGAATGTTCGAAAAAAATATGCGCCTGACGGCAGTCTCCCGGATGAATATGAAACTGGCTGGGCACGTCCATTATATCAGAACGTACAAAAGAATGACCCCCACCCCCAACCCCAGTCTGGTGGCCATCCAGGCCACCAAACGCAAGGCATCCGGGTGGACAGGTCAGGAGGACGACCCGGACGCCAAGTACTAGGATCCCCACGGGACGATTCAGGTGGACGGCCTCGGTGAAGAACCCAATGGCGAAGCAGGAACCATAACAAGGCATGCAAAGCTCAGAACGAAGGCCTCCCCAGACGCGGCCGCGGGCCAGTCGCCGACGAAGCAGGAGGGTGGGGCGACCGCAGACCGGTCGCTGACGAAGCAGCAGTGTGGGGCGACCGTCGGCTGGACAGGAACGTGAGGATGTCGATGAGCCGTCGCCATCCTCTGTTGCCGTCGAGACAGGGGCGTGGAACGACCACGTGTCACTCTGTGTCGAAGCAGGAACGGGGGGCGACCGTGTGCCAGTCGCCGACAAAGCAGGAACGGGGGGGCAGCTGTGGACCCATCGAAGCAGGGGCGTGAGGCAACCTCGAACTGGTCACCGTCAAAGCAGGAGCGTGAGGTGGCCTCGGGCCGGTCACCGACGAAGCAGCAGCGTTGAACAGCCTCGGACCGGTCGCCACCGGTGCTCCTGGACACGGACGAGAGGCGGCTGGGGAACCCTCGCCACCATCTGCTGGACGGGAATGTGAGGCGGTTGGGGGACCCTCGCCGCCGTCTGCTGGACAGGAACGTTAGGCGGCTGGGGACCCTTGAAACCGTCTGCTGGACGGGAACGTGAGGCGGCTCCTGAACCCGGTGCGTTGTTGCTCCCTTGGTGTTCGCCTTGGCACTACTGCATCATTGGGAACAGCCTGGAGCAACGGAGATGATAAGGTCCTCCCCCTCTTACTTGGAGGAAAATAGCTCGCTTCATCTTTATCTGAATTCCCTCCATCCTCGGAACTCAAGCCCTCTACACTACGTTTCTGAATTCTGTTCTTTGGGAAAACACACGTTGCGGACGCTCTGGGAGGACCATCTTCGATAGCAAATTCCATCCTTCTCCTTCGACCCGTGTGTGTGACGCGGTAGTGAATCTGCTGCCAGCCGCGACTTGGGCTCGGCTGGGGAAGGAGTCGATGGATGCCGTGACATGAGAATCGGTCAGCAGCGCGTCTGTCAAAACCGCGACATGAGCATGGCAAGGTGGCGGATCTGTTTGAGCTTGCAGTGAATTTGTTGATACAGAAACGTGGGAATGGCGCGGCGGTGGATCTGTTGCCACAGCAACGTGGGAATGGCGAGGTGGCGGATCTGTTCCCACTGCAACGTACACTTGGCTTGGTAGCGGATCAGTTTCCACTGCCGTGTGAGCATAAGTCAGTAACGAGTCCTTCAAAACTGCAATGTGGGCGTGTCTCGGCAGCAGATCTGTTGCGGCAGTGACATGAGCCTTGCCTGGTAGCGGATCCGTAGCCACTGCAGCTTGAACCTGAGTCAGCAGCGAGTCAGTAGCAGTCAGCGTAGTTCAGCTGGTTCTCTAATCCTTGCCAGACCTGGGCCCTGAGGACCGCCAGTTCGGCGCTCTGCTGCTCTATCTCCACCCGCATTTCCCTGTAGAACACCTTGTGATTTGGTGGCCCCTCCTCCCTCTGGGCTGGAAGCTTCGCCACCAGCTGCGGGTCTGCCGGTTTAACCGTTGCCGGTGAGGAGTGGGTGGACGAGGACGGCGTCTTTGTTGCCGCGCAACGGGAGGCACAAGAGAGCGCCCGGCCTAGGCGTCTCCTCTGGCCGCCAGGCTGAGGTCCCGGGTAGATGGCTAAGTGGGTTCCCACAAACGGATTGGTGAACTTGGACTGACTGGGATTAATGATCGGGCGAAGAGATTCATAGTTGAAATAATCTGAGTCTTAGTCGGGCATATAAACCATGGTCCTCCTCGTAGTCCGAAAAATCAGAGTCCAAAAGAATGTGAGGTGCTGGACGGGTTGTGGTCGGGACGTATTCATAGCTTGCCGGCGGAGCTTGTGACACGGAAGCGGAGAACGTCGTGGAGCGTACCCGGATCTGACAGGCTTGGTCCTCCGGCAGTCGGTGTACCTTGCGTCAGTCCGGGCGACGCTGGGTCTTTCCTGCTGGGTCCTGTTTCGGCCAGATCGTTCTGTCACGACCATACCATTGAGACGGAGGTAGGACCCAAATGCAGGAGTCGGAAGACACAGATGTAATTCGGGAAAAACGTTTATTATTCCAAGGTCGGGGATAGGGCAGGCAGTCAGGTGCAGCAGCGGTAGTCAGGACGTCGGGCGTAGAGAGCAGGTTAGCGGACAGGCAGGAGTCGGTACACGGGAGAACGATCAAAGCAGGCAGGAGTATCAAGGGGGTCAGGCTTACGGGGTCGGTCGGAGAACAGGCGGAGGTCGGTACACACGGGAATACGATCAGAGATACGGGAGTGCTGGAACGGGGGATGATTTGCCACGATCTGGCGCCGGACCAGTCGTCCCCATGGTCCTATATACACCGGGGCCAATCAGCCAGCATGAGGCGCAGGTGTGCGCCTCCCAATCAGCGCGACCGCGCGGGCACCCACGCAGCCAGGGCTGGACCAGCAGGACCATGACAGTGACGTTCTGAAAGCATTACATCCTCCCCTCAACTATTGTTTTTTAGTAGCTCTTTCGACACCTACCCATTTTTAACCCACGAAGCTCTCATCCTTTGCACCTGTGCTATCCATTTTTCACAATGAACCAGGTCTGTTGGAAATTTATGAAGGGTAAATCCATCCTACTGACTGTTCGAGCAATATCCAACAGCGCAACGAGCCAGCATTTTGGCTAACATGAAGGAACAACGAGTTATCTTCCAGCAGGTAAAACTAGTTTAAACATACGAGAACGCTTGAGTGCGCTACTGCCCTTAATGTCACTTCCTACTTCTTGTCGAAAACAAATCCCTCGATAGGGTTTTCATGGCATGAGTTACAAAAAGCCATATACGTCAAAATCATGTTTTGTGGTTAAAAAAAACCGATGGGTCCATACCGGCTGCCATTTTTTAATTATTAACATACTAAAAATCATCCATTGCATTACAGTGGCACTTTAAAGTACCAGTGCTCCACACGGAAACATAAGTCAGTAATGTGGGTTTGAAGTTGCCATTTTGGACAAAGTCAGACCCCTCGGAAAAAAGAAAAGAAAAGAAAAAAAATCAGCCGCCAACATAATTTTCAATAATTGACATGAAATTGGGTGAACATGTTGGTCATAACAGGACACAAAATAAATGGCTCTAGGACCTTTGCCTGTTTCTGAACGGGAAGGCAGCCATTTTGGTGTGAAACTGCTATTTCAGACTCATTTACACTCCTGGAAATTTAGAGTAATTAGATATTGAAAACTTGCCCATGAGACCAGTTTCACCAGTGAACACACAATCGGGTTTTCATAACAGGATGGAAAAAAAACAAGGACAAGGACTCATGGCAAAAGCGGACTTGCATTCACAACTCAGGACTTCATCCAAAGGAGCCTCAACCAGAAGCAGATAAGTCAAAATCATCTTTGGGTAAAGATCAAAATTTTTATTTTTATCTTTTCAGTTCTGCCAAAAATGGGAATACTTTTCCGAAAACTGACGTTTCTCTCTTTTCATTGGTTGTTTGGCTCCACTCAGTTTCATAGACCATTCATTTCTCATCTCAATCACCTCATCATCATATCATATTCATCATAAACATCCTGCCGACAAACAAATAGATGATCTCTATTGTGTGAAAGTGAATTGAAAGAGAATCGGGAAAATCTCATTTCGGTACAGCGGGAAGCGCCATGGATGCGTGATGGAACTTCTCATTCATCCTATGATTGGTCACCTGCAAGGCAAAGTCGACGTGACTCTCCTGCGGTGAGCATTTTGCACAGTAATGCGCCCCCACGCCCTCGCCACTTGCCACCCCCACCAGTTTGATTTCTACTTGTCTCAACGTGAACGTCTTACTCAAAAAGATATGGAAACTCTGCTACTGATGCCGTCAGCGGGGGTTGAGTTTTGGGTAATAAGGGTGTCAGATTGTGACGAGAAGCAGCTTGTAGTAAATCGATACTGGTCCCACCCCAAATTACTTTAAACACAGTGAGCAAAGCCCAGATGAGAAAGACCCAACAATACAGCAAACTTTGCAACGTTCTTTTGTCATGTAAGGCTATGCACCGGTAATTAAAAAGAAATTCCTGTTGTGATGAAAATTTTAGCACTTCCATGCCAAAAGTTTCAATGAAATTTTGAAAAGTTTGAAAATTACACACATAAAATGGCCCTCAGTTTCAATTAAAAAGTGAAAATTCAAAGATTCATAAAATGACTTGAGAATTTACAAAATACAAATTTGCATATAAAAAAATTGAGAGAATGATTACAGATTCAAAACATAACTTAAAAACTACAAGCGGACACAAAAATTATTTTTATATTTCATTTGGAGTAAAATTCAAATTACAGATGTTAACAAATTCTTATGAAATAGTATATAATGTAGATACGCAAAATATCTTTTTTTATGGAAAATGTAATATTAATTTAGGTTAAAGGAGAACTAAACCCTTTTTTGAGCAAGAATACATTGTACGTGTCAGCACAAATCAAAATTTTTTCAGAATTAAACAGGATATTTCATAAACATAATGTTTGGTGAAATCACCATCAGCTTCAGACCAGTAGTGACAATGAAGTACCAGTAAATGTTTTTTACCTGGTAGCGCAGAGCTCAAATGGACCGTAGCAGGCAGTGTCTCACACAATTGAAAGTTGAGATTTTTTTTAAACAGCAATGGGTGAAAGTGGCTATGTTAGATATATTTGAGTTAATCTGGCTTATTAAAAATAGATCGCTGCAACATTTTGGTGTGTCAGGCGGTCAGCATCATTGACATGTCCTGACTCATTTTCACCTATTTAGCTGTTTTACAAGTTGTCCACCGGATGTTACTGCACTCACCAAATGGCCATTGCAAAGGTGAGAGGCCGGCTAACAAGCAGCTAGTCGCTATCCACTAAACACTAATGCCAGCGATTGATGCCATATTGTGCAGTTTTCATCATTGACAGTACAGTTAATTAAAATCATTTCAGGATGCTGTTGTTTTGATGTTGATGGTAACACTATACGATGGCAATATAAATTGTGAAATCAACTTCAACGATGTGAGAACAGCTAATAAACATTACAAGTCAGCCTGGATTCCACGTGACAACAATGATGTGTAGCTTGTCATTGCAGCATATTTGCTAACTAGGTGTGGTTCTTCATGGTAGACGATATGCACATTTAAAATATATCAGAAAGTTCCAACATTTTGGTTTAGTTCTCCTTTAAAATCCATTACTGCATCTTGAAACCCAAAAGAGTGGATTACTGGTGGTTCCACTGCAACCATAAACCAAACTGAACTTCATCACGAGCATTGTACCTCATCGGTTGTCATGTCACACGACTCCAGAGTCAAGATGGCTGCGACCATTCCCCGAAGCGTTGCGGTGGTCCCCGAGGGCGGTAGACGCGTGTAATTAGCTATAAAATACCACTGTGCGAGTGTCTCTGGGGGACGAAGGGAATGCCCGGGCCGGCCGGCATACACACACAATTAAGTCCAAATGAAAAATTGATTTCCACTCATCCTGAATGGATGTTAAAACAAAGCAGGCTGTAAACAGAGTGGACGCCGACAGGCATGAGCACCGCTCCTGCCGCTGTGTACCTCGGGCGCTTGTTAGCCCAGTTCGCCGGCATATCGATCGGTCACCGCTGTCACTGCCGTCGCCAACGTGGCTCACAAGAAATATAATTCAATAAACACGTCAGGAGGGAACAAGGGGGTAGAATGGGTCGTGGATTGCACGCCAGTATGTTCCTGGTGTTTAGCTTGTCGCTAGCTATTGTAAGATTAATAGCGATGACATCTGGCTGCCAACTGAATAGTTGAAAGCATAACCCGGGCTGGAAACCCTACCTTGAAACCCAAATCCAGACTTGAACACCTACGGTACTTTGACACCCTAGCGTGGCCTTGAAATTTCAGCACAACTTTGAAAACCCATTTTTAAACCTTCATTTGAGATGCTAACCCTGGTTAAAACAACCTTTAAACTCTAACACTGCCTTGACGCCATAATTAACGAACTAATCCTCAACATTCTGACCCTCTTAAAACCAACTTCCAATCGCCAAACTTGCCTGTAAACAATTTCCTACCCTTTGAATATATTACCAGGCTTGAGGTTTGAAACTCTAACTTGAAACCCGAGCTTGAAACTTGAAGCAAGCTTAACACCCTACGATGAAATTAAAACCCTACTTTAAAACACTAACCTTGCCTTTAAACCCTAAGAAAGGGGTTCAAAACATTGTTTCAAACATAACACTGGGTTCAAACATTACTTGGAAAACATAATACCATCTTGAAATCATTATTTGAAACTGCGACTCCTTTCTTCACCCTAAATCTGTCTTGAAACCCTACTTTGAAAGCCTTACCCAGGCTTTGAAACACTCATTTAAAATCTTACCCCTTGTATGAAACCATAACTTGAAAGTCTAACACTAATGTAAACTCTAAAGACAAACACATTATTGTATAATTAAATACAATTCCAATTACCCAAAGAAGTTAATTGATTTTCCGATGCTCTGTAAATTCCCATCATGCTGATGAATGGTACACTCCACTCAAAGTTAGCCTGCCAGCTCACAAACCGAAGCCGCAAAACGCAGCAGTCCAGCCGGCCTCGGCGGAGGTCAGCGCTGCGACCGTGATGTTTTCTGGCATTTGTGATCCAGGGCGACAAGATGGCACCGCGGGGGCCCGACGGGAGAAATGTGTCCTGTCAGCCCGCTGAGGGAAAAGCCAATTAGCTGAGCTGCTCTTATTAACCTGTTTTGTCAGTTTTGACACTTCATTAAGCCGCCGTTAATAATTAAAGCGCTGTACATTTGGGCTTATTGAAGTCCCACCGTCACTGTCACCGCTGCTGCTGGCGACCAAGGCGATCGGTGTCATTGCGAGCTCGGGGCGCTAATGTGCAGACCAGGAGGACTTCAACTCTGACCCAACTGACCAATTGGAGTACTATCTTGAAAAAATATTTTTATTACACTACTACACTAGATTATGGCCTTATATGTTGGGATACTTGTATTCAAATTAAGGCAGGTATCGGAGATGGACTTCCTATTGCCAGATGTAGAAAATGAAGTGATTTTGACTCCGATCTGAAAAAAAAATGTGATTTTGCCATGCCTAGTAATTATACAAGATTGTAGACCGTGACTGTTCTCCATATTTTACCCCTTGTCAGGTGGATGGTCCCTGAATCGAAACAAGTCATAAGATAGTCATCAGACACAATAAAATCGTAACAAATGGGAAGAATTAAAGTGGATTGTGAGATGCCTTAAAATGTAATGTGAGATGACAGCAGATGAAGATGAAAGCAGTTTATTCAGGGTTCTGGCAATAGTTTCGATTATTCACTAACCAGTTCTTCAGGTGTTTCAAAAGGGAGCTGAGGATTGGGAGTTGAGAAAAGCAGCGGGTATTACATTCCATGAACGCACTGGTCGACAGAGGAAACAGTCTGTCCAAAGGTAATCTCTCTTTTATGATCCAGAATGAAAAGCAAGCATCACCGAGGGGGAGGGCCAAGAATACGGCAATACACGAGTTTGGAGTTCAAAGATAAGACACAACAACTACAACATCTAACTTCATCCTTCACAATAAAGGCCACAAAAACAGGTAAGCTAACTAAGGAGCAGCTTGATCAGAAATATACTAGGGTTCATGTCAATATTGTTTTATTGATAATGCGATAAAATATGATAAAATAGGGGGACAAAAACAATGAAACAACTAAAGCAAAAGTCAACAAAAATGCAGATTACAAATTTGACTTACTAAGAAATGATTGTGATTGTGAACATATTAGAACAGCAAGCACACATGTAAATAATGACACTATAGCCTAATCAAGGATAGGATGAGCAAAAATATTCTGGTTGTCCAGTAAAACAGTATGGCAAGTACACCTACAGAGAAAATAGTTTTTTTTTTCTAAATAAAAATGAGATAGAATAAAACAGTACAAGTACTTGTTTCTTATTGGCTACTTCTCTGTTCTCCTTCGCTTTGTGAACTGATGTCAAGAGTGGAAACAAACTGATGTTAGCCATGCTAGTTAGCTCATTATGTGCCTCAAGTAGTGAATCTGTAGTATTCAGTTCACTAATTGTTGACATGCTAACTATTGTAGCAGGTGCCAAACGTGCATTGTAAATCAGCGTTTTTGCAATACATTCAAGCCTTATGTTGAATTTATTAAAGTGTGATGAGTGGCGCTCCCGTAAATGTGATATCGTACTGGAAGTAGCAAGCAAATCTTTGTTTGCATGTTTTGCATATACCTCCTCTACCAAGCTCCAGTAGCCCAAAAATTCACAAAAGAAACAACTTTTTCGATGAGGGGAAAATAACAACCACCTGCAATTTGCTTGCAAAGAAAAAGCACACATATGGATGGAACGTTTTATCAGCTTTGCGTGACTCTTCAAAACTGCTGTATTCATTGAAAGTAATTGACCAAGGCCTAACGCTAATACTAAGTGCAATGTGGATAAGTGCAAATATCTGTTGTGACAGAGCAAGAATGTATAACTTATGACTTGTGTCACCAAGTAATAAAATGACTCGACTTGCTTTATTTTTACCACTATAAATTTTGTAAACGACTTGTTTGAAAGTTTACACTAATGAATCGAGACTGATTCTAACATGCAGATGTGACTCACCTTGCACCTGTGCTAATGAGAGCAGGGTTGCTTGTAACATGGAGCTTTTCCCGCTCGTCACAACGGCGGGGAAATGCCGGGCGGGAGCGATGGGGTGGTGGAAAACATCAAAGCCGAGAGAGTCACTCGGTGATTGCTGCATGTGCGTATGCAGCGACGTGGGAAAATGTCCCTGCTGTTTGCCAGGATAATGGTGGCACGTTAGGGGCGGAGATGAGGTGTGTTACAACTTGTCATCATCTCATTTGGGACTTGCATTATCTCATGTTAAATTCCCGCACGTTGTAATTTTTCTTTGGTAACTTTCAAGGACAAACAACAATGGCCATTTAGAAATGGGATTAATGGACATTTGAAGTGAAGCTGATGAAATATTGGCACATATTTTTCTGCGGCACAATGAAGCTCCATTACAATTCATCAAGTTAAAATAAACAAAAAGCCTAAAACTATAATTATCATTGTTATGATAAGATTTATCTGTTATGTTAAAAATTAAGTATATGATGCTAAAATTAAATTTGGAAATGTTGGATTACATAATTTAATGATATGTAAGCCAATTTATAGTCTCTAATTACATCAAAAATGTAGATGTATGCATGTTTTAATTAATTAATGAGAAGTAATTATCATCTCGGGCAAACCTTTACCTCCATGCTTGTCATTGATTTTGCCGCTTTTGTATCATATTCAATACTTATTTCCTCATGTAAATCTTTTGTGCTAATGTGAAAACAAACGCGAGCATGGGATTGACCCCAACGCCTCACGGAGAAGTTGCAACTCGGGAAATCAATTCAACTTCTAAAGATGTAGATACATCTAAATAATGTATTCTGTTAATGTGCATAAGATGATATGGTGCAGTATGCGTTTGTGGTTGCATCACCATTTCCAGCGGTTGCATCGGAGTCATGAAAGTGTTCATTTTTGTCATCAGACTCACTAATGTGCCACACTCTATCTTTTGCTCTCTCGCTGTGGTTTAAATCGCAGTCAGGCATCACGTCTCAGGTATTATTAGGAGCCTGAGCATTTACCCCTCATGCATCACGCCACATCTCAATCCCGTCGTGAAGCTTTTGTCAGGGAATTATAATGCGGGAATCTTTGATCTCATCTCATGTTTTTTAATATTATTCCATATGGAATGCCGGATCTATTTGGATTTTTTGGTGTGGAACACTGAGTGCAATCCAGATGTATGTATCAAGTCCCACATGAACATAATCGGAAAGTGGCAGGAAGTGGAATTGCCTCTGTAAACAAGCACAGTGCAGCTCAGTCTGTGGTGAGTTGACCTTGTGGTAATTGTGATGTGCTTCGGGTAGGCCATCAGTCCGCATTTGAATCGACATTGGTGCAGCACGAAGATGTATGTAAGTGGTTTTGACAGCATTTTCAAACTATTGTGGTTGCACTTGTCTGTGTCCTTCATTTTTTCCAAAATAAGAAAAGCTTAAATCTTAAATCAGTCATCAGATGGACAGATGGACTAATAGACAGGCATATTAATCCTGTGAAGCAGGGGTGCCCAGACTTTTTTACCCCAAGATCTACTTTTCAGGCAGCCAGCCTCTCGCGAGCTTATAAAGATATATGTATATTTAAAATACAGAATTAGCTTTTTGTGCACTGTATTTTCTGTGCTTTCATCCTGGATCAGGCTGTGCCAAGGTGGAATTTTAAAATTACACACCATCTCATCCTGCACTTTCTACTTTGGCTTCAGACCAGACCTTTCCTACTTGAAAAGAGAAACTCTCGTCCAATTTAACCACTTTTTCTTCGATTACTCACATACTCCAAAAGTCATTGCATCTTAAAACAACAGCATTTCTTTTTTAACTTTCTCCAATTATATCGACAGTAAACATGAGCAGCATGTCTGGCTCTTCATTGCTCAACATTGACCAGACTGTGTTGCGAACTAAAGCAGCAATGGTGGACGCTGTCATTATGAAAAACATTGATGGGCTGCATAAGTACTGTAACATTTGTAATTATGAGTGTACATCTTTAAGAGCGGGGACTGGGGGCGGGTGTAAGGTACACTAGGAAAAAGAAAGTGTGGCGGAGCAGCTGTCTTTGTTAGACAAAGTTCCGTGTGCTGCCTAAAAGAAACTAGTGGCTTCTCTTCTTTTCATTTTTTACAGTACATATCTGAATTGTGCCATTGGATGAAACAACCAGTCCTCCCTCACTCATTGAATCACTTTGCAAAATGCCACAAACTGAATAGCTGTATGTTATACTTTTAATTTGCATTGGATTTTTTTTTTTTTTTTGCGTGCAATGCAGAATATCTGATTGCGCACACGCGCAGTTTTGAGGGATCATAGGCTGACGTTTTTTCGCGATCGACGCATTGAGCACCCCTACTGTGAAGGAATTTAAATTACTCTGCTGACCATTTGTGTATATTCCTTAACAAAACCACTCTGTTATTCTACTATTTTTCGGGGGTTTCGACTGCTCTGTTTAAATGGAGTGTGGAAGTTCAGCTACTCTGGATAGAAGATGAAGGAGACGTGGAGAGAAGGTTCTTAGCCAGAAGTAGAATATGAAAGCACAGAGCCTAGAAGTGAATGTGGGAACTTTGAATGTTGCAGCTATGAAATTAAAAGATGGGAAGATGTTTTCCCCGAAGAAAGCAGGTGGAAAACCATTAACACAAGAATCTTATGGGCAAGGTTGAAATTATTTTAACAAGGTGTAGATGCAAGAGAAGTTGAGGGTGTTATTTTAAAGGAATAGTTAACTAAGAATGTTTTGGAGTTGTCAGATTGAGTGATGAGGCTGAAAGTTGAACTTGAGTGTAGGCAATGTAATTAATGGTAAGTTATGAACAACAGGTAAGTGAGACATTCTGCAAGGAGAGGAAACAAGCATACATCCAGGTGGGACTTAAGACAAAGGTAGAGTTGGCAAAGGACAAATGAGAGGAATTTGATCATATGTATGCCAGGTTGGACATGAAAGAGGGAGAAAAGGATCTCTACAGGCTGGGCTGACAGAGGGAAAGAGATGAGAAGGATGTGCAGCAGGTTAGAGTGATTAAGGATGGAGATGGAAATTTATTGACTCGTCCCAGAAGTGTGTTTGATAGACGGAAAGAATAATTTGAGGAGTTGATGAATGAGGGAAATTAGACAGAAAGAAGAGTAGAAGAGGCACATGTGGTAGACCAGAAGATAGCGGAGATTAGCAATGGGGATTAGCAAATTACAAAGGCACTTAAAGGGGATGCAAAATGGAAAGGAAACTCGTTCTGATGTTGTTCCTGTGGAGGTTATGTACGCATCTAAGAGAGGGGGCGGTGGAGTTTTTGACCAGCTTGTTCAAGGGAATTCTGGCAGGTGAGAAGATGCCTGAGGAATGGAGGAAAAATGTCCTGGTGCCCATTTTTAAGAACAAAGGTGGTATGCAGAGCTGTGGGAACTATAGAGGAATAAAGTTGATGAGACACACAATTAAGTTATGGGAAAAAGTAGTGGAGGCTGGACTCAGGACAGGAGTATTTACAAGCAACAGTATGGCTTAATGCCTAGGAAGAATACCGCAGATGCATTGTTTCTCATAAGAGTGTTGATGCCTTGTTATCAGCTCCTTGGTCATAAAGTAAATGGAATGGAAAACCTGAAACCTTTTATATTGTGCAATAATCAATGCTGACTAAAAAAATTCACATTGCAAAGAGAAACTATGCAGCAAAGCAAGAAAAACAATTTAGTTGCTAATGATTATAAATCATTCTGGCATACATTGCAATCGCTAACCGACTTCAAGCGACGATCCCCCGAAGTTCAGAAAAATCGTAGACTACCCAACAACCTAAACAGCTTCTACTACTGATTTGAAAAGGGTACTTTCACACAATACACCCTCCCAGCCATACCACCGACCATAATCTCATCTCTGACTTCTGCGTTGACCATCCACGAACAGAATGTGAGATGCATCTTCAAACAACAAAAGCAGGCCCAGAGCTTGTGTCCTCACCCATCCTTCCTGAAAATCTGCGCAAAGCAACTCACAACAGTCTTCACACAGATGTTCAATAGATAAACTGTGCGAAGAACCATGCTGTTTCAAGCACTCCACCATCATCCCAGTCTCCAATGCCATGCAATCTCAGATCTGAATGGCTACAGGCCTGTCCCCTTGACATCCGTGGTCATGAAGTCCTTTGAAGACCTCATGTGGGTTAGGGTTAGAATGGCAGATGGATGATGCAGTCAACATGGGACTGCACTTCATCCGAGAACACCTCAACAACACGGGGTCCTACGCGAGGATCCTGTTTGTGGACTTCGGATCTGCATTCAAAACCAACTCCTCTTCTCCAAGTTTCTCCAGCTCAACGTTTCCCCACCCACCTGTTAGTGGATTCACAGCTTCCTGATGGGCAGAATAGAGCAGGTGAGGCTGGGGGGGAACTACCTCATCTCCATGCACCATCAGCACCAAGGTCCTCCAAGGTGCTCCAAGGTTGCATGCTCTCTCCGCTGCTGTCAAACACATTAGTTTGCAGGCAACACCAATCAAGATTGAATGACACAGTTGTAAAATAAGGCATGTCATGCTCAACTTTTGAATGAAAATAAATTTTTCAATCCAAAGGTTATTAGTAAGTAATAAGGAAAATTTAAGAAAAAAAAATTGATTTGTTTCCTATTGTCATATACACTATATCGATATTGACCCAAATGACCCAACTGTTATGATAGCACTTTTGTTGAGGATTGTACACAGTCATACCGATAAATGCAATTTTACTAAAAAAAAAATATTATCTATTTCTTTCTTTTTTACAGTTTTTGGCCTCATGTAGTATCCCATTAGCTGGTGCACCTAATGAAGTGTCCAGCGAGGTGCATGGTGAAACCTGCACTCCAATACAGTAGCAGCGCTGAGAGAAAGTCAATACGCTGAACCAAACCAAACAGAACATTATCACCTCGTAAAGCAGAGCTTGGGAAAGCAGCACACCCTCACACACACTCGCCCGTGCACGCATGCGAATGTGCGCGCGATGCCGAGACGCGATGAGCGCGCCATCTGAATGGCCTGCGGCATTTTGAGCGAGAATTAACGTGTGTACGCTTGTTCGCTCCACACGCCCGAGGAGACAATGTGATCTTTTTTTACCATCCAAATGACCTGTTTTATTTTTACACACACACTCTAGCTCACACAAACATTTGGAGGTCATAAAGCGACAAGTGCGGACACGCTTTGGCTCGTTAGAGAAAGCTTTACATCAACCATGACGATGACTTAATGACCTCATTTGGGTTATTATGTTCACATCAGAAAAAAATGCCATCCACAATAGAAATTATTGCTACATTAAACTACATTTAGAGCAACAGGTAGCACAAAACCCAAACTGATTTAGGAGCCAATCAGAACATTGAAGAAAGGTCACCATTGGAAAAGACACTGGTGTTTCTGCCTTGAAGTCCTGCATTTGGGTCCGCCTCCGCACCGTTGGTTCGTGACAGAGTGAAAGTGTGACTCAAATATGGGATTATGTGTGAAATTGAAATGACTAGAAAATGAAATTTCAGGTAAAAGTATGATGGTACATTTTGAGAAAATCTGCACAAAAAAAATCTACGTTGCGATTATTTAAAAAACAAACGTACAATGGATATAATCTGAAATGCAATAGCGATGCATTGCAATCAAATTGGAATTTGTGAAAATTTGTATCGTATCTAGGATGAGTTGTACTGGAATTGCAGTGAATTCTATTGTAATTGGAGCTGATCATATCCCATTTCATCGCCATTAGAGTTAACTTTCTTGTAATTGGAGTTAACTACATCATAATGGGACTATCGTAATAAAAGTGAATCATATCAAACCGGATTGAATTATGCATTTATGTGAAAAAAGCATTGTAATTTCCATGAATAGTGTTTATTTGTAAAGTTCCAGCCATCCATCTAGTTTTTAGCCGCTTATCCTCACAAGGGTCGCGTGGAATGCTGGAGCCAATCCCAGGTGGCACCGGGCAGGAGGCCGGGTCCACCCTGAACTGGTTGCCAGCCAATCGCAGGTGACACCAAGACAAACAGCCCCACTCACAATCACACCTAGCGGCAATTTAGAGTGTCAAATTAATGTTGCATGTTTTGGGGATGTGGGAGGAAAATTGAGTGCCCAGACAAAACCCACACAGGCACCTGGATGACATGCAGACGCCACACAGGCGGCTCCGGGATTGAACCCAGGACCTCAGAACTGTGAGGCCAACGATTTCCAGCTGAGTCAACGTTCTGCCCTGTAAATTTGCTAATTAGAACAAATTTGTAAATGGCTTACAGCCATGCTACCCTGAGAACGCCTGATCTCGTTAGCTCTCGGAAGCTAAGCGGGTTTGTCTCTGGGTAGTATTTGGATGGGAGATCGCCTGGGAATACCAGGTGCTGTAAACTTCTCTCCCCGGCTAAAATCCACAGGGGTTGCATCAGGAGGGGCATCCAGTGTAAAACTGTGCCAACAAATATGAGCGTTCATCCGAGATGACATGCTGTGGCGACCCCTAACAGGACAAGGCGAAAGGAGAAGAAGAAGAAGGAAAGTAAATTTGTAAATGGATTGAATCTTATTGTAATTTCGATTGACAGATAGGATAGAGTGAAATATTGCTGGTTTCTTATGAATACCAATTACATATATAGTACTTCAACAGCAAAATCTCATTGTTAGATCATAACAGAACTGACTTTTTTTTTCATTATTTAACCTAAACTACAACACCTGAAACAATGATCATGTTCGGATCTTACTAAATTCAAATGGGCCAAAAGGATAATGTCTTCAGCAAGACCAAGCATCTGATTGGCCAAGACAAATTTTAAGTTGCCGAAGCTGCAACGGCTTTCCCCACACTGATTTTTTTTCTTTTGATTTGAGCCTGAAGGATGATGTTCCTGGCGGCAATAGCTGGGCTCGTTATATCAGTTGGAAGCCCTCCATGGAAAAAAAATAAAAAGTGCAACATTTTGTCTTGTAACATCACCTCTGCCACACCCACCAGGTGACTGGGGAATGTTGCCATAAAGACATGCTGTCTGGATTATTCCAGGATTTACCTGCAATACTGCAAAAGTATGACGGGCTCATGGAAATCTTCGTCTCGCAAACAAGAGGAAGAAAAAAAATATTTAAGTAAAGCAATGTCATTCAAGGTTTTCAAAACACACACTAAACAATGTTTATACATTGAACATATTATTAGTATTAAAAGTAGATTTGATCAATTTGTGTTTTAGTGTTTGGCATGCATCAAAAAAGTAATGTTGAAAAATTACTGCAAAATGATATGAAACCAATATCACTGTGCCAACTGGTCATATTTAATGGCTGGGGGGTCTTAAAAGTTGATTGAAGCAGCTTTAAAAAAAAAGTCTTAAAAAAATTTCATTCCTTCACCTATTAGGGTGTGCTTTCATACTTTCATGGAACATTAGATTGCATTCATACTTTTTATTGCATAATTTTAATACCTTTTTAGCATTTTATTTTATTTACTTTAATTCAGTAACTAAAATTATATTGGTCTTATTATGGTTTCATTATCACCATGACAACTGTTCATATTTAATGGATAGGAGGTTTTAAAATTTGAATGAGGTGGCTTTAAAAATTTTGGATTCCTTCAATCTGGAGATTTCATGCAAGAATTATGAAAATGCATTTCTTTAAATATTTCTATATTTTTTATTTTATATAGTTTTTTATTTAATTTCTCACTTAAATTCAAGAATTAAAAGTGAGAGAAAATTTGTTGAACTGACTTGCAAATTGTTTTTCCTTGCTTGGTTAAACATCAAGAATGTTTTCTTGATGCTGGTTCATCAAATAACTTTTCATATTCTAACACTTGTATTGCCTGACTTGTAAACAACAGTGTGCTGCAAACGTTTTTTGTTTTTTTTTAATTTATCTGTGGAAAACCAAACTGCATCCGTACTTCAGATTGAAGCTTCTCGGGACATTCCTCTAGTTTAAATTTTGCACTCTGTTCTGGTTCCATCCTCTTTTCCTGTACTCCACATTTGCTTCTCAGTCCGGCCCAGTCAATAGTATCCCAAAAATACTGCACTGTTGAATATGCCCATGATCCCCTGTGACCTCACAAACAGGAAAATGTAATGAGTAATTGAATGTCTATAATATTGATTGAATGTCTATATCATTGAAAAAAAGGTTTAAAAAAACATGCACATGCATCCATATAAAGTCAGCTTTGCTTAAATCCAATGCCTGATTTCCTAGTTTTGATACAATGGATTGAAACAATTTTACATCAATTTATGGTATCGAATTCCAGGGCAATTTCCTGAGTACAGATCGATGCATTTAGAGCCTAATGATATAAATCGATACATTGATGCCACACAATACGCAGTCAAAAGTGGATATTTACTGGTTTATTTACCCATGTCCATTTTCCGAGCCATTTATCCTCACAAGGGTCATGGGAGTGGCGTAGGCTATACCAGCTAACATTGGGTGAAAGGTGGAGTACAGCCTGAACAGGTCGCCAGTCAGTCGCAGCGCACAGGTTAATTTTGCATTTTCTGAAATTGTAGATGTACAATACGAAAAATATTTTTTCCATAATTTGTCATCATTTACATTTAGTTAATTGCTTTGATTTATTTCTCCGTCCATTTCTTTTTTATTGCATGGTCCATCTATATGCGCTTTGAATGTAGTTTGAAAAAAGACACAAAGAATAAAGTATGTCCCAAAGTTGAGCCCAAAATGAGACGCAAAGCAGGAGTTAACTTTATGCTCTTTGATGTGTCATAAATAGCAAAACTAAAGTCCTTTTGTCTGTGAAAGCAGAATTCCCGGTGCAAGGTACTAAACCTTATCCACAATGCGCCACATGTAGGTTCGCTTCCAGACAGGATTTCCCGCTGAAAGACGCAATTTGCTGAGCGTCTCTGCAGCCACTGACTGAGTGACTGATGTGCCATCGGGTGCCCGACCTGAGAGTTGTCAATCAAAGTGACGAGCTGTCTCGCCGACGGGTGCGACACTTGATTAGATTGAAATGACGAAAGCTGCTTTGTGCTAACGTTTCGACCGTGTCATCATTCCTCTGCAATGCCATCAGGGAAGCTATGTGACTGCAGAGAACCAGGAAGTAGTGTCGTGTTGCTTACTAGCTAGCATGCTAATTGTATATAGATTAATGGAATGTCAATGTCATATTACACTTCATGGCTTATGGCATGTTTGCAGATTTTGTCTTTTTTTTTACTGTGAGTTTACGAAACACAGTGAAGCCCCCGTTTGTTACAGGGTTTATTACATTATAGCCCCACTGTAATTGAGAGATCAGGTTTTTAAAAACAACAAACATAATGGAAAAAAATGACACAAAGAATTAAACATTATACATTTAAACAGAAATGTTCACCCAAATAATATATTAACAAGCGTCTGCCAGTTTAATGCTAACATAATATGAAATCCTACAGACAGGAATTGAGCAATAAATCTTCAAAAGTACATACTTCAACACACATGGAGTAATATCACATACAATAGCAAAAAAGATATTAAACATTGCATATATAAAACTCCAAACTGTTCAAACAATTCATATGTTACTGGAACTTTGCTAGCTAAATGCTAACATACGATCTGAAATGCCATAGATGGCCTAACTGAATTTAGTCTATGTTTCAATACTTAAAAACCTTTGAATAGTTACTACTCTAACACACATGGAGAAGGATCACATAAAATACAAAAATAATTTAGATTTAAACACCAAATATTAAAGCTACACCATACATTAACAACCTGCTCGCTTAATGCTAACATACGGAAAAATGCACCGAAGTTCAACGTTGGTAATACAGTAATTGTAATTCATCCGATGATAAACGTGTAAGTGTTCCTGTCATCCAATCAGGTATGTTTCTGCTCCACAGGTGTCGCCTCTCACCGTTATGATCCGGACCTCGCAGATGGAGCAACTTCCATGCCAGAATCCAGACGGAGTCAAAAAAAAAAAACGAAAAAAACCACTAAGATGACATTTACGAGGTGGGAGGAAGCAAAATCGGGAGATTTGGTCTTATTTGGTCACTGCTGAAGGATCTTGGTGATTCCCCCCCCTCAATTTTATTTTTCTGAGTAACAGCTGAAACCGAGTGTGACGGCTACTGGTTCCAAGCCCGTGTGGTCGTCTGTATTTTATTTAGGAATCTACGTCATTTTATTATTTCTGCTGAATTAAGCATGTTGTTGTCCAATTGGAAATCTTTATGAGCCAATAATCATAGCCCTGCTCGAATGCGAAGATTTATTGGTGATCCTTTCGCTTATGATAGGAAAACTGCAGTCAATAGCTGTCTTGTTAAAAAAATAAATTAATAAATAAATAAAAAGGTCAACATAATCTTATTAAACAGTCATAGTCTTATTGATTTGGGGGTGATGGCACTTTCTCAAAATATGTAAATACTTCTCCGCCCAAAAAATTCTTTTTCTTCCAATTTTCACCACACAGAAGTGTCCCAATACTTTTGTCTCAATTGTGATTGGACAATAATTGGAGTCAACCAGTTCATTTAATAGCACAAAAAAAAATATCAGCGATGAAGCAACCACACAGAGTTAACCCTTTGAACAAACTCTTCCTAAATTTGAAAAAAAAAAAACTTTGTGACATCATGTGTGACATTTTGTGCTAATTTTATCAAAAAATGTCAAAATAATTGGCTTTGAAGTGTGAAACTGAGGCTGAAAAAAACCCCTCCCCCTGCCTTGTTAGGTAGACCAACTTGGTGTTTTGACGTCATGCATGAAAGCTGCTTGATGTTTTGTGCGAATTAGCCTCATGACACCACACACACACACAAAAATGTTCTCACTTCATTGCGCAGTACTGAATTAAAAGTAGCAAATGGTTCTTGTGAGTCCCGACCAAGTTATGTAACACGAGTGCATGTCGGAGATTTAGCAGGATGGAACAAGGAAAGCGGCAGCACAATTTGCAACAACAAGAAAGAAGAAGAAGAAAAAAAGAAGCACAAAGTCAAGCCAGAGCGAGCGCAAACATGTTGCCAAAGTTGTTACGTAACTTTTCCGTCCTCTGCCAAAATCTCAACTCGAGCCCGCTTGCAGACGTTTTCTCAGGCGGGAGTGCAGAACATCCAAGAACAAGCGCTTGAGCGTACATGAACATCAAATGAACTTTTTTATTTTATATAACTACTCATTGCCGCTTCTAAGATCAATACTTGCTAGACAACAACAATGTGCAACAATGTTGGACATATAACACTATATGATGCATATAAACAGAACCTGTGCAAACGCTGGTTTCTAATGATCCATAGTTATACGTCACTTACATGTCATTATTTGATCTAGATTCCTTTCCTTCTGTCCTGCCTTCTTCTTCCCTATCTCCATTCTGTTTTCCCATTTTCTTTTCTTCCTTCCTTCCTACTTATTTCCCTTCATTCCCTCGTTCCTTCTTACTGGCCTACAGTACCTTTCCTGCTGCTTTCCTCCTCTATTCTTCCAACCCATGCATTGTAATTTCCTTCCTTCCTTCCTTCCTTCCTTACTTACTTACTTCCTTCCTTCTCACCTGCTTTTACTCTTTTCCTTCCTTCCCTATTTTCCTCCCTCCTTTCCTTACCACCCTACCTGCCTTCCCCACCCTCTCTCACTCAGTTCCTCCCTTCTGTCCTCCCTCGCTTCCTCCCTTGTGTCCTACCATGTACCTTCCTTCCTTCCTTCCTTCCTTCCTTCCTTCCTTCCTTACTTCCTTCCCTCTCCCTCTCTTGTCCATTTTCCTTCCTTCTCACCTACTTTTACTTCTTTCCTTCCTTCCCTATTTTCCTCCCTCCTTTCCTTACCACCCTACCTGCCTTCCCCCACCCTCTCTCACTCAGTTCCTCCCTTCTGTCCTCCCTCGCTTCCTCCCTTGTGTCCTACCATGTACTCCTTCCTTCCTTCCTTCCTTCCTTCCTTCCTTCCTTCCTTCCTTACTTCCTTCCCTCTCCCTCTCTTGTCCATTTTCCTTCCTTCTCACCTACTTTTACTTCTTTCCTTCCTTCCCTATTTTCCTCCCTCCTTTCCTTACCACCCTACCTGCTTTCCCCCACCCTCTCTCACTCAGTTCCTCCCTTCTGTCCTCCCTCGCTTCCTCCCCTGTGTCCTACCATGTACCTTCCTTCCTTCCTTCCTTCCTTCCTTCCTTCCTTACTTCCTTCCCTCTCCCTCTCTTGTCCATTTTCCTTCCTTCTCACCTACTTTTACTTCTTTCCTTCCTTCCCTATTTTCCTCCCTCCTTTCCTTACCACCCTACCTGCCTTCCCCCACCCTCTCTCACTCAGTTCCTCCCTTCTGTCCTCCCTCGCTTCCTCCCTTGTGTCCTACCATGTACCTTCCTTCCTTCCTTCCTTCCTTCCTTCCTTCCTTACTTCCTTCCCCTCCCTCTCTTGTCCATTTTTCTTCCTTCTCACCTACTTTTACTTCTTTCCTTCCTTCCCTATTTTCCTCCCTCCTTTCCTTACCACCCTACCTGCCTTCCCCCACCCTCTCTCACTCAGTTCCTCCCTTCTGTCCTCCCTCGCTTCCTCCCTTGTGTCCTACCATGTACCTTCCTTCCTTCCTTCTTCCTTCCTTCCTTCCTTACTTCCTTCCCTCTCCCTCTCTTGTCCATTTTCCTTCCTTCTCACCTACTTTTACTTCTTTCCTTCCTTCCCTATTTTCCTCCCTCCTTTCCTTACCACCCTACCTGCCTTCCCCCACCCTCTCTCACTCAGTTCCTCCTTCTGTCCTCCCTCGCTCCCTCCCTTGTGTCCTTCTTTCCAACCTACCGTGCTTCCCTAATACCTTCTTTCCCTTGCATCTCTCCCACATTCCATTTCTTCCTTTTTTTCTTCCCTCCTTCACTCCTTACTTTCCTCCCTCGTTTCCATATTCCTTCCTTAATACCTCCCTGCCGAACCACCGACCCTTCTTCCTTTCTTTGTACCTTCTCTTCTTTCCTTCCTACATTCATTCCCTCTTAACATTCTTCCTATCTTCCTTCGTTCCTTCCTTCCTTCCCATTCACGCTTGGTTGAATGTGTTCAGCCTAGAGGTGATAGCGCCGAAGTTCTTCTGAGATCTTTGGTGCTGGTACGCAATTGGCTGTTGGCCACGCTGGACGCTGGAATGTTCTTTCTTGTTGCTTCTGATTTACAATCTCAGCTTCAGTTGTGAGAGTCTCACTGAAACAACATTTCAATCCAAGCCATTCAGCACATGCATCCAATAAAAAGTGACTTATTTTTCTTCTTTTTACATAGATCTCATCTGGCTGCATTGTTTGTTTGTGTGTGTGTGTGTGTGTGTGTGTGTGTGTGTGTGTGTGTGTGGTGTGGGGTGTGTGTGTGTGTGTGTGGTGTGTGTGTGTGTGTGTGTGTGTGTGTGTGTGTGTGTGTGTACGAACGTGCGTTTGTGCGTACTTGGCCAAGTGTCAGGCCGTGACTTCATGAGAACCAGGCGTGCACAACAAACCCTCAGACGTGCTTCAGCTGGCCCAACAGAGGAGCTCGTCGTGTCCTGTTTTGACCTGCCTGATGAACGGGCAGACAGCGTAGCTTAAAACTCCACTGAGCCGTCATCGTCGTTCTTGATCGTATCCAGACATGTTGGATGTGTGACTGCAGTTTTATGGGAGGACTTAGATCAATGCCATCATCTTGCACAAAGTCTTCCCAGAAGAGTGGAAGCATGTGCACTGAAAAAAAAGTACTTAGTTTGTACATAAAGTACATCTGTTGCACATGATTAAAATGTCGCAAACTAATGTAATTTTCTCCTCTCCTTTCCAAAAATATAATAAAATCATGTTAGTTTGACACTTTTGGATGTGCAACCAATGTGAATGTTCTAATTACTTAAAGTCAAGATTCCATATTTTCTTTTTCACTTTTTCCTTTGTGGAGGCATCTCAATACTTTTGTCCATATTCTTCATTTTCCCTACTTCTGTAACTGCATCCAATTACATTTGTCTTGTAGGTGCGCCAATATAGTTGAAGAACATATCCTGAGTGAAGTCTTGCATGTGTCAAGCAAACCAGCAGAAGCTCATCTTTGCTTTTATCTCAGGTAGACTTGACTACTGTAATGGTCTTCTGACTGGACTTCCCCAGAAGAGATTTAAACAGCTGCACCTCATTTAAACATCTGCAGCTCAGCTTCTGACAAAAACACGGAGGGCGCAACACTCCATTCAAAACTCTCTACCCGGTCAGCTTCAGAATAGATTTTGAAGTTCTGATACTGGGTTAAGGTGAAGGCACATTGAATTGACATTTGTAGGAAATGCACTATATAAATACATTTGGTTTGCCTTGTACATGCGGAATACTGAAGTCCAAATTCTGCATCTTTGTCACTTTTTAATTCATGCAGGTGTCTCAAATTCCCCAAACTCCACATACATTTCTTATCGAAGCTTTCATTAGCCTCGCTCACTGTATTGAGAAAGGGTGTTTTGCCTTTTACCTTTCCCGCATCCATTTAACAGAGAATTGGGCTCACGAGGATCTTTTAATTTTATGAGTGAGTGAGTGAGTGCTTTTGAGCTCAAGTGTGTGTGCGTGTGTGTGTCATCGTCAAGCAGGTGTGAGGACAGTTTGTCTTTCACACATTTTGATTGGATGCTGGCCCGTTTTGTAATTGTAAATCATGAGTTTTATTGGAATCTTTGGTTTTCAGCGGCCGTCACACGACAGACGAACACGGTGGTACTGAGCAGTCGCTCTTTTGAAGCGCGCCACCTCGTGCGAGTGACAGACGGGGACCCAGTCAGCCCCTGGCACCATCCTCCCACCGCATTGCAAGGAAGCAAAACGGTGGGAGTCGGAAAATGAATTTTCCGTCATGGGCGTGTGGTTGGGATGCTAAATAATGCTCAGTAAGGCTGGTGAGGTACAAATGTTTGATTGGATCTTGACTAAAGCTGGGTAAAATGACTTTAAACATTTTTTTTTAATATAAATGTGATTTTCAAATGTCAATTGATTTTTTAAACCGTTTTCGTAAATGAAAGCAACTGTTTTCTTTAGATGTCAAGTTTTGAAAGAAGGTATTTTTGCAGCATTAACTTTTAAGAGTTTATATAAGCTTTCCTTCTCACCACCCACAATGTCATCTTTCCCTTTTAAAATGAATGGAAATGCCATTTACGCATTCCTTTCTCCCAACCGTCAAGGACGTGATCAAACAGGGTGTTGAAACTTAAATGTTTTTGTTGCACTATTTGTGTTAAGGTAACTGCACATTTTCCTACTCTTTCTGATCTGAATGCCTTGGCAGCCTGGTGCCACAATAATACAAACATACAAATCTAGAGTACAGAGGGACTCCTCACTCCTCAATGAGCCTTGCCTATAATTAGTCCCTCTTTGCAGAGGATAAAGAAAATATGCCTGTGAATGTTGTTAGAATATCTGTTAACTACTGCAACATCGATGCCAGTTTCATTAACCCGTCACTGCCGTTTTGGAGTGTTTGATAGCATTAAGCCGTAGAGGGCAAAGTTATAGTAATTGATTATTTTAATTTTAGTGTGTAATATTCTTTCTTTCTTGGTTAGACCCTAAACTTTAACTTAGAGAGTCAATAAATAGCTTGAAGAATATTTATCTGCCAAATTTGCCATATCTGCCAAATTGCTGTCAGTTGTGAAGTGAGCTGAGTTCACTGCTACTATACAATATGCGCATCTCGAGTTTTTGCTCAGAATTCAAAGCATTAAAATGGCGATGCAACAGCTCATATCTCAAGGCACCACGATATTTCCATTGTTGAATTTATGCAAGTTAATGTTGTGGGAAATAGTGTTTTGTATCATGAGAAATAAAGCAAATCGCAGAAGGGGAAAAAGACTGTTAGTGACTGAAGTTATTTTGAATAATGTAATTGCACAGCGGTTGCTTTTTCTATAATGGAAGGGGTAAAAGTTGTTAAAACTGGTATTTTTGTGTGGTCAAACCTGCATGTAACAGTTTTTTAATCACTCTCGTGATTTTGAAAACTATCCTGGGCCAAAACGTTTTTTACTGAAATGAATTGCTTCACGTGTAGCCACGAAAGAAAACCAATAACCCCACATAAGGATAAAGTCGATTGTCTCCTGTACATTTGCATCAAACAATGACACAAACACGTGCGAGCAAAATGTACAATCACAGACATTTGCGAATTTAGAACTCTTGGAACGCTACAGTAAACGCCCCAGTTGTGATTCATAAAGGACACAAAACAAGATGACCAAAAGTTTGCGGTGTGGCGTGGCTAATGCTACGTTGACGACGACCGTGACTCATAAACGCCAAAGCACGTGTGCTTTGCTACTGTTGTCGGCCTGCTAACGCACGCCACACCAGGTTGTCGCCAGGCGAAGGTCATCCTGTAATTTGTGCTTGGTGATTGATGACAGTGGCAGGGACGTTGCTCACTCTTGATGCTGTTTCTTAATACAATGTCAGCCACATATCAGAAAGTTGACATGGCATTGTAGCATTTAGCCTGAAAGGTCCAAGCAAGTATACATATTGTGCGATGTCTTGTTCATCTTTGAAAGACACCTGGAAATGACCAAAATGAGACTAAAATACCTGCTTCAAACCATGAGATGTTACCATGATAGGCTTCCTTTGTCTTTATGGGCAAAGCTACTTGACACATTTTTGTAGGTCTATCCATAATAGACATTTCTTCCAGGTTTCATTGAAATTTCAGTGAAACTGGCCTCGGAGGCTAAATTTGCAAAAAGAAAATCCAGGTGGCAAGGATCCTTGGAAATTACCCATACAGTGTCAAACCAAACCAAACCAAAACGGCTGAAGTTCTGGGTCCTTTCGAGAAAAAAATCTTGAAATATTTTATGTCGGTCTACACATGATGGAGCTGGGAAATTTACTGTTGCTAACTAAAACTGGTTTTGGGGCTGGATTTTCAAAACGAACATACAGGAGGAAAGGATCCCTGCAAAGTACTGTACATCTAAAAAGCCCACTATGAACTAAAATGGCTGATGTCCTGTGTTCTTTCCTGGATGGCCTCTTTTTTGTGGGTCTGCTCTTGATTTCAAATTGTTCAAAGTAGCTTCAGAGTCTGAATTTTCAAAAATAAAATCCAGAGAGCAAGCATCCTTGGAGATTAACACAAACATTTCTGAACAAAATGGCTGTTGTTCTGTCCATTGTGGCAGAGCTTGTTGAGAATTTTTCATTGGTCTATTCATGACAGAAGTATACCAGATTTTATGTTGCTAAGTGAAACTGGCTTCAGAAGCTTGACTTTTCAAAAACAAAATCCAGGAGGAAAACATCCTTGGAAATGACCCCAAAAATGTCCACTTCAAACCAAAATCGCTAACAAGCAGCATCCTTCCCGACAGAGCTTCTCGAGACTTTTTTGTTGGTCAATTAATTAAAGACTTAAATACCAGTGTCAAACCAAACCAAACCAAAACGGCTGAAGTTCTGGGTCCTTTCGAGAAAAAAATCTTGAAATGTTTTATGTTGGTCTACACATGATGTAGCTGGTAAATTTACTGTCGCTAAATGAAACTGGCTTTGTTAGCTGAATGTTCAAAAAGATAATCCAGTTGGCAATGATCACTCCTAAAATGTCCACTTGTAAAAAACATCAAGGACTTCTTATTTCTTTCCCAGTATGGCTTCCTACAACCTTTTTCGTCTCATCATGAAAAACATCCATCTATCTATTTCCAAGCTTCTTATCCTCACAAGGATCAGAGTAGTGCCCGGAGCCGATCCCAGCTAATTTGGGCAGAAGGCAGACAACAACTTGAACTGGTTACAAGTCAGTCACAGGGCACATATCAACACCATCACTGAGCGGGAATCGAATACACGTTTCCCGTACCAAAGTCAGACGTGTGTACCAGTACACAATTTGTGACCCATCATGACAGATATTTACAGTACACCAAATGTTATGTTTCTGTGTGAGGCTGTGTTTTCAAGGCTAAGGATCCCTGGGAATTATCCCTAAAATCTCCACTTTAAACAAAAATTTCCAATTGTGGGTTCTTGGAGGGTTTCTTGAGACCTTCTTGTGCATCTACAGTACTTATGATAGCCCTTTCCACTAAATTTCATGTTGCTAAGTGAAAATG
This sequence comes from Syngnathoides biaculeatus, assembly GCF_019802595.1. NCBI lineage: Eukaryota > Metazoa > Chordata > Actinopteri > Syngnathiformes > Syngnathidae > Syngnathoides > Syngnathoides biaculeatus. Next base: position 17,291,732 of record NC_084652.1, on the reverse strand, counting down.
GCTGCAGGGAATGAATAGTAATAATTACAAAAAAAAGAAGCCATTCGCATTATGATTGATGACTTAATGCTTGATTTTGAACGTTGATTCATTTAGAATCTTCTCCTGTGCAACTGAGATTTCCTCAGCAGGCAGTCACGAGTCATTAGTGTCAAAGACAAAGATGACACAGCTAAATAGGGCTCCTTGCTTTCACTTCCTGTTGTCCTCGTAACCACATCTACCAAGCCACAGTGTGTTTTCCCTTCCGAACCGTGTTCTGCATGTGTTACCCTCCAGCTCTGGACGTTCTTTGAGCTTGTCCTGTTTTTTAGTGTTGATGATGAACAGTCACATTGACTGCATGAGTTTGCCACTGGCCTCTGTATTAATCAGCTACTTTGTTGGTTGGGGGTTGTCTTGAGTTGTTGGTTTAATGTTTGGCTTAGTTTATTGGTTGCTATGTTGAGTGAGCACAGTGGTTGCTAAGTTAGTTTAGTTTCTAAGTTGCTTGGTTTAGCTTCTTGCTTGGTTGGTTTTGTGTGCTTGTTTGTTTGCTTTTGTTGATTGGTTGGTTTCCTGATTTGGTTAGTTGGTTAGTTTGTTTATTGGTTGGTTGGTTGTTTTGAATTGTATTTTTTTTGTCTGTTTTTTTCTTTGTTTAGTTTATTTTTTTTGGTGGCTGGGTTGGTGGTGTTTGGTTAGTTTAGTTCGTTGAATGGTTTAGCTTGTTGATTTGATCTAGTTGCTGGGACGGTGTACTCCCATTTCCCAGAAACATGCGTTTTACATTAATTAAGACACTACAATGCTCATAGGTGTGAATGTGAGTGTGAAAGGTTGTTGTGCCCTGCAACTAGGTGGTGACCAGTTCAGGGTGTACCCCACGTATTATGTGCAGAAAGCTGTGATAGACTCCAGCCTGCGACCCCAGTAAAGATAAACAGTTTCAGTAAAAGGATGGCGGGAATTGAGGCCATTTGGTTGGTTTAGTGTTGGTGGGTTGATTCGATTAGTTTGTTGATTAGATGTTTGCTTTTCAGTGGTTGATAGGTGTCTTTATTTTGGGGAGGATTGATTTACTTTGTTGTATTATAGATTGGTTTGTTTAGTCGTTTGATGTTTTGGCTCAGTTTTTCCCATCTTAGTTTAGTCACTAGTTATGTTTGATGGGTTCTAGGTTGGTGTATATTGTTGGTTGGTTGATTATGTTTAGTTTCTTGGTTGCTTTAACTTTACCTTTGAGCTTATTACATTTTGTTCCTTTGGATGTAGAAATAGATTTTGATGCTAATGAAAATGAAATAGACCTTGGCAGAGGTCTTTAGTAATACTGGAGTTTCTCAAAATAACCTTTCTGCATTGTAACTATGAGACCTCTTGAGAAAGCTGCTAATGTTTTGCATACGAGTCGGCCTAACAGGATGTGGAATGCCGCTGGTGGGGTGGAGGATTCCCCTCGGAATGAGACGAAAGAAGGAAAAAGAGGCGGTATATCGGGGGCCCCATTGTGGGTGGGGCAGTTTACAGTGGGAAGGAAGGGGTCACGTTCCTGTTTGTTGGCGTTATGGCAGTGAAGCCAGGGTGGGGATTTGGTCGAGGGTTCTCTGGGGTCTTTGGCTCCTCTCATCGCATTCACAGCTGCTGCCGGGATTGGGCTGCGTGGGAGCGCAGGAGAACTCCCATGATGCCCTTCTCCAGGCATGCATGCACTTGGCTGGACCTCCTTCATAAAACTTGACCACACAAAAAAAAAAAGTCAAAGTTACTTAACAAAACATGAGATGATCCACTGAGCACATAAAGTAAACATCACAGGCACACACCGAACGGTTGACATTAACAAGTTAAAAAATAAATTTGGGTAACAAGTGAGGGGGCAAATGGTGACTGATTCAAATGTGAATCACTTCCTGTGTACATTCTTGTTCTGAACTTTTTTTTACTGGGCCTTTGAGAAAAGGTGTTGTTGAACTAAGCTATTGTGAGGTGGGCTTATGCAAAATTGGTCAATATTTCATTGAAACCTTCTCAAAGGTGGCTTATTAGTGAGTTGGCTCATTTGTCGGACAGTTGGTTGATCATTGTCAATAATCTGATCATTAATTTCTCTGAAATGTCATTTCATTCAAGTTTTTTGCTAATTCTCTTTTTCAGGTTGGGTGGCTTGGTTGTTGCTTGTTCCCTTGTTGGTTGGTCACTTTGGTTCAGTTTAATTTATTGATTGGTCGTTTCCTTGGTTGGTTTAGTTGGTTTGTTGATTTAGGTTGTCTCAGTTTGTTGGTTGGCCACTCCTTTTTTGGTTGGTTGTTTATTTTGGTGTTTAATTTGTTGGTCTTCTGTGCGCCAGACAATAGCAAGTAAATATTATTTTCCGTGTATTGTTTATCAAGAGAGAGAATTTAATTCCTTTGTCAAGTTGAAGCACAGGTAGATGACAATGGGTGCAGCACATGAGACACTAGACTTGACATTTAATATGGGTACAACAACACGTGGCCAGTTAATGCTCCCAAGTAGTTTTGACATGCTCCTGCCTCTCGTTGCTATTAATAAGCCGGTTGCATTTCCCATTGGAGGGGATGCGGACGCTTCCTGTCCTCACGTCAACAACAGGATGTGGGCTACTCCGCTAGGATGTTATTTGCTACACCTACAAATGCTCTCCAGAGCGCTCCAGAGACGCAGACTCAACATTTTTACAGTCTTGTAGTGAAAAACTATTCAAAGAACAGACATTACGCCAAAATTACATCACAGATTTACACGAATATGAGGTCAACTTGAATGTTCGATGGTCTGTCATTTAGAAAGTTAGGAAGCTGGATTACACAAAAATTAGTTAAGTGAAGCCTGGTCAAATGCAGTTTATCGGTTGGTGAATCGACCGGTCAACTGGTAGGGATTACATTAAAAAATTAGGGCATCTGTTGGGTCTGTCACTTCGTCAGGCACTCATTTACAATACAGGTTCACACAAACATTCTATTTCCGTGACTCCTTTTGGAAGACAAATTGATCTTTACATATTAAGATAGTTTGTGGGCTAGTTGGTTGAGATAGTCAGTTTAAAAAGTAAACAATTTAAATTTGCTCAGTTTGTCAACTACAGGAGATGAAAGCAACCTTATATTTATTTCGTTGATTGGTTGGTTGGTCATAACGATCACACAACAAATTTGATTTTCTATTTCCACAAACTCTTGCTGAAAGTTAGGCGGTTGGATGGATTAATTTGTTTGTTGGTTGGTTGGTCGGACTCTCAATCAGTTGGTCGCGTGGTTTGGTAAACGAAAATTCTCAAAAATGGAAACAATTTCGATACATTTCCATCAAAGCTAGTTGAAGGCAAATTAGTCTTCGTGAATCGATATCTCTCCAACAAGATATTTGGTGCATACAAAACATTTCTAAGTCGTTCATTTTATTTTCTTAAAACTTGTTGGAAATCGTTGTGTTCGTTACATCACACCACCACAGTCATTGGCCTCACCCACAATCATCAGTGACAAGTTTGCTTATCGACAGAAAGTAGAGTGGCTGGAGCTGTGGTGGAGCTGACAGAACATGGAGCTGAACACGCTCAAGGCAGTAGAGATGGTCGTGGACTTCAGGAGCCCTCCTTCACCACAGCTGCCCCCCACACTGTCCAATTGCCTCATTTCAGCCGTCAAGACCTTCAAGTTACTGAGAATTGGTATCTTAGTGCCTGAAGTGGGAGATCAACATCAATTCCATCCTCAAAAAGCTCAGCAGAGGATGTACTTACTGCTGCTTCTGAGGAAGCACTGCCTGGCACAGGAGCTGTTGAGGCAGGTCTACACAGCAGTCATCGAATCAGTCCTGTGTTAATCCATCTCGGTCTGGTTCGGGGCTCCCACAAAAAAGAACAAACACCAAGCGAGACGTCAAAAAAACATAATGTGAAAGTCATGCCGCTTAATTACTTCTATTTACGTTGGAATTACTCCAATACCAAATATGATTTAAAAATGTAAAAATCAATACATCATATTTTTTAACAATGACTTGCTCATGATAACTGAATAGTTATCTGTTATCTGATGTCTTATCAATGTTTCCTATGTGGTTTTGGAATGAAGGAGGAAGTCAGTGAAACGATAAGAAGAAGAAGACGAAGAATAATGGGACAGCATGGTGGTTCAGCTGGAAAGCGTTGGCCTCAAGATTCTGAGGTCCCGGGTTTAATCCCAGCCCCGCATATGTGGAGTTTGCATGTTCTCCCCGTGCCTGTGTGGGTTTTCTCTGGGCACACTGGTTTCCTCCCACATCCCAAAAACATCCAACATTAATTGGACACTCTAAATTACCCCTAGGTGTGATTGTGAGTCCGGCTGTCTGTCTCCATGTACCCTGCGATCGGGTGGCAACCAGTTCAAGGTGTACCTGCCTTCTGCCCCTTGACAGCTGGGATAGGCTCCAGCACTCCCGTGACCCTCGTGATGATAAGCAGCTTAGAAAATGGATGGATGGATAATAATAATACAAACTACACAAGACAAATGATTTCTTGAGAGAGATGTATACCGAACCATTACCATAAAGTCGAGATATGAACCAAATCCCCAAATTTTGTGAACCGTTCTTCCGCTAGTACACATGCATGCATCTTATCTGGGCCTCCCATTCATTTCCTCTCGGCCTACGTTGTCACTCTCCCGGGACGCTAGGTCCCACAATGCAATGCTGCACAGCGTGCAGGGCGCACGAAGGCGTCCGTGATCTCTGCACCGCACTGATGATCAGTGATGTCTCCTCTGCGTTGAGAGTTTACTTGACAGAAGCTGGTGATGAATGATATCATGTATGTGACTGTGATGGTGACTCATCTGATGTAAACGTGTATATGTGTTGTATATATGACATACTGCATGTGTACTATGTCCTCTGGATGACCGAACAAGATGACGCTGCACTTTGAATCGAATCATCTGATCAAATAACTAACCATGTTAGGGTGGCTTTGTTATTTTTAGTCCATTACAGTACATTTTTTTCAGTGGAGTTGAGTTCTATTTCATACCTTCTCTGCCATGTACATAAATATTCAACAACTGGAATCCAACCATTTACTGCCACTGACGATTGTATTCGTCAAGTACGTGTGTGTGTGTGTGTGTGTGTGTTGGGGGGGGGGGTTATGGGTATGGATTTGGTCAGGAACCAGTATTTTTGTTTAAGCCAAATCCTGTTCTACTGGTCATTACTGAAGGATGGAAAAAGTTAGAAAAAAATTTTCTCGTGAAAAAAAAAATTGAACAAATTTTCTAGTTAGGTTCGTTTTGTATGATCACAGAACATAACATTCTGTAAGGCTTAAAGGTGCCATATTTTGCAAAACCAACTTTACCTTGTATTTGGGATGTAATATTTTCTCGATGGTAACTCAGTCAACACGTGAAATACAAAATAAAATCGCCCATTCATTCTTGATTTCAAGACGCTATTCCGCAGAGAGACTTGAAATCAGGTCAGTTCATCTCAAGATATACGCTATCACCATAACAAATACGTGTGCCGTCACAAGCCGGTCTGTTGCGCGGAGCCAACCAATCAGAGGAGAAGGGTTGCTTTGAGTCAAATAGGGGCAAAGTAGATTCAAAAGATGGGTCAAACAGAAATAGCTATCGGGTGTTTTCTCTGCACTTGTATGACAAAACCATGTTGTTGTTGTTTTATTAATGAAATTGACACTTTTATGATAGATCCAGGCGGCATGGTGGTGCTGCTGGAAAGCGTTGTACTCACAGTTCTGAGGACCCGGGTTGAATCCCGGCCCTCCCTGTGTGCCGTTTGCATGTTCTCCCCTTGCCTGCATGGGTTTTTCCAGGCACTCCGGTTTCCTCTCACATCCCCAAAACATGCAACATTAATTGGAGACTCTAAATTGCCCCTAGGTGTGATTGTGACTGCGACTGTTGTCTGTCTCCATGTGCCCTGCGATTGGCTGGCAGCCAGGTCAGTGTGTAGCCTGCCTCCTGCCCGTTGACTGCTGGGATAGGCTCCAGCACTCCCCGAAACCCCTGTGAGTATAAGCGGCAAAGATAATGGATGGACGGATAATAAATCCATGTTAGCGAATCACTCTATGGAGGTCTAAATAGCCCAAACACAGGACCTTTAAAGTATCTGTCAAAATGCTTTAAAATCACGGGCAATATGGGCAACGGCTTTAAAACTAGCTGGCATTCAGTAAGTTAACTTTTAAGTCATAAAATATTTTCAATTTATTTCTGTACTATTTTAGTTTCACAAAAATAATTTGTGTAATTTTTGCCTTATCGTGCTGAGTTGGTAAAATAAAATTAATATGATTCTGGGAAAGAAAATGGCTGTTCTATTTATTATTATTAATCTGCTATTAATAGAATATTTCAACATATTTATGATTTTTTTTTTACTAGTCTGGGTTAACAATCTGCTGTTGTACAGTCTTCTTCTTGGACAGTGAATATGTGATGGTTACTGTGGCAACCGCAGGCTGCAACAATTGAATGAATGTCAAAGACAATCACTTTGAACGTGGACGCAGCTTATTTCATGTCGTCTGAAATCACTTTATTCCTTCATGTGTGTGTGTGCGTGTGTGTTTGTGTGTGTGTGTGAGATGATGAGTCATCTTGATCTCATGATGCACAAACAGCGGCCGCCTGTTACCTTGACCGAAACACTGTGAAGCGTATCAATGCGCAAATGTCCTCGGCGCAACATGAACACACAAATACAAAGGCATGAATATGAGAAGACAAATATGAAAGAGAGCGAGCCCTGTTATGTTGTCCCGTCACACATAAACGTGCTGGACACATCATTAGAAACACCTGCATGAAACGGGCTGAGATAATCATGCTCAGTTTGAACAATATGTTTAATATAATTGGAGTGCACAGCCCAAGTATCATCTCTATAAACATTTTAAAATAGATATTGTAATAAAAAATACATACAACATTATTCACTCCAACGTCTATACGAAAAAATAAATAAGACCGGAGAGCGCATCATCCATGTGCAAAGTTGCGGAAGTGTCGACATCCAAGTGGTCGCCATATTGGCTGCATCTACTGCTCGTGACGTCACCCCAGACATTCGCCATTGAAAACACGCTGTGGACCCTACTTTGGGAGTCGAACATGCCCCTACTGACACGGAAGCTCTTTTCAAAAAAGAGATCGCCTCACAACTGAGTGAGGTGAATATTACCCTATCGTTTCGAGCCATATTTAAATGATATGCGAATCACGGCCAAACCACCTCCCCATCCAATTCACCTCCGCGCGGCGGTGATAAAGACAACGCCGTCCGCCTATGAGCGACAACGACGCCGCGGGCAAACCGTCTCCCCGTCCGATCCCCTTCTGCGGCGGAGATGAGCCACCCCGGCCGAAGCCGTGTCGACAAGGCTGGCAGCCGGCTCGGCCTTGTCGACAAGACCAGCGGCGATTGGTAAGACCAGCAGAGGCCCTCCTTCAGTGGTTGCTACACGGAAGCCTTCCGATGCGCACATCGACACATTTAGCACCCCTACTTACGGATTACGCCCCCCCGCCCCAACTATTATTTTTTTTTTGGTAGCTGTATACACACCTACCTATCATTTGAAACCCACGAAGCTCTTGTCCTTTGCAACTGTGCAATCCATTTTTCACGACGAACCGGATATTTTGAAAAAGTATGAAAAGCGAATGCATCCTCCCGAGTGTTCGAGCAGTATCCAGCAGTACAACGAGCCGGTATTGTGGCTAACACGAAGGAACAATGAGCTACCTTCGCGTAGGTGAAACTAGTATAAACATACGAGACCGCTTGAGTGTGCTACTGCCGCGTACGTTACTTCCTGCTTCTTCTTGAAAACAAATCCCTCGAGAGGATTTTCATGGCGGGAGTTACAAAAAGCCTTATACTGTACGTCAAAATCATGTTTTGTGGTAAAAAGAAATGGCTGGGCTACCGTTTTTTTTCATCAATGACATACAAAAAATGCATTTCATGACAGTGGTCCTTAAGTACAGCTGTTTGTATTACTGGTTGCCTCATTTTCACATCACAGGTATGATTTTTACAACTTTAACATATTAAAGTGTCATTTAGTACCTTAAAATTGTGCTGTCTTTGTAGAAGTTATGGTAGTAGTAGTAGTAGTATGGTCCTTAGTCTACTGCAACCAGTCAATACTTTTTAACAAGTTTCATTTCCCCAAAAGTGATTACAACTGATTAATTACATTAATGTTTTCCCCTCTGGTTCTTCATAATACAATTAACAGTTGAAAACTATGAACTTTAAATCTGAAAGCAAATATGATTTATTGGGGAATTCCCTCGTTTGAGTCCATTCAAGTATGAGCCTGGAAATTTTACAGCAAAATGTCTGCTTCAAACCAAACTGGCTGACTTCTTGTTCAAGTTCAGTCACGGGTCCTTAAGTCTTTATTGTGCATCCTGTTATGATAAATATGTCCGCCCAATTTCATGTCGATTGGTGAAGCTGGTGTTCGGGGCTGAATCTCAAACCATTATGGGTGACTCCCTTTTCAATTTCAGTCACAGGTCCTTGAGACTTTTCGTGTACACTTTTGTGATATAAAGCACCGTTAAACTTTGTGCTAATCAATGAGCAAACTGGTATGAAAGGCATTTTCTTTTTCAAACTTTTCATAGGAACTGGCGAAGCCTGAAATCCTGCTTCAAACCAAAAGAGTCAATTTCAGTCCCTGGCACTTTTCTGTGTATTCTGTTTTTATAGCGATAGCCACCCAATTCATGTGACTCGATGAGACTGGTGTTGGGTCCAATTTTTTTTTTTTTTTTTTGTATTTCAATTCCATTGTTTTGAGTTTCTAATGCTGTCCTGTAACAAAATGAAAATGTGAAAATAGTGATTGTAATAGATTTGAGTAGGCTTATTTTGGTCAAATCAATCACTGAAATGCTTCGTCACAGATAGCCGTGAGGTAAGTGCTTACAGATTTATTTCTGCCTCAAATGCAGTTCCATCAGCTCAATCTTGTAACAACTGCATCACTCCTGATTCTGGACCATTGAAAAATCTTTTGGATGCATGATGTGACTCAGTTGTTTGCTTTTAAAGGCTTTTTGTACAATGATGGCATCGTTTGAGTTCAGCAGACTGACGGCCACAACTGGCTGCCACCATGTTTGTATCACTTTCATCAGTGAGATCGTAATAAATTACCAATTGAAGATCATTTTGGGGTTCTGTTGTCTTCATGTGAGATGGTAACAGTATATGAAAGATGTACTCTACAGGGTTTAATAACAACTTCCTAAGAACAAAACACTTGGAACAACAAAGCCGTGTTTAGAAAGTGAAGCGAAGTGTCATTTTTTTCTCCCGCTTTAGTGAAAAGTTGTCATTTTAGAGAGGAGCGAGATAAACACAAAGAATCTTGAATATCTGAGCACTTTTATCCTTGAACGAAAATGACATCTTTCCATAACATCCTTGTGGAAACTGCTCTGCGCCCAATTGTCCAGGGGCATGTAATCGAATTGTTTGTCCCGAAAGAGGTCTTGTGATGACTTGGACTCAATGTCCACAATAACAAGAACTCGGCGTCATGTGATGTTGTGAAGAAACAGCATTAACTGTGCGCTTATTGTCGGACATAATTGTGCTTTTGCATGGCGATTACTATCAAGTGACAGTGAATAAGTCACTGAAAAGTTTTACTTTGAGGACGTTTTATTAACAGGAACCCTTTTGGCATTGCATGTAAATGCAAGATTTCATTGTAAAATATTATCGCATTGAATCTTATCGTCATTTGTTGTGATGCAATAGCAAATGTTAATTTTATTTTCTCTAACGAAAATACTGTTTTTCCACATTTTGATTTACTTTTATATTTAAAATCTATTTTCTTTGTTTCAGATTCTTTTAATCGCCATATTTTGTCAGATGAAAATCCAATATGACAAATTCTCTTTTGTTTCGTTTTTTTGTTGTTTTTTTGCTTTGTTTTTTACGAGCAAGGAAAAAAAGATGCTGACAAAACAATATGCAAATACAATATTTTGTTACTATAACCTTATGTCCTTACCAACATGGATTAAAATAAAAAACATTTTTTGGGGGGTGTTGTTGTTTCTGTGACTATGCGAAGAATGTGGTGAGTAACAAGCAAGAGGCGGCAAACTTTGACAGCTGAAAGAAAACGCACATATAAACATGCATGCACACAATTTATTTCCACTAATGTTTCTTGGGGTGGGTGGTGAAGAAAAATGTATATAGTTGCAAAAAACACAAATGAAAAAGTTGTGCTTTTCCAATGTGCGTTAGCTTGTGCCACCGTGTGACAGTGCTAGTGTGAATTGGTGACTGTCAAGTGTCCAAGGGATTAAAAAACCATTGTGGATAAAGATTGATGTCCCTACTGGCAAAATGCTATGGTGATAGCCAATGGGAGAGCAGCTCTATCACGCCACACAAGCTAAAATACAGGAAATGCATCATGGGTAAAGATTGACGCCCCTCCTAGCCAATGGGATGCCAGGAAAATGCCCCGGTGATAGCCAGTGGGAGAGCAGCTGTATCGCGCCACACAAACTAAGATCCTGGATGTTAATCTTCGGTGAAATGTGGCGAGGCGGAACAGTGACGCAGCTGTAAAGCGTTGGCCTCACTGCTCTGTGCCCCGGGTTCAATCCCGGCCCCGCCTGTGTGGAGTTTGCATGTTCTCCCCGTGCCTGTGTGGGTTTCGTCCGGGCACTCCAGTTTCCTCCCACATCCCAAAAACACGCAACATTAATCGGACACTCCAAATTGCCCCTAGGTGTGATTGTGAATCCGGCTGTTTGTCTTCACGTGCCCTGCGATTGGCTGGCAACCAGTTCAGGGTGTACCCCGCCTCCTGCCCGTTTACAGCTGGGATAGGCTTCAGATTTCCCACGACCCTAGTGAAGAAAAGCGGCTAAGAAAATGAATTGATGGATGGAATTTGGAGAACCCAGCGCCTATTTTTTCTTTTCATATCCTGAATTTCCTTTGTAACTAGAGTCAATATTTTTCCGAGGAGGGGTTTCGTAACCTGAATTTTTCATTACTAAAGACGATCGTAAGTAGCAGTACCACTGTGCTTGTTTATTGTTGAGGTTATTGTGGAATTTATTTGTTTTTTAAGAAAAATATCAAAATGCAAACAAAGTATTTTTTAAATGAAAGAAGAAATTTGGGTCTTTTTTGTGAGGAAAATAACCCAACTAAAATTTGGAGCCATGTGCCTTTTTTGACAGCACTTATATTGAAACGTAAACATGTTTTATGACCATTTATTTTGCTACGTGTTTGTGTGTAATTCTGAGCTGTGCAATGCGCACTAAACTTAATGTGCTCTTAATTACTTCGAGACAATAAAGTGTCGTAAACTTTACAGTGGAAAAACTCACACATTTTACTACTTTTGTCATAAAATGTACATCTGCATCAATATTGCAACTGGTCTGCTGCAAAGTGAGGTTATAAATCACCGGTGTGTGTATGAGAGTGTGTGGCACATGCACACCAGCATGTTTGCCAACTGGCGATAACACGGTCACCATGGTGACGTTTCGTCACACATGCGTCGCCCGCTACAAATGAAATCGCTGCTCTTTTTCCCAAATGTGACCATCCAATATGGATAGAACTCCTGTTTTGGTCGCTTTACCAAGGTTTGCGAGGCCTGGAAAAGCATTTCAAATTGAGTCAATGTCACAGACAGTTAATACAAGCAAGGATTATGCAACCAAATATTAAATTTAATTCACTTTAAGTTAAGTTGATCCTGTCTGTTCTGATACTTTTGCTCACTTGAAAAATGGGTGGCTTCCAGCAGAAGGTGCTCAGAGTTGTGCAATCCATCCAGCGGTAACTACCATGAAATGAAAGCTGGAATTCTGAACTTTTGTCTCACATTCATCTTTTGGTCTGAAACACAAATGTCTTCAGTTAACAAAAACAAAAGAATTCACTTTGTCATAATACTTTTGGAGGGGACTGTATGAGTGAGAAAGAGAGAGGGCTGAGGAGAATTTGTTTATAAGAATGTATGGAGATGAAATAAAATATATTTTGGAATGTTTTTCAAATAAATGTTTTGGAATATTTGTGAAGTTGTAATTTCATATATCAGTCACATTTTTAAAGATATTATTTTTTCACAAAAAAATGTTTAATGTTTTTTTTTATTAACCTTTTTAGCTCCATTAAAATCTCATATTTTCCAAGATAAATTGTTGTAATGCGACTACAAAGTTAAAAAAAAAAAAAGGAACATTTTGGAGCAGGAAACTTTGATTTTTAAGTTAAAAAGTACAAACAATCCTTTAATATTATTTGGATTTTTCTTTTAATTCATTCTTCAAATATCTGAGGGCATCAAACACCTTTCAATAGGGTTTCAGGTTGCTGTAAGGTTAATTCTCTTGGTTGTTTTTTTTTTTGTTTTTTTTTTGTTACTTAGTTGGCTTGGTTGGATGGTATAAAATAGAAAATGGGGAGGAAAAGTAAGCATGTCACCCTCAAATGGAATGTGACATTTCCCCAAAAGTACCTTTGACGTTCACATCCTAATGAGACACAAATCAAGAACATAAATATTCACAATAAGGAACCGTGACACCTCTGATTATTATTCATGAGGGGATGTTAGCTGGTGGACTAGGAAAGGGAGGTGGGGTTGCCTGATCTTTTTGATCTGGAATCTTTGATTTTAAAGTCAGCTGGAAACAAGCATGAGAGTAAAAACACAGCTGATTGGAAATCCATCCATCCAAAAAATCTGGGAAATCTGGAGCCTATCCCACCTGTCAACGGGCAGGAGGCGGGGTACACCCTGAACTGGTTGTCAGCCAATCACAGGCCACACAGAGACAGACAACAGTCACACTCACAATCACACGTAGAGGCAGTTTAGATTGTCCAATTAGTGTTGCATCTTTTGGAATGTGGATGGAAACCCACGCAGGCACGGGGAGAACATGTAAACTCCACACAGGCGGGTCCAGGATTGAACCCAGGACCTCAGAACTGTGAGGCCAAAGCATTACCAGCTGACACACTGTACCGCCCACACATTTTTTATTCAAAAAAAAATATATACTATTTAATTTGGAATGGTTTTATTTTGCAAACTAAAACGTTCCTCAAAAAACTACATTTTGAATTTTTTTCCTGACCAAAATTTTTTCTTAATTTTCTTTCTTTCTGAGATTACGATGATTTCCCCCGCCAAAAAAAAGAACAATACTGTATAATCATAAGATAAAACTTTTTCTTGCGAAACTTTTTTTCTGGTAAGATTACTACATTATTATTTATTCTTATTATTGGAGTTAAAAGTAAATTAATTGATCAGATGTCACATTTGTGGTGGTCGTTTTTGTGACCCCCAACCTCTGAGGGACTCAGCGGTACGTCCCCGTCCTACAAAGGCGGAGAGGAGCGTCCGTCCCCGGCTGCGCTCGTTGTGCTTGCGCCGCTGCTTCTCCTAAGAATCGCCAGCGCCAAGCCACACGCTCTCTGCGCGCTCCACTCCGGCTTCACTTCCTACTTCTGTGCGATTATATAGCGGTCTAAAAATAGTTCCTGCCCGGCCCAATGAGCAAGGGGAGGCACTCGGGCTCGGGAGCCAACCAGGCCGGCGGAGAGGCACCGGGAGGCGGGTCGAACGGTCCTCGGAGTTCATTGGCTGGGATGCTTTGAAGCGTCACGGCGTCACGTGACGCATGTTCGTGTGTAAGTTGTAACCGCGACTGGAGGAGGAGGAAGAGAGTTTCGAGGGAGTTGGCAGTCGAGTGCAGACTTCAGTCAGTGTGCGCTGCTCTCCGGAACCAGCGCGACGTACATGCGCACGCTCGGACGGACGCACGTACCACGACCAAGGCAGCCGGCTGAGATGGACGTCATCCCCATGTGCAGCATCTTCCAGGAGCTTCAGATTGTGCACGACACCGGATACTTTTCCGCCTTACCGTCCCTGGAGGAGTACTGGCAGCAGGTAAGCAAGCGCACAAGAGAGAAAGAAAAGGCGCCACTTAATAAACAAAACATAAAAATAATAACAATAAGAGCAAATTGATGCGTACATTTGTGGCCACCTTGTTGATCTCACTTTTCGTCTAGCTTGCAACAGCCGTGCGTGCGTGCGTGCGTGTGCAAACTTTGCAACCTCAACCGTCGCGAGTGCGCGAAGCTGTCATACGTGCATGCGCGCCGACTGACAGCTACCCAGCTGGCTTTTTATGATTATTGATTTTCTTTTTAAATTATTATTATTATTTTCATCAAATATACTTGAGTGTATTGGAATTCCTCTGGCGCTCCTCCAAGGCAGGCAGTCGGGCTCCAGGGGAACCAAATTCCCGAGGTCGACATGCGCGTGCGGGGAACTGTCAGGCGTGCACGCGCATAGACTGACAATTCAAGTGAGTACAAGCAAGAGAGGGGAAACTGCCAACCTCCAAAGCCCAGGCAGTACTCCAATGCAGACAAATTTCAGCGAGGCCCTCACATTTTCGACGGCAGTGCGGAATTTCAACCATGACAATGTTTCTTGCCTTCAGAAAAGTCAATAAGCGATATGAAATAATTATGTGCCGTGTGAAGCCCTTTAACGTGAAGTATTTCTATTATCTCTTAAGTTGTTCTTTTTTTTACATGAAAGAGAAGTTACAATCACGAAAAACTAATTTTGCTTTTCGGGAATGCATTTTGACATCCATGTCAAGAATTACTAACATGCTGCCGTGAAGTGCTTTAAAGCGGACGCTCTCAATTTTAGTGACCTCTGCAAATTTCTCCATTTTTAAAACGAAGAAGAACAATTAGACCACAAAACTGTATTTCCTTTCAGAAATGTCTGTTTTGAACAGAGATTAGCAAATTCAATTGTTGCTGTCCGGGATTGCAAATTTGACATCGAATCCAGAAATACTAAAGTGGCATCGTGATATGCTTTGATTCGGACTCTATCGATTTCAGTCAGCTCCTTACACCTGATTGTTTTGACAGGAACAAATTGAATTTTGACCTCTAAAACAAATAGCAACAAATAGGCAACTGAAATTTCACATCTTCAAGAAAAAATAAAGTTCTTTGACACGAACTCTTTCTACTCCAGTGAGCGTCGGTGAACCTTTTTTTTATTCCCACTTTGTTGTTAAAAGTAAAAAAAAAAAAAAAAAAATCCTTGGCTTGTAGTGGAATGGCTTCAGTCAGACCTCCCCCAAAGCAGACCCAGAGCTGCATTCCGTGAGTTGCATGCTCTGGTTTCCACAATTTCAACTCAGTAGTGGGATGTGCCTCCGACCCCCGGGTCCACATTCCCCTCCTCGACACATTTTGTCTGGCAATGCCGCTGCAGATTCCCTTAATGAGTCATCTTCCAGTTATCTGCTAGCGTTGGAATTTGGCCCACGCCGGACCCACAACAGCGGCTCGCTTCCACCACCACCCCCCCACCATACATTCCCAAAGTGGATCTTGCAGTATTCATGGTGGAGCTTTTTATGGACCCCCCCAACTCACTTACACACATACAAATACACACACCACCATTCCGTGACACCGACCCCCCCAACCAACATCCTCCTCTCAGGTCCCTGGCGTGCGGTGTTATTTCTAGCGTTCCTCCAAATGCATTATTAAATCCACATTATGCTGAATAATTGATGGTGCTAAAAGATCTACAAGCACTTGGACCACAGACACCGCTTGGGAATGTTACATCGGGAATGTTAGTCTTATGTAGATTACATAAAAGACTTGGGCTTCCTGGTTCTGGGTATTCCACCAGCTAGTCTTTGTAAAACTGCATTCTGAGGCCAAGGTCACAATAAAGTGCATTACGATACTTGTTACAGTGTAAAAGAAATCGATAAGGTAATAAAGAGAGTGGCCAGCATTATGCGTTGCTTTAATGCAGACTTTGTGATTGACTATTTACCAATAGAATGTGAATTAATGGAATTCGACATCAAGAAATAATATGTAATCCTGAAATGCTTTAATGCTGACTGTTTTAATTTCAGTGAGTGCTTCACATTGGAATTTTTTGAACAAGAACCAGCATTTTCAAGCATTCAGTAATAATTTCAGCAATTATTTTATATTCCGAAATCCTTTTGGATTTTGATATCTTTCGGTTTTTAGTGATTTCTTCACGTTCGAGCAACTGCAACCCGTTAAACCGTTTTGTTTGAGTGCCATTTGACATCTTCATCAGGACTTCGTGCTGTGCCAACTCAAAATCTTTTAATCCAGACTCTTCCAACTTCGAGGGCTCCACATAATGTACAAGCATTTGCAACAGGAACAAAGTGAACTTCAAAATATTAAAACTCAATAGTACGTTTGGGAACATAAATATAAAATTACATCATCTGGGAATAATCACTTTTTTGTGGAAGGTGCGGGGGGACACACACAAAAATTCATGGATAAGAATTAGTTCATTATCCATTTTAAGAAGTGTGTCTTTCACTTCTATGAATAAATGGCCAAAAAAAAGCAAAGCAAATATATTTGTATAGCGCATTTCATATACAAGGTAACTCAATGAGGTTTGCGTGACTATAAGCATTTGAAGACAAAGAAATAAAACATTTAAAATAGAAAAAATTAAAGTAACAGACGTAGAATGTTTTTTTTAAACGTGTGGTACAGTTTCATGGCAAATGCAAGGATGCTATGTATCTCTTTCAGCATGTACTTCTCTTTCCTGATATTGATGTTTGTCTCTTTTTGTTCTTGTTCAGACATGCTTGGAGCTGGAGCGCTACCTCCAGGCCGAGCCGTACGTGTCGGCATCCGAGCTGAAGTTTGAAGGCCAAGAGGACCTTTGGAGCAAACTGATGCTGGCGTGCGGCGACAAGGCGGCCGACCCCAAGCTGGCCAAGGAGGATGAGGACCCTCCGGAGACCCGGGACAGTGCCAACTGCTGCTTCCACTCGGACGCCAGCAGCGAGGCGTCGGACAGCTCCGAGGAACTGTCGCCGGCCCTCGACTTCCCCGCCGGCTCGCTGGCGGATCTACTTGGGGATGGCCCCGAGGACCTGAGCGCCGCCTGCGCCGCCGCCGTCATCATCGGGACACCGCCCTCTTCACCCGAGCTGGGCAAGGAGAGCCCAGCGGGGGCGCAGGCGTGGGGAGGCGGACACCCGGTGGGGAAAGGCAGGACGGGCGGCAACATCGGAGCGGAGAGGGTGGCGGGTCTCGCCAGCGGGGAAGCATCCCCCGACAGCAGGAGGCGAGTGCACAGGTGTCTCTTCAATGGCTGCAGGAAGGTGTACACAAAGAGCTCGCATCTCAAGGCGCACCAGCGCACCCACACAGGTACGCGCCCCGGGGGACACTTGGGTGGGACTCTTAAAACCAATAAACTCACAATCCCGAAATCAATACTGTAGTGTCTTGAGATACGAGCAACCTGTATAATGAGTTTTCCGAGATACATTCAGATGTTTTGGTTTTTTTTTGCCTGGATTTGCAAGTGAAAACACGAGGTACGCGCGCTGTATTGCGGCAGCGAATGCATCTCACTTCTCGGCAAGCAGCGGTTTACCAGATCATGAACAAGCTTAAAGCTCTCATTGCCGCTCCCAGTTGAAGGTTACTGTCAAAGTAATCATAACAAATAAAACATGTGTCAATGCTAATACATAGTGGGAAAATGTCATAGACAGGCTAACAAATCGTATCTATGTGACAAGGTTAAAATCTTTAAGCAACAGATATTTGAACACAAATGTGCAAAAACACAAGTAGACTGACTATACAATAATATTCACAGGCACACCTTCTTTATCTTCTGCAAAAATGACTCATTTTACTGCGGCCCATGAGAGGTTGTGACTGTATACAATCACAAGTGTCGAAGTCAAGGGCCAAATTGTAGTTGTGGTTTCCCTCATTGGGCTGTTATGAGTGAAACAATATAAATGTTAAGTGGCTCATGTTATTACATATACAACAGAATGATGGATAACTGGCTTTGAAATCAGAAGTCAAGGAAGTTGTTCAAATAAAATGTCAAATCTTGACTAAAAGCTTTATAATATTTATTCCGAATTTTGGTGTAGATTTTAGAAACAAACAAACAAAAAATGTAATTGGGTTTTTGAAGACCGCATTTACTCATGCGTGCCCCCCCCTCACAAAAAAAGCAGTCATAACAAAGTCCTTGGTTAGTTATTTTTACATGATAGTTATTCATTTCGTGTAAGAATGTGTAATTATTGTAGCAGATGGCATTACACAACTCACGCACCCCTTGAAGTGCACGGACGGGCGCATCCCCATTTGTGTCAAACCACATTTCAGCGCAGCCCCGTTTGTGTAATACTGTCCTCTTGCCAGTGCAAATCTTTGCAAAGATGGCACCGCATTGCTGGAATTGTTTGCTATTGTGACCTACTTCACACCCGGAATGTGACATCATGCCAGAGGGAGCGGTCGGAGACGGGCTGCGCCCAGAACGTGCAATGTGGGAATCCTGACCAACAACATACATTTACATACCTTAAACCACTTTTCCCACACTTAGATACTATTAACATCACAACAGCCCCCAGCAACCCCCGTCCCCTCCCTCCTCCCTCACACATGCACACACATAAACCTACTCATACGTTCCCCAAAAATAGCAAAAGAGAAAAAAATTAGTGCGGGTCATGAAACATTCCTGGAAGATGCTGGCGCACCTCCAAGGGGGCCTTTGTGTTCATCTCCACAGGGGGGCGGAGGGGGCCCTGGCCCTGGGGATCCACGCCTTTCAATATCCTGACGAGAGCTGGCCAATTGCCTTTCCTGCAAAAAAAACAAAAAAAACTGACAGGCCTGCAGGTCCACTTAAGTTTATGTGACTTTTGAGTTTGTATACCAGACCCTGTTACACATCTCTTGCCATCACCACCACAACCGCCCACCTCCCCCTTTAGGGCATATGCGCCCACCAGAGTTTAATACATCTGTGATCACGCTTGTGACTCAAACACTCATATCTCAAATTATCTCTCCCCATTGACTGTCATGAATCCATTCCATCCCACCCCCTTGCCCCACCCATTACCAAAAAACAAAAGAACTACTAGTACTGACATAATTGAATAGAATGTAAAGAATCAATTTCTGTCACATCACTGATGGTGGAGTGGTACACACGTCTGACTTTGGTGCAGCCAGTGTGGGTTCAATTCCCATTTAATGGTGGCATTGACATGTGCCCTGCGGCTGATTGGCGACCAGTTCAGGGTGTAGTCTGCATTTTCCCCAAAATTAGCTGGGATTAGGCTCCAGCATTCATGTTACCCTTGTGAGGATAAGTGGCTTGGAAACACTTTTTGCCATAATTCAATGTACAAAGTGCTGCTCCTTCTGGTGTGCACGCCTTGGCCACTTGTCGGCAAGATAATGCAGTTATACATCGAGTAATACATCGAGACGTTCAGTCCTCAGTCAGCTGCACTACTATTAGTTATTTTTCAGGGAGAATAAATTGTAAACTGTGTACCTTTTGAGTATTGCTATAGTAACTGTTTACATGTTGCTTCACTGTTTGTGTTCAAATATTCTTTCTTCAAATTTCCTTTATATTTAATTTGACAGTAAACTTCAAACTGAGTTGAAATTCAAATAATTGCGAGTTTCATATGTTCCAAGATGATGCGCTGAACATTTGTACCACAAATCATCTTTATCTACTAAAATGAATGGAAGTGCAATTATTGTAATCTATTCAGGATCCTCCAAAACACATGAACAAAACAATGAACAAGAAAAATTACGCTCGACAGTTATTGGAGTGTATTATAACACAGTCACAACATTTACTGTCCAAATAACGTGCAAACAAAAAAAAGGCAATAAGAAAACACAGTCGTACCTATTGGAGCATCTGTTCTCATCATTCTGTGGAGTTAATTGGCGGTTGCCAAACCGTTGGCGCTACCAACTAATTTTGTCCTTTCACTGCAAGGAAACCGATGGAAATTTATGGTGGTTGGATGCTGTGAAGATTGCTGCCACTATTTCATTGGCAGCATAAACCTTACTTGTATCTAAAACATTTGCTCATATCTCAAGACAAAAAGATCAGCCAAGCGACGGCTCATATTTTGGAAAACTACTGTGTTTTAATCCTAAAAAAAAAAGAAGTTTGGGCTAAGAGAAAGTGAGGAGACCAAATGGATGTCCAAAATAAGAGAAAGAAAGGGGAAATGCTGCTAATGCTAAATGCTAACCTCACGTGTCATGTTGAATGACATCAGGGTTTATTTTGGGCTAAACGGTCTGTTTTTGCATTCAACATTTTGAAAGAGGAAAATGTCCTTTGATGTTGTCAAACAGGGTATGTTTATCATGTCAACATGTCTCACATTTCGCCCTGGGGAACAAAACCAAGATGGGTTTTCTGCCAGTTGCCTTCTCTTTGGCGAGTGTGGCACTGCTCTGCCGTCATATGTGAGCCTCGTCAACTTTGACCCGCGAGCAAGCTGTTTACAGCTGGAGTGCCGCCCATTAGCGGAGGAAGTCGCATTCCTCGCATCCTTGCCCGACCATGTGTGCGCCTCCCGCCCCTCTCCGTCCAACATTAATGCCACCATTACACACACACACACACACACACACATTATATAAGACACAAACCACAGCACGCCAACTTGTTTCTCTGCTCAACTCGTGCTCGGCGGCGCAGTGTTGTCTGCAGCCAAGAAAACTACAGTATTATATTAAGAAATCATCTATTATAAATGAGCAATTGATGTAACATAGATACCAGAGGTGGAACCAAGTCATTGCTTTGCAAGTCACATTTAAGTCTCAAGTCTTTGCCCTCAAGTCCCGAGTGAAGTCAAGGCCTCCATTTAAGTTTTGAGTCCTTTCGAGTCGTTTTTCCACATCTGTTTTAGTGTATATATATATATATATATATATATATTCTTATGTATGTATTTTTTTTTTTTATTGAATTCATATTACATACTGGCAGCATGGTGGATCAGCTTGAAAGAATTGGCCTCACAGTTTTGAGGTCCCAGGTTCAATCCCGGACCTGCCTGCGTGGAGTTTGCATGTTCTCCTCGTGCCTGCGTGGGTTTCCTCCGGAACACTCCAGTTTCCTCCCACATCCCAAAAACATGCAACATTAATTGGACACTCTAAATTTCCCCTATGTGTGATTGTGAGTGTGACTGTTGTCTGTCTCTATGTGGCCTGTGATTGGCTGGCAATCAGTTCACGGTGTACCCCGCCTCCTGGCCGTTGACAGCGAGGATAGGCTCCAGCACTCCCCGCAACTCTTGTGAGGATAAGCGGCTAAGAAAATGGATGGATGGATGGATGGATGGGTGGAAGAAAACTGTCATACATTAGGGTTAGGGTTAGTTTAGGGTTAGGGTTACATATTTTTCGCGGCTTCAAAGCCGTTGTCGTGTTGTTTTGTGCACTGGCTGACGGGGTTTGTGTGTCGCCATGGTTTTGTGTGGCAGGCGAGAAGCCGTACAGATGCTCTTGGGAAGGCTGCGAGTGGCGATTCGCGCGGAGCGACGAGCTGACGCGTCACTTCAGGAAGCACACGGGGGCCAAGCCATTCAAGTGCAGTCACTGTGACAGGTACAAAATGCATTTAATCCATTTGAAGAAGAAAAAAAAGTCTTAACGAGAAGTTATTCATTTTAAGCTTGCCAGAAGAAATTTTATTTTAAAAAATGTAAAACAAAATGTAGCTTTTATCTCATAAAGTTCCACTTTTTTCCTCTTTGTCATAGTTTTCTGATTTTTTTTTCCTTAGAAAAAAAATACTTTACTCTTGTAAAAGCTTGATATTTATCTCAAGAAAATATGTCCTTTGTCTTGAAAAGAAAATGTTATTCTAAAAGTCCAATTTTAATCTTGTAGCATCACAAGTTCTTATTTTTGGAGAAATGTCACTAAAGTTTTGCAATATTTCAAGTTCTTGTAAAAAGAACTTGGAAAAAAAATTATAATATAATTTAAAGAAATTATGATATAATTTTGATAAAGTAATAGTGTAATATTTAAAGTTTAATATTGTAGTTTGTCTAAAACAAATCTAACTTATTATTTTACTAAAAAGAGAAAATTATTACTTTCGTCGTAAAACCAAGGCTATTCTTGGGAAAACACGACATTTGTCTTGGAAAAATGCATCAAACGTCAATCTCGAAATATAAATATATTTTCTCAAACAACTCTTGCTTCAATCTTGCATTACTCTATTACTTTTTATTTCTCAACATTGATTCAATCTCATAATTTGCTCTGATGATATTGCCTAATTTTTCTTTCATTTGGTAAATTTACGACTCCTAACTTTGTGCTCCGTGCTAAAGGCAGATGCTAAATGCTAACTGACGTCAAACCTCAAATCAAATCCCCCCCTAGGTGTTTCTCTCGCTCGGACCACCTGGCTCTGCACATGAAGCGGCACATGTAAGGCGGGGCAGGCGTCTGCGGCGCCAAAGGCCCCGCGGGATGAATCCGGCGGACGTTTCCTGACCCGTGTGGCATCAGCAAGGCCGGTTCAGCGTATCGACAGCGGACCGCGCTGGCAGGCGGCAGTCGGGTCAGCGGAAAAAAAGCAGGAAGTAAACGCAGAGCTCTCATTTTGCACCGTACTCAGTGCCTCCGATACCTTGCTGTGAGGAAGCAGGAACATTCCGGAAAGGACGGGAACTCGTGTATGGTGTTTGATGGTTTTTGTTTTTTTGTTAACGGCCCTGCCTGGAGAATCTTGGGACTTCGCAGGTGGCGGCGGTGTGTCCGGACTGCGGACGCCCCGCCCGCACCGGTTAGCTGAAGTCGTACGGCGTGCATGGTGGACAAATTCCGTCTTTTGGTCTCTGAGTGAATGAAAAGAAAATGGAAAGCAGAGGAGGGCTTCTTTGTTTGTTTGTGCGCCCTCCAGAGGCCTGGAGGGAAATTTACAGCTCCTTGCTTATTTTTAGAAAACAGAAAAAAGGATAGGGGAGGGGTGACGTTTTTTTTTTTTTTTTTTGGTGCAGCTAATAAATGTGCAATGTATGACGTAACCTGTCTAAAAACATACACATGAGAGTTTGGTCATTTTGTTGTCTGGTAAGCAAGAGAGATGGGGGACACTTGGAGGTGGCGAAGAGAGTGGAAGGGACACGCTGGAAAGAAAAAAAAGATACATATTTCATCTCCTAAATTCAATGCGGCAATTTTCTCCTTCGCTTTTTCGACAAAATCCGACATTTGCCTTGAACAAAAAAATATGACTTTATGGTCCCTAAAAAAATATCTGACTTTAATTGTGTAACATAGAACTTTTTGTCTCCCAAAAAATTGATATAATCTTGTGAGAACTGAACTTCTTTCTCATCGTCTTTTGACCTGAATGAATGAAAAAAAATCATTCTTGTAATATTACCACTTTATTCTAAAAGAAATCAAGGACATAAATCTTCTCAGATGACAATTTTTTCAAGAAATCTAACTTTAATGTATTTTTATGACATTTCTTGAAAAAAATAACTTTAGACTTATCTTGACTTTTATCTTTATTCTTATAATTGAATGCACTTTTCTCGACTTGTTTTTATTTTTGTTTGGAAAAAATACTTTACGTTAAAAAAATATTTACAATAATCTTGAAAATGACTTACTCCAAAAGTTTGACTTCAAGCTTCCAATATGCCGACTTTTTTTCCAGAAAAAACTATTCTTAACTTTAATTGTATAGTTTCTGACTTTTTGATCGACTTTATACTTATTTTATGTTTTTTTTTTTTTCACAAAAATATGACTTAAATCTCAGAATATTAATTTTGGAGAAACAAAGAAGAAGAAAACTTTATAGCTTGACAAATTTGATAACTATTTCCAGATTGGTTTTTCTCTGGCATGACTTTTTCTTAAAAAAAAAAAAAAAAGAAAATAGTACTAAAATGTTTGGTTCAAATTGTAGTTTTTTTCCTTTCCAGGGTTTCCATGGGCCCATTTTTCGCAACATGTTCTTTGAAGCGAATACATTTGTCACGGTTTGGTCCGTTTTGTTTACGTGAAAACACATACTCCTGCTTAATGCTCCTCATAAAATACACATCGCCAACTAGTGTCATGGAGTGCACATTGCAGTGTGTTCACTGGTTTTTGCTCACGCATATCCAAAATGCGAATGTGGAGGTCATATAAAAAAATGTGTGTATGGTGGGGGGGGTGCATGAGTGTAGGAGCGAGGGTGGGGTGGGGGGGTTTGCATTTGTCGTGTTTGAAAGGATGAAGTCGTTTGAGAGCAGCTACCTTCGTATTGCTATTGTAGAAAAACATCAAACATCGGCTTTCTTGTTTTTATTTTTCCTTGGGAATACCATTAATAATTGTGCTTTGAAGGCAAATCGCCTTCACTTTTTCTTCGACTCGTATGTGTAAAAACAAGAGAGGGAGATAAAAGTGCACTGTTGACCTTCCTGATGCCTTATGTAAGTGGCCTTGTCCTCCTCAATACACACACGCACACACACACACGCATATGAATGCAGTTATTGAAAAAGCTTTACAGACGCTCATTTCCTCTCCACAATAAAACAACTGTGTCCACTCTGGAAAGACAAGACAAGACAGGAGATTTTCATATTTTAGTTTTTTTTTTTTTTTTTACGTTTTTATCAACCTTGGTCAACGGGAATGTCTCGCACTTGTGCTTTACTACTGTGTAGTAAACCTTCTGCTTAAAAAATGGAGTACTTTCTAAATGCCAAGGTTCAAATTACAAATGAGCAATTTTCTGTTGTTTTAACTTCCAGCTCGTAATGTTGCAAATGTTTTTTCTCAAAAAAAAAACAAAACAAAACAGGACTTTCATCTTGGAATTTTACAATGTCATCTCTATATCATATTTTAGAACGTGTTTTTCTTGAAGAGAAAAAAAAGACTGACCCGTAATATTACAACCTTTTCATCATCAAATTCCGTTTTAATGTTATAGTTTATGACCTTTTTCCTCCCAAAAAAGAAAAAAAAATCCATTTGATTTTAGATCATTAATTATTGATTCAATAATAATAATAATGTAATATTACATAATAATAATGTGTTTTCCTCCCAAAACATTTTGATCATTTATTACTTTTAAAGAAACAATATGACCTATACACCAACACAACATCAATCTAGTTATATTATTTAAAAAAAATGATGGTTTAATTACTGTTGTACAACTTTATTTCCTGAAAAATTACATTTTACTTCATTCAATATTTACAGTAAGATTATTTTCTACCCAAAAACTATCCACTTAATCTCACGAAAGCGCAATGTTTCTCTGCTATGAAAAAATAATGACGATTTTTTTTTTACTAATTACAACTTGATTCGTGCAATATTTAAATTTTTGTGTCTCCCCCAAAATACAAATTTAATCTCATCAAATTGCAACTTTTCTCTGCTATGAAAACATCTGACATTCATCTCATTTATTTGTTGCTCAGCATATAAAAAAAACAATCTGACTTTTTTTTGTTAGTGGGGGACTCGACCGAAACCTGCTCAACGGGTTTGTTCGAATGATGACTGACGACGCCGTTTAACTCTTGAGTGAATTTTAGACTACACAAACTTTCATTTTGTCATTTTCAGACTTTGCTTCTTGAAAAGAAAAACAATTTTAATTTTATAACCACAATTTTTTATAGAAAACTGACAACTTCAATGTAGTGACATATTACATTTTGTAATGTAATTTTGAAATTGACATTTAAAAAAAAACAACTATAATCTCCTAACTCAACTTTTATGATTTTCCACTTTTTTTATATTACAACCTTGTTCAGCGGGAAAACTCTACCTTTGATCTTGTAACGTTCCATTTTTTTCTCTAAAAATAAATACATAAATCTCATAATATTGTGACTATTTCTTTCCATAAAGATCCAACTTAAATCCTCTGACTTTTTTCTAGAAAAAAACATAACTCAAATCTTGCAGTATTATGGCTTTAAAAAAAAAAAAAGAAATTCAACTTCATAACTTCTGCAATTTTCTGTATTCTTGAAAAATATTGCTTTTTCGGGGAACACACTTATCTAATAATTTAAATTTTTTTCTTGAGGATAAAAATAACTTGACTCTTGCAGCTACTTTTCCTCCTCGACCAATATTACATTCATCCTGTAAGCTTCTGCTTTTTTGGGTCAAAAAGTACAGCTTCAAATATTCCAATTTCTTCCTGGAAAAAAATAATATGGCTTGCATCTTGCCATGTAACCCCCTGCAAAAAAATTAAAAATAAAAAATCCATCTTGAATGAGGAGTTGACTGCAGATTGGCGAAGACATTTAGCTCATACAGTGACAAAGACGTGACTTGTTGCAAGCCAACAAGCGTATGCCTCATCCTTAACAACACGAGGGCGGCCATTGTTCTTTGTTTTCTTGTTTTTTCACACTCGGGAGAGGTTGACAAAGCAAAAAATATATATTTTTTTTGTTGCAGGCCCTTATTTCAACTGGGGACCAAATAAAACCATGTGAGTGTTGTTTTGAAAAAAGAAAAAAAAAACTAAAAATGGTGACATAAATTGTTCAAATGTTTTTTGTTTTTTTTTGCAAATAAGTATTATCTGAGTTTATTTTTTTATTTGCCACGTGACTTGTTTGGATGCTCAAATGTGATGCTTTGTTTTTATTTTGTTTTGTAAAATGCTCAACGTGTATGAATGTATTTTTTATGGGAAAGTGGATAAAAATGAACTTTTATTGGAACTGTGTCTTGTTTTATTTTTGTTGTGTGGTCGTGGCGGAGGCGGAAGATGCTAACTTGAAGTTAATATTTAGCTCTAAAATGCAATTGCCATTAAGTGGCTGTCAACACATTTATTTATTTTTGCAAAAAAAAATGCAACTTTAATACCATGCAAAAATGTAAGACTTTTATCTTAAAATATGTGGAAAGCCAAACAACAGTATTATTTTTTAAGTCTGAATATTATGAGAGTAAGGTTGTTTTATAACAACATTTAAGCCCATGTTACTCTAAAAAATAGGGGAGGCAAAAATATGAGATTAAAGTAATTTTTATTTCCATGTTCTTGAGTTTTATGAAGTTAAAGTTTGATGCCTTTCTTAAACAGAAACAATGGATATTATTATATTAAGGTCACGTTTTTGTTTAGAAAAAGCTGGACAACTTTGATATCAAAGTTTCATTGTTCTTTAAGATTGAATTTTTGTCTTAATACTTACTATGAGATCTAAATTTTATATATTCATATAAGAACTGTAAATAATGAGATTAAAAGTTGTTGATTTGATTGATTACAAAAAATGTAAATAGTATAAAGTACATTTTATTGTAGTTTGAATTAGTTAAAATCCTATTTCAAGAGGAGAAAAGTCACAAATAAAAAGACTTTTTTTCTTGAAGTTTGTTCTTCAAAAAAATGAATAATATATTTAGAAAACAGTTCACCCCTAACACACACAGTCAGACAATTAAAAGTGAAATAAAAGAAAAGCATCTTCAGCAGACTAGTGTATGATGACAACAAACACACACACGCATGCATGCACTGTTTGTTGTTGTTCTGCTGGTTGTTCCACTCAGGGATCCATCTACATCTTGGCCACCTGCGGGGTGCTAAACACTGAATGGAGCAAACACACGCATCCGCTGTGAAGAGATTTGCGGGAAAGTACTGGAACAGGTACTGGAAATGAAAAGGGCAACAAAACGGGTATCTTGGGCAAATGAGTTGGCCGAAAGTATTGAGACACCTCCATGAACTACAAAGTAACTACAGTTTAGGACAAAAGTATTTGGACATGTGCAGAAAATTAAGGTGAAAAACAAATCCTCATACATGGCAGCTGGTGGCGTAGAGTCAGGACCTTCAAGGCTTTCCAGCATTTCAACTGATATGAAATTCTTTTCATTTGTTCTCAACAGTCCATCCATCCATCCATTTTCTTTGCCGCTTAACCTCACAAGGGAGCCAATCCCAGCTGTCAACGGGCAGGAGGCGGGGTACACCCTGAACTGGTTGCCAGCCAATCGCAGGGCACCGAGATACAAACAGCCACACTCACAATCACACCTAGGGCCAATTTAGAGTGTCCAATTAATGTTGCATGTTTTTGGGATGTGGGAGGAAACCGGAGTGCCCGGAGAAAACCCACGTAGGCACAGGGAGAACATGCAGACTCCACACAGGGGGGGCTGGGATCGAACCCGGGTCCTCAGAACTGTGAGGCCAACACTTTACAAGCTGAGTCACTGTACCGCCCTTCCCAACAGTCTATGAGATTTTGTTTTTCTTCGTCCAATCGGATTTCAGCTTCTACCTGTTGCCATGTTATTGTAATCTACCCAGGGCCTCCGGTGTCTTAAGTGCAATAATATTAATAATGACTGTTTGTTTCTTATTTCACTCATCAACTTTCTGTTTGTAGTTTCAGTGACTTCTGCATTTTTCCATCCTCTGATTGGTTAAGCTGGCCTACAGAGGAGGCCCATTGTCCCAACATTATTTAAAAACAAATTCTTCAAAGTGAACTTTTCAAGAAAAAGTTGACATTTTGAAGTCAACCAACAACAGCGTTACAGGAGTTATTCGTCACTTTGCGAGCGGCACGTAAAATAAACATATCTGGTGAGAAGGATGTTCAAGTTTGAATGTGTTTTTCATGCTATTACATTAATACTGATTGGAAGCTGCTCCAAATGATATTGTAGTGCAGAGCTTATGAGGTTATATTTTACATTTTTGTATATTATTTTGTAAAAACGCGACATGATAGCAGAAGTGTGAAGGGGTGAACTAGGTCACTTCCCTCCCCACTGTAGGCCCAAATCGCAAATGCACGACTTGCCACTGACGGCAGCCATTAATTTTTATCTGTGCTGTACTGTTACGAAACATGGGCGAGGTGCAGCTGCACACCTGAACTCTGGAATCTTCCGGCTCTCTCTCAGAATGCTTTTGAAAGACGACATTCATTAGCACAGAGACTGTCAACAGTCTACAATGGTAAATAACAGTGACGCTATTGTTCAAAAACAGTCACGTTGTCGCAGACAGTAGTTAACTAAAAAAATCATATTTCCACTAAACATGATGCAAAAAAAACAATTATATAATTATTGTACATTTAGTAAAGGGCCTGCTGTTGCTCATGCTAACATACTACAATGTTAGTACTCACCATGTTAAAGTCAGGGGCTCCTCAAGGTCAAACAAAATGTTGCGTGGGGGATGGAGGGGTCCCGGACCCTACAATGGTTGAAAGCCACTGATGTACACTATTACCGTCAACCTTGTTGACACTAAGAGCTACTTCTTGTTCAGTGATGAATGTGCAAGCCTACGCCCACGCTCACACACACGTACTGTACAAACACACGCGTACACAAATGCCACTGTATCTTTATCATGTGTTCTACGTATCGGGTGGTCATGTGTTGCATTTATTAACAATTTTAGTGTTTTGTTTAGAAGAAGAAGAACAAAAAGAAGAAAAATGTAGTCGTGTGTGTTGCACAAAACAAAAGAACATAAAGTCAGCCACCTCTGCCTGCTATTTAGTCAATCAAACACACACACGCACACGCACGCACGCACACACACACACACACACACACACACACACGCAATCAACTGACAGTGGCCACCAGCTTGTGTGTGTGCTGCTGCTGCGCTAATAACATGCTATCATGGGCTTGTAGCACAAATGCTGCGCTCAGGGCTGTCATCGTGTTGGCACTTGTCACGCACACACACACACACAGACACACACTCAGAGAGTGTCATTGTTGGTCTGAGATCCATCAGTTAAGACTTAATTGCATTTGGTGTGTGTGTCTGTGTGTGTGTGCGTGAGTGAGTGAAACGTGTGTGCTTGCACAAAACATCAAAATGCAATTTAGCCCATTGTTACCATTTTATGATGGGTGTGAACACCCAAAATAATTGGCTCGACATCACTCGTCTGGCTCTTCTGAAAATTCATCCCCTTGAAGACAGATCCCTACCACTATTATCTGCTGACCCACAAAAAAAAAGGTGTCTCAAGAATCCATGCCTCATAAGAATCAGCAACTCTGCCATTTGTGTAATTTTGTACATTTTTGAGGGTGGTTTTCCAAGATGAACTTGTATGACTGATATCTTTTTTTTTTTTTGTCAAATTGACCCCACTAAGCTCGTCTATCATTGGCACACCCGCAAACACTCTCAAGAGCACGTGCTTAAAAAATTCCTCCATTTTAGTATTTTGGTGTGAAGTGGAATAATATGTGATTTTTTTTTTTTTTTTTTACCCGCAAGAGTGGAGATGTTTTGACTTTGTGGTTCCACACGTGCGAGCGCTCAGTGCGCCGTGTAAAACGAGAAGGTGCGTGCGTGAGATAACGGACGCGGGCGCTCGGCATGACGCTGCCGTCTGATTCCCCGAAGCGAGGCCCCACCGGAATTCTCCGCTCCCTGTCCTTCCGAGCGAAGGTGCGCGAAGGCGAGCGCTCTGATTGTGCACGTCGAAATGAAAAGAAGAGAGAATGTCTTATCAAAAAGCGGCGAGGAGCCAGCGTGCGTCGCTTTAAGGGAAGAGCGTTCATTTCGAGGCCGAGGAGAAATAGTTCAAGATGGTGGGAAAAGTGGAACAAAAATGTCAGCCTACTTTTGTCTTCCACGTGGAAAAGTTTCACTCTTTTTCCGAGAAGAGAAAAAAATATTTGAAAAATTCAATTTTCAAGCAGGATGCTTCTGACAAGGGTGAAGTGTAGGGTTTCAAACCAGGGTTAGGTTTTCAAGAGGTTTGGGATTTCAATTGAGAGTTTCAAACAGGGATTTGGACTCCAAACCGACCTTGGGGTTAACCTTTCAAGGAAGGGTTATTGGTGTCAAGTTAAGGTTTTAATCAAGCATTTGTGGGTCGGGGTATCTAGGTAGGGTTTTAAATCTGAGTAGGGCTTCAAATCAGGGTTATGTATTCAGATGAAGATTGGGTGTTCATATTAGGATTTTAAAACATTATTAAGGTTGTGAACAAGGGTTACGTACTCAAGTTAGTTTTTGAAAGTCAACCATTAGGTTTAAAACAATCTCTGGAATTCCAATCGGGGGTTTTGTCTTATTTAAGGTTAAAAATGGAAGTTAGGGTTTCAAGAATGAGATTCAAGTCAGCGTTGGGGATTCAAACAAGGCTACTTCTCTTCCCCACAGTCAAAAGTACCACCGGGGCTCGCCAATGCTCGACGATCCCGCAGCTCACGTATGCGGCGGACGCTCGGATCGCTCCCGTAATGACGGGCAGACGCTGACAGCAAAATCTCCCGCCACAGCTGCTTCAGTAAAAATGGCCGTCAGCTGATGCGTTCGGGTGTCGCGCCCGTCGCATCGTCTGTGGCATAAATCGAGAAGATGATGACAGAAGTGACGCTCATCCAGAGCTGCTTCAAACCGTTTTGTCTTTGTACTGCTGCATTACTGCATTTCTGCATACTTTACCATCCTACGAGTGCCGTGATCAATCGGTCAATCAATCAATGTCAAGAACAGAATGCAACAACACTGTTTCGATGGTGTGAGTGTTCCAGTGAATGAAAAGGTTTTCTTTAATTCATTTATTTTTGTTCCTATTTTTACATTTATTATATTGTTTATTTAGTTATTAGTAGTTGGTAGTATAGGTAATGTGATTGTAGGAATTATTATCAAATTATGTATTTACCTATACTGTCGCTGTTGGGCAGAATCCTCGCATCTTCAACATGACAACTTTTCAGGAGATTTAATAATTTGGTTGCTTTCCTAAACACATCATCATCATCATCATTATCATCATCATCAACAGCATTATTTTTCTTCACGTGTTGTTGCGCGTGTACTTTATTTGTGTGTGGCCGATCAATAATGAATGATGCTCTAATTATCAGCACATCGCCTTGACGAACAATTTGAGTCGAGCGAGCACGTTCGTCTCCGCCAGCGTTTAGCCGGCGTCGTTCATCTTCATCGTCCTCTTCCTCTTCCCGCTGTTGCTAATGCACTTTTGTCATTGCTCAATGGTCGGCCTTCCATCACCGACATCCTGTTTCTTCTTCATATGAAAGCGCGTCGTGCATTAGACTAATGACCGCTTTTAATGTGTGTGTGTGTGTATGTGTTTGTGTGTGAGTTGTCAAGTGACATCCTGATGAGCAATTAAACTGATTGGCTTGCAGAGCCAAAAAGGCCTTGGTCCAGTCGAGCAACACAAGTTTGTCAACTTGAAATCCTAATTTGAAACACTAACCCAGGTTGGAAACCCATATTTGAAACCTAAACCTAATTCTGACTTGAAATCCTAATTTGAAACTGCCCGGGGTTTGAAAACTCAATTTTAAACACTAACCCAAGTTTGCAACCTTAACCTGTCTTTAAATCTCAACTGAATACCCAACCATGACTTAAAACCCTATAATGTGCATACGGTACATGAAACACCCATAAACTTGATGACCCAACATCCAAATGAAGACATGAAACCTGTTCTGTCCTCAGGTTTCCATCTCGCCATATTGCCGGTCAAAAAGAGCTGCTCGACAATGTGGAGGACATTGAACCGGAGCAGAATATTCATAATGGCCGAGACTTGTTGTGCTGTTAGTTGTTACAACAGACGAGACAGGTATTCAAAGAGATCATTCTATGGACTACCACCTGAAAAGACCAGAAAAGATCGATGGATTTTGGCAATTAAACGTGATGGATGATGCCCAACCAAATACACACGACAGTGTAGCAATTCATTTCAGGTAGGAATTACTCTACTCAAACTCAAATTCCCAAGAAGTATTTAAAATGCCAAGTTGGCTCATTTGAGAACAATGCTTTAAAAAAAAAAAAAAAAAAAAAAAAAACAGGGAGTTGACTCCAACATACACGGAAGTATGTTGCAGCCACATGTTAAACTTTGGTAAACCTCTCCCTGACAGATTTTTTTTTTTTAAATATGCATTGTTCTCAAATGTTTCCAATGTGTATTTAAGAAAAGAAAAGAAATCGTCGGTAACAGTGATGTTTCCGTGTACGAGTGCTGAAGCCTATCCCAGGGGTTTATTTTCTTTTTGTAAAAACGGATTGGACTCATTTGAGAACAATGCATATTTAAAAAAAACATCTGTCATGGAGAGATTTACCGAAGTTTAACGTGTGGCCGCAACACGCTTCTATGTATGTTGGAGACGACTCCCTGTCCTTTTTTTCCCTTATCATAGTTAATTAATGCGACTTGGTGTAAAACCAGGGGTCATTTTTTTAAATATTGGTATTTGTATTGAAAAATTCTGAGTGGCTCAATCACTATATGGGATTTATTCTTGATTGAGAGCAGATCCTGCAAGGAAGTATTTGTATGCGTCCAGACTTTTATACGCTTTCAAACTCTTCTGTGGAAATCTCAACGACTTACTCAACATATCCATGTGTAGATCCAGTTGTCCAAGACAAGCGGAAGCAGGTTAACAGTCCACTGTCGGAAACATCGACTTTGGCATTAAGTAAGGGTCCTCTTTGCCAAGTGACTCTCGTTTTTCCACGTACCTTAATTTATTATCACCTTCTAAATGGTTAACGTATCGGACAAAACTCTGGGGGTCGTGCTTTAACACATATTTTCGTGCCGTCTCCAACCGACTTAGCATTGAACAATGCTTTACAAGACCATTAATATGGCCAGTCATGTGACTTGGGTGACGTAGGCGCATGAGCTCTATATGCTAGCCTACCAAATGTTAGCATGTTCGCACAAAGTTAGCAGCTGACTCAGAGGCATGAAGTAAAGTTTTTCTATCTGTACCTTTGAAAGGTTCTAAATCAAAGGAAGAAAGGAGATCTGGTTTGCGGTCTTATGCAAAACAATTAAGCGTGTTCTCATCCTCTCTCCATCTTCTTCTCCGTCCTGCTGCTGTCCATCGTCCTGCAAGGAAGATCAATCTGTCCCTCTTAAATGACTTCATAAATCAGCATCCGGTCAGCTACCGAAAGCTCCACAAAGACGTTGATTACCTTACATTAGTTTTTATCTTCACATCTTTGTACAGTTACATTTGTTTCATTTGTCGTCATTTTCATTCTTATTGTTTATTATTAATATTGTTATGATTAGTTCATCAACTTTTGGGGGAGATAGATAGATAGATAGATAGATAGATAGATAGATAGATAGATAGATAGATAGATAGATAGATAGATAGATAGATAGATAGATAGATAGATAGATAGATAGATAGATAGATAGATAGATAGATAGATAGATAGATAGATAGATAGATAGATAGATAGATAGATAGATAGATAGATAGATAGATAGATAGATAGATAGATAGATAGATAGGATAGTGTGATTGCATTACACAGGAACAATTTTTATGAGGCCCAACCTCAAATGTTTTTTCTAAAGTATTTTTTTCCCTCTCCATTTGGGCGTGTACCACAATTTGGACCGCTGAAGCTTACTAACCTGTTCAAACACTGCTGTACGTGTAAATGTGCACACACTGTCTTACACCTGCACACACACACACACACACACACACACACACCCCGCAGTGTGTTTCGACATGTCAGAAAAATAACTTCAAATATCTTTTTTCACTGAACCTTTACGAAAAAAAATGTTCTTCTGAGTAGACTTCAACACCTCTCCTGTGAAGATAAGCAGCTCAGATCATGAAGGGATGGATAAACTATTTTCTTGAATGTAACTGTATTCAAAGCTAAATATTTATTTATTTATTTATTTATTTATTTATTTACGGGGTTTCTTTTTTTCTCCGTGGAAAAATGTGAATTTATTGTGGGGAAAAAAATTGACTGTATTCACAGGAAGTTACTCCTTCAATGACCAAAATATAAAATTTTACTCTCAAAATGTATTATATTTTATTACAAATAGTACTCTTACTGTTGGAAAAACAAAATAAAAAACATGACATAAAAAACTCATTTTAATTAAATTTTATTTTCAGTTTTTTTCTTGAAAGAAATACCTCCTTTTCTCAGGAAAACTATATGTTCTATACATTATAAAACCTATTCCAATACATTTGTTTATTGTCACATAATTTAATAAAACTAAAAAAAAAGTAGAACTCTTCTCATATACTGTAACTCTAATCTGACTGAATTGTGGCACACTAGAGAAGCTTACATTAAATACTCATAGATAGTACAGACGTCTGGAGATAGATCACAATTGTACTAAACATTTTTTTCTACTCACAATTTGTCTGCTTTTCTTTTTTTTCAATGCGAGAGAATATCGACCGGAAATCCAAACAAAGAAACTGACGATGATGACTCATCAACAACAAAATCAATATCCATCCATTTTCTAAACTGCTTATCCTCACGAGGGTCGCAGGAGTGCTGGAGCCAATCCCAGCTGTCATCGAGCAGGGGGCAGCGTACACCCTGAACTGGTTGCCAGCCAATTGCAGGGTAAATGGAGACAAACAACAGTCACACTCACAAACACACCTTGGATTCAATTGAGAGTCTCGAATGAATGCATATTTCAAACATATTTTACTTTACTATTTCTGTCAAAAGAAGTATCCAGAAGAAGTCATCACTTCCATATGAATCACCAAGTTGTGCATTCCCCAAACTTTAATAAATCAATCTCAAACAAAATGACAAAAACGAAGATAGGCCACTCTTGCTCTCAGTGTCTCAATTGTACCTTTGGAATGTTGCGTCATGGCGAGCTGCTCGAGTGTTGGATTGCTGCTCACGAGCTGGGTATAAATCAGCATTTTAATAACGCGCCGCTACCGGGCTACGAAGTGACGAGCGTCAAAGCGAAGGAGCTGCTGATTGCGTGGACGGGAGCCAACAAACTCAAGCCTTTCGCTCTCAGTGACGGACGCCATGGTGCTGGCGGTTCATCGCAATTAAATGGATTGGCACAACTTCACAGTCTCTCTTCAAGTCTGCTTGCCAATGATTTCTCTTTTTTTTTTTCTTAATTGAGGGCTGAAATGCTTCTAACGGGCGGCACAGTGGAGCAATTGGTCAGAGTATTGGCCTCACAGTTCTGAGGACTGGGGTGCAGATCCCGGCATTGCCTGTGTTGAGCTTGCATGTTCTCCCCGTGCCTGAGTGCATTTTCTCCGAGCACTCCAGTTTCCTCCCACATCCCAAAAACATGCAGCATTAATTGGACACTCTAAATTGCACCTAGGTGTGATTGTGAGTGTGAATGTTGTCTGTTTCTATGTACTCTGCATTTGGCTGGCAACCAGTTCAGGGTGGAGCCTGCCCCACTTCAGTGACTCTCGTGAGGTTCAGGGGCTCAGAAAATGGATGGATGGATGGATGGATGGATGGATGGATGGATGGATGGATGGATGGATGGATGGATGGATGGATGGATGGATGGATGGATGCTTCCAACATCATTCTTCTCAGGCATTGTGGAAATGTGCTCAACATAAACTTCAACACTAACATGAATCCCATCCTGGTCTTGGCAATGCATATAAATACATACTCTTGAGATTATTTTTTTCTCCATCCATCCATCCATCCATCCATCCATCCAACCTAACCCTAACCACTCCAGGCCTCGGCTGCGCCTTGAGATTCTGTTCATAAAAGTTGTGAACAAAATTGGTGACAATGGGCAGCCTTGGCAGAGTCCAACTCTCACCAGAAATGAGTCCAACTTACTGCTGGCAATGCGGATCAAACTTTGACACAGGTCATAAGAGAACCAAAGAGCCTGTATCAGGTGGTTTGGTATCCCATACTCCTGAAGATCCCCCAACAGAACACATGTAGATTGGTTGGGCGAACTTCCATACACCCTTGAGGATCCTGCCAAGGGTGTACAGCTGGTCCACTATTCCACCGCCAGGACGAAAACGACATTCTCCTCTTGAATCTGAGATTCAACTTACTGACGCACCCTCCTCTCCAGCACACCTGAATAGACTGAAGAGTGTGGTCCCACTTCTTAAAAAGGGGGAGTGTCACCGATGTCAACACAATGTTGCAGAGGCATGCCAGCCACCAGTGTCATCCACCCCAGGGCCCTGCCACCTCAGCGACATCAACACCAGAGGGGTTTCTCCACACACCAAAAAAATCCCAACTGAATTTTCATCAGAAAATTTGAGTATTTATCTCCCTTGAAAAAAAAGATTTTAAAAAGGTTGTCTTTATAGTTATTTTTTTAACGTACTTTGTATTAAATTGCATTTGTATTTTTATTTTTTTTTGTTATATTAAAAATGTGAGTTTTGTTTCAACAACTTATTTGTCATTGTAATGGATTTTTATTTTTCCCTTTATTTCTAGAAAACATTTTTTTTAATTCTCCTTTTTAAAAAAAACCAAATGTTTTTTCTTCCAAAAATAATGACTTGATTTAATTCAACTTCATTCATATTTCATTTGTTTTTGTTTCTGATTTACATTTTACCCCAAACTGACTATATTTCTGGGAAAATAACAACTTTGTTTTCAAAACATAATTAATAAAGAATTTTTTTGTCCTTTTATCTTTTTAAACTATAGATTTCAACTTTTTTTTCAAAGAAAAAACAGGACTTTATTCTCACAAGATTTTTTCTCTTTATTCTACCAAAACGGACAACTGTTCTTTAAGATTCAGAATTTTTTTGTAAATTTTTGGAAAAAAAATATTAGCTATATCTCAAACTAGTGCAAATTTTTTCCCTTGAAATATTTTTTTTCTACAAACGAACTGAACTTTATTCCTGTAAGAGTTGTTAGTTATCTGAGTTTCGACTTCTTTAATTCAGTAAGATTCTGACTTTGGGTTTTGTTTTGACTGTGTTTGTAGGCGAGGTCTTGTCGTCCTCGTGATGACGACTGCTGTACATAAATCAATATTTGTGCCACTGATGCAAAAATCTGTTGACATTTGGAGAGCACATGAAAGACTGCCAATGCAAATGTAGAAGTGCGCCAAGCGTCCCTTTGAGGCCTGCAGCGTCAACGTCACTTGACATCTTTTGTCTCCTGTTGACATGTTATGGAAAAAATGAGCCTCCAGCCTTTTTCAACCACGTAAATATGTAACTTGATTTTATATGTTCATCACTTAATTCTACAAAAAAAAACAAAAATGTATCCTTGGAAAAAAATATTTTCTTCTGAATTTGTAAGTTTTCATAACCTTTTTCAGAAATCCAAATTTATTCTCTTACGATTGATACTATTTTCTTAAAAGAAAAAACAAAGACTTTACTTTCAAAACAAACTGTTTCTTGTCTGGAAGTAAAAGAAATATTTAATGAAGATTCTGACTTTTTCATTTAAAAAAATACATTAAAGTACTTTCGTCAAAATATGATTGGGAAACAAGGTCATTCCAGACTCATGAGCTCATTAATTTTTTGTGTTTTTTGGGGGGGAAAACTTTATTTTTTAAAGATTTTTTTATTAAATCTATTCCAAAAACAAAATGACTTCCAGGGAAATATAATAATATTCCATACAATATTTTTTTTGTCAAAAAATATTTTTTCCTCTATGTGATTTGTTGGGGTGGGAACTAACTTTTGTCCAAAGAAATGAATTGTTTTCTTGATTTAAAAAAATGGCTAGGATTACTCATTTTTAACGTCAACATTTATCATCACTCTTTTTTTTTCTCAGAACATAAATACTTTTTTATTAAAAAAAAAATTCTTTCATTTTTTTTAAATCAAACTTTTGAAATGACGATGACGACATTCTTTTTTTCTTGAAAAAAAATCTGACTGGTCTAAAAATTACGACAATTTCCTACTGAAAGGCATCTTTTTCCCTCACTAAAATTTATCTTAGTTATTATTTGATTGATTGATTGATTGATTCATTCATTCATTCATTCATTGTGACATTTTCTCCCTCCAAATTAAAAAAAATCTTATAATGTGGTAAGATTCTGACTTGCTTTTGTTTTGTGGTGAACTAAATGAGGGCGTGTCATCATAAGAATGGCGACTACTGAACATAAATCAATATTTTTGTTACTGATGCAAAATCTATTGATAGTAGGAGAGCACATCAAAGACTGCTGATTTAGATTGTTTTTTTTTTTAAGTGTATGGGCGGCACAGTGGAGCAGCTGGAAACCTTGGCCTCACAGTTCTGAGGACCCGGGTTCAATCCCGGCCCCGCCTGTGTGGAATTTGCATGTTCTCCCCGTGCCTGCGTGGGTTTTCTCTGGGCACTCCGATTTCCTCCCACATCCCAAAAACATGCAACATTAATTGGACACTCTAAATTACCCCTAGGTGTGATCATTCGTGTGGCTGTTTGTCCCTATGTGCCCTGCAATTGACTAGCAACCAATTCAGGGTGTACCCTGCCTCCTGCCCGATGACAGCTGGGATAGGCTCCAGCACTCCCGTGACCCTTGTGAGGATAAGCAGCTCAAAAAATGGATGAACAGGTGGATAAAAGTGTGTGTTCCTTTCCTCATTCCTCTCTGGCTGTCTTACGTGAAAGCTGAGCATCCTCAAGCCTTCAATCATGAGGTGAGGACAGGGTGCGTTTGTCTCCTCGAAGCCTGTCGCAAAAGGGCTCTTATCAGTCCGTCGGCCTCTGCTGACAAATCCATCTTTTTGTTTCTTGTTATCTCCTAGAAGAATTCTACCAATAAGCCATAAATCAGCGCTAACGCTTGGCGACTTGTATCAGGCGGTGGCGGTGGTGGCGGCGACGATGAGAACGAGCCTCTGCGTTTAGTTTAGACACGTGTGTGCATCCGGGCCCGTGTTCAGCTAATGACGCGTGAAAAAGCTCGGACGGAGCCCGATGTGGGAAAAACACAGGAGTTTGGCTAAGAACCTCATTTGGCTTTCTGCAAATGACTAGAGCCCCAATATTGACCTGTCCCATTCAACTTCTTAATTAGTTCGATTTTGTTCTCATAACATTGACTTCTTACAACAAATTAAGTAAAGGTAATTTTTTTCCACAATAAATTCATTTCTACGAGAGACTTTAATCTAGATATTTTTGGGGGAAGAAGAAGAAATGTTTTAAAAATCTTGTCAGATTTTGATCAAAAGTGACTTTTTTTCATGAATAAATAAAATATTTTTTTTCTTTTAGAAATGGAATTTTATTCTTGAAAACAAATTGTCTGTTTTGCATAATTAAAATGTCTTTCTTGTGTTTAAAAATGAAAAATAAAATGAAAAATGATCTTAAAAATGTGATTTTATTCTTGACAAAATCTGACCTTATTCTTAAGGGCAGTTTTTGCTTGTTTTTTTTTCTTTTGTAAATCATCACGTTTTCATGAAATATGATATTTTCTTAAATAAAGATTTTGTCTGCTGATTGTCCAAAAATGTCCAATCAACGTGCTCACATTTTGTTTGTTACGTAAACGTAAGCAGTGCGGCTCGTGCACCTGACGGCTCCAACAGAACCACATCATCTGCAATCCTTCTGGCTGAGGTGTGACCGTAACACGTCCGTCATGTCTGGCAGAGCCGTAAGTGGGAGCGAGCGTCCGTCCATCACTCTGCTTGACGGTGCAAATGCGAGCGATGGCGAGCAGCCAGTGCCGATCGTTACGTAAACGTTTGGCCGCATGTCTTCTACAATTAGTCACACGGAGCTCGTACGTCATGTCGACATTTGGACAAAAGTACCGAGACGCTCATAGGAAGTGCCAAAAAGAGAAGAGAGTGTGAACAGAAGTATTGGCACAGCTAGAGGAAGGGAAAAAGTGACAAAAATGCCGAAAAAAGCAGAGGGACACCTACGCAAAGAGAAAATGTGGATTGTAGACCAAAATATTGGAAAAGTTCCCTTGGTTAACACATTAGCATTGTGTGGCTAGTTTGTTACTGAGTGACATACAGTTATGAGCATCCATTTATTTCAAATAACAATAAATCAAATGAGAGAATAAAAGAAAACAAATTACTGCATACCGGTAGTACAGTGTGTGTACAAATGTGTGTGTGTTGATGGATGGGTGTGTGTGCGTGTGTGCTTGTGTGCTATAAGGAGGTCAGTAAACTCAATGAAGTCGAACAAAACTCTCTATCAATGTCTGTTTCCGAGACTTGATAACCTGAAGCATGACCACACATGACGGCGGTCTATGCATGCATGTGTGTGTGTGTGTGGGGGGGGAGGGGGTGCTGATCCAATTGTGCTTACAGTTGATTTGACTTCCTTTACTCTCTTGGAGAAAGACTGCTGGAGGGATTTTATTTACACTGAGGGGATGAAGAGACAAACAGATTATGTTATTAGTCATAGAGGGGAAGACAATATGGGGGGGTGGGAGCATTGGGTAACTTACAAGGTGTAAGAAAGTGGACTTTTGTTCACAACAGGCAAAAAAAAAAGTGAAGAAAATGTGTTTGGACAAATGGAGTGGAAGATGTGAAAAGTTAAAAAAAATGTTGGCCTTTTGGATACGGTGGCTGTTCTAGACCAATTTTATGGGGGGGGGGTTGGATGAAAGTTGAGGACAAGACAGGAAAGGAAGTACAAAAATCAGAGAAAAGAAATTAAAAGAGAAGGACAAACGTTTTGGGACAGTTGTGGTTGTTTTTAAAAGGATAGCCAGCAAAAGATGAGATGACCTTTGTTGTGACATTTTTGCACCTCATGCCAACAGCAACTTTCCAATATTGTGCTCATTTTCTTTATCTTCTCAAGTGGCTTGAAACATTATAAACAAGCGACATTGTCTTTTGCCTAGTCAATGAATTGCTCAGACCAACACTTGCAGTGACCACTAACATAGGTTAGTAGCCTCATATATTTCCAAAACGTCTCGTGTATATGAACATAACAGCAGGGGCATCAATTTTCCTTCGAACTTGTGACAACCACGCGAGCAAGATGGCACCAGCAACCCCCAACCTCCGATAGTGCCACATTGTTATATTCTGACCCACTGAGCCTGACTGCCATCAGGACTTTCAACTAATAAACAAGTCCCCAAGAAACCTGGGCTTCCAGTCATCAAAGACCCCCTCAGTGCGCAGAACCAAGATACCGACTAAAAGTTGGGAAAACCCGTCTTTCAAAGTCAGTCCAAATCACGTTCACGGAACCATTTGCTCCTTTGAAATGGATGCGAGGCCCTCTGGGAGATTTGATGGAAAACAAGCGGCACCAGCTGGCGGTGGAGAATTACTGCCGCACATTTTAGTGAATTTGAATGACTGCTTTTTTACGAACTCTGCATGAATGCTCACAAGTGTAACTGAAGACTGTTTCCACAGGTCTGATGTCGAATCTGTTGGTCAACCGAGTCAGATGAGCCTTTTCCCTTCACGCAACCCAAACGTCACATCATAAATACTGAGCGCTCTCAGTCACAGTCATTTTTGTATTTGAACCAGGGTGTGAATGATGATGCAGGTTCTGGGAATGAAATAATTCACCTTTTATTTCCAGCTGTTTGAAACGAGAAATAATCTTAGGATAAAATTTAATACAAAGAAAGGCACAATCTGTCTCTATTTTGTTCTCTGGGCCAGCCCCTCCCTCTCTGCTGTGCATAAAAAGCCGAAGCGCCTCTCTTCTGAACTTTTGTTTTTTTCCAGGCT
Organism: Syngnathoides biaculeatus; assembly: GCF_019802595.1. Taxonomy (NCBI): domain Eukaryota; kingdom Metazoa; phylum Chordata; class Actinopteri; order Syngnathiformes; family Syngnathidae; genus Syngnathoides; species Syngnathoides biaculeatus. The sequence continues at coordinate 17,249,165 of NC_084652.1, read as the reverse complement.
CGCTCTTGCTTTTCCAACCTGTCACAGAACCTGGTGCACAACCAGGGAACTCTGCCTCGACCGCATCGCCGCTCGACCTTCGCGGAGAGCAGAAAAACTCTGCCGTGCCCTGAAAGCAGGCTATGGTGCCTGTGGGGGAGCTTGCAGATCAAAGACCCGTCCAGAAGGGAGAGTGACACAAGTCTTCTTCGATTCTATGACAAACACTGTGAGCCATTTTTTCTGCTTTTGCCTTCCTTTATTGTCAAATACACCTTTTCGGCAACGCGGCCAAGCCGACTGGAAGACCAACAAGCCTGTCTAAATTCTGTTCAAATTCAACCTGCTTTAAAAATGTTTATTTGCATTGTTTCCCTGTAGTTTTCCCTTCCAGATTTTGTGAATTGTCCAAAAAAATTCCACTTCCAGTTGTGTCTTTGTGTCTTTAGGAGTTAGGAGTTTAAGAAAAAAATCGTTGAAATCGAGGACTCATATTTCATTCCTGTTGCAAAATTCAGACGATGACACAAAGTGGTTTTCCGTAACTTCATCGAAAATTCACAAATTCAAAGAGACATGAGTCCCCTTTGTGAGGCAAAGAGTTGGAAACCGGAAGTAATGGAGTAACTTAAATTCCGGCCGTATTTTTGTCCAAAACAACATATGTGTGTCTTGTACATTGACCAACGTTTTTATGCCGTGATCTTGTTGGGCCTTGACCCAACACCCCCCAATTCCCTCCCCCCATGCACTATATCTCCTGTGACACTAACCCTCCTCCCCCTCACCGCCTCAGCCGCCCTCTCCCCCCTGCCTCCAACCCTTCTTAAGCCAAGTAACCATATATGGGAACTTGAGGCGAAATGGATGCCAAACACTGAACAGTATATTCAAATTACAATAAAGATAGATACAAAAACAATTGTCTATGTTTGTAAGAATTGAACGCATGTGTGTCATTTTGTAGAGTAAGGTTAGGTAGATTCTTCATTGATGAAGAAAATACCTTTTGACTTTTCTTTTGATTACTGTTATGTGGACAATTTTAATGACCAAGATTTAAATATTTGTTTGTAAATCATTTGGGGATTTTTTTTTTTTTTTGTAGATTTTGAAAAACATTTGGGGTGTTTTTGTTTTTAGATCATTTGGACATATTTTTTTTTTGTTTTATTTTAGTATCGTATTTAGATGTTTAAGGGAAAAGAAGAAGAATATTTAGAACTTTAAGTCTAACCCAGTTGTCTTTGTTTTTTGAATATTCTAAAATAAACTTGGAGATTGTTTTTGTTCATGTAGAAATGTTGTAAAATGTAAATATTTGAATACTACACATTTTAGAAATTTAATTGTACATTTTTCATTATTTGACCTAGATTTCTTTAAAAAAAATATTCTAGCTCTGATAATTTTAGGATATTTCTAAACATTAAATTGTAGATTAAAAAATATTTTCTCTGAATTATTTTTCGCAATTTTACGGTGAATATATTGAAGGTAAGGTTAGGTAATTTGTATGTATTTTTAGTTTTGATTGTGTTAAACGTGAAATATGTTTTGGACATTTTGTAGTTAATAATATTTAATTTTCTTTTATAATTTTTAGATGTTTAAAAATACAGTATTTATTTGGGGGAATTTTTAAAAATAGTTTTTACTTTATTTTTAATTACTTTTAAATATTTTTGAGCAGTAATTTGTAGCTTTTTAAAAACAAATATTTAGTTTTTAATGATTGTAGCAGAGTTTTAGAGTCAATATTTCGGGATAATTAATTTTGTTGATACTTCAGTAATTGCATTTTCTGATATACATTGACTCATAATGTTTAAACTATTTTTAAAAAATAATTTCAATAACTTAGTAGCAAACATTTTTGAAAAACAAGAAAAAAACAAGTTCAACTAAGCCAAAAAAAAAAACAAAAACAAGAAGCACTACATTTAGCTAGGAAATTGCAACTGTTTTGCTGATATTGTGACAATGATTGTGAAAATAATTTCAAAATACCTATATTGTTTTTTTTTCCTTTGGTTGCAAAATGTTATCTAACATTTTTATATGTATTTAGCCCCCACGGACTTCATTCCCTCCCACATAGACTCATAAGCCCCTAGGGCAGCCAGTTGCGCTATTTTGGGCCGCCAATGTTTGACATACTAATTATATAATGACAGCGACGCTAGCTGACTTTTGCTGCTCCATTTCTTTTCTGTGCCATACAGTTTACACTACACACAAAGTAATGCACGCAAACACATTTGCGCACGTACATAGTCTAGATGTAAATATTAAAATTTGAGACATCATTAATGTGTGTAAACATGCAGGAGAGAGTGTAAACTGTTTAGTACAACGCAACACTTTGTGTAATAGAATTGATGCAATGTACCCTGAAGCAGAAAAAAAAGTATCCATTTACTGTATGGGACAAGAAACCAACCATATTTGGTCATTTCAGACAAACACCTGATCTGGCAGCAGAATCATGTGATGTTTCTCTGCCAATTAGTGAAGACAAGTAATGTACAATGAACAAGATACAATAAAATGCAAAAAAATAAAAAGTACAGGTATAGTATGTCATAAAGTAGTATGTTTTAAAAATAGATCAATTTTTGTTCCATTTTCTGAGCTGCTTAGCCTCCCGAGGGTTGCGGGAGTGCTGGAGCATATCCCACCTATCTAATCACGGGAGGCCAGCCAATCACAGAGCACATTTAAACGTTTTTTCAACATTTTTTTTTTGGTCGTTTATTCACTTTGTTTGCAGATTAACTAAAACCTGATTTGTGTTTGCTTAATAACTAAGAGGATTTTTTTTCTCTGATAGGATAAAGGTAAAATTTTATGACACAGCTGAAGCCAACCAAAAATTAAAAATAAAAATGGATGTAAAAACTATATACATATGTACAAAGAAAAAAAACTTATTTCAGCACCAGTGATCCATGTTCGCCTACAGGCACTGAGCACAAAACATTTCCAATAGTCTATCCAGATTATTGGTAACTGTATCAAAAGCATCCTCCATCCTTAAATTGGCTGCCACCAACCCTCCCAGACAGCAAAGCAGATCAGTCCATCCAGCCCAACCGTCTTATTATTCCTACATGTCCATGTGGCTGGCCCATTTTGCACTAGCAGACGTAAAATTCATTAACACCACAGTGTTCTTCCTTTTTCTGGGATAAGATGGTCCAAAGATAAATAGCGGAAAAGAGAAAACCCCTTCTACACCCCCCATGCATTCCTTTAGTAATTTAAAAAGACTAGTCAAACGGGGACATAAACGCACTAAGTGTCTCCCTGTAAACAAAATGGACAACCTTCCCAAGTACCAGGGTCGTAGTGACCTCCATATCGGTTCATAGTTATTATTTCATGTATTATCCTTCGTTGGGTGTCACCCGTGTTTCTCGACAAGAGGCTTAAACAGGGCCCACCAGCTGCCTTTTGGGGGAAATTCTGTACACTTCTGTCCACCTCGACTCTCTGACTCCACACTCAATGTTCAGCACATTTACACAACTCCCATACAACTGCCTTCCACTCCAGGAGCGTAAGTTCCCAATTTGTGGAGTTTATGGCACAGTAAGATTCCACTCTGTGCTTTCCATTCACCACAACAGGACTCACGCTTAGAAGAGGAAAAATGTGCTCAGTCCCCTCATTCCACTGGTCAGCAAAATCACTGTTCCATATAAAGTCCTGGTCTTTTGCTGACAGCAACTGCCACACCTCCTTGACCAAACAATGTAGAACTCGGTTGGAGTGGATACCAGTCTGCTCTGGCAGTGTCTCTGGGGATGTCCTCATTAGATGTCTCAACTCCACAATCCCTGTCTCCCTGGAAGCGCTTCTTATATTGTCAGACAAAAAAAGCTCTCTCAGGTAGAAAAGCATTATTGAATAGTGGCTCTTCAAACAACCCTCTCCAGAAGCTTGAGGAAAGTTCAAAGTCTGCCAAGCATCAAAAACAGGACTGTAAAAAGGTGACAGACTGTAGGCAGAGGACAAGAGGAACAGATGTTCGTCATAATCCAGCCATCGGGCCCTCCAAAGTAGAAAATGAGTGACTGCCAACCAGCAGAGAAAGTCTTTGTACGTACAATAGTCACTCTGCTGCTTGTAAATGAAAATCGTCCATCCTGGAGGCAATGTCTGTATGGACCTGCCACACCCCCCTTTCCCACCCCTTCTTCAATCATCAACCCACTATTTCCCCAAGTAAGGCCACCAGGAAGACCATACACGGTCCTCTGTTTATATTACCAACCTGTCTCACTTTTTTTCCAGATTTACCTTACCTGAAGAGGCGTTTGACTTTCTCTCAGTGCCTCTTTGTACCCTTGTCCCTGGACCTTTGCATTAATGTCATCAGCATAAGTGACTTGGGGGAGGGGGATGCGGGGCTATAAGTCATCTCTGGTAAAAACAGACTTTTCAGTTATTTTCCCAAATCTAGAAAGAAGAGGATCAATAGCAAAACTGTACACTGGACCAGAGATAGAGCAACCTTGCCCAATTCCTCTTCTGTCCATTACTGGTCTGCTCACTCCTCTGTCATAATAATAATCATACCTACACAATGTGCATTCTTGTACAGCAATTTCACCCATGATAGAAAAAGATCTCCAACTTCAAATGCTCACATTGTGGAAAATAAACAATTATCCGCACAATGAAAAGATTCTTCTTGATCAATGGAAATGATACCTACTTCAACAGTCAAAAATGTCTCTCGATAAGAATAAATTGTCCAACAAGGATTTTGGTGCCGCAGCTGTAGCGCGTTGGCCTCACAGTTGTGAGGACCAGGGTTCAAATCCTCGCCACCCCCTGTGTGGAGTTTGCATGTTCTCCCCGTGCCTGCGTGGATTTTCTCTGGCCACTCCTGTTTCCTCCCACATCCCAAAAACATGCATTAATTGGAGACACCTAAATTTCCCCTAGGTGTGATTGTGAGTGTGACTATTATCTGTCTATATGTGCCCTGCAATTGGCTGGCAACCTAGCCAGGGTGTTCCCTCCCACCTGCCCAATGGCAGCTGGAATTGGCTCCAAGTCTCTCGCGACCCTCGTGAGGAAAATCAACTCTGAAAATGGATGGATTTCCAAGAGAGAGGCACAGTGGAGAACTGGTTAGAGCAGGGGTGTCAAACATTTTTTGGCACATCCCATGTTGTAGTTATGAGAGAATCTTTCATCACCTTATCATATTTACACATCAAATCATTAACTAGTTTGGAATTAGAAATTATTATAAAATATTGTTGATGTTTGGGAACACAAAAAGGCTTGCAATATCTCAATGTTGTCATTTATGATATATGATCATTTGAAATTTTTGTCCAGATTTTATCATGAAAGCTGACACACATGATTTGCCTTCGCGGGCCACATAAATCGCATTCAGCCCCTTGGCCATGAGTTTGATGCCTGTGGGGTAGAGCACCCAGTTCACAGTTCTGAGAACCAAGATTAGAATCCCAACCCTGCCTATGTGGAGTTTGCTTTAGTGGGGTGAGGAGCTCTCGTCCTATTTCAAATCTGAGATCTAATTTTGTAATAACCTGGAACAGTGACAATTGTGCAATTAGTCCAGATAGTTCTCAAGTACGAGCTGTCAGTATTGGTCAACACCAGATGTGCAAATAGCGCAGTGTGACAAATCGACAGTGAGTGTATGAATAATGCAGAAGTCTCCCGACAGAGATGTGACAACAATCTGAAGACAAAATTTGCAGCATATTACATTGGAATCATAAGTGAACTGTTTAAGACATTAATGGCAAGAGGGAATAAGCTGTTGTAATGTCTGCTTGTTTTTGTTTACATTGATCGATATCACCCACCTGAAGGAAGCAGCTGGAAGATGGATGTGGAGGGTCCAAAAGGACTTTGCATGATCTTGTTTTAGTTCTGGAAGCATGCAAGTCCTGTAGGGTAGGTAGATGTGTACAGACAATATGTTTTCTGCAGTCTTGACTGTCTGTTCCAGTATGAGTTTGCCCTTTTTTGGAACTGTACCAAACCACAATGTGCTGAATGAACACAGGACTGATTTAAATGACTGCTGTGTGGAAGTGTCTCAACAACTAATGTGGGAGACTGTGCTTCCTTAGAGGTACACCCTCTGCTCGGTCTTTAAGGATGGAGTTAATGTAGGTGTCCCACTTCAGGTCCTGAGGGATTGTAATTCCCAGCAAATTGAAGGTCTTGACGGTTGACACAGGATGGGTGGATAGCATGCGGGGCAGTTGGGGTGAAGGAAGCCTCCTGAAGCCCATGACCATCTCTGCAGTCCTAAATGTGTTGAGCTCCTGATTATGTTGGCCAGACCAGAACTCCAAACGCTTCATCTCCAGTTGATACGCAGGCTCATCACTATTTTAGAAGAGGCCGATGACCGATGTCGTGTCGTCTGCAAACCTCAAGAGTTTGACAGTTGGGTGTGCAGAGATGCAGTCATTTATGTAGAGAGAGAAGGGCAGGGGAGAGAAGACAGATCCTTGGGATTTGTGGATTGAGTTGCTGTCCCCAGCCTCATCCTGGTGTCTCCTGCCCGTCAGAAGCTGGAAATCCACTTGCAGATGGCAGGCCAGACGCTGAGCTGCAGATAGATAGATAGATAGATAGATAGATAGATAGATAGATAGATAGATAGATAGATAGATAGATAGATAGATAGATAGATAGATAGATAGATAGATAGATAGATAGATAGATAGATAGATAGATAGATAGATAGATAGATAGATAGATAGATAGATAGATAGATAGATAGATAGATAGATAGATAGATAGATAGATAGATAGATAGGTTTCAAATCAAACCAATTTTAAGATCACTCAGAGACAACCCAAGAAAATACAAAATGCAGTTTGCAAATGATAATTCAATTTATTCAGGCACAAAAAATTCCAAACTTTTCTGACCCTCTGTGATAAAGTAAATGCCCCACCTCCCCTCATGTCCAAATTCCCTGTGACTAACTACAAATTTGGAAAACGTGAGTTCAAATTTACAAGCCACACCCAAACCTGATTACCATCATATTTGTTGAATCAAGAAATCACTTCAGTAGAATCAGTCAGAGAAGTGAAGTAGGCTACAGGTTCTCAAGAACCAAAGCATCATGCCACAATCTAAAGAAATGACAAAAAAAAAAGATTGAAATCCATCAGTCTGGAAAAGGTTACAAAGGCATCTTCAAGGCTTTGGGACTCAGCGAACTACTGTCAGAGCCGTTATCCACAAATGGAGAAAACTGGGAACAGTGGCAAATCTTCCCAGGAGTGGATGACCAACTAAAATCACTCCAAGAGTGCGACGACGACTCATCCAGGTCACACAAGAACCTCGAGCAACATCTAAAGACCTGCAGACCTTGCTGGGCTCAGTTTAGGTCAGTGTTCATGACTGTAACATAAAAAAGACAGTGGCTCAAAATTGCATCCATGGGAGAGTTCCCAGACAAAAACCTCTGCTGTCAGCAAAGAATACCAAGGCTCATTTCAGTCTCCCCCCCCCCCCCCAAAAAAAAAAACAAAACAAAACATGATTATCCTCAAGACTTTTTGAGAAACATTCTGTGGACTAAAGAGTCAAAAATTTAACTTTTTGGAAGGTGTGCCAGCAGTTACATGTAGTGTAAAAATGGCACAGCATTTGATAAAAGGAACATTTTACCAAGAGTGAAGCACGTTGGTGGCAGTCTGATGATCCGGGGGTGCTTTGTTTCCTTGGCTCAAAAGAGAACAAAATTAAGGTTTTGGAGTGGCAAAGTCAAAGTTCAGACTTAAATCCATTTGAGACGCTTTGGTGTGACCTTAAATATACAGTTCATACTAGGAAACCCTCCAATATGACTGAGTTGAAGAAATTCTGCAAAGAAGTGTAGGATAAACTTCCTCTACAACATTGTAAAACACCCATCACCAAATATGGCAATTGCTTGATTTCAGTTATTGTTACCAACAAACAGTTATTAGGTTCGGTGGCAATTGCTTTTTCACAGTGGGTCAGAAAGGTTTGGATTTTTGTTTTTTTGTGCCTTAATAAATTGAATTGTCATATGAAAACAGCATTTTGTAATTCTTTGGGTTGTCTCTGAGTGATATTGAAATTGGTTAGAATATTTGAAACCTTTGTGTGGGATAGATATGAAACTGATAAAAAACAGAACTCAAGGAAGGGGCGAATACTTTTTCACAGCACTGTATTACATGCATACATAGATACATAGATGCAATTGTTTGGCCTTCTTTAAAGATGAGAGCCTCTTTTTGTCTTTGGGGGGGCCGTCTTTATTAACTACTCTAAAAATATTTAATTCGACACACTGATTAATGGGTAAATTTTGCAGCATTTAGTCCACTGACTCCCAAGTTCTATAAAACAGATTTCACACATTTTGCTGCACATTTCTAATCACGTTCCCTTTCTTTTTCTTCTTTTTTTTGTTCCTTTTTGGCGTTTTAATCCCTGCAAAACTCCATAATCCTTTCTTGGGGAGGGAAGCGTCTCCACCAGAAGGATTAATGGGTTTTGTATTTAAGCACCACCTCTGTTCATGACACCTCTTTTTCTTTTCTTCACTGCTTGTGTGTGCAGCACAGATAATTTACATTTGTGTCTTTTACGCCGCTCTCGAATGCCTGTCACGCTACATACTACGCTCACATGTATTTTATCATTAATTTGTGTGTGCAGGAGTCTGTGGGTGTGTGTTCATAGCAATAACAACAAAAAAAAGCACCATTTGTAAGGTAAGTAACCATTTTTCTGGTAAAGTATAAAATAAACTGCTATGTTAAAAATATAATAAGAAAAAGTCAAGCAAAGCAAAGGTTTTTATATAGCATAATTCATTAATTCATACACAAGATAAAGTGTTTTGCATGATTAAAAGCATTTAAACAAAGGGAAAAAAAGCTTTATATAAATAAATGCACCAGCATTACCAGATTACCAGCAACCTTTTACTGCTCAGAGATGTATTTATGTCTTAAAAGTATTCTCTGCCAATTGACTGTTGTTGATTAAAGCGGGTCCAACTACAGGACACAGAGTTGTTGTGTATTTTTTAAATACTTGGCGAAATGAAAATTATTCTGTTTCTGATTCTGGTACTGAGTCAAGACAGCTCTCTGATGGTTACAGCTGCTGAATCCTTTCCTCTTTTTTTATTTCGCCAACTGTATCAAATTCTGACATGGAAATTTTTCCTGGGTGGCTTCAGATATTGTATCACTTTATGTTTTTGCTGTTCCCAGAACTCTGAGGCAGACGCTCTGACCTGTCATCCACCATGCTGTGATATTGTAAGTACAAGCAATTGAAGCCTATAGCGTATGTATTTATGACTTAATTAACACCATATCACATGCATGTTAGTTAACTGGTCAATGAGGTTACTGTGCCAGCAGAATGAGCAAGGGCAGGTCCACCCCCCTCTACCCACAAGAGGTGCCCCAGCCAGCACCCCCATCCTGTGAGGGAACAAGTCAGGGAGACGCCACCCACTCCCAAGGGCCCAGGGATGTCCCCTAGGGATGGGCATGGAGACAGGACAACCACCCCACATGCTCATTCCCCCACCCCTCACCCAGTTTGCCCCACTGCTGCCACCTCTGCCACTACCCCTAAAGAGCATGGGGGCCCCAACAACCAACAGGGCCCAACGCAGGAATCAGTTATCACCCATAAGGCCACAGCCCGCAGGAACATGGTGGATGATGCATAAAAACAGGAGGACTGGCCGAGCAGAGAAGGGGAGCAACCGGACCGGAAGCTGACACAGATGCAACAGGACCATCTCAGCGCCGCATCGTCATGCCTCGTACCTGCGATATTTTGAAAATAAGCACTTTCAGGTTTATATCATTTGTCAATTTTCTTTAGTTCAGTAGATTTTTTTTAACATGGTCTTATTAGTGTGTGCTTGTGTGTGTGTGTGTGTGTGTGTGGTGTGTGTGTGTGTGTGTGGTGTGTGTGTGTGTGTGTGTGTGTGTGTGTGTGTGTGTGTTGTGTGTGTGTGTGCATGCACCCATGTTTGTGTATGTCAGCTCAAAGGAAAGCTATTTTAAATCATCTATTTTTATTGCAAACTTGACATTTAGCTGCAGGATTTATCTGCGTCCTTTCTTCCAAAAAGATTACCAGTGGGAAGGATTGGACCTTTGCAGGTGTTTTTATTGTCGCTCTTGCTATTAATCAAACGTTTAAGGTGGATTGATGCCAGCCGCTCAGCCCTCCTTCCTCCTCCGCCCATCTCATATGCTCAAACGGAACCTGGTTGATGAGCTAAAATGCCTCCAATCGACATTGGGATGTTTCCAAAGAAAAATACTCTTAAAAGTCATGGGAAAGCTTTTAAAATACTGCAAGTCCACTTCGATGACTACACCAACTGCTCGAAAATCAAAAATATTGTTTGCTCAAAAATAATGCTATGCAGTTCATAATCCCATCACCAAAAGCTTCCAATTAGTAGAAAACACTGCAGCAAGACTGTTGATGAGGAGGAGAAACTTAGGTAATTATTACTACGACACTAGTCGGGTGACTTTGGCTTCTGGTCCACTATCTCGTTGATTTATTGTTACCTATGTTCTGATCCAAAACCTACCCTCACAAAATGTTCATCTTTTGGTAACTCAGAGAATTTAAAAGAAGTCAACATAGCGTTTCCTATTCATGCTCCATTACGATGGAATGCCGTACCTGCGGACATTAGAGCTCCTATCTCAGTATAAATGTTTAAATTCTGACTCAAGGCTTATTTTTACACTTTGATATTTAGATAACTTGCACGTATCACTATAAATATCCATCCATCAATTTTTTGCCGCTTATCCTCACAAGGGTCGCGGGGAGTGGTGGACCTATCCCAGCTGTCAACGGGCAGGAGGCGGGGTACACCCTGAACTGGTTGGCAGCCAATCGCAGGGCACATTGAGACAAACAGCCGCATTCACAATCATGCCTAGGGGCAATTTAGAGTGTCCAATTATGTTGCATGTTTTTGGGATGTCGGAGGAAACCAGAGTGCCCGCAGGAATCTCACGCAGGCACAAGGAGAACATGCAAACTCCGGGATTGAATCCGGGACCTCAGAACTGTGAGGACAATTCTTTACCATCTGATCCACCGTGCCGCCCACGATAAATATAAAAATATTATTTTGGCTTTTTCATTATTTTTGAGGGGAGGAGGGGTTACAATCAATACACATAAAAGTTATTTTTTTTCTAACAAAATTTACCATGCTTTTAAAAAAAAATTCTTTCAACACATTTTCCTTTGGGGAAAAAAAAAGCAATTGTGTGTGTGTGTGTGTGTGTGTGTGTGTGTGTGTGTTGTGTGTGTGTGTGCGATGGAAATAATGGAGGCGTTGAGGTGCCTCGTCAAGGTTGAGGGGGAATCATCTTCCTCCTCTGCCGTGTGTTTGTGTGTGTGTGTGGGTGGGTGCGTGCGTGTGTGTGGGGGGGCGGGGGGTGCGTGTGTGTGTGTGTGTGTGTGTGTGTGTGTGTGTGTGTGTGTGTGTGTGTGTGTGTGTGTGTGTGTGTGTGTGTATGTGTGAATGAAAGCATGCGAGGAAACCTGTTTCTTTTGTGAATAAGTGAAAATTGATGGATTGTTACCTCTGCCAAACAAGGACACATCACATGTGAGTGTGTGCGTAACCATGTTTTCATCAATATGTCACATACAAATGCCGTTCTTTCTCTGAAATACCTGAATAATCTCTGAAAATAATCAATGGAGCAACAAGGAAGAAAAACCCTGCATTAAATACTGTACTCTTTTTTTTTTTTTTTTTTGGTAAAAAAAAAAGGCAACAGATAAACTATTTTACTGAAGTTGCAATTTTACCAGAAAAAAAACGAGGTAACTCATAATGGCATCTCTTTTTACAAGAATATGGGGAAAATAAAGAAAATAATGGAAGAATTGGGGAACAGCTGTTAAGCGTTGGCCCCATAATTCTGAGGACCGGGGTTCAAATCCTGCATCCACCTGTGTGGAGTTTGTTGTACGTGTGCCTGCATGACTTATGACTGTTTTCTTTATCCATTCATTTTCTGAGCCACTTATCCTCACAAAGGTCGTAGGAGTGCTGGAGCCTATCCCAGCTATCTTCAGGCATGAGGCAGGTTACACCCTGAACTGGTTGCTAGCCAATCGCAGGGCACCTAGAGACAAACAGCCGCACTCACAATCACACCTCGGGGCAATTTAGAGTATCCAATTAATGTTGCATGTTTTGGGGATGTGGGAGGAAACCAGAGTGCCGGGAGAGCAGGTTCTCCTCACTAGGGTCGCCGGAGTACTGGAGCAAATCCCAGTCAATGGGCAGGAGGCAGGGTACACCCTGCACTGTTTGCCAGCCATTCACACGGCAATTATTGTACAAAAGTGTTTTTTTAATACATCTTTTTTATGAACAAAGTATAAGTGAGTATAGGTGAGATGGGAAGAAAAAAATCCATTGTTTTTAAACATTGTCACATTTATTTGTAAATTGGGGGGAGAAATGTCACATACTGTATTTTACATTTTATTTTAGAATAAATTTGTATTTTTTAAGTAATTCCCAATAAAGTGATCAATTCCCAAGAGCATTAACTTGAACTCGAGATTAAAATTGTATTCTTTCACGCACACTTTTCAAGACTAGTTGTAATCTATAAAGAATAAAGTCTAAAGGTTGACAAAAAATTCAAGTAAAAATTTTATAAGATTAGTCATATTTAGGTTGAACAGTGGATCAGTTGGTAAAGCGTAAAGCTGAGGTCCCGGGTTCAAATCCTCCCCACCCCCTGTGTGGAGTTTGCATGTTCTCCCCATGCCTGTGTGGGTTTCATCCGGGCACTCCGGTTTCCTCCCACATTCCAAAAACATGTAACATTAATTGGACACTCTAAAATGCCCCAAGGCATGATTGTGAATGCGGCTGTTTGTCTCAATGTGCCCCGCAATTGGCTGCCAACCAGTTCTGGGAGTACCCCGCCTCCTGCCTGTTGAGAGCTGGGATAGGTCCACCACTCCCCGCGACCCTTGTGAGGATAAGCGATGAAGAAAATCGATGGATGGATATTCGTATTTACTGATATTTGGCCAAAAAAAAAAAATTTTAACAAAAAGCCATACAAATAAAAGCCATTTCTCAGCACACAAGTATTTTTTTTTTATCAGTCAGTTTTCAAGGGGGGGAGTGGCTGGGGTTCTACTGGTTGGGTCCCCCACTGGACAGCTTTGCAAGTTTGCATACCCCCAGGACCTCCACCCAGGTTGTGAAGGGGATTGTGGTCACCCTTCCTCAATATGCCGGCTCAGCAACACTAGTTGACTAACATGCATGTGCTATGGTGTTAATTCACTCATAACCTCAACAGATGCCAGAGGCTTTAATTATTTTTGTTGAGACCACTAATAACAACACAAGTTAGACTAACACATCAACTCATGAGTTCTTACATGAGTTCGACAGTGTAAACCAAAATCACATTCCAGTTGAACTGTTCCAGCACAAAGGCATCCAAATCCACCACCGTTCTCCAAAAAAAATAATTGTTATATTTTTGTATCTATTTATGTAAATATATTTATATAAAATATGTCAATTCATGAATTGTCATATTTTTACACAGAAAGGCTTTTTTCAAAAGTCATTCTTTCACCTAAAATGAAAAATGTCTTTTTTTACAATTTATATTTTTGCATGTTTTTGTTTACAAAATCAATAGGGTTCTTGTTCTGCTCCCATTTTTCAGTGTGACCTGTAGAGAACTGATGAGAAGAAGCTCCCTATATGTTTTGACAACTGCTGCCGCAAGTGTCACATAGTTTTTGAAATCAGTAGTGCCCTGACTTAAATATGCCTATAAGTTAGGGGAGAGGAAATATTTGGAAAATCAAAAAAAATCACTTTTTACACGAACTAATGTTAACCTTTGCTCACATGCAGCTTTAAATCAATAGGATTCTTGCCCTTGCATGCAGCATAAATAGACCCTAGTAAGTGCATGCACAACACATATTGATTTTTTTATTCTCTCTCTGCTGCCATCTTGTGTCAGACAATGCTTAAAAAAAACTGGATTCTTCTGACCATGCTGCCAGAAATACTTTTAGAGAAATTACAGATGGATTTATTTGTTTATAAATAAAGCACTAAGGGAAGGTTGATTGCAGAAGGTTACTGCTATGTTAAAAGCTAATAATAGCATCAAAACAAACAGATTGCTTTCAAGATAACAGGTACATGACATTTATTGGACTTGGGGGGTTTATACTTACTTCAAATTGAAACAGACATGGTCTGATTTCTTGAGGCAATGCTGACAAAATGTAAAAATACAATTTTTATTTTATTTTCATGATGTAGCATTTTTTTTGAACAATTAATCCTTGCAATATTGTTACCACGACCTTTGGCATTATTTTTACCAACAATGTAAGGATAATTATTGGTAACATAGCGAGCACCGCTGGTAGTATCATTGTTGACAATGATGTTAGTGTTTTTTTAACATTGTTATAACAATCATTAGTAATTTCATAAGCATCATTTTGGCAGCATTGCCACCACTGTTGGCATCACATGAGCACCACAATTTTTTTTAGAAACATTGTTAGCATCATTGTTGGATATTTTTTTAGCATAATTTTAGCAATGCAAGCACTTTTGCTGGAATAATTGTTAGCAAGGTAGCGAACACTGAAACATCTAGCATAATTGTGGTTAGCACTGTTGTTGGCATAATTTTCAACATTATGAGCAAATTTCAACAGTATAATGGTTATTACCATTGTTAATATTCTCAGCAATCATGTCAGCCCAAATTAGTCCCACTTTTGGTATTTTTTAAAGCAATATTGTTGGTATATTGCAACGAGTTAAGTGAGCATTACTTATAGCAATGCTGTTCACACCAATGGCGGCATCATTTTGAAATTGATGTTGTTAGTTGTTAGTGTAAATGGCAGCAATTTTGTTAATTTCTAGCAACTGTAGTACCACCGTTAGCAATATAGACAGCTCCACTATGAGCATTGTTTTTGGCTATTTTGTTAGCACTGCTGTTGGCAGAATTTTTATCAATACTTTTAGCAATTTTGGGTACCTTCAGAAATTCACTCTAAGCACACTCGGTACACTCTACCGGCCGCTCTGTCTCCTTGGTCAGAGCAGCAGGAGTCCGCTCTGGTTCTCTCAGAGTATGGCGCTCTGGTCTGAACAACTGAACGGCAAACGCCAACAACACTCGGAGTTTCCAAACATTGCTTAGTGTAGAGACCACGCTTGGAGTAAATTTAATTCATTATGCTTTGAGAGCATAGCATAATTCTTAACAATTTTGTAAGCATAGCTCTGTTAGTATAACTGTTAGCATTGATTCTACCAATGGGGCTACCACAGCTGTTACAAAGTATTCAACATTATTACTTGTAAAGCTGGCTGGCTTTTTATGGACTAAAGACTGAGTAAGTATCGTCTTGGGAGCTAGGAATAGAGGGGAGAACAGGGATCGTGTCAGGGGTTTCCGAGTGAGCCAGTGGATGAATGACTGAGTATGTTGGGGGGGGCTCAAGATGATGTTTGCACTGACCTGAGGCCTTGTTGCAATATATACGACGAGGCCTTTATATCTCCATCCCATGTCCACGCCAAGCGACCTTGCATTTACGAGGCCATCGCCGCTGCCGCCGCACAATTGGCTTGATTCATGTGACATGTGGGCCAAACAGAGGCTTGTAACCCCCCACACCTGTCCCCCCACTCCTACCCAACTCTCGTCGTGGGCCATATATCTGCCTGCCGCATCGGATCGTCTTCCAGGGCGTTTGACAGGTGGATTTAGTTACCTGCAAGGATCAATACGCTGATGCTAGCTGACATTCTGCAAAATGACGTTATGGATTTTGCCATTTGGGTTTTTCCATATGTTTAACGGCTATCATATGAACAACATCCATCAACGTTCATTTTCTATTGCCCTTCCACTCATTAGGTTGGCAGGTTGTCGGTAGGGTTAGTTGAAGTCTTTCCAAACTGACTTTGGGTGGGAGAAATGAGGCATAGCCTGGACTGGTCGCCAGCCAATGTCAAGGCATACAGGTAAAAAAAAAAAAAATTTAAACAGTGACTGGCCGCAAGCCATTTGCAAAACAAATGAAGATAAGCAACGAATTTCATTTATATGTTGCCTCACATTGAGTGGTGACTACATTAAATGAAATGAAAATGAAAATTAATTTATAAAACATTGCATGGTCACAAGTGTACTGCATGTTCCTAGGTTTTCTTTAATGGTCAGAGTTCAAGAGTTTCTCATCTATTTCATTTCATCTTTGAACAGTCTCAAACACACACACACACACACAAACATATTTCTCATTCCATCATGTTCCACTAGCATCCTCTTCATTATCTTCATTCTTATAGATTTTCCTCTCCCACTGCCCGATCGCAGCCTGATGATCTTTCTCAACGTCAACACAGACAAACACTCAGCAAACACACAATCAAGACAAAACTGCACAATTAATCCCCCCTGCTTTGTACACAACACCCCTCGGTGTTTTGTAACCCCCCCCCACACACACACACACATATACTCACACACACCACTCAGATGACGCACAGCACAGGTCACAGCTGCATCGATGAAGCCTGAGTGCCTCCCCGCTGTCACCATGGCAACCCCATGAAGCCAATGTATGTGGGATATATATATATATTCTATATATATGTGTGTGTCGGTGTGTGGCAATTTCATATACACAAAGAAAATGACAGCATCGCAAAGACGTATCATCGAGCATGAATAATTCTC
The DNA here is from genome assembly GCF_019802595.1 of Syngnathoides biaculeatus. NCBI lineage: Eukaryota > Metazoa > Chordata > Actinopteri > Syngnathiformes > Syngnathidae > Syngnathoides > Syngnathoides biaculeatus. Next base: position 17,232,335 of record NC_084652.1, on the reverse strand, counting down.
TTTATTTGATGAGGAACCTCCATATCAAGAACTTTGATCAAAAAGCCGTCACGGCGCCGCACCTGCGCCGGCGTGTGAAAAGGCGGGTGAAAAAAAAGAGGTTGAAGTAACTCTTAGGAGAATGGAAGTTATTCCTTCGCTAAATGCGGAGGAGGAAAATAAAACACTCAAGTTAAAAGTTTCATTGCCAACATTACACAAATAATGAAAAATCTCAACTCAACCAGATAAAAGGACCCAGGGATAAACCTATGCAGCCTTCAAAATTAATCCGGATCAACATAGGATCAGCCTAAACCTATGCATGTCATGGAAATGTAGAAATTAAAAATAAAAATCCCACCAATAAAAATTAAACTGCATAAATATATAAAAATAATAAATGCAGGTTGTGGATGAAGCCAGCCTTCAAAATTAATCCAGATAAAAATAGGTTTTGGATGAAGCTATGTGGTCGTCAAAATGAACCCAGACAAATTCATAAAGCTATACAGTTAACAAAATAAATCCAAATCAAATTCACGTTCTGGATAAAAGATGTGCAACAATCAAAATAAAAATTCAGGCTTTGTAAAAAACCATGCCAGCCATCAAAACTAATTTAGATAAATAGTGGCTCTGGAGGCAACACCGTACCGGCATGGCACACCCAAAACTGGTCTCCAGCCACTCGCAGGGTACGTGCGGTATAAACAACAAACCACTCACACCTACAGGCAATTTCGAGTCTTCAATTAACCTACCATCTATGTTATTGAGATGGGGGAGGATACCGGAGTGCCCGGAGAAAACCCACGCAGCCACGGGAAGAAAATGCAGAGTCCACACAGGCGGCGCTGGGATTTGAACCCCGGTCCTCAGAACTGTGAGGCTGATGTAATAACCAGCTGTGCACCATGCAAGCAATGCAATCATCAAACTTCAAACAAAATTACATTATTGGTGTGTGAAATAATGTGAAATAATCTACAAGCAACTCATTTTGTCCTTAACGAGTGCACCGAGCGCATTAGCGATGAGCTCCTTAGCAATGTGCACCCGCTAATAAGAATTTATTGGAGGCTAACAGGCGCTAGCGGGGCTCGTCAAAGACTGCCGTTAGCACATAATTGCTCATTAATTAGCTTTGCAGGCTGCCTCAATTAGGGAAGAAGAAACGAGATATGAGGAGGCCATTCAAGCTTGTTAGCATCAACTATGCAAATGGGTCAAGTGTCATCTTGTGGCGAGTACATCTAGACTCCAAATTCCAGTGGTTTTGGTCCAAAACCTATTCTGTGAGGGGGGTTTGTTCATTGTAAATGCAAAAATCCTGGTGATTTTAGAGGGTACCGGGGACAGTTATTAACTATAGAACAAGTAAATGGGAATGGATCATTTTGGTTTTCTTTCAATTCAAAAGAAGACATTTGTACACTGACACAAGAACTGTTTTGATTTTAAATCCTAGACAGCTGAAGATGGCTGAGAACAATTAATGACTGTCAATGGATGGCATTGATTGACTTCTAATTCTGAGCAACATTCAATTCAAAGTGATGCTCAAAAATGCTTGCGGTATTTGTCATCAGAACTCAGCAGTCAAAACTGCTCATTCCCACTTTTATGACTTAAGCAATAAGTCTATTGATTTTGTGTTAAACGGCAAACAGGGAAGTTTTGTTTAGTGTGGCGAAATAAGCTATAAAGTCGTCCACAGCTCTCAAACGCCACCTGGCCAAGGTTGCTGCTGTTCATCCGCCACGCTCGTCACTCGTTTTTTTCCCAATTCCGGAACTTTCAATCAAAGTGATCCGCAGGTCCGTATTGAGGTGTTAAAAAAAACAGAAGGTCAGCGGAATGGAGTATAAAAGCTAAAAATGTCTCAAGGCTAACCAACGCTTTGTGTTTATGTATTTATTTTACGACAGCCATTCCCATTTACTTGTTCTTTCTGGCAACGTTTTGAGCTGTTTGACACAGAGTGACAGGAAAAAGCCACACGGGTGCTAAAAGTGAAACACTACATGTTGTAACCCTAACCCTAAGCTTTAGACAACATTATCACTCAAAAGAAATCATCTTTTTTGTTACTAAGTCATTCTATGATTGTATATAGACAGGTTTTGAAAGCCATCATTAAGACCTGTATTTTAAATATTTGATGCATGTTTGTGGCAATTTCAATTTTGAGTGACAGAGGTTTATTTTGCAATGTGGATTATTTCTAGTTGGTTTGTTTGGAGTATTTTAGTACGCACTGCTGGTTATCATTTATAAGTGCCACGGAATGAGTGCATGACAAATTTTAACACACACTTACACTGCACAAAAAAGTACGAGAGGGCCGTGGATTATTTTATTTTACTTTGTGTATTATATATACGGCGACGAGTCTGCATATCGACAGGAAGTGGTGAGACTGGAGCTTTGGTGTTGTCAACACAACCTGCCATTGAACACTCTAAAGACTGGAGAGATCATTGTGTACTTCAGGAGGCATCCTTCACCACAGCTGCCCCTGACGCGAGACCTTCAAGTTCTTGGGAATTACAGTGTCAAAGGATCTGAGGTGGGAGACGAACATCAACTCCATTCTCAAAAAAGCTCAGCTAAGAATGTACTTCTTGCGGCTTCTGAGGAAGCAGGGTCTCTCACGCGAGCTGCTGAGTCAGTTCTACACAGCGGTCATCCAATCAGTGCTGTGTACCTCCAGCAGAGTCTGGTTTGAGGCTGCCCCCAAAAAAAGGACAAACTCCGACTGCAGCGGACATTCAAAACAGATGAACGGATTATCGGCACCACGCTACCCACTATACAGTACTTACACGCAACGCGAACTAGGTCCAGAGCAGGCAGGATTCTTTCGGGTCATCCGCATCCTGGCCACCAGCTCTTCCAGCTCCTTCCATTGGGAAAGCGCTACAGATCAAAGCGAATCAAAACTAGCAGGCATTCGAACAGTTTTTTCCCTCTGGAAAATAAGTCATTACATTCTTAATCAGCAAATTTACTATTTTCTGCATTGTGCCATTGTTGGGACACTCACATTCTGCTGGTCCAATCAATAACAGTATCGACTATCGCACGATTAGTCACTTTAACCTTCTCCCTTTACACAACTGTCATTGTACTGGTCTATTACAAGAACCACGAACAGGTAAAGGGACTGTTTAAGCTTTACACAATGTGGGACGTTGACATATTATCGTATATATCTCGTACGAAATGAAAATTTTACATCTTGCACAACTTTTATAAGGAATAGTTACTATAAATATAAATGTCTCTTGTTCTTTGTTCTTGCTGCTTTGTTGTTCTTTGTTCTGTATGTCGTACCAGGGCAGAACCGTCTGCCGGAGAAAAATTCCCTGGGTATTTTTTTTACACACATGGCCAAACAAAGCTGATTCTGATTCTGATTTTGAGTCGTTCCTTTCCAGTCTTTATTTCTATTGTGCAAAGTCGCAGTTATCTTACATAACAAGTAACAGTTGTATGATGCGTCAAGATTATGCACAAACTTGTGACCCAGTGTGTGGTGTACATCATTTAACTTTGGGGATTATTTCTTGTAGTTGTGTTTATTTCTATTCTACAGTGAACTGTAGCACAGTATCAATTGAAGCAGATGCATTGAATTGTTTACATGTGTGCCTGTGTGGGACAAGAGTGACAAAAACTTTCTTTACTTTGCGGTTTATTTGGAGTCGTTCATTTGGCAGTTATTTCTAATCCGTTATCATGAAGAACTGGCAAGGAACAGTCGCATGAGCGTAAGTGTTTCAATTGTCTACATTATTCACAAGCTTGTGACAGAACGTGCAGAGGACATTATTTTACTTTGTGGATTATTTCTATGTAGTCATTTTGTTTATTTTAATTTTGCAAATTTATTTCTTTTATTGTATAAAATAATAAATAAAAATAAAACAGTCACGCAGTATTAGTTAAAGTCGTTCCTTGTTTACATACGTGGCCAAGTCTGCCGAGTACTCTTTTCATTTGCATCTTCCCAATGGGCCATGATTGACCGAACATAGACTTTCTGAATTATTTTAAGTGGTTGAATCTTATTTGTTTAATGTGCGAATTGAAGTTTAACATGTAACTGGAAGTTAAAGTGCATTGTCCCTTCAAAGCATTACAAGAACAACAAGGCTCTGCGGGAAAATCTTCCAGGGAGGGCATTGGAGTGTTTTCCCTTTATTTCCCTTTTTTTCGCTGCTTTTTTTTATCTTCCTGTCGTTGTCTTTGCAGAGGAGGCAGGCAAAAGAATTTATGCGTTTAATTAGGAAGGGAGCTCGGCCTTGGAGGGACGTTACTCCTTTTACTCGGCCCGTTGCTGCGAGTCAGCGGGGTCGTCTGGGCAGCGGTCGGGGACATACTTGCTGCTTTAGTGCTTTATTAGAAAAGAGGAGAGGAGAGGGCCACGCGTCGTAAAAATGCATCAGGAGCTTGATGATCATCATCACGTCATCAAGACGACCAATGTCCTCCTCGTGCATTACCCTATCATTTCTTTCAATAATTTTTTGGAGGAAAAAAAATTGTGTACACTGCCTCCTTCGCGAAGGTAGCTGGGTTGGCTCTAGCACTCCCGCGACCCTTGTGAGCATAAGCGGAACAGCAGATGAATGATGAATGAAAATTCCCAACACTTTCGATTTGGAACTGGTGTCTAACGTCGCTGTTTTTCATCAGAGTTCTTTTAAGCATGTTATTGTTTGTCCCCACAGTTCTGTTGTTGCAGCTTGGGTAATGCTTTGTGTCTCTTTCTCTCAATCTCTCTCTCCTCATCACCACCTTAGCCGAGGACCTGTTGCCAATCAGCACTCTACACCGCCTGCATTTAAACCTGCCAGATCTTTGAAATCAGCACCAGAGTATTAACATTCACCCGTGGTACACCAACTCTCTCTCTGCAAGTAAGGTACGAAACTCCCCAAAATTGCGCTTATCTATGCATTCCTCTTCGTCCTAAGTACTGCTTCCGTGCTCTCTGCCTCACTGTCCTCTCCAACCATGCCGCCAAGCTCTTCCACCTTCTCACACCACTGCTTCCTGTACGTTCCTTGTCCCGACATTCCAGTCCACCCTTATACAATTATATTGTGTCAAAGCAAGCAAAAAGGATTAACACCTAATTGAACACAACTAGAGATAATCCATGACGAAAACAACAACAACAAAAAATCCACGGAGGCTTGAGCTCATTTGCGCACAAGATTGACGTGCTCTGCAAATACTGCAATGTGACGTTCCTTCCCAGTTAGTCATGGTAACTGCCACCTTGCACAATAGAAATCCACAAAATAACTCTGCACAAATAATCCATAAAAATTGGGAAAAAAACAGTCCTTGGTACATATATAAACAAGTCATACAACTATTGCAATACTGTGTTTCTGAAATGGTAATAGGTATTACAAAATTAATAAATAAATCTTCAAGAAATAATTCACATTGTTAAATAAAATCCACTTCACACTCAGGTGCATGCTTGCAAAGTATAGAGGTGTCATAAAATTACGATAATAAGAGCATTTGTTGACCGTTATTCATGATAATCGCCAACTTCCGCAAACGAAATCTACAGAATGAGTCGAAGCAATCCATTCAGTTGCGTCAGAGAAATAAACACAACTACAAGAAATAATCCACAAAGTCAAATAATGTCCAGTGCATGCTCCATCACATACTTGGGCATTGTGTAGACATGTCATCCAAATACTGTAAAGTGGCACTTCCTTGACAATTTTTCATTTTGACTGTTACGTTGCAAAAAAAAAAAAAAAAGAAAGAAACAATAATGACAAACAATCGAAATAAATGCTGAACAACAACTAAATAATTCCCAAAGAAAATAAAATTAATAATAATCCACTGATGAAATCAAAGCCAAACACATGGAATTCACTCAATACCAGTTATTCACATTTGAAAAATGTACGGGTGTGGTCAGTTATGCTTGCAGATATAAAGTTGGGGTGTGATTAGGGATGGAATCTCAAGACCTTAAAATATCTTACTGAATTATTACACCCAAGTATGTTGTTGTTACCTAATACCATAACCATAATTTATTTACACTGCAATGACTGAGACAGACATTTTTAAAGAGGTCAATAGACATTCAATTCCAAAACTAAATATTCATCTAATCAAATCATTTTATTTCATCATGATGTATTTTTATAATCTCACATAATTTACAACGCTATCTATAGTCAATCCATTGATGAAAGATAGCAGTAGATGATCTATATCTTCCTAAAGCATGGAGAGGGGAAAAGTTTCAGCTTCAAAGAGAACGCGTACCACGAGGAAAATGACCATTCGGATTTAGATATATGGACAGACTAGTCTAGTCTAATGTTAGAATTTAGATCAAGTCAAAGTAAATCACAATCTCATACTTATTAGACTTAGATACTGAAACATTGCCTGTGTTATATCCCATAAATGTTTTCAATGTAACTCAGGGGTGCCCAGATTGCCCCTAAAATCTACTTTTCAAGCAGCCAGCCTCTCGCGATTGACTGGCGGGGTGGGGCGGGGTGGTGTGCACGTGCACATCGCCGGCTAGGCTAATAGGTTTGCTAGAACGCGCCTTTATGTGCGTGTGCTCGACGTATTGGCTACACCTGAATCAAGCGCCGAGGTGGATGATGGTCTAACGTATTTTTTTTTTTTTTGGGCACGCCGTCACATATCAACCAAAACTGCCTCACGGTCGACGTATTGACCACCCCTGGAGTAACTGAATTTCCTTTGACATTGCTCATTAAGTTTATTACTTTCGATCTGAATGCGCCCGCAGTACGTGAAGCAGCTCGGAACATGTGCTTTGGGATAACTTCCGAACATGCTCAGTACGGTTAACTTGCATTTCTTGTTTCCGGGTGAATACTGATTGTTTAGGAGCAGGCTTGTTTTGTTAAGAAGGTTTATGAAATAAACACGTAAAATAATGTCAAAACTACACATCATAAATAAAAAGTAATAACTTTCAACATCTATTTTTTCTTCTTGTAACGAATTTTACGTACATGATTTTTCATGCTCAACTGTGCAGATTTGTGAGTGCGATGGCGGGGAACACACTCGTCAAATGTGAGTGCTACTGATACTGTGAGTGGTACAATACTGTACGTTGTTTTTGCTTTGGCCTTGGTCCTTGTCCAAGTACAAAGATCAAACTCCAAGGTCAAATGTCTCAAACACAAAATCCCTCCATTCTTCAACAATTTTCATCGAATTTTCTCCTAACTCGGTGCTGCCATAGTAGGTAATCAGCGTCATAGCTGATTTGTTTTGAATGGTGATTGACTTTGACCCGAAGGAGATTACCAAGGCCAAAGTTCACCAGTGACAAGGTCTAAAATGTAATTGTAACAAACTATATTGAGTCATATGTCAAGTTAAAGCCCTTGGTGGCATATTTCTAGATCTGTAAGTATTTTGTCCATGGGACTTCATGTGATGATGTAGTAGACATTTGAATGATCAGTATAGTATCAGCAAAGGAAGAAGCTGTTGGTTTCTTTTCCTTTCGCTTGAACAAACTGAGCTCGTTGATCTGATTTGCTATTAGATTTGCGCACGTTCAATGGAGTGAAAAGACGGCAGACACATGACAGCGCTCACGACTTCCATTTAAGAAACAACAGCAACATTAAGTCACTCTAGTGGAAGTTTCATTTGTTTAAGAGGCTGACAGCTCAGAAGCAAGCTGTTACTTTAATTTCTGTGCCCTCGTTCGTTTGACATTTGAAGACAAAGAAAAAGTTTCCAAGCTTCATTTATCATTGATAATGATGACATCAGATGTGTTGGTGTTTGAGAAGAAATGTGTTATGAAATAACTACAGAAAAAATGTAAATATTTATAAATATATATTAAATATTAATATAAAATCTGTTCAACAATGGCAATGGACGTGGTGATGATCTCATCCGCAATGTCATTGTTTTGTCTGTGTGTGGGGGGGGGTGTCCCGAGGGAGTGGGGTGCTTTCTGTACACCCCCTTCCCCCAACATTTCCAGGGATGATGCTCCGCTTCAAAAGAAATACTATGACTGTGCTTGTATGCGTGCGTGTGTGTGTGTGTGTGTGTGTGTGTGTGTGTGTGTGGTGTGTGTGTGTGTGTGTGTGTGTGTGGTGTGTGTGTGTGTGTGTGTGTGTGTGTGTGTGTGTGTGTGTGTGTGTGTGTGTGTGAGACGGGGGAGTACACTGATGTTTGTTTAAGAAGAACGATGAAAAACATTGCGGAACAATTCAAACAGTTTTTTTGTGTGTTTTTATGTTTTTTCAGGTAGTACAGTCCTAAAGTGGTTTGCATGTTTGTCTTCCAGTGCCGTGGTTCTGTGTTCAAATCTTGCGAGCTGGTTATATATTTTCCGCTTAGCATCACTGAAGACACTAAATTGTTCATATGTGTGATGTGTGAGTGTGAATGTTATTTGTCTATTACCTACCCTGGCTTTGATTGCCGTCCAGTCCATTTTAATTTAAATACACCCTAAGCATGTTTTTATTATATCTTTTATGGCACTTGTGCTTTTTAAAGGTCATTAAACACACATTTAAAACAATTCAAATGCATTTTTAACACAACATATTGATAGAAGAAAAAAATTGCACAAAGTAAAAAAAAATAGATAAGCAACTGTAATAACACTTACAAAATCTAAATGTAATATGGAGAGACAGCTGGGGATTGCTGTATGTGCCCTTACATTGACTTGCAACCAGCCCATTGTTTGTTCATACCAGTCCATACTGTGCATGCCCCCACGATGACTGCCTGACTGTTTGTAATCCATCCATCCATTTTCTTTGCCGCTTATCCTCATGAGGGTCACGGGGAGTGCTGGACACAGCAGGGCACATAGAGACAAACAACAGTCACACTCACAATCACACCTAGGGGCCATTTAGAGTGTCCAATTAATGTTGCATGTTTTTGGGATGTGGGAGGAAACCGGAGTGCCTGGAGAAAACCCACGCAGTCACGAGGAGAACATGCAAACTCCACACAGGCGGGGCCGGGATCGAACCCGGGTCCTCAGAACTGTGAGCCCAACGCTTCACCATTTGTCTCTTATTTGTCTCGCAAATGTAAAGACAACATTTTTCCATTGGATGCCACGACAAGCCGTACCTAATGAAGTGAACAGTGTCCACGATGTGTTGTTACGCGTAATTGATATCCTATATGTTGATGATAAGCTGTACAGAAAATGGATGGATTGGATGGATGGACGCTGATTAGCCTATTTATCTGTAGACTTATTGGTAGTAACTAAATGAAAGATTCGCTGGTGTGCCTAATGTTACGGTATCTATTTGCTATTCCGACTGAAGTAGGTATCAGAGACGTGAGGCAGCTTTCATCCCGAGGAGTTTCTCCGCAATGTTTGACAGGCCAAAGTCAAATAAATGTCAGACTTAAAACTCGCTGGTTTAAAGTATGCATGTGTGTGTGTGGGTGGTGTGCGTGTGTGGGTGTGTGCATACTCTTAAAGGGACCCCTCATTTCCCTGGTTAAGGTGTACTGGCAGCTAATGTGTTGACGTAAGGGATGCGATCAAAGCAAAGATATTTGCACTTTGAACGAAAGTTTCATACTTACCGCCAAGCATGTGGTCTGTATGAGATTTTTACTTTTTTTACACTTGAGCTTTTCTATACACATTATCTTTATTACTATTTTGTGCACTTTGTCCACAATTCTCAATGGATTGTAACCGTTCGAACTTCAATATATTCCAATTTCCCACCACCCACGGTGAAGTATTTTTCTCATTCCAAACATTCCCACACACATAGAAATTCCCCATTCATTCCCGATAACAAATTCAAGAAATTATTCCCTTTCTAAGTTCAAAATGTTCAGCTCAATCAGTAATTTTTAAAAACGCATTCCACAAAAAAAGTCCTGCATTACTCATCTTCCAGTTTTCATTACACAATTCTACATTTTTCCACATCAAGATGTATTCTACATTATTCCCACCTCCTTCAACATTGCTTGATTGATTCAAACCATTCCAAACATTTCCAAATTCCAAACATTTTCAAACGAGCATGGGTCATTTATAGCTTCATGTTTAATGGTTTTATTGGGTTTTGTATTGTTGTTTTTTTTTTTTGGGGTGACAGTAGACTCTTAGAAATGTAATTCCAGCCTCATGTTTCATATAGATTGAGGACTGAACAAAACTATTCCATTTTCAACATGATCAGATCATTCCCATTCCCCCAGAAAACAATTTTTCAGAATAAAAGCCCATATTCTGACATTATTTATTGACCCCCACTTTCCAGTTTTTGACTGATTCAAACCATCCAACCTCAACCTCTTTTGCTCATTCCTATTCCAAAAAAAAAAAGAAAACATAATTAAAAATCACTATATCTAACCCTATAAATTTCATTGGCCATGTTTTTTTTAGATCATAAAAAGGTTTTGCAATGTTGTTCTTATATTAACTTTGAAAACATCACAACCGAGTCGAAGCAAAACCATAAATTTCTCTGGTAGGACCTTTGAAAATATCGCCGAGCCGAACAGGCTTCATCTCTTATCTGATGAAGCGATGCTAACATGAAAGCAATCTTACTTTTGATCAATGCTAAGTGTTACTTATAAAACAGTTCTGTCTTATTACATCAAGCCCGTAGCCAATCTTCTGCTCATATATGGTCATTCGGGGCAGATGTTTGCAGTCAAATGAGTCATAAATATGTCACCATTATCTTCCTTCTTTGATCTAACATGTTTCTGAGTCACATATCATTCAAAATGAATACGCTTCTTGTTTAGATGTGCTCACGTCAACATTGAAAGAAGAAAAAGGCAACAAAGACAATGCTATGAATAGAACTGGATGGACATTTTTAAGGGGGAGTGATCTGAAAGTCTTACAAATGCAATAATGCGGAACGGCAGAATGTCTGCCTCACAGTTCCGAGGACCGGGTTTAAAATCAGGCCTCGCCTTTGTGGAGTTAGCATGTTCTCACCCTGTCTGCGTGGGTTTTCTCCGGGCACACCGGTTTCCTCCCGCATCCCAAAAGCATGCATGATAGGTTAATAGAAGACTTTAATTGCCCGTAAGTGTGAATGTGAATGGGGATGGCAGTTTATTAATATGCGCCCTGAGATTGGCTGGCAACAAATTCAGGTTGTACCCCGCCTGTCACCCAGAGTCAGCTGAGATGTGCTCCAGCACACTTGCAACCCTAGTGAGGATAAGCGGTATGGGAAATGAATGAATGAATGATGCTGACTGTGAATTATTGAAATACAATACAGAGTAACCTCATTGGAAGGCGTGAGTAAACTTGTGCTCATTCATAAATGTGGGAAAGAATAAATTAAGATGTGTATTTAATATTTTATTAGTTATTTATGATAATTTATTATAAATAGTTTCTTTTATTTATTATTAATACTATTTTCATTATAATAAATATGCCAAATAATAAACATAAATACAAAATCATAAAATGAATTTATAAAATGTTTCCATTTATGAATATTTGTGTTATGCTCTATGAATTGGTTCGCGTTTTGTTTCATGTTTTCTTGTTCCGTGTTTTTCATGTCTTCCGTTCTGTGGGTTGTGTCCACCTGTTGTCGTTAACCCCCTACCTTGTGTCGTTCCCTCCAACCACTCACGTCTTGCCTAGGTGTTCCTCATTGTCGCATCAGCTTAGCTCTCTGGTTGCATTCAGTTCTTGTCAGTCCATTGTTGCTACAGTATCTGTCTCTCAGTGTTTGTGCCACTGTCCTTTTCCAACACCTAGGGGTCCAAGCTCTTCTTCGAGTCTTCTTCTTCTTCTTCTTTTTCTTCCGGCTTGTCCCATTAGGGGTTGCCACAGTGTGTCGTCTTTTTCCATTTAAGCCTTTCTTGTGCATCTTCCTCTCTAACACCCACTGTCCTCATGTCTTCCCTCACAATATCCATCAACCTTTTCTTTGGTCAACTTGGGCACCCATTTGGCCATCTATCCATGACCACCATGCAGTGGAGGCACCCAAGTAAAGGTCGAATTTCCTCCTCCTGTTTATCCCCCCCCCCATTCTCAAGTCCCTTAGTTTTTCTCCAGTTCCCGGACTGTTTTTGATGCTTAAATCATGTCAAAACATACCAGTCCCAAGTCACCTTGTTCCATGCTATTTTTATCTCCTCATTCTGTAACCACCAGTTTTACCTAGTTCGCCTTCCCAAGTCCCTGTGCACTCTGCCCCTCTCTGTCCCACTTTTCCGACCCCCATTTCCACCTCCCTGCTCCTTGGCAGCTGCGCCAGACTTCCTTTCCAGCACCGCAGCAGCTGCAGCAAGCTCCCATTCAGCCACCCCAGCAGCTGCAGCAGGCTCCAGTTCAGGCACCCCTCCAGATGTGACACGTTCAGGTACCCTGGCAGCTCTGGTAGACTCTTGTTACGGCTCACCGGGATCTGTATCCTGCTCCGGCAGCACCCGTCCAGCGGCCATTACCTGACCCTGGTCTGGTAGCGCCAGACCAGGGTCAGGGTTAGGGCTTGTTGTTAAGGGTGGTTGCCACCACCCATACTTGGTGTGGCAACGCCCAACCAGCAGCAGCCACCCGACCCTATTGCCTAGCCCCTGCTTTGTCATTGGGTTACGTATCATGGACGTCCACCTCAATGGCCTTGTTGTGACTCTGGTGCTTGGAATCGTGAACTGCCCAACTGAGCACCTCAGCTTGGGTTTCCTGGAGGACTACCAGACTCACCCTGATGGGCGACTCTGACATTGTGATCTGCATTGAAAGCAGGAACCAAGTGGAAAAATAGAGGTAGAGGCACGCACTGGAAAGAAGAGGAATGAAGATTACCCTGTAGCCAAATTAAGAGAGAATATGTGCATAAATGAGAGGGTTGGAGGGGTGAGAGTGAGGCTCCAGGGAGAAGAGAGAGTGCATGTGCAGGACTTTAAATCCTTGGGAAGGATACTAAGGAAGGGAAAAAAAATAATTCAAGCATGTTGGAACAAATGGAGGAAACTGTTAGGTGTATGTATGTAACAGAGGAGTCCTTGCTAGGATAAAAATAAAGTAAATAAAACAGTGACGAGGTCACATCCGATATACAGATTAGAAACAGTGGCACTGAAGATACTCATACAGCAGGAAGCAGAGCTGGAGGTGGCAGAAATGGAAATGTTGAGGTTATCGCTAGGAGAAAACAGGTTGGATAGGAAGAAATACATTAGCTCATCAAAGGAATAGCCAATCAGAATCAGCTTTATTGGCTAAGTATGTCAACAACACACAAGACCAAGGGCATCTGGTGTAAAAACTGTGCCAAACAAATGTGTGCTCATTTGAGATGACACGGTGGCGACCCCTAACGGAAAAAAATGAAAGGAAAAGAAGAAGAAGAAGAAGTTGGAGCTAGTGGCACAGTGCATTGGCCTCACGTTCTGAGAACTGGGTTTCAGATCCCGGCCCTTCCAGCATGGAGTTTAGTCTGTGCCTCTGTGATTTTTCTCTGGGCACTCCAGTTCCTCCCACACCCAAAGCATGCTTTAATTGAAGACTCCAAATTTTCTCTACGTGTGATTGTGAGTGCGACTGTTCCCTGTCCACAGGTGCCCTGCGATTGGCTGGCAAAATGTGCCAGTTTTTATGGTGAAGTGCAGCTGCCGATCGAAAAAGACAGAGCCCTACCTGTCTACTAATTGTTCCAGCAGGATGTGACAACAAACTTAAGGCAAAAACTTGGCACCATGTCCCAGCGGAATTCTAAGCTAACTGTTCTATAATTGAATTGCAAGAGGAAAGATGCTGTTGGAATGCCTGATAGTTTTGATTTGCATTGTTAGTTAGTAGCTATTCGAGGGAAGGAGCTGGAAGAGCTGGTGGCCAGGATGTGGAGAGTCCAATAGGATCCTGCCCCCTCTTCTCCTAGTTTGGGTGATCTGCAAGTCCTCAAGGGTGTGTGAAGAGACAAAGGCAAACACATTATCATGCAATAATATATTTTTTAACACTCTCTCACCTGTACCTGGCTGACGTCTTAAAAAAAAATGCATACATTTGCAAACAGTGTGAAGTAACTAACAAACTAGCATTTAAAAAGAAGTAGCACATCTAGTTACAGCAAGGAAGTGGCCTGATACTGGCAGGTTTTTTTGTTTTATTTTGTGTTTTATACTGAAAATAAACACCCATACTCCAAAATCAGACTCATCAGCTTATTATTCAATTTTCATTTCTTTCATGTTTTACTTGAAATAAGTTGAAAAAAAATTTGGCAGGGGATTACATTTTTTGTTCAACTACCCTACTATTACACTGACCTTATTTTAAGTGATGCATCTAATTTTATTTAGATTTGACGAGATAAAAATATTCTTGTCAAGATTTTGAGTTATTGCAGGGGATGTCAAATTCTCTCACAATAATGAAAAAAAAACATGAATGCCCTATCTTGCCATAAGATACTGATACCGATACTGTATAGTGTATCAGATACACTGAGCAAAACCTCTGCTATTTATTTAGCAAGGGACAGCGTCAACTTCATAATTATATTATTGGCTAATAGCTACACAGTACGGACTACTACAACCAATACAGCGCCGGCAGATAACACTGAGGAATTATTATTTATTTTTTTTTTTTCCTGTCTGGCTCTTCGGTCAAGCACAATGTAGGATGTGTATCTTTTTTATGGTGGAACAGTTTTACTGTGCTTTGAAATTTCATAGTATTAAAATTGAAATTTATTGAGAAACAGAATCAATCAGTCGTGTAGAACAAAGTTTCAAGAGGGGGGGAGAATTCGATCAAGCAGAATGGAGAATCAAACAACGAGAACAAAGACAAAGCGCTAATTGACCCCTCCGTGTATATTGCGCAATCCGCGTCACTGACCAATCAGAGGCCAGAGATCTGCATAGACCACGCCCCTTTTTGCTCCCGCCATTTTCTCAGACAACATTGCATGGTCCAGTATAGGTTTTGTTACCGTTTTATCGCATATTTGGGTTATTTAACAAAAAATATGGTTAAGAGGTGTAGTCACGGACTTTGTAATAGTGACAACAGGTATCCTTATAGGCTAGTTGGTGGAGTTCGATTCGTACCCTTTCCAAAACTGAAGAATGCCTTCGATGGATCAAACTTTGTGGAAGACCGCATCATCAACTAAATCCATCTAATACCAAGCGGAACAGATATGTTTACACGAAAGTATGCCTTATATTTGTTTTTCAATACATGTCTCGTATAAATGAATTCGAAGTTCTTCGCTAGCATAACATTGCTACGTGTGAACGATTGACACAGTTATTCTTTGTTGAGAGATATTTAGCGATGATCCGACTGCACAAACGTGTCGCTTTGTTGCCGGCTCGCGGCCGAAGCTTAACCAGACTGTGTTTGCACGAAGATATGCCCTATATTTGATTTTCAATACACGTCTCATATAAATGAATGAGACGTTCTTCGCTAGCATAACATTGCTACGTGTGAACGATTGACACACTTACTCTTTGTTGAGCGATATTTAGCGATGATCGGACTGCACAAACGTGTCACTTTCTTGCCGGCTCGCGGCCGAAGCTTAACCAGACTGTGTTTGCACGAAGATATGCCCTATATTTGATTTTTCATACACGTCTCGTATAAATGAATGAGATGTTCTTCGCTAGCATAACATTGCTACGTGTGAATGATTGAATGAAATCAGAAGCATGGCGTCTCTCTCAGTTAAGAATGTATTGTATTTAGAATCTATAATATATCTTTGATTTGAATGAAATCAGAAGCATGGCGTCTGTCTCAGTTAAGAATGTATTGTATTGTATTTGCCATTTTTACTAATTGCTTGTCTTACGTTAGCGTATGTGGCGTGACGTCACTTCAGGAGGCGTGGTTAAGTGCCCTGTACGGAGGGGTCAATTGTAAACAAGGTGAGAAAAATAAACCGTTACATATCTACAGCAAGAAAACAAATATGGATATTGCAGGACGTGACAGGACAGAAGAAGGACAAGGGTCATGAACTAGGCTGTACAACTGAAGTGTTTTGTGACTGACTAAGTGAATTATAAAAGTCGAGAGAACAAGAGTCTAAGTGGGGCATACACAAGCAATTTACGTATACTTGAGCAATAAGTGAGTGATCCCACACCCAATGTAAGAATCCCAGGGGTGTGTGCCTCCGGACACATGCCAGTCAATGGGTACAGTTTTACATGCACATAGACTAACAGAAATGTCCTATAATTGCTGTGCCTGCACCGTGGAGGATAAAGACACCACCCAATCGATCGAGGACAAGACCCGCCAGCCCAGGGTTCCACCCGAGACCAACCTGGTGGATAGAGGGTTCTGTCCTGGCAACTGGCCACATGACTGGAGCCACATGGACCCAATACCAAAAAAAAAAAAAATGGGGAATGAGTGCGTATGGTGCATATGGTGTATGGCAGAGCCGAGGCGCAACAGCAAATGGCCACACGGCAGGGACCGCGGGGACCCAATACCACCCCCCCACCCCCACCAGCCAAACACCTCACTGTCCCACGTGCCCTGCCACCCACCACCACATAGAGTAATTTAAGAGGAGGCATTGAAGCTTCACCATATGCTTAACTATCATTTTATAGATTGTGTCAGAGTTGTAAATTAAGCATTACCTGGTCATTATTGTTATCACAGCTAGAAATGTGTTTAAGGGTTGTGACAATAGATATGAATAGTATACCGTACACATCACAGCCTGGGTAACCAACATGCCTTTGCGGCAATCATGTTGGGAATGTTGAGGCATTGCATCATCATAATGTGTTCATTTCTAAAACCGTCAAACATATTTACAGTATGTTTTTAAATTAAACTGAGGATGAATTTATAGAGTGGGCTAAGAGAAGTTTTGAGTTGGGTTAATTCCACCAAAATAGGGCTGGCCTCGCCACCAGTGTCAAGTGGACTCAAGCACTGAAATGTCATCCGTATGAACATTTGACATCGACTTGACATGGCATAGTATTTTTCGATATCAAATTCATATTACACATTTCCTATCTACTGTCGCTCTGTCTCTTCTCTTTTTTAATGTTCTTCATCTTCGTGCTCCCATCATATTCACCCCCACCACATCTTGCTGCTTTCATTCCAGCTTGTCTCCCTGTTCCCGGATCTTCTCATCTCCACATCACGGCCATTGTCACTTCCTGCGTGTCGGTCCACAATCAAACCATATATGGACACAAAGCCTCTCTGTCTTTCTTTTTGTCTATCTTTTTTTTTTTCCACGCACACACGCAGACCCACAGAATTGGACAAGCGTACATGTCTGAATTAGCCTACAATAGCCGGCTGCGACTTTCATCTTAATAAGTGGATTGCTTATGCACCTATAAGCCAAATGCTGCTGGATTGCTCATTATTGCTGAGTAGGGAGGGAAGAGTCCCCCGGGACTATACACACACTTGCATGCATGTATCCACATACACACACACGATTATGTCCACCATGGTAACATCTGTCTAGGTTTTTAGAGTTCATGGGGAAGCAACGGGAATATGTTGCGTGATTTCCAGAGGTGGGTAGTAACGCGTTGCATTTACTCCATTACATTTATTCAAATAGCATTTTGGAAAAAAATTTTTGTTTCACTCATTTTAATACTGCATAATTTTTACTGGCGGCCCAGTGATGCAACTGGTTAGAGCGTGGCTTCACAGTTCTGAGGTCCCAGGTTCAATCCCAGACCCACCTATATGAGTTTGCATGATCTCTCCATGCCTGCGTGGGTTTTCTCTGGGCACTCGGGTTTCCTCCCACATCCCAAAGACATGCAATATTAATTGGACACTCTAAATTGCTCCGGGGTGTGATTGTGAGTGCAACTGTTGTTAGCCTCTATGTGCCTTGTGATTGCCTGGCAAACAGTTTAGGGTGTACCCTGCCTTCAGGCCATGACAGCCGGGATTGGCTCCAGCACTCTCACAATCCTCATGAGGATAAGCAGCTCAGAAAATGGATGGATTGTGTGTACTTGTAATGGATACTGAAGTTCGGTACACATCTGCATCTACGCACCTATGTCTTGTGCTACATGTCACTATTGTCCAAATATCCTTGAGCTTTTTCTAAGGTGCTTTAAAAAGTTATTATAATTATTCAATATGATGTTATATGATTTTGGTGATTGTGCCTCTCGCCATTAAGCACATAAGAAATAAACAGAACGACTAGAAATAATCCACAGCCAATGTCCCTGACAGTTAGTACAATTTGTCTTGAAGCATTGCCTGCACAGCTAATAAAGGCTTTATGATGGCCACAGTTTGAACTGTCAACAGATTAGTTCTATTTACATGGATCCCTATAAGGATTTATTTATTTTTTTTGTCAATCTGAATCATTGGGCCGATTGTGTTAGACTTGACAACTTTTATCCTCATACGTACGTGTGTGTGTGTGTGTGTGTGTGTGTCTGTGTCTGTGTCTGTGTCTGTGTGTGCGTGCATTTGTGCGTTTGTGTGTGTGGGTGGGTAAGATGGGTGTGTGACAGTCAGAATAGAGGGAAAAGCTGAAAGAAGAAGGATGCGTGTACTGTATGTAGAAATATTCCACAAACATGCCTCCGGTTAATATTAGCTCCCCTTGTTTTTTTTTTTGCATTCCCCTGAGGCAGAATTTGACTGGGGTTAATTGAGTGTGTGGGTGTGTGTGGGTGTGCGTGTTTATGTGTGCGTGTTTGCGTGTGTGTGTGTGTGTGTGTGTGTGTGTGTGGGTGTGTGTGTGTGTGGTGTGTGTGTGTGTCTTAGTTCTGGTTTTACTGGTCAAATAAAATCTCTTTCTAAGTGCTGAAATGTCACCCGAGTCAGTTGCATCTGCTGGATGGGATGGGGTGTGTGTGAGTGTTTGTATGTGTTTGTGTGTTTGTGTGGCAGGGGTTGATCAAATACATCTTTGTTCATTTGTTCCATCAAAAGCTCATCAATTTCCTTTTTTTATTCTTGGCAAGTGTCACCTTCACACTCACACACAAACATGCAAATACACACACGTAAGCACGCACGCTCACACAAACACACACACAAACAGACATCGTTCAGTCTCATGATATGAGCACATATGTTCAAACAAGTGCAGACAATCAGATAAATACAAATATGCCAGGAGATATTTGTGCACACACACTCACATACACGCACATATACATCATGTGATTCACACACATAAATAAAATACGTATACGCAAATACATACCCACAGAGTGAATATGAATACACATCATGTGCATGCCTAGCGACACAGATTCACATACTGAACATAAATACACACATGTGCAAGTGTGGGTGTGTGTGTGTGTGTGTGTGTGTGTGTGTGTGTGTGTGTGTGTGTGTGTGTGTGTGTGTGTGTGTGTGTGTGTGTGTTTTGAGGGCTGCCAGCTTGTTTCCATGGTGATGTGAGGTGAGAAAAAGGTATGAATGAAAACTTTTTACTGACTACTTCTAAGCACATCAACTTTTTAATGTAAAAAAGATTTAAGGATCAACTGTTAAAAAAATAATAAAATTAGAATTAAATTTCTGCCTTTAAAAAAAATTGTGGAAAATAATTGTGAAATTATGATCTCAAAAAATAAACACATAATATCTGAAATAAGAGTTTTTTAAATATTTTTACAAAATCTGCATTTACAGACAATCTGCACTATTGATTGACACTATCAGTTATGTATTAATGTTTATTATTGTTGTAAGCAGTGTTGCCACGGCTACCTTGAAAAAGTAACAGTTACTTTCCTGATTACTCATTTTCAGAAGTAACTAAGTTAGAGTTCTAGTAACATTTTATTTACTTGCACCAGGAGCAAAGTGGCAGGAATAACACATATCCAGAGTACAAAAAAAAGCAAGATATTGCCCTTACAAATTACTTGGTAATGTGCCCCAACAAGTTACAGAATGTGTCATCAACATGAGTACTGTGACTGAAATATTAGTGTATTTGAAGCCACATTAAATGAGCTGCTTATTGCAGACTTGACATGTCGAATATAACCTCCACACCATTCTCCGTACACTTCTCTAAAGACTCTTAGATAGATACGCTTTCACAACGCTTTCAATTGTGTGGTGGTCCAGGTAGACAACTGTGTGCGCATGTGCATGGATAGTAATTGCTTGTTAAGAATTATTGTTGACTCTATAGTATAATAACTATTTTTTTCCATCTGACTACTTCTCTGGGAAATGTAATGTGTGATATTGCTTGTTACTTAAAGAGACATTAATTTTGCTTACTTTGTAATACATTACCAGCATCTAGTTCTAATTTTATGAGCATGGTAAGGAAGTGAAATAACGGGTCCAAGGGGGTGGAACAGTTGGCGGAAGGTGTCTGGTGTTCTATGTGACAGAAGAGTCTCCCCAGAGCAAAGTCTATAAAACAGTGGTGAGGCCGCCAATGATGTACGGATTATAGACGATGGTCCTGAAGAAACCACAGGAAGCAGAACTCGAGGTAGCAGAAATGTTGAGGTTCTCGCTTGGTGTGAGCAGGTTGAATAGGATTAGAAACGAGCTCATTAGAGGGACAGCCAAAGTTGGATGCTTTGGAGACAAGGTGAGAGAGAGCAGACTTTGATGGTTTGGACATGTTCAGAGGCAAGAGAGTGAGTGTATTGGTAGAAGGGTGCTGAGAATGGAGCTGATGGGCAAAAGAACAACAGGAAGACCAAAGAAAAGTTTGATGGATGTTGTAAGGGAGGACACGAGGACAGTGGGTGTTGGAGAGGAGGATGCACGAGAGAGGGTTAGTTGGAAAAAGATGACACGCTGTGCCGACCCCTAATCTAGACAATCCGGAAGGAAAAGAAGAAGAAAAAGAAGAATTTAATGAGCACCAATATGAAGTGGTCCAATAGGGGAAAAACAGATGGAATACTCTGAGTGAACCATAAACAAGAAAGCTCTGAATCCTGTATCCATTCATTACATACACACACGCACACACACGCACGAAGACACACACACACATCTCATACACATTCACAGTTCCATGGGGTCTCCTCAACGTTCTGTGTTAATTATGCGTGCTGCACATTACATGGTAGACCCGCTCAGAGCTGACATGCTTAATTTCCCAGACCGGCCAGCAGCCCACGGTTGGAGTGGGTATGAGTGTGTGTGCGTTCGTGTAAGTGTGTGCTTTTCTGGGGGCGGGGAATAAGATCATGTGCTAAGCGCCTAACAAAACTCAATCGGCCAATTGGTCGGTCAGTCTGTCAATCAGTCACTAAGTTAGTTAGTTAGTTAGTTAGTTAGTTAGTTAGTTAGTTAGTTAGTTAGTTAGTTAGTTAGTTAGTTAGTTAGTTAGTTAGTTAGTTAGTTAGTTAGTTACATTTTGTCACTGGTTTATAAAATAAAATGTTTACAGAGTGTTGACATTAAGTGTCCTTTTGGAGCAAGGTCCGTCCTTGGTTGCACAAATGAGGCCAAAGTGTGCTCATATACTGCCAGCTTCACTTGATTCAGTGTGACATAAATATGCTGTATGTGCTGTACTGTATAAATACATAGAAATATGCAACCTGTTGACTGAAGCGGGGCCCTGAATCATGTATGAGCCTCTGTATACACACACACACCGCCTGTTTCTGCACTATTATAGAGTATTTGTCCATCCATCCATCCATCCATCCATTTTCTGAGTCACTTATCCTCACAAGGGTCACGGGAGTGCTGGATCCTATCCCAGCTGTCAACAGGCAGGAGGCAGGGTACACCCTGAACCGGTTGCCAGACAATCACAGTCACAATCACACCTAGGGGCAATTTAGAGTATCTAATTAATGTTTCATGGTTTGGGGATGCGGGAGGATACAGGAGTACCCATAGAAATCCCATTCAGGCAGCGGGAGAACATGCAAAATAGACACAGGCGGGGCTGGGATTTGAACCCCTGGTCCACAGAACTTTGAAGCCAACGCTCTCACCAGTTGCTCCCCGTGACGCAATTTTTTTAGTCAATTTGTCCATAATTTTGTGAGTCAGTCAGTCAGTCATCAATCATTTAGTCAGTGAGTTGCGTCGTCATTGAATTAGTCAGTGATATAATTAGTTACTCAGCCTGCCACGCGGTTATGTTCTTAGTTGGTCAGTCAATTAGTTGCTTCGTTAGTCAATTAGTTACTTAGTGACTGATGATTAATATTGGAGCGAGAAAAAGAAGTGGCAAACACGATAGTGAGAAACTCAAAGAAAAATAAGAAAAAAAATATCAAATTCTTCATATGACATTAAAACAAATGAAAGTAGGATCTTGTGAACACGACACAATCATGCGTGATAACTCGTGCAATTGTTACTGTGGTACCTCCCTCCTCCTCATCCTCCTCCTCATCGTCATCATCATCATCATTGTCAAAGCATACAATCATCTTCTTGTCTATTAAAACCACAGTGAATAATTGAACGGGAGCGAGACGAAGCTGCCAGACACACTGACGTCGCCGCTGCCGCGGCCGCTTTGATGAGCCGTGCATCCTTAATTGACTTGGTTGTGCACCCGTGTTGATGCAAAAACAATAAAAGAAAAAAGAAGGCGCCGGAGCATTCCCTCCTCTTCCCCTTCCTCCTCCACCTCCTCCGCCTCATCCTCGGCTTTGTGGAAGTCGACGTAGAAACATGTGGGTCGTATGAAATATGCAACAAGGTTACGTTCAGGATGCAGCAGGTGCGAAGGCGTCGCGGCAAATGCACAATTTAGCCGGGGGAGGGAGGAAGCTTCAGTTCAGGCACACAAGAACACCACTGAGCATTCAGAACCACTTCTTCCTCAGGACGCTGTTGTTTTGCAAACAATTTTTTAATAGGTTTTTTTTTTAACCCATTCAGGAGCAGGGTGGAAATATTTTATTTATTTATTGAGATAAAAGTCTCCTAACAGACGACAATCTAGGAAATAACACTTCTTTTTCATTTAACGCATTAAACAAAGGGCAAAAAAAGATGTACCCTCTCACGGGCGGTGTCCCAAAACTGGGACGGGTATGTTCTCAGTTCTGTGAAGTGGTACATACTAGAGATATGTTTATTAAATATTTCTTATTCTAGGACAACACGTACGCATTAATAATAGTGATGGATTAGCATTTTGAAGAAAAACGTGGTTGCATACTGACCTTCCTCTCTTTCTTTTCTTGGAAAACGCTCCATGTGTACTTGAGGCAGACATGTTGGGTCAGGAAGGAAAGTAGAAATAACTCCGTGCGAACTTGGACCGATGAGTTATCCTTTCCTAATACCAAATTATGTCTTCAGATTAAAACACTTAAATGTTTTGATATATTGAAGGATGTAATGCGTGAAAATCATGATGTCCCAAAAAATTAATTATGGGTTAATAATGGGTTAATTCCATCCTCCATTTAAGCAATTTGAGGTATTCCATGTTTTGTTTATCAGGTTTTGTGCTGACTTTTTCTTGGGTCCTGTCTGTGGGTAAAATTATTGATTCATCAATCCAATGCGATTCAATTTCGATTCAAAAAATGCTCTGAATCGATTCACCTCCTGGCCAGTGAGGCACGCTTCACATATGATTCACAAACACACTCGACCGAACCTTGACAAAATGGTGATTGAGGCAAGCAGCAGCGGCTGTAGCACGAAGCCAACAACCACTTTTAAATCAGATTTTGTCCTCATTTTGGTTTCTTCTGTAAATCCGGAGCACAAGAATTGAATGGAAGACACTCAAACACACGTCGGAACTCAGAAGTCTCCGTCCCAAAGCTGTACACGAAGCTAAGACAACAGTTTTGGAGTTGAAAAGTCTGGAAAGAGAACAACTGGCCTTTACATACGCAACTGTCTTCTCTTTTCAATTCTAACGAGAGGGAATTAATGTCAAATGTTCTACAGACTGCAGCCCCCAACACAGAAGCCACACAGGGAGCAATAAAGCAAACTGGTTGAAAGGAAATGAATGAAGAGGGTTTGATGAAGAAAGCACCGCCGGCAATTGTCACAAACAGGCTACTTAATTAGGTAACCCTGACCCTAATAAATCAAGCAATATTGTTTATGTATACAATACTTTACCTTTTGCAATATAGAGCCATCATCGTGTGTTTACTTTTGCACTCCATATGCAAACTATATATATATTTTCTCCTTTCTTTTTTTTTACTTTTGTACTCTATAAGCACAAATAAATGACATGTACATTTTCATTTTCAAATGTTCTATTAGTACTTTAACGACATGATGTGACATACAACATATTTTTACATAGCAATCAAAACAACTTTCTTTTTTTGCCAAATAAAAAATTCTGAATTGTCAGAATTTACACTTATTTGTCTGTTTCTACTCCTGACTGAATGGCTATCGGAGCATTTTAATCAATATTACATTTGAATTGAATCGCAACCTAAAGATTTGGCATCAAACCTCATTGTAAGGTTGGTTAATGTTAAGGTCTTTTTACGCTGGGATTCTTCATTGTTAGTTAGTTAGTTAGTTAGTTAGTTAGTTAGTTAGTTAGTTAGTTAGTTAGTTAGTTAGTTAGTTAGTTAGTTAGTTAGTTAGTTAGTTAACAGATTTAATGATCATCCAGTCAATTATTGGTCATTTGTTCATTAACATTTTGAAGGAAACCAACAATGCATATGTACATCCTTGCAAAAAGGAAAAAAAAAAGGAAAGAGGAAAACACTCAGAGTGAATCATTAGATGTTTGATGAAATTTGAAATTGAGGTTGAACAAGTAGCTGTACATGCACGGAGTACGTGCGTTTACATGTATTTATGTGAACCAGCCGTTTAACAACAACAACAGAAAACAACAAAACCTGTGGGATCAAGATGAAAAACTCCAAGTTCCAAATCCAGACGCCCTTCCGATACAAACCGGCTCTCCAAATTAACGGCCAGCTTGTGAAGTAAACACACTTTGCCACCACGCTTCGTTTAGCTCCTACGCCCTAATTGGCCCCACGGGTGTGGGGGGGAGGGTGAAGGCAGATGGGATGCCGCTGGCCCAAATTTCCATGCAGAATGTGTTCTAATGAAAAGAATGCAGAGAAAAGAAATTCCAAATGAGCTAATAGCCGTGCTAATAGGCGATATAAGGGCCTACTGGGACTTGAGCCCTCCAAGCAAATGAATATTTCATATCATCATAAGGTATTAATTGGACTCTTAATTACACATTTTAGCATGAAATGTATCCAAACAGCACTTTCACATTCATCATCATGATTATTATTATTGTCCCTAGTAATATAATATTATGCCACCATAACTGTGTCGATCTCATGGAGTCACGTTATAACGCAAGGGCCTCCCTTAAGCCCCAAGTCCCTGAATCAATCCCCCGCCACGCACTAAAATGTTGAGATTTCACATTCACAAATATTTACGTTCACTCAATGAGGAGTAGGAGGAGGGAGGGAAAATGCCATCATGGGCCGCCAAACGGCAAGAGTACGTTGATTCCCTTTTATCGCATTCCCAAACTTTGTTTGCCAATTGTGTGCATGTTGATTAAAAAAGTGCACACTTGATAAACCTCAGCAATGCCTCATGTGACATTTGCATATATACCGTGTTTCATGTATGCACCATATGGGATTTTCATATACCTTGTGTCGTGTATACAGCATGTGACATTTGCAGACACTTTGACAACTGCATATCCCATGTGGCCTTGTGCATATACCATATGACAGTTACAGTACATGCAGTATACCATGTGACATGGGTATATACCATGTGATATGTATACACCATGTGACCTGCCACATAACATATTTCCACCAAATGACAACCCCATACACCTTGTGAGCTGTGTATGAACCGTGTTGTATGTGTATACACTAACTGCAATGTGTGTCTATCATGTGATAAGTCAAGCTATATGTGTAATCACCTGTGAGGATATCGTGTGATGTACATATACCATGAGAACTGTAAGAGATTATGTGACATGGGAACTCCATGTCAACTGCCATCTAAAATGTGTATACGCCACCTGCCAAGTAAAATGTGAATACACCATGTAACGGGTTTGTACATCAAGTACATACACCATGTGACATGTGTATATACCATGTGATGTTTGTATACCATTTGACCTCCCATATTAGATTTTGTACATCATATGATGTGTTTGAACCATTTTACATGGCCATCCACTAATTGATGTGTGTGTACCATGGGATGGGATAGAATGAGCCTTGTGATATGAATATATGTGACATGGATATATACATGCAATTGGCCAAAAAGCACAAACGCCAATTCCAATGAAGTTGGGATGTTGTATAAAACCTAAATAAGAGCACAACGCATCCATCCATCTCTCCCACTTATCCTCACAAGGGGCACGTGGGTGCTGGAGCCTATCCCAGCTATCTTCGGGCAAGAGGGTAGCTATACCCGGAGCTGGTTGCCAGCCAATCACAGAGCACATACAACTATAAAACAAACAATCATTCACACCTGCGAGCAATTTAGACAATTCAATTAATGCATGTTTTGGATAAATGGGAGGAAACCAGAGTACTAGAACAAAACCCACAGAGGGGCGGGGAGAACATGCAAACTTCACACAGGAGGGTACAGGATCCAAACGCAAGTCCTCAGAACTGTAAGGCAGATGTCCTATCCAGTCGTCCACCGTTGTCATGCTCCTGGCATCCTGCCCAGGCTGGGTGTGGCCAGCCAATTAGTCGGCACACACCTCCACCTTGTTTCGGCTGATTACGCCCGGTACTTATAGGACCCGGTGACGACTGGTCCTCCGCCAGATCGTTGAGGTTCATGCCCCGTTCCAGCACTCTCGTATCCCTGATCGTCATCCCGTGTGTACCGACCAACCATTGAATAGTAAACGTTTTTTCCTGAATTACCTCTGCGTCTCCTGTGTCCTCATGCATTTGGGTCCTACCTCCGTTCCGATGGGTCGTGACAACCGTCCCACCAAGCACAATCTAATGATTTGCAAATCCTTTCCAACCGATCAACTACAAAGACAATGATATGTGAAACTTCAAACTGATGACCTCTACGGTATTTGTTTTGCAATTATGCACTCATTTTTAACTTGTTGCCTGAAACATGTTCCAAAAAACCTGGCACAGGGATATGTTTCCCGCTGTGTTACGTCACCATTACTTTTAACAATACTCAATCATCATTGGCAAACCAAGGTTAATAATTGTCACAGCTTTTCTGAAAGGTATTGCAGGCCTCATGTTCAAAATTACAGAATATTTGCAAAAAAAATCATAACAATGTTTACCAGTTTGAACAATAAATATATTGTCTTTGTAGTGTAGTCAAGTGAATAGAGTTGCAAAAGATTTTTCCACAAGGTCCCAACTTCATTGGAATTGGGTGTTGTGGGTCTATGTATGAGATGTGCATATACCATATGACACACAGACACTATTATAACCCTTGTATACACCATGTGATGTGACATGGATAGTATACAATGTGACTTGTACATACACCATCTGACATACTGTATGCATAAATCACGTGATCTGCCATGTGACCTTCGATTGGCTATGCCTTCTTCCCCCTCATGCCTCGAGCAAATCATTGTACTGTACTTGCCTTCCCTTATCTTGGCTCGTCTGTGTCTTATCTCATTAACTCTGCTTGTATTCCTCTCTGTGCTTTCATTGATTTTTCCCTAAAATCTTTTGTTCAGATGGCATTTTAAGTGCCTCCAGCCTCCGGAAACTGTGTTTTCCAAAGCTTTTTTCCACCAGGTCGGCTGCTATCATCCATAGTATCTCAGCATGAAATAGGCGAGTGGTGGTTTCAGTGGTGGGGGAGGGCGGCGGGGAAGGAGGGGGAACGTCAGAGCCCAGCCAACTGTCACTCACCACCTAAAAAAAAATAAAAAATAACAGTAGCAAAGAAAATGTGGGCTTTTGTACTTTCTAGCTTTCCATCTGACACTGACTGATGGCCTAAGCCTGCGTCTGGACAGACCAGACCTTTATAAAATCTGGTGGATTTACCTGGAGGAAATAGCACTAAAAGCACAACAATGCTTGACCCACAGTGTGGCCTTTACATCTGGAGGCTGTCACATACTCCACAAAATTAAAAAAAAAAAAACTATGATGTTAAGAGGAGGATTTACTTTCAATGTTTGGATCCAAATACACTGTATATATAGAAGTCCTTCTTTCCAGAGATAGAAATCTATAAAGCAGTGATCATGTGGGGTTTTTTTCTAAAAATATTTTAAAGTTTAGCAGCATGGTGTCGCAGTTGTAGAGCATTGGCCTCACAGTTCTGAGGACCGGGGTTCAAAGCCCGGACCCGGCAGTGTGGAGTTTGCATGATCTCCCCATGCCTGCATGGGCTTTCTCCGGGGACACCGGTTTCCTCCCCCATCCCAAAAACATGCATTGATTGGAGATGCTAAAATAGCCCCGAGGTGTGCTTGTGAGTGGGATTGTTGTCTGTCTCCATGTGGCCTGGCTTGACTGGCAACCAGTTCAGGGTGTACCCTGCCTCCTGCCCAATGACAGCTGGGATTGGTTCCAGCACTCCCATGACCATTGTGAGGATAAGCGGATCAGAGAATGGATGGACGGATATTTTAAACTTTTGAACAGAATACTGATACAAAATTTGCAAGTGAGGTGCAGGGTTTTTTTTTTTGGGGGGGGGGGTTTAGTTGTCCACTAATGGTCACAATCTGCACATTCCACACTCCAGTCTCTGCAGAAGGCAGGATCTGGACCTTCACTGTTTTTCACACACTCTTTTCCCCCGCCTCACACTTTTTGCTATACCAATGTGCAGTAACAATAGTCTGTGTGGGGAAATTAATGTCGCAAATTCCACAATATAGCAACAACAACAAAAATCTGGGCATAAAATTATATATATATGCAATTTAAAAATCCGCAATGCAGTAAGACTGAAAATATTAACCCCACCGAAATATTGAGGGTCAGCAAGTTTACAATACATTAGCCCACCACCACAACAAATGTGTCCACAAGTGACATGATTTGCTCAGCTGTACAAACAACTGTCATGTCCGAAACCGAAAGGTAAGCACAGCTACAGTGTTAACATAGATTAGCATTCTGCTTTCACTCGTAGATGCAAATGTAGAGATTCCCCTTGGAAACTCTTTTCACTTGTGGAAAATACCAAACTATGTCTCTTTTAAAACCAAGAAAAATGCCATTTAGACGGACTTTGAAATCCTCGCAAGTAAGATTATGTGTAGTGTAATGATGCTATCAGTTTGGAATAGAAATGCCTGAGAAGAGTGACATTTTTTGCCTGAATTCCACCCCCCACCCCCCATATTATGTGGAGTGCCATGCAGACATTTGGCTGATAATGACCCAACAGACTGGAGGCAGCTAAGAGGCAACATTTCCAGCTTCCTATTCATGCCGCCGGGAAGAACTCTCCCACTCACTGTCAGCGAGAACACAAGGAAGACATCCAAAGAGAGCAAAAGAGAGAGAGAGAGAGAGAAGAGAGAGAGAGAGAGAGAGAGAGAGAGAAGAGAGAGAGAGAGAGAGAGAGAGAGAGAGAGATAGAGAGAGAGAGAGAGAGAGAGAGAGAGAGAGAGAGAGAGAGAGAGAGAGAAGAGAGAGAGAGAGAGAGAGAGAGAGAAGAGAGAGAGAGAGATGAGAGAGAGAGATGAGAGAGAGAGAGAGAGAGAGAGAGAGAGATAGAGAGAGTATTTTCTTGTCAGCACTCAATGACTGGAGGTTCCATATACACTGAGTACACTGAAAACTCACTTCTTGTGAGTGTGCAGTCACAGCATATAATGCTCTAATATCATCTCCAAGGTGAGCAGGTTGGCAATTAGCGCGCTACTAATAATTAATAACTGCAATACCGACACATACGTATGTACACTGCGATTGAAATGTAACTCCCTATTTTTATGTCGAGATGGAATTTATTCCAGAACAATAATCCTGATAAGCAATGAATATGAGACGAAAGTGGATTGCGTGGAGTTTTATTTAAAATACGATACCGGTGCCAGCATTAGCCAGCAGTTTCTCAAGTCACCTGGGAACCGCATTAACTGATTTCACCAAGTACTGTTGTGAGCTGGAAGACATAACTTCTCGTATTCCACTTCTAGTACTTCCAGAATCGTTGGTTTGGTATAATAGCGTTCCCATACATCACGGAACATTGACCAAAAAAACAAAAGACAAAAATCTTACAACATATGCATAAATTAGTGTTTTATCCATCCATCCATTTTCTGAGCTATTTACCCTCACAAGGGTCACGAGAGTGCTGGAGCCTATTCCAGCTGTCAATCTCAGAGCACATTGAACACGCTCATTCACGCTCACGTGCAATTTAGAGTCTTCAATTAACCTACTATGCATGTTTCGGGGATGTGAAAGGAAACTGGAGTGCCCGGGGAAAACCAACGCACGCGCAGGGAGAACATGTAAACTCCACACAGGTCGGCCGGGGTTTGAACCCCAGTCGTCAGAACTGGGATGCGGATGTGCTGCCAGACAACATTATTGTACTTGTAATACTTTCAGAAAACCCCCTTTAAAACATCCACGCAGATCTATGAATGGCCTTGTCTTTGTTGCCACTTCACTTCACATTTATACACATAACGCAATAGATGTTTTTGTGTACCTACAATGATGCAATACGGTGTAAAATATGTGTTAAATGGTAAAATATGCATGTTTTCTTCACTGTTATTTTTTTTTTTATTACATGCATGAATAGATGACAGAAACAAGAAACAGGCCGCTACCACGGAAATAAATGATTATGCAGTGACATCTGATGGAATAATTTTGAAACTACATTTGCGTACACTGTAATTGTTATTCCCCCCCTTAATCTACTCTCGAGATGAATGATGATGAATGAATAATAATTTAAAATAATTTATTGGTACCATAATAGTACAATTTGATTTTGGGGTAAAATATATATACTGTGGCGGCACGGTGGATCAGCTGGTGAAGTGTTCTGTTCACAGTTCTGAGGTCCCGGGTTCAATCCTGGACCTGGCTGCGTGGAGTTTGAATGGTCTCCCGTGCCTGTGTGGGTTTCCTCCCACATTCCAAAAACATGCAGCATTAATTGGACACTCTAAATTGCCCCTAGGTGTGACTGTCTCTATGTGCCCTGGATTGGCTGGCACCCAATTCAGGGTGTACCCTGCGTCTCGCCCGTTGACAACTGGGATAGGCTCCAGCACTCCCCACAACCCTTGTGAGGATAATCAGCAACGAAAATAAATGGATGGATGCATATATACTGTATAGACCTTGTGTGCATTCCATTCTGGAATCTACCATACCCATAGCATATTTGAAAAAATATGGATTTTACACAACACTGGATAGGACAGTTAGAGTAGCGAGTGCTCTTTGTAATGTTTCAGCCCCAATGGACCATCCGATTGGGATTTTACAGTAAGCAGGTGTCAAGAAAGTGCAATGAATGTAATCACCAGCAACATTTTGTCACATATCTGACTGCATTATTTGTCGAAGTGTGAATTATGATAAAACAATAATACAGATACTAGTTATGGCATTCGGGGTCAGGAATACCTGCAGTATGAGAATTCATTTTTCCACAAAATCACAGATAGGTGAACTAATACAAAAAAGAACTCAATCTTAGTAATACAGCAGGAACCGATACATTGTCAAATGTTTGCATCACTTACAAGGATTTATAGATACTCAAAAACCAAATAAATGATAAATCACTTACAAAAACATTTGCTCTAACATGACACGAAACTTCTTAATTATAAACCAGGAGCAAACAGTCTGGTGGAAGGAGACCCCATAGCTCAGCGGTTAGAGCATTGGTTAGGTGAATCAGGGGTTGTGAGTTTGTATCTCACTGGGGCCTCTACTCAAGAGCAGTTGCGTCAGGAAGGGCATCTGGTGTGAAAACTGTGCCAAACAAATATGAGCATTCATCTGAGATTTCACGCTGTGGCTACCCCCAACGGGACAAGCCAAAAGAAACTTAGTTTTTTAGCAGATAGCCTGTTGAAAGTATGGCTCCAAAGTTTACAAGACAACCTGTCACCAAAAACACAAAAGTTCCCACAACCCACCTTGGCAGATATACCGGGTGTGAATAACAGAGTAACAGAAATTTTAAAAATAAATGGGTGTATTTCTTTCGGCTTATCCGTTTCAGGGTTACCACAGCGTATCATCTCAGATGAACGCATATTTATGTTTGGCACAATTTTTATACCAGATGCCCTTCCTGACGCAACCCTTCTCAGGGAGTAAAGGCCCCAGTGGGATACGAACCCACAACCCCTGGTTTACCAAACCAGTGCTCTAACCACTGAGCTACGGGGCCTCAGAAATTTTAAAAATAAATAATTAAAAAAAAAAAGATAACACTAGTCGTCATATTTGCTTAATTGGTCTTTTTGGAATCTCTCCAATTTTTTGCATCCTGAGCACTTCCAATTTTTGGAACCTGATGTCAATCCCAGACATTCTTGATGAAAATATTTGACAGTACATGTGTCAGAAGAACAAATTATCAAAGTCTTTTTCTCATCTGCTTCTTTACAGTAGCAGACATCATCAGTAATACTTGGCAAAGCCCTCTCTTGAGTAAAGTATTTAGCCACAAGTTCTGGAAGAATGCATGATTTGAAAAATGTTTCTGCACTCTTTACAATTTCACTGAACAAATTGGTGTCCGGTTCAATTCTTTCAATAAAAATTGTACTGTTTGTACAGACAACAAAGTCACAATACTGCTTCTGAGTGGCATGAAGCTGACATTGTATCTGAAAATAATATGCATGATCTTGTTTCAGTGTCAATTTCCCACTTTCATTTCGGATATAAAAATCGCTGTTCTCAGTTGCTGTCTCAATCGTCGGATCTATATGGCAGTAGGGGCATTTGATCTCCAAAATCCATGACTCACAACAATCACAAGTCACCAACGCATATGGGGAAGCACCAATGAATGGGAATGTGGCATCGATGAAGAGTCCACACTCTCGAATTGTGAAACCAGTGTGCTTTGATTCCATTAGATTCTCATATTCCGTTCGAGCCGTTTCCTCGTGTTTACAACCCCATCTGAAAGGAAGAGTGAAATTTATAAAGTGGCTTTTAAAATCATGTCATTGTTTCTTTTTGACATTGTTTTATGAGCAACAATAGAAAACAAGTTCAATCCATCAATTTTCTGAGCCACTTATCATCACAAGGGTCACGGAAGTACTGGAGCCTATCCCAGCTGTCAACGGGCAGCGCTCCGAACTGGTTGCCAGCCAATCGAGGGCACATCGAGACAAACAGCCATACTCACGATCACACCTAGGTGGAATTTAGAGTGTCCAATTAATGTTGCATGTTTTGGGGACTTGGGAGGAAACCGGAGTGCCCAGGCGAAAACCCACGCAAGCACGGGGAAAACGTGCAGACTCCACACCGGGGGGGCCGAGATCGAACTGTGAGGCCAACACTTTCTCGTTGATCCACCATGCCGTCATAAATAAAGTATTGAGAAAAACATTTTACATTGTTTTCTTCCCCCTAAAAACAAGTATAATGTTAAAAAATTACGACCCAAATCAATTTTTATCATGGTGTTCTCATCACATTTAGCCCTCTGAAAACTTGAAGAGGTCACCTGCCTGGTAGATATACTTAGGCAGTGTACAGATTGTACTCAAACTACACTGTCTGATTTTATATTAAAAATACCTTGTCGCTTTGGTTGAAAAGGAGTGACTTTTTGGGTAACAGATCTTAGCAATCAATGAAACAGATGGTTTGTCGGGTCTGGTGCGAGTTACTGCCCTCAACACAGATGCAGTAATTCTCCCAGCACTGAAAGAAAACCAGGCATCAGACTGGCTCTGTCTCCTTGTGTGGAATTCAACACCATTAATCTGAAAAAGAAAACAGGATAATATGTAAATTAGTGTCGGCCATATAGGAATATTTTCAGTGGTTATAGTCATTCAAGTCTTGGTTGATATCTAGATGAATATGAAAAGAATTAGAAAATATGAGTATGAGTGTAGACATCATCCATCAGGACAACCTCTTGCAGTTTTGAAATCAGGATCAAATATGCGTGACTAGTACATGTATTTTTCAAGAGAGTGATGAATTTATTTACATTCATAGGATATATAATACCAGGACAGCAAACATGAATTCTATATTACCTCATCTTGTGACATGGATATACTGTTATATACGTCCATGCAGTGGACAGATAGATCCTCAAATGAGGCGTGGAGCCACGATTCATCAAAAAGGTCAGTCAACGGTCTGGAGAGAGGAACCGACACAACCTCCGGGATGTAATTCTTCGAAAACTCGGGCAGTACTGAGAGAACAGGGAGTTTAGCACCAGTGCCATTCAGTCGTTGATAAAATGAAGTGGTGTCATCAGCTGTGAGTGGTCCAAGTTCTCTGTATACCACAGACTGAGGCACCTCCATATAATCCACACCTTTGCTCTGCCTACACTGGGAACTTGTGAAGTTTATTTTAATGGTCTCAGCATATTCAAATGGCATACTAACTGATGGTTCAAGCCAAGAAGGTGCAACTGAAGCACAAGAAGTGGAATTTGCAATTCTAATCTCTGCTTCAACAGCAAAACAGGTAGCCGCCACATGTGAACAAACTTCATCCAATCCTGCCATGCATGTACAATGGGCAAACAAAATACTGCCGTCCTCATCTATTGCCATCCATGGATGCAGAGGTGGTTCAGATTGTTCCTGAGAATGGAGCACCTAGAAATTAAAAAAAAAAGGACCATGTAATTTTCTCCAATTCATTTTCTCATGATAATGACAATACAGACAGCAGAACTCTACAAATTGAAAATATGCTTCCTTTTTCTTCGTCATTATCAGATTTGCATATATGGCCTAATGGGAATTTCCTGGAAAATCATTGTATAAATGGTATGTCCTGTAACATTATGCTAGAGTCAAGTTTTAACCCAAAACGGGATATGGATGGTTGTATTTCAAAAACAGCAACATCAATCTATGAATATGCCTTGGTTCATTACAGATGTAATAAAGTCTGAGCTTCAAACACTTCAGTTAGATATATTTTTGTCAGTTTTAAAAAAATTGTAAGATATAGACTGTTTTCGACTGACGTCACACACCTTCCGGTTTAAAATGCTGTCGCCATTTTTGGTTTGGTGAATTTGAGTAAACGAACCATAACTAAGCAGGAATCATTTCAGAAATGCGTATGAATGGGGGCGCACTGCTATGTTATCGGTTGCTCAAACGAAAGTGGGCGTTGTAAAGCGTCTTTTTTTCGACTGCCAGCTGTGATCAAGAACCAGTGTGAGAAAATTGAGGAGTTATCAACCAAACGGCGACAACTGTGGCAGCCATTGATGAATTGGTTGTCGGCCTCCAGACCTTTGAAATTATTTAGTTGGTCCATGGTATAAGCGCTTGTTGAGAAGAGGAGATGGTTGACTATGTCTGGATAGGTTACCAATGCCCACAGTTTGAAATTCTTGCTCCGTTTGTGTTACTCCAAGGCATATGGGTTGATATTGTCGATAAAAGCACACTTGTCGTAACGGTTTCTTGAAACAACTTCTAATGAGCCCCGATAACTTTCCAAACTCTTTTTAGCCATCACGCGTCACTTTTAACAGTCGTATGAACATTTGTGTAACTCCGGCCTTTAGGCAAAAGCGATGGAGTGAATGGCACGTCAGTAGAGTGAACCCAGAGTGAACGGCGGTTGAAGACGCGGTGGCCAGCTACAAACCGGTAGTCATCCTTGGTGGCTAACCTACCCCTGAGGTGAACAAAACCAAAATCGACCTTTCGCAGGCCACAAGATCCAAACTATTGCAACTCCGACTAAATGACTGTATGGCTCGTGTCAACAATGTGTTCTTTTCATTGATGTCACATTTTTTTGTGAATTACCCATACACCACTGCACGCCGCCATTTAACCTCTCTACCTAACACCTTCCAGTGTGGAAGTCTCAGGAATGCTCTCCGTTACTGTTTGTGTTTTTCTGTTTTCACGCCCGTGAAACACAAAAACACAAACAGTAACCGAGAATATTCCTTAGACTTCCACATTGGGTACGCGTTAGTTAGATAGGTTAAATGGCAGCGCGCAGTGTTTCAGCAAAAAATGTGATGTCAGTGAAAACAACCTATACTGCGCATTTGTGATGCAGTCCTGAGTCCCATGATGTGTGTATGCCAGATAGCCCAGTAGTCAATCTGGGCTTGATTTGCCGTTGGCCGGGTCTTCAATAAATGTAGTTAGAAACATAATGTTGTCCACCTTGCGTATGTATGAGTAACGGAGCTCAGGGATCAAAAATAGCCGCCGTTCAAGGCAGCACAACGGGTGACGTCACATGAAAACAACCCACACTATCGTCAACCTCTCCCCGAAATGGGGAAAGGGCCCTCACGACGGGCAGCACATCAACTGCGCAGCGGCTCCCACTACGCTGACTGTAACGGACCTGTGGAAACGCTCGAAGGAAGTGGCTGCTTTCCTGGAACTAGAAGTCGACTGAACAATGTGATTGCCTGGCTACAAGAACAACAGGACCCATTCAACATGGCCACGGGCCCCGGATGTAGTCACATGGTCGAAAACAGTCTGTATCAGCAATAACTTGGTCCAAAATCATAGCTAGATCTAATGCCCTGGTTTATTCAAGTTATGGATAACAAGAATTAGTATTGCGTGTTGCAACTTACCTTTGCCATCACAAGGTGAGACTTGTTTCGTTCTGTTCTACAGGATACAACATCTCTTACCAATCCAGCATCAAAGTATTTGTATGCATCCAGAGTTTTATACGCTTTCAAACTCTTTTGTGTAAATATCGACGACTTATTCAGCAGAAACATGAGTATATCCAGTTGTCCAAGACTGGGACGCGAATTAACAGTCAAATCTCTTATTGGTGAAAACATCGAAGTCGGCATTAAAAACGGATCCTCTATGCCAAGTGTCTCTAATTTTTCGACGTATCTTCGTTTATCATCACCTTCTAAATGTTTAACTCTATCGGAAAAAACTCTGGCTGTCGCGCTCACAGACATATTTTCGCTTTTGTCTCAACAGAACTAGCGTGCAACAATGCTTTGTTTGACCGGTAATGTGGCGGTGTAAAGAAAAATCACGTGATTTTATGACGCAGACGCATTCCTTTTGAGCCTATCATCGTTGGCCATTGTTCTACACTGGCCAATTACAAGAGAGGTTGCGGCAACGTCAACTGACGAATATCAAATACTGTACTGTAGATGACCCCCCAAAAATTGAAGACGTGTCAAAACCATAACTAAATAAATGACACCTACTTTATGTAAAATTCACAACATACAGTTGAACTCTACCTTAAAAAAATAATTAAGGGGTGTTTTTTTTAAGCGCCACCAGGCGATGTGGCCAATCATGTGTTGGTTTCTTCAGAATTGACCAATCACAATTGGGTATGTTTATAGGTTCAGAATCACTAACGTTAAGTCATGGAACCATAGACTTCTAGTAGTCATGGATGCAAGACCGACCTAGAAATATTATGATGGTATTGGTGGACACATGTTGTGAGATCCGCTTTTGAATGTTTGCCTTTTGTTAAGCGTGGTCCCACCGTTTCCTGTGTCCGATGGTACGAGAAGACACAAGATCCGTGATGCAACTTGGCCCATAATATTGTATTCGATCGTAACAGTTATCTATGTTGAACCCACCCCGGAGAACGTGGTCGTATATGAGCGTAAAATAATTCAGCTTCGCCATGTTTCGCCAGACGAAAGCGGTGCTCGAGAAACTTCGACATGTCCGGTAAGTTAGCTAACATTTGCCTACCTAGCCTGGTCGTGTCCTCATGTGTATGACAAAACAACAAAAACATGGAGAGGGACAGTCACACTATTTTAACTTGGTGGTAACATTACTAAGGTTTTTTGCTGTGGCCCGGGTTGAGCTGATGTGAGATTTCAGACTCTGAAGGAGACACTTCATATCTACAGTTATTAAATATATTTGAGTAAACAGGGAAATTTGGAACAATTAATCGGTTGTTTAGTGGGAATCGTGTGTTTTGTGATCGTCCCTGAAGGCAACACAAGATTGATTGATTGATTGATTGATTGATTGATTGATTGATTGATTTAGAGGACAGTTAACACAATCCCTTAGTTGTGGAAGGAAAAACTGATTTCAGACTGTCACCCAAGGCATCACCAGGCTTGATTAAATAAGCATACCCAGTTCAGTATATTTTAGTTGGACTATATGTCATATTCTGATTATTCTTTGTTTGTGAATATACTAAAAAGTAGAATGACTTTTCCTTGAATCTAGTTTAAAGGGGCAGAATCTGTCTTGGCGACAAAGAAGCACTGCAGCACCAGGAGAGAAGGCTCTTCAGTACACAGCAGGTCAACAAATCCATGGATTTACAGTTAAAGAGGTAAAAAGTGTCATGTTTCCCCCCCCTCCTCACGCACTTGTGACAAGGAGCAAGCACACAAGACTAAACTAAATCAATTGATAGATGAAATAAACATTTAAGGACATTCCAGTATAATCGGTGTTGTGGGGGGCAAAACTCTCACAGCGAGAGTGATTGAGAAACATGACATATACAGGGTTCGCACGCGGCCCTAAAAGTCCTTAAAAACCCCTAAATTTTTGAAGGTGCATTTAGGGGCTCCTAAAAGTCCTTAAAAATCCGCAAAAACCGGTCAAGCCCCTTAAAAGGCCTTAAATTTAAAAAAAAATCAAAGGGAGGACCTCTACCAACAAAATTCAACCTAAAAAAAAAAAAAATCTTTTATTTAAAAAAAAAAAAAATAGCGATCCGTCTGGCGTCCAAAGCAGACGGAAATTGTCAACGGAAGTCACCGTGTTGACAACTAGTCGCCATCTTGTCAATATTCCATTGTTTGTTTCCGTGAGTAGGCATTTCACTTCGTCTTCGTTACGACGTAGCGTAGTTCTTTCATCGATCCAACTTGTATCACGGGGAAGTGCATTTTTCAAGAAGCTTGGGTTGAAAGTAAGGAGTTTGGGAGCTGGGTTCGTCGAGATCCAAAAGATCGGCACATGTTTTACTGCCATCTGTGCAAGCAGAGGTACCAGTTGAAGTCGCACCGGAAAAACAAGAGACGCGCTGATTTGGCGAAGACTCTCTCATCTTCCGTTGGTATGAATCTGTTTCTAAAATATCAAGATAGTGAAGCATCAACTTCAGGGAGTGGTACTAGCAGTGCATGCGCACCTACAGTTGTCCAGCCATCGACTTCAACCAGCCAGAAGTCAGGCTTTATGAATGTAGTTCAATACACGAAGACGGACTCATTAAAGGCAGAGATCGTGTGGACTTTAAAAGTGATCTGCAGCCCTTACAGTTACAAATCTTGTGAAAATAATTCGAAAGTGTTTGCAGTCAGGTTCCCAGACAGTGACACTGCTAAAAACTACCACTGTGGGGAAAGGAAGACTTCGTACCTGCCCACTTTTCATCTCTACTGCCTCAAAGCCAAAAAACCCAGAATAGAGACTGACATATCAACGCTTATTGAGAAGGCTGACAGGCTGTGTGAGCTGGCAGAAGAAAAGAGGAAGCTGAGGTTTATCACCGAGCCCAATGCACTCAGAGGCAGAGCAAAGGACAAGAGAGCCTCTTTGTCACCTCTGCAGCAGCAAATAGAGGAGGCACTGGGTAGGCTCAAGGAGCTAGAGTAGGGGTGCTGAGACAGACATCAGTAGAAGACATTTGTGTATATAGTTGCAATGGTAGTTAGAATATTTTTTTCTGTAGACTGTTATGTGAAGACATTGACAATGGTCATATCAATGAGAACTACCACAAGGGGCGACAGGTGATCACTGTCACAGGTACTGAGGTACTGGAACATTTGATGAACCAAGAACGGTTGATGGCACCATTGCGTGAGTCTTTTTGCCTTACTCTTGATTTCCCACGATGGCCCTAAATTTTTCGTGTCGGCCCTAAATTTTTTCCGTGTCAGCCCCTATGAATGTCCCTAAAAAGCCCTTTATTTTTTTTGGTCAGACTGAGTATGAACCCTGCAAATAGACAGCAGTTGAAATAAGTATTTAACATGTGACCATTTTTCTCAATATATTTCCAAAGGTGCTATTGACGTGAAAATTTCACAAGATGTTGGGAACAACTCAAGTAAACAGTACAACAAAATAGTTGAACAAATAAATTAATTTTTGTTATAATGTGAGATTACACGAGGAAGAAAATATTGAACACACCAACTTATACTTATTTGATACTTTGTACAAAAGTTTTCTTTTGCAATGTCAGCTTTAAGATGACTCCTTTACGGAGAAATTAGTCGCATGCATTGCTCCAGGGCAATTTTGGCCTAATCTTCCACATGTGCAGTTTTTTAATCTTGAAGGTTCTTTGAGCTTCTTTTAGGGAACCCGAGTTTCAGTTCTTTTCATAGATTTTCGATTGGATTCAAGACAGATGATTGGCTGGGCCATTATAGAAAATTTTAATTTTTTTCTTTGAGTCCATTTGAGAGCTTCCACGGTGGTATGTTTTGATTAATTATCCTGCTGAAATATACACTCATTTTCATCATCCTAGTAGGTGGCAGCAGATTTTTCGCAAGAATGTCTCAGTACATTTGCCCATTTATCTTTCCTCCAACATTGTGAAGTTTAGCAGTTCCATTTGCCTTAATGCAGCCCCACACCTTTGTGTTCCCACGTCCAAGCTTCACTGCCGATTCTGTGTTTTTAGGGTAATGTGCTGTGCCATTTCTCATCCAAAGGTGGTGTGCATAATAATGGAATATAAACAGTTCAGTTTTCCTCTAATTGAACCAGACTATATTCTTGTAGTTTTAAACTGGCTTGTCCAATTTTTGTTCAGCAAACTTTATATAAGCTTACACATCCTTTTCAGCAATGAGTTCTTGTGTGGAGAGCGTGTAGGCCATGACGGCGGGATACGTTACTCACTATTTTCCTTGTGACTACATGATTAAATGTCATTGTTATTTTTCTTGCAGGTTGTAGCAGTCCCTGACTTGTTCCTCACTGCCATCAAGTTGACTCATGACAAAACAGGAGCTCAGTACCTGCACGCAGCCAGGGATGATCCCAACAACCTCTTCAGGTTGCTAAAAACATGTATTGTGTGCACTCTGCTAGCTGTTTCTACGCTAACATGGCACGCTGGTCCTCTTTCATTTTTAGCGTCCAATTCCGGACCACCCCCATGGACAGCACAGGGGTCCCCCACATCCTGGAGCACACGGTGCTGTGCGGCTCACGGAAGTATCCGTGCAGAGATCCTTTCTTCAAGATGCTCAACAGGTCGCTGTCCACCTTCATGAATGCCTTCACAGGTATACATTGAAGCCTAGATGATCAATTATATTGATCAATTTGTTCAGGATAAATTTTCTGATGGTATCTTAAAAAAGTGTAAAAAGTGTAATCAAAATCATTTTTTTAATTTTAATTTGAATCACCATGACGTCCATCCCCTTTACAGTACGAAATGAGATAATGACACAACACAAGGTGATCTCACTACTTATGTATAACACATCATGGCAACATTTGCCTTTTTTTGCAAGTGACAGTGGAC
Source organism: Syngnathoides biaculeatus (assembly GCF_019802595.1). Lineage (NCBI taxonomy): Eukaryota > Metazoa > Chordata > Actinopteri > Syngnathiformes > Syngnathidae > Syngnathoides > Syngnathoides biaculeatus. The sequence continues at coordinate 17,190,650 of NC_084652.1, read as the reverse complement.
ACACAAAAAAAGTGTCCCTGAAGTGTAGTACTAGACGTGATCAGATCGGACGACAATTGGCATTTTTTTGCTGATTGGTTTCGACGTCATAATTCACCCAGCCAATCAATGACTTCATTGATCAGCAGAAGAAAAAGACATTTACTTTCCCTCACCATCATGTATTATGTAGCCGAGCAAAAAATTTGTGTCCGCTCGTGGTTGTTTGAAAACATGTTGGCGTTCTGTTGAACACACGATATTGACCAGAGCAGCAAATTCAAAACTTTTTGGAGCAAAGCTACAGACTTTACTGTTGAAAAATCTCACAGCACACCAACAAACAAAAATGTCACAAAAAGTAGATGCATTAATGGCTGTATGGACGACTGTCATCTAATAGAAGACCATCCACTTGTTCTGTCTGTCACGGCCTCACTGGCATAAATACATGAACAAAGATACATTATTTATTGAAAATATATTTTAGTGCCCTGCAATTGTCTGGCAACCAGTTAAGGGTGTACCCCGCCTCCTGCCCGTTGACAGCTGGGATAGGCTCGAGCACTCCTCGCGACCATTGTGAGAATAAGCAGCAAAGAAAATGGATGGATGGATCGATATTTTAGCAGTTAATTACACAAGTATAAACTCGTTTAAATATTATCATTGATCCATCCTGTGATCAGATCGGTGATAAGTTTTTGGTTTTTTTTAACTCTGTGATCAGCCCCAAAAATCCTAATCATGTAAAGCCTATGTAATACTGAACAAATTGAAACTTGGAGTTTTTAAACTACGAGCAAGATTCGAATTTAGCCTCACTTCACTACTTAAGTAATCCAGGTCAGTGAAGCTATGGAGGTGTCCGTAAATGCGTGGCAAATGAGAATATAATGTACTGTATGAAATGGGACAAAAAAATAATATCGTGCCACTTTTCTGAACACATTTGAATTGATCAAGTGTTTCGTCCCCATTCCAACAGCCAACGACTACACGATGTATCCATTCTCCACGCAGAATGCAAAAGACTTCCAGAATCTTCTGTCGGTCTACCTGGATGCCGTGTTCTTCCCATGCTTACGGGAGCAGGACTTTTGGTGAGTGTTTGGAGCTTTGTGGTGGTGTACTGTGACGTCACAAGCCTAAACTTTCCAGGCAGGAGGGCTGGAGGCTGGAGAACGAAGACCCCACTGACGCCAGCTCGCCTCTGGTCTTCAAAGGAGTGGTTTTCAATGAGATGAAAGGAGCTTTCGTGAGGCCCACTCCCGTTTTTTCTAAAGTTCAACGAGTCAAAACTCTTGACGTCTTTGTTTCCTTGCAGTCGGACAATGAGCGCGTGTACGCTCAGCACCTCCAGAACAAACTTTATCCTGACCACACATACTCGGTGGTGTCCGGTGGAGAGCCGCTGGCCATACCCGACCTCACCTGGGAGCAGCTCAAGCAGTTCCACGCCATGCATTACCACCCCAGCAACGCCAGGTAACCAACACACACAACCATGAGCTCCATTAACACTGCATTTCTAAGATGGATTTTCGTCATATTGACATGGGGATGCCAAGTTATCTTCAAAATTCGTATCAGAATCGAAAATAATCGCTTTGTAAAAGGGAATATCAAAAGGGATGTAAAATTTAATGCTTAACACTTACATCTCCTGCCCTGTTGTTTCTGAAGCAATTGTCGCTGTTCATGTCGAAGCTGTTGTGTGCAAGCGCACACAGTTCTGACCGTATCCCTGCTTTTCTGAGTTCTGTGTAAAAGTCTTGCTATAGGTATGACTCCTCAATATTGTGGGATGTCTGTGTGAAAGTGGCTTATGTGCCATTTTTCATTTTTTCGTGGATAAAAGGCACAGATAGGGAAATGCCACATCTTCCATAGAGCTTGTGCTTCGATGTCACCGAAATCACGTTACTGGCCATATTGACGGTCTTCAATGCTAAATTGGTTGGAGACAACACGAAAATACGTCTTATAGCACGACGCCCAGAGTTTTGTCCGAAACCGTTAAACATTTAGAACGTGATAATAAACGAAGGAAAATGAGAGACACTTGACATTGAGGACCCAAATTTAATGCCAAAGTCGATATTTTTGCCAATAAGAAAGTGGACTGTTAACCCGCTTCCGCTTGTCTTAGACAACTGGATATCCACATGAGTAAGTCGTCGAGATTTACACGGAAGAGTTTGAAAGCGTAGAAAAGTCTGGATGCATACAAATACTTCGTTGCTGGATCTGTTCTCAATCAGGAAAAAATCCCACATAGTGATGGAGCCACTCAGTTTTTTTCAATACAAATACCAATATTTAAATAAATGACCCCTGGTTTTACACAAACTCGCATTCATTAACTACGATTGGGAAAAATAAAAAAACAGCGAGTCGGCTCCTCCATACCCGAAGAGCGTTGCGGCCACACGTTAAACTTTGGTAAACCTCTCCGTGACAGAGCTCTTTTTTTAAATATGGATTGTGTCAAGATGACACGCTGTGGCGACCCCTTATGGGACAAGCCGAAAGGAAAAGAAGAAGAGAAGTTCTCAAATGAGTCCAATGCGTATTTAAAAAAAGAAAATAAACCCCTGGGATAGGCTTCAGCCCCCGTACACGGAAGCGTGTTGTGGCAACACGTTATCCTACGGTACCTCTGTGTGACCAACATTTTCTTTTCTTTTTTTTAAAATATGCATTGGACTCATTTGAGAACAATGCATATTTAAAAAAATGGAGAAAAAAATGTCTGTCGGGGAGAGGCTTACCGAAGTTTAACGTGTGGCCACAACGTGCTTCCGTGTATATTGGAGACTGGTCCCTGCCTTATTTTTTTTTTTTTTTAAGTATTGTTCTCAAATGAGCCAACTTGGCATTGTAAATGCTTCTTGGGAATTTGAAATTTAGAAGAATAATTCCTACCTGAAATTAAGCGATCGCTACACTGTCGTGTGTATTTGGTTGGTCAACATCCATCACATTTAATTGCCGAAATCCATCGATCTTTTCTGGTCTTTTCAGCTGGTATTCCATAAAATGATATCTTTGAATATCTGTCTCGTCTGTTGTAACAACCAACAGCACAACGAGTCTCGGGCATTGTGTATATTCTGCTCCGGTTCAATGTCCCCTACACTGTCGAGCATCTCTTTTTGACCGGCAATATGGCGCCGTGAAAATGGTGACGTCACGTGCACGAGCTCTATTGCAGCTATGAATCCAAATTCATACAGAAACCTTCAGCTGCATTTTCACAGGTAGAGAAATGTCAAATTCTCTGGTTTTGCTGTGGTTCACCAATTTGCCAGCGATAGTGCATGGGGGTGTGGGTGGAATTTTTCCATATTTTTCCATGTCAGCGGTGGAGAATTCCTGTCTTCTTTTGTAGGAACTCTGCATGAAAAGGCTTTATGCTTTCAATAAACAGCATTTTTTTTCCACCTTCTGTGTCAGCTGAGGACTTTTTTTCGCCACATTCAAAGTTTGTTTATATCATCACTGATACGTAAAACTGTCACTAACAGCTCATACACGGGACAGCCACCTTGCAAAATGTAACAAGGTGTGTGAAAGGTGCTTAGAAAGGTGTCAAATTTTTTACCTAAGTCTCCAAATGTTTGTCAGTTTTACTGTTTGCCCTGAGTCTCATGTTTCTAAGTGTGTTCCTCAGGTTCTTTACGTATGGGGACCTTCCCCTGGAGCAACACCTGAAGCAGATCGACCAGGAGGCGCTGTCCAAGTTTCAACGAATCCACCCTAACACCCAAGTCCCATCTCAGCCGCACTGGAAAAGCCCGGTAAGATCCATAGATATTCTGTATGATGCTAAAGGTAAATAATGAGCTTTAACCTAATTATTGTGATGTTCAGAGGGAAGACCATGTGACCTGCAGTCCTGATGCTATGGCCCCTGACGCATCTCGACAGAATACGCTGTGTGTCAGCTACCTGCTGGGAGAGTAAGACCACACTTATTCTGGTGCTTCATGCGAACTTTTATGTGTTCACTTTGAGTCATCAGCTACTGTATATAAAAAAAAAGGTGCGTTTAATTCCAGTTGTACCATCTCTTGTCGTGCCAACTTTATTTTTGTTCAGCGTTGACACTTCATTCATACAAAAGCTGCTCCAACCTCACTCTTTCACTTGACCTTTAAATGGCCACACACGCACGACTAAAGGTACTGTTTGTTTTCACCATATTGATGGTAGAAATATCACTATTTATCTGTTGATCTAAGATTTGGTTGAGGATGTGTGAGGGTTTCCATTGTTTTGGGTTGTGCTTGAAAGTAAAACAAGTACATTCAAAGTTCTAGCGTTGACAAAAAATTACTTTGAAAGGCATGGATGATTCTTTATTCTTAAATTGATGAACTAGAATGTGTCCATTAGAGTGGGCCGAGTGAAATTGATAGCTGAAGGCCCAAACTTCAGTTTTTAAACAAGCAGATGGGCCGGGTCAATGGGTCATTCATTAACGTAAGAAAAAAAACTTATACATATTTGTGTTAACTGATCAATTAATGCAACAAATAGAGTACTGTATTTCTGTTTTTTTTTTTTAATTTTTATTTATTGTAATGAATTGCAAAGCCCTGAATTACAATGTGAAACTTAGCCTGGCATGTTCCTCCGCAGCATCACCGACACCTTCGAAGCCTTCACCCTCAGCCTGCTGTCTTCTCTAATGACATCCGGTCCCAACGCTCCCTTCTACAAAGCTCTCATCGAACCCAAAATTGGGACCGACTTCTCCTCGGTGGTCGGGTGAGATGAGGAAGAGGAGGAGGAGAAAGTTTTGATGAGTTCAACTTTCAGGGTGATGACTGTGTTGTTGTTGTTGCATTCCACAGATACGATGGCAGCACCAAGGAGGCATCTTTCAGCATCGGCCTGCAGGGGATGGCCGAGGAGGACACGGAGAAGGTCAAGAGCATCATACATCAAACCATCGACGACATCATCAAGTATGTTAGAAATGGGATGGACGGGTTAAATCCCTTCTGTGACACATTTTTTGTGTGTGTAAAATGCAAAGGTAGCTTTGTTACTGCTTTACTTTGTCAAGCTATTTTGCCTCTGCATCAGGACTGGTTTCGAAGACGAGAGGATCGAGGCGCTTCTGCACAAGATCGAGATTCAAATGAAGCACCAGTCCACCAACTTTGGCCTCTCTTTGGCATCGGTGAGCACATGCTGCTGCACATTTGTTTTATATTATTATTTTAGACTTGAGTACGTTTGTTTTTGTCAACCTGAATTCTTGTTGTGTAGTACATCGCGTCCTCGTGGAACCATGATGGGGATCCGGTGGAACTTTTACAGATAAATGACAGTGTTCTCAAATTCAGACGGGCCCTGGAGGAAAACCCGCGCTTCCTCCAGGACAAAGTCCAGCACTACTTTAAGGTATGTGTGGAGGTACTGTGTGTTACTGTTCCAGTAAACAAACATGGCCATTTATGGTATTTGGTTTATTTCCCGCCCTGAGCAATAAACTTGAAAATTATCAAAAAAGTCAAGTAATTCCCAACTCCAATAACAGGATAAAATCCGACGCTTTCAGTTCATGAAACTTCTTTCCCTGATCCAGGAGAACACCCATCGACTAACTCTCTCCATGAGTCCCGACGACTCCTACTGTGACAAACAGGCCTCGGCCGAGGAGAAGAAACTCCAGGAAAAGATTGGCAGTCTTTCTGACAAGGACAAGAAGAATATTTATGAGAAAGGTTACTCAGAAATATGATTTATGAGAGACCCAAAGTACCACAGAGTCAGTCTGATGTCCAGTGGATCATGAGATATTGACTTGTCATCCGTCTTCTTTAAGGTCTTCAGCTGCTGGACGCTCAAAGTAAATCACAGGATGCCTCGTGCCTGCCTGCGCTTAAAGTGTCTGACATTGCGGCCACCATACCCGTCACTCCAATACACATGACCAAAGCAGGTAACTTGCTACATGGAATGCATTACTGAGCCTGCGTCTCTGTGTGCAGATGTTTGTATGTGGCACATCCAGTGAAGAGTGACTTGGTTGTTTATTGTCACATTTCATGTTTAGGCAAACTCTCCACAAAAAACAAGTATTGGTATACAAGTTATATTAAAAGTTGTCATTTTTCACAATGTGTCCCCTTCATTTTTCCTTAAAAATGACCATTCTTCAATTAGGCCGTCAATGCGTATGCTCTGTTTTTGTTTGTTTTAAATTCACAGGGAATGTTCCACTGCAGCTGTGCGAGCAGCCCACCAACGGCTTAGTGTACTTCCGGGCCATGTGCAGCCTTAACACGCTTCCCGAGGACCTGAAGCTCTATGTGCCGCTTTTCTGCAGCATCATCACCAAGTGAGTCTTGTTTCACACTAGTGATGGGCACAATAAATCCAACTGGATATCTGTTTATAAAGACAAGAAATATAACTGTATTGTAGCACACTTCATAACAATATAAAGTCTGCTAAGAATTGTTACATACGTCGGTTGTATAGGGCTGTAGACCGGATATTGTGAAGCTATGAATTGGTTCATCTCTTGAGGTAAGTACGAGAGCTCTTGCACAGTGCACCGTGGCCAAAACAATATGGTGACAACCCAAAGCAGCAGTGGTGATCAGTAGCGGTATTACTAGTGGGTAGATCCGTGCAGGGGTCCTAAGCCATGCCTACTTAGATACTGTTGTTGTCCACCCCAAGCTACCGAACAAAATGGCGGACGCAGTGCGGCCGAAACATGTTATGAGCGATTCATTAGAACAAATTCCCGAGAGTATTTCTATTAACCTTTCTGGCCATGGTATCAGAAATATTGACAAAGCGTGTTCATAAAGGCCTGAATTACTTTCAACAGGGATATTTTCATAATGTCAAGGTTTCCCAAACGGGAACGCCAGTTAAAGTTTCTGCAATGTGTTAGCCGTCCATGCGAAAAAATCAACCACCTCATGAACTAATATTGGACATCGAATGCGATAAGATTTCACATGACTATTGTTCATGCAAAACAGGGTAAGTTTGCATTTTTACGCTACATAAACATGTCGATTTGAAGTATCGACGTTCATATTGAATAATTAATTTCCCGACATTATGGCAGTAAGCGTGTCCTCTAACGGTCTGAACGTACATACTGTACGCGTAAATGTAGGCTCAAAATATTTGTATTCACGTGACGTGTTTAATCATGGATAAGAACGCTTGAGAGCAGAGCCGAGGTGCGGCTGGAAGCTTTGAGTTTCGCCCGGCTCAGGTAGAGCTTCCTCCTTCCTCTATAGATGTTTCACCAACTAATTGAATATCTTACCTTGGAACAGACGGCTTTGTGCTGATTTATCTTTGATACGTTCGGATGGTCGTGAGGTCGGCCACAAGCCTAAATCCACCGTTTGCATTTATCTAAATTACGGTTTGAGGTGGGAAAGCGTATCAGATATCCTCCCAGTAATCTCTCTGGATAGCGCTCGTTTCCATTGCATGTTCCCCAGCCACATCGAAGCACCATATTTCCGAATCGGATATAAGCAGGACTATACACTCACAACTCGGAGGCTGAAGTAACCACGTTTTGTTTTTGTTTGTCGGTAAAGGATCATGGCTGTAGGCATCATGGGTGGAGTTCAGAATTTGACGCTCACTGATTGGTCAAAAGGGAGCTGTCAATCATTCTCATGGATCTATCCGTTTAACTACAGTGGTGTGAAAAAGTAATTGGTTGGGCCATCATCAACAGCAACAACTGAAATTGTTATGCACACACACACACACAGTGCCTTGTGAAAGTACTCGGCCCCCTTGAACTTTTCAACCTTTCACCACATTTCAGGCTTTAAACTTTTTTTTTTTTTTTTTCCAAGAATCAACAAGTGGGACACAATCGTGAAGTGGAATGAAATTTATTGGAAATTTTATACTTTTTTTTTTTTTAACAAATAAAAACCTTGAAAGGTGGGGCGTGCAATATTATTTGGCTCCTTTGCATTAATACTTTGTAGCGCCACCTTTTGCTGGAATTACAGCTCCAAGTCGCTTGGAGTATGTCTCTATCATTTTTCCACATCGAGAGACGGAAATTCTTGCCCATTCTTCTCTGCAAAACAGCTCCAGCTCAGTGAGGTTGGATGGAGAGTGTTTGTGAACACCAGATGTTCAGCGAGGATCTCTGAATGATCAAATGTTAACTGATGATGATAAATAGAATCCACCTGTGTATAATCAAGTCTCTGTATAAATGCACCTGCTCTGTGATAGTCTCAGGATTCTGTTTAAAGTGCAGAGAGCATCATGAAGACCAAGGAACACACCAGGCAGATCTGAGATACTGTTGTGGAGAAGTTTCAACCCAGATTTGGATACAAAAAAGATTTCCCAAGCTTTAAACATTTCAAGGAGCCCTGTGCAAGTGTTTAACTTAATTTAAGGTGGAGATGGGACTGCGTCAGGGATCTGCGCTGAGCCACTTCCTGTTTGCAGTGGTAATGGGTAGGCTGACAGATGAGGTTAGACTGGAATCCCCTTGGACTATGATGTTTGCACATGATATTGTGTTCAGCAGTGAAAGCAAGGAGCAGGCGGAGGAACAATTAGAAAGATGGCAGCACGCACTGGAAAGAAGAGGAATGAAGATTAGCCCAAGTAAAACAGAATATATGTGCATGAATGTGAGGGGCAGTGGAAGAGGAGTGAAGCTCCAGGGAGAAGAGATAGCGATGGTGGATAACTTCAAATACTTGGGGTCCACAGTACAGAGCAATGGTGAGTGTGGTAAGAAAGTGAAGAAACGGGTACAAACGGGATGGAACAGTTGGCGGAAGGTGTCTGGTGTTCTATGCGACTGAAGAGTGTCTGCTAGGATGAAGGCCAAAGTTTATAAAACATTGGTGAGGCCGGCCATAATGTACGGATTAGAGACAGTGGCACTAAAGAAACAACACGAAGCAGAACTGGAGGTAGCAGAAATGAAGATGCTGAGGTTCTCGCTTGGACTGAACAGGTTGGATATCATTAGAAACGAGCTCATTAGAGGGACAGCCAAAGTTTGGATGTTTTGGAGACAAGGTTAGAGAGAGCAGACTTTGGTTTGGACATGTTCAGAGGGGAGAGAGTGAGTGTATTGGTAGAGGGTGCTGAGGATGGACCTGCCAGGCAAAAGAGTGAGAGGAAGACGAAAAGGTTGATGGATGTTGTGGGGGGGGACATGAGGACAGTGGGTGTTAGAGAAGAAGATGCATGAGATAGGCTTCCATGGAAAAAGATGACACGCTGTGGGGACCCCTAACGAGACAAGCCGAAAGGAAAATAAGGCTGTGCAAGCGATCATATTGAAATGGAAGGAGTATCAGATCACTGCAATGCTTCCAAGACGTGGCCGTCCCTCTAAACTTTCACCTCGAACTAGGAGAAGACTGATCAGAGATGCAGCCAAGAGGCCCATAAATCACTCTGGATGAACTGCAGAGATCTACATCTGAGGTGGGAAAGTTTGTCCATCGGACAACAATCAGTCATACACTGCACAAATCTGGCCTTTATGGAAGAGTGGCAAGTCGAAAGCCATTTCTCAAAGATATCCATAAAAAGTCTCGTTTAAAGTTTGACACAAGCCACCTTGGAGACACAGCAAACGTGGAAGAAGGTGCTCTAGTTAGATGAAACCAAAATTGAACTTTTTGGCCACAATGCAAAACTTTATGGTTGGTGTAAAAACAACACAGCTCATCACCCTTAAAACACCATCCCCACTGGCAAACATGGTGGTGGCAGCCCCATGGTTTTGGCCTGATTTTCTTCAGCAGTGACAGGGAAGATGGTTAAAATTGATGGGAAGATGAATGGAGTCAAATACAGGACCATTCTGGAAGAAAACCTGTTGGAGTCTGCAAAAGACCTGAGACTGGGACAGAGATTTATTTCATGACTTCAGGACAATGATCCAAAACATAAAGCCAAATCTACAATGGAATGGTTCACAAATCAACGTTAGTGATTACGTGCTAGAATGGCCAAGTCAGAGTCCAGATCTGAATCCAATCAAGAATCTGTGGGCAGAGCTGAAGACTGTTGTTCACAAAAACTCTTCATCCAACCTCACTGAGCAAGAGCCGTTTTGCAAGGAAGAATGGGCAAGAATTTCAGTCTCTCTATGTACAAAACTGACAGAGACATACCCAAAGCGACTTGCAGCTGTAATTGCAGCAAAAGGTGACGTCACAAAGTATTAATGCAAGGGGGCCGAATAATATTGCACGACCCACTTTTCAGGTTTTTCTTTAAGTTTAAAATATCCAATAAATTTCGTTCCACTTCATGATTGTGTCCCACTTGTTGTTTATTCTTGATTTAAAAAAAATAATATTTTATGTAGTAGACGGCACAATTTGTCACTTTAAACTGCTCCCTTTGCACAATTGACATTGCACTGGTCTATAACAAGAACCGGAAACGGGTATAGGCACTCTGTACAAATTTAGCACAATGTGGGACGTTAACACAGTTATCTATATAGATTTTACATCTTGCATGTCTTATAAGGAATGGCTCCTTTCAACAGAAATGTCTCTTGTTTTTTGTTCTTGTTCCTATGTTGTTCGTTGTTCTGAATGTCGTACTAGGGAAGAACTGAGTGCCGGAGAAAAATTCCTTGTGTATTTTTACACACTTGGCCATTGAAGCTGATTCTGATCCTGACTTGCTATTTTCTTTTGGGTCATTTTCCTGCTCCAGAACCCAAGTGCACGTCATCTTGAGGTCACAAATTCATGGCTGAACATTCTCCTTCAGGATTTTGTGTTAAAGAGCACAGGACAATCAAAGCAGCACAGAAGATCATTGGCTGCTCAAAACATTACATTGAAAAAATAGATTTTTGTCACAATCATTTTTAAACATGATTACTTTTTTAAGTAAAGAACTAAATAGTCTTTTTATTTAGTTTTATTTTTGAAAAAGTGAATTCAATCTGATTTTTATAACAAAAAGCAGTTTTTATTTTTTGTTTTATTTTATTTTTATTGTTCATTTTTCAGGATGGGCTGTGGCTCGATGGACTACCGCCAGCAGTCCCAGCAGATGGAGCTGAGGACCGGGGACATGTCTGTCTCCCCACAAGTCATCCCTGACTCCACACACCTGGACATGTTTGAGCAGGTGAGCGGAATTCTGTAGCCCTACCTGAAATCATTTTTATTTTTTAAATGTTGCATTGTGATTTTATCTCTCAGGGCATCCTCCTCTCCTCTTCCTGCTTGGAGAGGAACCTCCCAGACATGTTCCGACTGTGGGGGGAGATCTTCAACAGCCCCCGTTTTGATGATCAAGAGCGTTTGCGGGTGCTGGTGATGATGTCTGCGCAGGAGCTGGCCAATGGAATCTCCTACTCCGGCCACATGTATGCCATGACCCGGGCCGGACAGCACCTGACGCCGGCCGGAGAACTCCTTGAAACGTTTGACGGGATGGACCAGGTAGAGGAGGAAAAATGGAATTCATCCATCATTATTTCTGCTCTTTATTTCACCAGAGCTGCCAAATACTATATAATGTTTTTTTTTTGTTTCCAAAAGAGAGTTCTGTGGTTTGATTTTTTTTTTTTTTTTTTTTTTTTTTTTTTTCCATTTGAGAGCTGATTATTTGGCTTTATTAAATTTAAGTTGAACTGACAGAATTTGCGAATGAATCCATAGAGGCAGATATTTTTGATGGTTGCCCTTCGATTTCTCAAATACTCGTACTTTGATTCTGGCTGTAACTACGTACGCCAACACAAAGTTGATGTAATTAAAAACATAAAATGAAAAATACGAAAGCCATAATTAATGATTGAGTTTCCCACTGTAATATTCTTGACAAAACTTTGAAAATAAGGAAATGAAATATGAATGATTTGAAAATGAAAAATGAATAAGGAAATGAATTTTTATAACTTGGCAGCTCTGTTTCACTGTCTTGTGAGGTTCTTCCTCCCCATTTTTTGTGTCGACGGGTGAATGCAAATGGAAGAATTTGATGTTTTGATTTTCAGGTAAAGTTCATGAAAAGGATAGCAGAGATGTCGGACCTGACCCCAGTCATCCGCATGCTGCCCCGGATCAAGAAGCACCTCCTGAACCCCAATAACATGAGGTGACTCTCGACATTTGCATTCATTGTCTACATATGGAACTGTATGTTGTGGTACCTTGACTTGACTTGAATTTTTAGGGTTCCGAGCCATGATCTGGTCACATATTTGGCTGTTTCTACAGGTGTGCCATCAACGCCACGCCTCAGCAGGCATCCGAATCTGTGGCCTACCTGGAGAGTTTCATGAAGGATGTGTCCGCCAACAGCAAGCATTTCAAAGCCGTCCGACCAAATATTATCGAGGTATGAGAGTAATGGACCCACTGACCTAAAAAAAGACTGGATAGCGCATACATATCTGGCCGTGTGTCGATTGGTTGAAGCCAGTTGGCCACCATCTTGGTGCTCCCCAAACGTGTGGAGGACATGGTTTACAGGTTGGATTATGGCAGTTTTTTTTCCTCAATGTTTGGCATGTAGAATTAAAACTGGTCGTGTGATCTTGACATTTTGTTCAGTTCTGGTAACTTGAAGGATTTTTAATTTGACTTGGTCAGCCAAAAAATGCTAAGTGCAAAAGAAAGACATATAACACCATGACTACCAAGAAACCTTGCATATGACCTAGGACCTGATTTCCGTGACATGTTAACTTTTCCCAAAATACGCTGTGAAGCCATATGTGAAATAAACATGGAACTGAAAATACAGTAAACCCTGCATAACTCGACACTATATACGCTGAAATATGCCAGAAATCAACGTTAAAAGTGAGGTCCCAGTCTCCAATACTACTACTGAAAAGGTTACGTGTAAGTCAACATTTCTCTAAGTAGACACAAAAGTTAGGGTCCTAAACAATGTCAAGTTATGCAGAGTTTACTGCATGTTTCCTGACCCGATGTCACGATTTTTCAGAAGTGAACAGGAAAAGAAAAAAAAGTTACCTTAAAAAGGGAAATCTGGATGCTTCCTGCCACTCAGCCCAACATACTCCATCATGATCTGGAATTTAACTTCAAAACATACCAGTAAGATCGACTTTAAGGGACATCATGTATGTTTTATTTAGAAATCTATTTCGACAGACATTTACAACACTGAATATGTAAATACATATTCACAGCCGCGAAACTGGCGATTAACGCAGGTTGGCACGGTTGTTTTGGGAGTATCAAGATGGCGAATATTTGCTTCCTGCGACTTCAGCTACGATGGGCAATGGGCTATCCAGGCTTTTTTTTTTTTTTTTTTTTTGCTCAGTGGATGGACGGATAGGAACTCACTGTCATGTTTCCCCCCTAGAGGCCGCTAGATGTCCTCAACGTCTCTGGAGCCAGCAGGAAGATCGTGGCTGTAGGTTTTTGTTTTTTTTTTAAACTTTGAAAAATAAATAAGCCCATGCAGCCAGTGTCTTATATCAACATGAAATTTGGCAGGCATGTCTATCATGAGTAGACATTCAAGTCTCAAGGAGCAATGTCCCAAAACAAACTGGACCATTGAAGCTACATAGAGCCACATAAAAGTCTCTAGAAGCCATGCCTGGAAAGACACAGGAAGTCAACCACTTTGTTTTGAAGGGGCTATTTCAGACTCATTTCCAGGAGTCCTTCAAACACACATGCCTTAGACATTAACAATTTATTGGTTTATTTTTTAATTCAGCCCCTAAAGCCAGATTCACATAGGAGCTCAAAACTTGGTCAGCATGTTTATTATGAGAGCCTGTTGTGTTTTGATTATTCAAATGCAGCACAACTTCAAATCTGGGAGGTAGCCGCAATGACTTCCTGTTCCAAATCCTTAACTAGCCACCCTTTTTTTTTTACTCCAGGAGTCAAATTTCCAGCCTTGTCACATGAAGACATTCTTCCAGTTACCATTCCCTGTCAACTTTGTCAGCGAGTCGATCCGCACCGTCCCTTACAGCCACCAAGACTACGCCAGGTTTCGAATTACTTTATCATTCATTATCGTGGCACGAAACATGAACATGTCTTGGAAGCAACTTCTTTTCTCTGTCGCCAGTCTTTGCGTGTTGGGAAGGATGATGACGGCCAAGTTCCTCCACGGAGAGATCCGAGAGAAGGGCGGGGCCTATGGTGGTGGAGCCAAGATGGGTGGAGGGGGCCTGTTCTCTTTTTATTCTTACAGGTGCCGAAATACTTCCATTTAATTTTTACTGTCAAGTTTAGACACACATCAAGAAGTACACTTTAAAATTTGCACACATTTTTCAAAAATTGACACAGGGTATTAGAAAAATGTCTTAAGTATTAAAAAAAATAAGAGTAGGTAAAACCAAGATTATTTGAAAAAAAACATTACAAAATATACATATGTATTTTTGGGCTGAAAATACAAGATAAAAATTAAACAAATATAACACCAAAAAATGGAAAAATTCAGGAAAATAATACAAAAATATTACAGAAAAAATATTCCAAGTATTTTACAAAATAACATAAAAAGGTAAATATTCAAGAAAATAATGCAAAAATATTACAGAACAAAGTATTATGCACAATTCAAAAACAGTGCAAAACGTCCACCTGTCCATTTTCTTGCTGCTTATCCTCACAAGGGTTATGTGAGTGCAGAAGCCTATCCCAGATGTCAATGAGCAGGAGGCGAGGTAAATCCTGAACTGGTTGCCAGCCAATCGCAGGGCACATGAAGACAGACAACAGCCACTCACACAATAACACTTAGCGGCGATTTAAAGTCTCCAATTATTGTTGCATGTTTTTGGGATGTGGGAGGAAACCGGAGTGCCCGGAGAAAACCCACACAGGCTCTGGGAGAACATGCAAACTCCACACTTTTTAAATTATGGAACAAAAAAAAAAATGTTCAATTAAAAAAATGCAAAAATGTTATGGTCTTATTTATTTATTTATTTTTCGCCGTATTTTAAAGGGATCCCAACTCCGTCCAGACACTTTCCGCATTCAGCAAAGGTGTTGACTGGGCCAAGTCGGGCAAGTTCAACCAGCAGGACATAGATGAAGCCAAGCTGTCCATCTTCTCCGCCGTCGACTCGCCTGTTGCGCCCTCCAGCAAAGGTAAAACCATTTATAGAGTTTTGCCATTGTTTCGCCCTGTCATGGAAAAGTGGTAGGATACCTTAAAGGGTGGCACTTACCACAGTTTACATTTTGGCTCCCTTCTGTCAGAATACCAAGAAGATTGGTGGGGTGGAAAAAATAAAATTAAATGGAAAAAAAAGAGAGAAGAGCTAAATATAACTCTCTTTTTGGCACCCCTCTGTAGGGAATCACTACCTGAGGGTACCTAAAGCGTCTGATGTTGTTACAATGCACTTTTTTCACCCCTCTATTTGCAGTGTTTTGGTGCTCATTGAGTGTGGACTGTTTGGCTCCCTACATCCTGGGCCCAAGCACTATACGTCGTGTTTTTGTTGTTTATGCAGGAATGTCCGTGTTCCTGGGTGGAATTACTGACGAAATGAAGCAGCAACACCGAGAACGACTCTTTGGCGTCACCCGGGAAAACCTGCTGGACGTGGCTGAGAGGTTTGACCTCTATTATACATGCTTCTTCTAAGTACCACGTCAAAAAAACACTTTGCTGTCTTAGTACCTCCGTTAGTTGGTTTTAAACAATGGGTTTTTTTTTTTGGTTTATCAAAATGTAGTTTAATGGTAAACTTCAAGTCGGACAGAGTGGCAATAAAAATTATTTTAAGAATTTTCCGTTTTCTATCACACTTCTCCCTTTTGGTGAAGTGAGTTACGTTCACTGCCGCAATACAATGCTCCATCTCAAATTTTGCTCTTCAGTCGAAGCAAAAATCAGCCAAACGACAGCTCGTGTCTTGAAAAAAAAAAAAAAAAAAAAAAAAAACTGATCACTTGTATCTCAAGGTACCACCATCGTATTGTAAGCCACTGTAACATCCAGTTTGAAGAGTAAAGCATGACATAAAGTACTTGTTCATAAATCAATATGTATTGAACATAAAAGTATATTTTTCTACCTAAGTAAATCTTTGAAGATTAATTGTATTGTACAGTTGAGCTGCACTTAAAGGAAGGCTTTCCCCCTAAATTCATATATACAATAAACCCTCTGATGTGAAGTAATATTATTATTACATATATTTTGGAACATTAATTGAAAAAAAAATTGAAAATAAAGAAAAACATTTTAAATCCAAGAAAAATCCAGATATGTGACAGCTTTCACAGCAAGACCCAGAAGAAACGTCCTCGAACCCGCCCCATAACATTGTCGGTGCTTAGCATTACTGACCATTCATTCTAGCTAGGCCAAGGCATGTTGTGCACCAAACTGCAACAAAACTGAGAAAACGCACCCAAATTTGTCCTTCTTTAACCTCCCGTGGGGTCAACCTGACTGGATACAGCTGTGGCTGTCACAGTTGAGGCTCGTTCTTCAGCTGGTGAAATTTGCACGGATCAAACCATTACTGATTATTAGCCACTTAGCTATAGCCTCTTGTGCCAGTACTGTAAAGCGTTGGTATCAGAGTTATGAGGACCCGTGTTAAATCCCAGACATCCTTGTTTGGAGTTTGCATGTTCTCCCCGTGTCTGCGTGTGTAACCTGCCTCCTGCCCGTTGACAGTTGGGATAGGTTCCAGGACTCCGCGACCCTCTTGCGGCTAAGCAGCTAAGACGATGGATGAATGGATATATACGTGTAATCACTTGAGGGACATCCCAATTTTTTTTTTCATTTTATATTCCAGATATAAATAAACCATTAGATAGTCCTACGCCGTACTCAGAAAATAAGATCGCATTTTTGATGAACTTTGGACATAGCCCAAAGCATTCATATAGCTCACATAGCATTCACATAGTATTCCAAGACCATTAAAATTGTGTACTCAATGATTTTCCACTGGATGTGCAGGTGGTCCTTTCATCAAATTGTAATGGATAATAAGTAAATTTATATGTAATACGTCTTCGTCCAAACAAACAACTTTGTATCTATTATGTAGTATCTATGTTATGCAGACATGTTGATCATGATCCAAGTTCATTCCGATATGCTCCATTTTTTGTTCAACATTTTCAAACTCACGACAACAGTGGCATTCCGCCACAGTTGGCATTGGGTCAAAAGAGAACACGAGCACTAGTCTTTCGAAACAAGCCTGTCTGGAACATCTCCGAGGTCCATGTTATGCTCCTCCCTCAGCGTCATGCCCCTTCTCCACAACACGTCAAGTTCCACCTGTGTGTATTCTGGCTCAAACGCTTGAACATTGTACATTATTTTTGTTTTGTTTGCTCAATGGTGGGAGTAGTCATAACATGGAGCATTGACTCGCTGTGATACTCTCTTTATTGGCTCTTAGCACATAACACTTCCCAGCTCCTATTTACGCCGCCGATCGATCACTAGAGGCTGACTGCTTGAAAAGTAGATCTTAGGGTAAAAAAGTCTGACCACCCCTGCTGTATATTCTCTACATCTAAGCTAACTCCTCAGAAAAGCATCAAACAAATCTCCGCGGTCCATATAATGGGATTATTGTTGGTTGTCAGCGCCACGCCTCCTCTCCAACACGTCATGTTGTGCCTGTGTGTATTCTGGCTCTAATGCACAGGCTTGAACATTGTATATTATGCAATTTTTGTTTTGTTTGTAATTATTTTTCACAAAAATCAGCCACAAAATTCCAGATAGTGGACATTCTCTGTTCGGTGAAACGTATCCACGAGCAATGGGGGGGCCAGAACAGGAAGCACTGCAGACGTGGCAAACGCTGATTGGCTTTCAATTTTCCAGCCGGGCTTATTGGAATGTCTGAGCGAGAGAGGAATTTGGATAATACTTTTCCAATTTAGAGATGTTTCTTGGTGAAATCTGTGGAAAACTCTGGCATTAAAAGAAACACTGAACCCTCATCTACTAACTTTTAATGTGTGCTCCCATTCTTATTACTTTTGACAAAGTCTTCCTTTGACAAATATGCTGTATTGGCTCTATTTTAAAAGTGATTAAACCGTTGTAACGTTAAGCAGGGTTAAAACATTTAATTACTACACTGTGCAATAAATTATTATTCAAATAGCTTTAGCACTCATGATGACTTTTGTTTGGGTGCAGGTACCTAAGCGTCGGAAACAAGTTGTGCGGCGTTTCCATCCTGGGCCCGGAAAGTGACGCCATCAAGAAAGATCCATCGTGGGTGGTGAAATAAATCATATGTGATGTGTATGGAAAACATTATGTACATATTTTTTGCAACAAGACTAATAAATTATCATGTTGGAATGAAATACCACCAATTTTGGAATCAGAAATCAAACTATTCTTGTTTGGTAACACAAAAATGCTTGCAGGATATCATAGTTGTCATTTATGATATGGCAATTTGAAATTCTGGTACAGATTTTAACAAGAGTCATGGGGACGGTGGGTGTTAGAGAGGAGGATGCACAAGATTAAATGGAAAAACATGACACGCTGTGGTGACCCCTAACGAAACAAGCCGAAAGAAGAAGAAGATGGAATGCAGCCGTGGAAGTGGAGAAAAAGGTGCGGCCTCCACTTGGGACTCATCCCGGTCGAATCTTTATCTCTCTCCCTCTCGGCAACAAAAACAAAGCAACCTCAGCAGTGTGCTTACAATGGATACCACCGCATGACGAACCCAGCCATTGATGAATTGGTTGTAGGCTTCCAGACCTTTGTAATTCTTTAGTTGGTCCACGATATAAGTGCTTGTCAAGATGAGGAGATAGTGGACGATGTCTGGATAGCCCACAGTTGTGTGCTCCATTTGTGTTTCTCCAAGGCATATGGGTCGATATTGTCAATCAAAGCAGACTTCTTGTCATAACGGTTTCATGAAACAACATCTGATGAGCACCGATAACTTTCCAAAGTCTTTTTAGCCATCATGCGTCACTTTTAACAAACATTTGTGTAACTCCGGTCTGTATGCAAAAGCACTAGAGTAAACAGCGCATCAGTATAGTGAACCCATCCAATACGGCCAGGTGCCCCGGATGTAGTCACCTGGTCGAAAACAATTCAGTACAGTTGAACGTGACGTCACGCTTGTTCATCCGGGTACTTGACCGCCATTGTTGCAGACAAGCAGTCAGCTGTCCATTGTGATCGTTGTTCCGACTCGAGTAAATCATCATGCCAGATTTTTGTTGCGTCAACGGATGTGGAAATCGCGGAAACAGAGACATTGGGAAGCGATTTTTCCGTGTTCCAAAGATTAGATTGCATGAAGGGGAAGGTACAATGGAGTTATCGAAAAAACGGCAACAAAAGTGGCTTGCAAATATACAACGTGCAGATCTGAACGAAGCTCGAGTACACAAGGCAAATGGTTATTTGAAAGTCTGTTCTGATCATTTTGTAAGCGGTAAGCATGTGTATTTCTAGTGTCATATGT
This sequence comes from Syngnathoides biaculeatus, assembly GCF_019802595.1. NCBI lineage: Eukaryota > Metazoa > Chordata > Actinopteri > Syngnathiformes > Syngnathidae > Syngnathoides > Syngnathoides biaculeatus. The sequence continues at coordinate 17,171,188 of NC_084652.1, read as the reverse complement.
TAAAGCGTGTTGACAGGGAGTTGTGACAAAAGAACACCAAACGTTTCGATCAAATATCAGCGGCCTGCTGATACTACTACTCATCATACCCTTTCATAGTTACAACAATGGCTTCACGTTCTGTAGTTTTTGCTGTGATTTTTCTTCAATGGTCGTGCCATTAACAACAGCCGTGCGTGTAATAGTCTTGTGTACTTGATTAATTTTGCAGGGGAACCAAGTAAACTGTACGATAAGGATTCTGTAGATTGGGCTCCAACAGTAAAATTGGGGCATAACAATGTGAATTGTCCGAGAGAGGCTGACCTACAACGCACCGAACGAATGAATCAGCGGGTTGAAAAAAGGAAATATTCAGAAGCTGCCGAAATTCTATTGAAACTGAATAAAAGGCCTGACATCTTAAGGACCTCAGATGAATCGTGTGAAACATCAAATCACCATGGTAAGGTTTTAATATATATCTATACATTTATCTGTCATCTCACCTAGTATTCCTGTTTATCAATGCACAATATCACTGTCCCTTATTTTTCTTTATTTCTTTTTTGTTCAAGCTGTGGATAACAATTCAAACCATGTCAGTTGCCAGACAAATATTACAATGGATAATATTGATGAAATGGAGAGAGAACTTGGATTACTAAAAAGAATATTCAAGAAGAACAAATGCTGAGCTCTAGGACCTTTGTGCAAAGATACTGGATTCAGAATTGAGTCATGAACTGTTTCAGTCTGATGAAGAGAAGAGAAGACAAGACAAGATTCTACACAGGTGTACCTAGCTTTGCTATACTGATGGCTGTGTTTGAACTCTGTGTACCATTCATTAATTCAACACACAGGAATGCCATTTTCACGAGTTACATTACCTAGGTGCGCGGATGTGACGTGTACTGTGCCGCAACAAAGGCTCAATCACATGGGACACCATTTATGCACAGCGCTGATTTCTCGGATTTATCCTCATCTGACGAAGAAATAGCAGTATCAGTTGATCGGGAAGACGGAGGAGTACCTCCACACAGATTTGAACCTGTGGCTGTAATTAATGTAGAATATTCAGATGGTTCTTCAGGCGGAATGACGCGTAGTCCGACTATTCAGAGGCCTACGTGCGACATAAGTGCATAAACAAAGGCTCCCCGGAGCTCCGGGCCGGCAGCCGCGGATGGTTCTTCGGACGGGAATGCCGTAGAGTCTGACAAGCGAGTTCCGGTGGCGGGCCACAAACCGAGCTTCCAGGCGGCGGAGGCCGTTAGCCCCGGACGGCAAAGCTAGGCTAATGGCCTACTCGCAACATAAGTGCATAAGCAAAGGTCCCCGGGAGCTCCAGGCCGGCAGCCACGGATGGTTCTTAGAACGGGAATGACGCGGAGTCTGACGAGCGAGTTCCGAAGGCGGTCCGCGAGCCTAGCTTCGACGTCCAGGGAGGCTGTTAGCCAACCTTGGTGCCGGCGAAGGCTTTTAGCCTAGCTTCGGCATCCGGGGCTAACGGCCTCCGCCGCCTGGAAGCTCGGCTGAAGGCCCACCACCAGAGCTTGCTCGTCAGACTCCACATCATTCCCGTTTGAAGAACCATCAGCAGCTGTCGGCCCAAGCTCCGAGGGCCTCTGTTTACGGACTTATGTCCCCCGCGTAAGCCTCTGAGTAGTCAGACTCAGCTTATTCCGCCCGACCCATCCGAATAGTCAACATTTACAGCCACAGGTTTAAATTTGTATGGAAGAATTCCTCCGTCTTCCCAATCAACGGATACTGCTATTTCTTCATTAGATGAGGATAAATCTGAGAAATCAGTGCTGGGCATAAACGGTGTCCCATGTAATCGAGCCTTTGTTGCTGCACACTACACGTCACATCCGTGCATTTAGGTCATGTGACTCGCGAAAATGGCAGCGCCCCTAAAAATTCACAATTGTCGATTTAAAAAAATCTTGTCAAAACACTATTAAATGAGAGAGGATTTAACATCACTTTGTCAAAATAGGGTACATATTACATGACCTATTGAATACACTGTTCATGCAAAGCACTGGATTTCCCCTTTAAAGGCACTTTACCTACAGAGTATAATACTAAGAGACCTGGTGAAACAGAGATTCCACTCGATAAAATTATCCAAGTTTGCTGTGCATTAACTAATATTTGTGATTCATTTGTACCAATGGAATAACTGCACCAGAAATTATGGCAGTATGCAGTTATATTGTAACTGTGAGTGAAAAATGTAGATACATACTGAATGGAAACTGGAAATATGTTGCTATTCTAATAATTGTTTGTTTATTTTTATCTGCAGTGGAGATATCTGTGAAATTTGGCATTAGCGCCTTAATATTGCACTGAACACAATGTAAATTTTATTCTTTGTAGTCACAAAAAAGTACATACAAATGTAAAACTGTTTGCGCATACATTGCAGATGAGAAATTGTGAATTTTTACTGTTTTCACATTTGTTCAAATGACAAACGTTCTATAAATTTACAGCTTGTCAAAAAAATTAATGCATTCAGTACACTTTGTAGGATGTTACATTATTAAATTGTAGTGAGTTTTTTTACGTGTTTACGTCAGATTTCTCAGAAGAATTGAAATGCAAAGGATACAACTCTAAATCCAGAAGCAAAGCCATATCTACTGTTTACTATATAGATTTCACTGGAATGCAAATTATATTCACAATTGTTAAGAAAAATTGAAAAATTTTATTTGTAAATCTTTGAAATATGGAATGTAAATAAAATTTAAAAATAGAATTTAAGATGGTGATTCTTTAATAACTTATTTCAGAATGTAACCATTGAGTCATTTCTTAAAGGGCCGCGGTCATGAAATGCATGACTTTTAGTATGTTATAAATGAAAAAACAGCAGCCGACATGAACCCATGCGTTTTTTCCACCACAAAACACGATTTTGACATACAGTATATGGCTTTTTGTAACTCCTGCCATGAAAATCCTCTCGAGGGATTTGTTTTCGAGAAGAAGCAGGAAGTGATGTACATGGCAGGGCCGCTGTCAAGTGGACTCGTTTGTTTCTTTTAGTTTTACCTCCGGGAAGGCAGCGCCTTGTTCTTTCATGTTCTTGAGGGCAGCCTTTCCATCTCCAGTGGATGTGGCTCCTACAATATTTAATTACGGAAAGGATGTGACTCCGGAGCAACATTATGCTCAAGCGATGGAGCTGTGGATTGAAACCACAGGCAAACATCCAGCCAGCTATCCGGAGGCCGAGATTATGTTTAGGACGGCGATGTTGAATGGGCTCCCAAACGAGGTGCAGACGATTTTGAGGACAGATCCAGATATTCTGCGGTTTAAGAGGCATTTGATACATCACTACCGGATTTATGCGGAAAAAGCAAACAGAGACCAGAAGGAGACTGATGCTCTGGCGACGAGTTTGGTTAAATTACAGCTTGCAAAGTTGCATGGTGAAGCAAAGCAGGAGAAGGCAAAACAAAACCAAATGTATCAGACTACAGTGGGGGCTGGACAGGGCCGAGGACAAGGATTCCGTGGTGCATACAGAGGGCGTGGTCGTGGTACCTTCCCAGGTCGAGGACTGAATGGATTTGCCCCGGGTACCTGTTTCAATTGTGGATCCCCAGATCATTGGGCTCGGAACTGTCATGGCAACCCACCACCGCCGGGGCCAGAGCAAAGAAATCAGCAAGCGGGGACACAGAACCAGGGAGGGCCACAACAGCCCCGCCCTTGGCTGCAGCCAAATCCACAGGGTCAGTATTACCAGGCTGACCCATGGTACAGCCCGGACGAATAGGGGGGCCTGGGAAGCTCGGGAAGCACTGGCCGGGCAGAGCCAATGCTTCAGTTGACGGTGGCGGGTACTCCAGGCCAGATGTTGGTGGACACTGGAGCAACACACTCTTCGATCAACATGCCACTGTCAAGCACAGCGTTGTCGAAACAAGTTACAACGTTGGTCGGCTTCTCAGGACGTCCTCAGACTCTGCCTTTCACCCGGCCTTTGAAAACGGAAATCACAAATACTGGACAGAAATTGTATCATTCCTATGTCCATGCAATGGATATTCCCATTAATTTGATGGGTTGAGACATGTTAACAGCACTGAGAGCCCAAATTCTTTGTGGCAAACAGGGACTCACAGTGACATTTCCTGACGGACAGGTCTTGGAATGTACCCAACCAGTGACGACAAGAGGCCAGTGGTTGATGGCCCCACTCTCCACAGTACTAGAGACTGCACGAATATACTGGGCTCGGCTGAGTCCAGAGACCCCATTAGGAGGAGGTGTCTACTCTACGTATCTACTGTGGAAACCATGGATCCAGGCTTTGGCACCGTACCACCCCCCAGTGGACCCATTGCATTGCACTCTTTATTACGATAGGGATTCGGATGAAGTATATAGAGATGCGTTTGAAGAAATTGAGGGAGATGATTGGACACTACAGTCACCATGCATCTTTGTAGGCCCAGAAGGAGTGGCAGCGAATGTGCAGTTGTCGCCAGAGCAAGAACAATGGTTCAAAATGAGTGAGAAGGTGGTCGGGAAGAGGGAGGTTGCCCCACTCGGACGGGACCCATGCGAACAGGAACGAGACGTGGTTACAAACCAATTGTATTTTTGTTATGGGCCAGGTGTAAACGAGACAGTGATCATGTTAGACTTGAGTACTTTATCAATTGGGGGGTGGGCAGCAACCAAGTGGCTGCCCTATGTATGGTATTTGAATTTGAGAGGATCTCAGAGATCGCCGACATGGAGGACGGTCTCTCATATCATCGGTCAGACGTGGAACAGAGCAAGTTATAGGGGCAGTGAAAAAGCACGAATCTGGCAGGATAGTCTTAGGAATGTAAGAGTGACTGGACAGGGAAACACCAAGTTTTTATCCATGACTCAGAATCAAACAAATTACCCCCTTCCAGGGAACGTGCCAAGGGGGGGAACTGAGTGGGCACCGGGATGTACGACGATAAGTGTTTGTGTTTCCAAGGTGAGATGGGATCCCTGTACACGTGTTTATTTGTGCCCCAACAAGATGGCATTTGAGGAGTACGGTAGGAAGAATCAAACAGAGAGCAAAACCATCCTGACAAGAGGAGGAAAGTCGGTAAGTAGCGTTCAGGTTAAGGTGTTCCCCGGACTCAGGAGGGTAGATGATTGGTTCCTAATTCACACGGGCATTTCAATGGTAACGAACAATTGGTTACTAATGGCTGAACAGGCAGCCAACACGACCAATGGTAATTGTTTAGTGTGCCTTGAGGCACGCCCTATTCTCCGCATAATTACAGCGGGAGTAATTGGCCCCAACTGCATTGTGCAGTTTTTGTATAAGAAAATTTTAACTGGTAACTGCACTGAATTGGATAAAGTTTTCCCACTGACCGGGATGGAAAAGAAAAAGCCCATGTTTAACACCCAGGTCGCAAAACAAAATTTTACGTGTCTGAAATTACATGGAACTGGCGCAGGGATCGGTCGAATCCCAGAGCCATGGTGTATTGAGAATATGTCTCTGCCAGCAGGTACACCCCTTGCACGTGTGGATGTATGGCTGTGGTGTGGAGGAAAAGTGTTATATGATAGATTGCCACCCAATGCCTCAGGTAAGTGCGCCCCGGTTACTCTGATCATGCCAGTTAGCGTGACGGCAGTGGATCTGGAACATACCCAGTGGGACCAGATTAATAGATTAGGGAAAGCCCCATTTTTAAATAGAAGGAAAAGAAATATGGCCGAATGTCTTAAACAAGGGGATCTGACATATATTGATCCAATTGGGGTGCCCAGAGTGGTACCTGATAAATATAAATTGGTAAATCAAGTGTCAGCAGGATTTGAGAGTATCTTCATATGGGTAACAATTAATAAAAATGTGGACAGGATTAATTACGTCCATTACAATGTTCACAGATTGGCAAATTTCACCACTGAGGCACTGACAGCAGTGCACGAACAGCTGGCAGCCTCATCATTAATGACATTCCAAAACAGGATAGCTATTGACATGCTATTGGCAGAGAAAGGGGGTGTGTGCAGCATTTTCGAGGACCAGTGTTGTACATTGATCCCCAATGTGGTATGAGGCACGGCAATGGGCATTCACCAGGGCATTGGATGGACTTCGGACACTGAGTAAGAAAATGAAGGAACACTCAGGAGTGGATACCAATTGGTACACTGAATGGCTGAGTATGTTTGGAAGCTACAAAGGTTTGATCGGCTCTGTGCTAGTTTCTATTGCTGTGTTTGCGGCTATCATGGTGCTATGCGGATGTTGTTGTATACCATGTATTAGGTCTCTCACAGTCCGGACAATCGAGCGGAGCCTGGGACCGCTCCCACCAGGTGGACAGTACATCATGCTTCCACAGAAGGACCCCCGGGAGGAGCAGACGGCTCTCGCCCTCCGGAGTTTGGAGTGTGAATTGTCGGCGGTATGGCCTCAGTGGGCTGAGGCCATGAGAGGGAATAAAGGAAATGAAATGTATAAAAGTTAATCAACAAGGCGATGTATTTGCAATACTGCTTAATGTGTGAAAGTCTGTGGATGAAAAGTTGCAGTGTGAGAATGTGGCAAGAAAATGATTACAGCAGATAGCATGCTAGAACGGAATGTTCTCGACGGTTGGTTGTGACCACAATCAGGTGTGGGCCGACGCTTGACCTAGAGGGAGACGGGAGAAACAAAACGTCAACAACCGCAGGCGGGAGGAGTCGGCCCACCATCCTGCCGACCAAGAAACACCAAAGAGAGCGCTAAGGATAACTGCAGGAGACACATAACCAATAGTGAATTAGTAGATTGTACTTTTAAATTGTCCTGGGCAACTCGGATGTGGAGTACGTCGGCTGGAGGGAACGGAGACGTACAGGGTTGTATTGAGAGGGACCCAAGACCCAGGTGTTTGTACTAGTTTTGAAGGAATAAATCCACTCGCGTGTGAAAATGCCGGCTTCCTGGTCCCTTCTCTTGCAGAACGAGCGCGCAAATTGTTCGATGAGTGGTGGTCGGGTAAGGTCACAATTTGGAGTCAGATGATTAACGGACTTTTGTATTGATCTAAAATAATATCCAACACGCCATGAAAATCCTCTCGAGGGATTTGTTTTCGAGAAGAAGCAGGAAGTGACGTACATGGCAGGGCCGCTCTCAAGTGGACTCGTTTGTTTCTTTTAGTTTTACCTCCGGGAAGGTAGCTCCTTGTTCCTTCGTGTTAGTTAAAATGCCAGCTCGTTGCATTGCTGGACATGGCTTGAACACTTGGGAGGATGGATTTACCCTTCATAACTTTGCAAGAGACCCGGTTCGTCGTGAAAAATGGATTGCATGGGTGCAAAGGACGAGAGCTTCGTGGGTTCCAAATGAGAGGTAGGTGTGTATACAGCTACTAAAAAAAAAATAGTTTGGGGCGGACCACGTAATCGGTCTCTCATAACATAACAAAAGATCCGCGTACGTATGACAGGTGTGCTAAATGTGTCGATGTGCGCATTGGACGGCGTCGGGCTTGTGCCGAAGGCTGCTGCTTCGGCTCACGCAGCCTTTGGGCTCGTGGACGGCGGCGGCTCTGATGAACACTGCCAACAATGCCCCACTCAGCGGTGTGCGGCGGGAAAGCACCCCAGCTCTAAGGTGTAAGGTGAACAACCCAGTAAAGCAGCCCAGCTCAGCTGAGTGATAAGCCACCTCGGCGCCGCGTACGCCGTTCATGGCCTCGGCGAATACTGCTCGTTGCGCTCGCAGACAGCTGAACAATGCTGCCGACAATGCCGCCCTCAGCAGCATGCGACCACAACGTCGTAAATCTCCCCGGCTCAACGGTGTTGTTCATCGCGGACGGCGGCGGCTATAAACAACGCTATAAAGCGGCCCGGCTCATCACCACCGTGGAAGGGAATCGGACGGGGAGGCGGTTTGGCCATGATCGCATATCATCTGAATATGGCTTGAAACCATAGGGTAATATTGCCCTGGTAACTTCACTCGGTTGTGTGAGGTTCTCTTCTTCGAAAAGAGCTTCCTTCTCAGAAGGGGCGTGTTCATGTCGCATACAAGGGTCCACCGCGTGTTTTCAATGGCGAATGTCCGGATGACGTCACGGACAGGGGATGCAGCAAATACGGCGACCACTTGGATGTCGTCGAGTGACACTTCCACAACTTTGCGCATGGATGATGCGCTCTCCGCTCATATTTATTTTTTCATATAGACATTGAAGTGAATAACATGTATTTTTCATTACAATATCTATTTTAGTATGTTTAGAGGGATAACACTTGACCTTTAAGTTACCTTGTATGTAGGGCAGTGCCAGGTTCCTTTGGGTGCTCTCCCAAGTTTAACACATTTTAAAGGAAACCATTGAAAGGGACAAGTACCGTTGTCACATCTGATCATTTTATGTCAGCCTTAGGATAACAATACTGAAACTCAACATTTTCAGGAAGAATGGTTGCTTCGACAGCTGGCTTTGAGTAGTGGTGCCCGAGTAGCTCTGGCAGGATGCACAGTCTGAAGAAGCGTTCTGCTTTCACCACAGTCATCTCCCAAAACTCTGCGTTGGGTGTGATCCTTTCAAAAAATAAATCTTCTTCCATTTAAGCTGTGCTTGTAGATGGTAATAATATGCATGGTCATGCTTCAGTTGGATATTTCCATAAATGCTTTCCAGACAGAAATATTTGTCCCCAATGGCATCCTGGAGTCTCTTGTAACGTTGATTTTATGGACACTGGGTGAAAAAGTGTAGAAAGCACAATATTTAACAAAATGAAATTCTGTTTCTGATGCAGACATATGAAAAGTCTAGAGGATATTAAAAAATGTTTTTTCATTGCACCATTATAAACCCAACAAATATATAGCCCCCCTGTATGTTTGTATATTTATTCTTAAACTTATTGTATGAAAGGCCGATTGCCCAAGATAGTGAATAATTAATAATTATAAAAAAAATGAAAATTGCACATACCTTTAATTCATTGCAACCTGTTCCACAGCAATTACACCGGGGAATTCCATCAGTTGAGACACCCAAATAGGGCCACTTTCTGTTGCTATCAAATATATGCCGACAAATTAAACTCACCCTGCCAAGGATCTAGATTTTGTCACCTGATAATGTCTTGCAGGAAAGTGGTTGCACCCATCCGGAAATGAAAAAAATTGTACGCGTCTATGCTTTTCCGGTTTTTTGCCTGGTCTCCGGTGCAAAATAATGTTTGTAATACTAGGTAGTTTATTATGTCTGGATATTCTACTACAGGGAAGTCTTTCAGATCCTTTGAAAGTACGTCGTTGTGGAGAGTATACAGATCGATATCTTCACAGAGTTTGATCTTCTGTACATATCTAGCTTTGGCGACATCATCGAATGAATCAAAGTAGGCAGAAAACACCCGCCGCTCGCTGCTTACACTTGGGTCTGTGGACGTTGCCATGTTGTCGTCTGCAACGCCTACCTTGTCTGTAGAAATGGCAGCGATGCAATTGACGGCGTATTTTTATCACGTGATTGCAACCCCAGAATTGGGATGTCTCCTTAAAGTAAAAAGTGAAGAAAATTTAAAATTTGGATAAAAATATGAGGGCATGCGAGAACTGAAAAAAAACACGCATTTGTACAAAGCACTGGGACAAAAAGTGAGGAAAACGTGGAGTTTAGTCTAAAGAACTTGGAAGAAAGTGAGAATTTCGTACTAAATTTGGGCACATCTTTGAAGGGAATAGTCAGGAAATGGGGAGGTTGGACCAAAGTATTGGAGAACGCATTCAGGTTACAAAAATCCAGTAACAAAGGGGAAAACCTACTTCCCTATTGGAAGTAAAAGAGCAGAAGACACTAGAACTGATCACTCTTCTCAAGTGCTTTTATTCAACTCGTGAGAAAGAAGCAAGTTGAAATAGGAGTTTTCAAAGTTCTACAATCTACTGTAGTATGAAAATAGAAATATATAAATCAAAGCTGAGTGGCATTGCTGAGGTAGCTTGACAAATTGGAGTTCAACAACATGGTGGTTTTAGGAGAGAATGGCGGGAACCCACGCATCTCCATCCACGTGGTCCACGCTGGCCGAGCGCTTTCTGGAGGCTCGCCGCGCGTCCTTGAACGTGTCGTCACTCAGTCTAGAAATAGCCTGAAGACATAAAGCTTCCTCTTGTTAAACTTGTCGTCTTTCGAGGTCACCTTCCTTGTCAGCGTTATCACTGTTTAAATTTAAACCAGTTATCTTAACAAAAAAATGAAAAACACCAGGACGGTAGAAATCTTCAAAAATCCTGAACAGAAGCATCAACACTAGTTTCTAATGTTAGCTTCCAATGTTCGAAATGTACCTCTAATGTTGGAGAAAGGAAGATTAAGACTAAGGAAGACTAACATTATATTCCAAATGTTAGCTCAAATGTTACCTATAAGATTAAGAGTAAAGTTAGCTTCTAATGCTAGCCTTTGAAGTTAGCCTTCAATGTTAGCATCCAAAGTTAGCATTAAATGTTAACTTCTGTAGTTGGCAAGTTACCGGTGATGTGAGAGCTAAGGAAGACCAACGTTAGATTCCTATGTCAACTTCTAATATTAATACTAATGTTAGCACTATGAAATCCATCCATCCATTTTCTGAGTCGCTCGTCCTCATGAGGGTCACGGGAGTGCTGGGGCCTATCCCAGCTGTCAACGGGCAGGAGGTGGGGTACACCCTGAATTGGTTGGGAGCCATTCGCAAGGCACAAAGAGACAGACAACAGTCACAATCACACCTAGTGGCAATTTAGAGCCTCCAATGAATGCATGTTTTTGGGATGTGGGAGGAATTCGACTAACGCCAAAATAAAATCTTAAAATGATATCGGTCCAATGTAGTAATGCATGAAGCTTTTATTTTGACGGTGACCCTTTCAGCGCGTTGGCGGAGTGTCACCAACCGTGAAATGGTAAAACACTCGCAGCAGTCGTTGTAGTGGCTACCTAGACTTTAACTTTTCGGCTGGCCTGACCGGAATAAAAAAATAGCCAGAGTAAATAAAGAAGGGAATCAAAACTGTCGAGTTCTTTGCAGTTTGTGAACAGAGACATACCCTTCCTTGACAGTTCAATACATTGATGAGGATTTTTAAATGAGAATATGCTGTTAAAAGCCCATTGTTATTGCGTTTTATGTATTAACCGTATTTGCTAACTTGCGATTCGTGATTGCACTTTGTCATAGCATACTTATTCCGTTGAGCCTTAAGCTTCAATGATATCTTCCAAGGTTAGCCTCCAACATTAGTTGTCAATATTAGCATCTGTCATTAGCTTCTAAAGTTACCTTCCAAGATTATCTGACGTTAAAACTAAGGAAGATGAGCGTTGGATTCTGAACTTTAGCTCCGATGTTAGCTTCAGGAAAAACACCAATTTTATCAACTGTCAATGTTCACCTGAAGTTTTATTTTACCGCAGTTTCCACATTACATCTCTGTAAGAGCTAAGGATAACCAATGTTAGCTTTTGATGTGAACCTCGAGATGTTAACCTCCAAGGTTACGTTCAAAATTAGCATCCAATGTTGGCTTCCAATATTAGATTCTTAAAGGGGAAATCTATGGCTTTGCATGAACAGTGTATCCAATAGGTCATGTAATACGTACCCTATTTTGACAAGGCGGCGGAGGCCATTAGCTCCGGGCGCCGAAGGTAGTCTAAAGACCTGCGCCGCCGCCGAAGATCGGCTCACGGCCTCCCCGGACGCCGAAGCTTGCCTCACGGCCCGCCTTCTGTATGGAAGTATTCCTCCGTCTTCCCGATCGACCGAAACTGCTATTTCTTCATCAGATGAGGATAAATACGAGAAATCGGCGCTGGGCATAAATGGTGTCCCATGTAATCAAGCCTTTGTTGCGGCACGGTCTAAGTCACATCTGCGCACGTAGGTCATGTGACTCGCAAAAAATGGTAGCCCCCCTGAAAATTTTTAATTGTCGATAAAAAATCTTCTCGAAACACTATAAAATGAGTGAGGATTTAACATAACAATGTCAAAATAGGGTACATATTACATGACCTATTGGATGCACTGTTCATGCAAAACACTGGATTTCCCCTTTAAGTCAGCTTCCAAAGTTACAGCTAATGTTAGCACTATGGATGACCAACATCAGCGTCTAACATCTTCAATGTTAATATGAAGATTATAGCTTGACGTAAGCTTCCAATTGACACCTTAACATCTTATTAGTCATCATTTTTTTAGTAATGCATTATTAATATGTTGTTTATGCGTTGTTACCGTATGAATAATGTGTTTTCATGTTAATATCACTTCTTTTTTTTTTAACATGAATGCTAAGCATGTTAGAGGTAGTGCTGAGGAGGTACCTCGAGCTTTTGGGCCTTGTGGTGGCTGAGGGCCTCCAGAGGGATGCTAAGACTGTTGGCCTCTGAGAGCGAACGCAGGTCGAAGTAATACTTGACGTAAACGCTAGAGGGCACATTGATGTTAAACTGCACGAGCTCCAGGAAGTGACGCTCCAGATTGTTCCTGTCAGACAAGAGAGCAATCACGATATAGATGTGTCACTCCACTTGTACTAAAGGTGTTACCCAAGCCAGAGCCCAGGAATTTGTCTCATGAAGAAACAAATTGTAGGCTACATTAAGGGCACTATATAATATATTAATTAACTTGCACTCGCTACATGTTCCAACAGCACTATAAAATGGCCAACTCAGTGTGTGACACTATAAAGTGGCTACGGCATGATGAACGCAGTCCAGACACTCAAACAGTTGGTGCACACGTACATGTCAGCCACGGCCATGTCTTTCAGAATGTGACAGTAGTCCACGTTCCACACAGCCTGGTCATCCCACACTTTGGATGCCAACAGGACAGCTCCCAGCACCATACGCCTCCACGTACCAGGACTCATGGAAATCTCTGCGTATGTCAGCAGCCTCTCCAGGTACACCTGACACACAAAACCTCCATAATTAGTCACAATTGTACTCGTACAGTCTTGTAAAATGATGTTGGGTTACATTTCTTTATAGTCGAGTGCTTTATGATAATGAAATGTTACATTGCATTAAGAAATGTTACCTTGTGTTATGTGTCGTGTGGTACATCAGTATATCTTATAATATCTTGCAGCCCCGGAATATGTTATTTGTATTTTTGTTGTTGTAAAATAAAATCTAAGGTGGGACAGCGAGCTACGCTATAACGACACAGAATGGCTCCTCACCAGCATGACGATGGCGCACTCGGACCTGAGCTGCGCGGCACAGAAGAGCGTGCGGACAAAGCAGTAAACCTGCCTCTGCTCCGGGTCTCGACGATCATAGTCGGCGGGCACCTGCCTTGATCTCTGCGGCCCAAAAGGAGAATTGAAGCTAAATGTAAGGAAACAAAACAAATGGTAAAACATCTCACCGAGAGAGGGTGAAGCCGCTCGTCAAAAATGTCGAGGAGAGGCATTCCGTTGTCATCTCTGAAAGGAAACATTCAAGTAATTAATCAATCGGTAAATAACATCGAAGACAACATTTGACCTCACCTGTTTTTGATGTGGTAGTAAATCGCCAGTGCAACACTGCAAATTGGAAAAATATTATCTGGACACATTATTCGCGGTGCACAGTGGTGGAGCTGTAAAGTGTTGGCCTCACAATTCTGAGGGTAGGGTACACCCTGAACTGGTTGCTAGCCAATCGCAGGGCACCTAGAGACAAACAGCCGCACTCACAATCACACCTCGGGGCAATTTAGAGTATCCAATTAGTGTTGCATGTTTTTGGGATGTGGGAGGAAACCGGAGTGCCCGGAGAAAACCCACACAAGCGGGGCCGGGATCAAACCCTGGACCTCAGAACTGTGAGGCCAACACTTTACAGCTGCTTCCCCGTGCTGGCCTATTTGAATTAATGTACCAGTATTTCAATTCTGTGTCAGCTTTTTAGCACTCACAAGCATTTTGTACACAAATTGCACATTCTCCTTCTAAAGATTTAATATTATCATCGTACCATTTGATGGTGTATTTGAGGTGAGGCCTGGTGACTGTGTTCTCATCAAGAAAGATGGTGGAGCAGGAGCTGTACTTGCACCTGCTAGTCGGACCACGCTACCACACAGGTGGACATGAACGTGCACAAATAGGGACTCTCATTAAAGGGCTAAAAGAAGCGATTGACTGCTGCTGGAGACGATGGTGATAACTCACGTAGCGGATAAAATGGATCCTCTTGTTTTCTCGCACTGCAAAAATGAAAGAAAAAGAGTTTATAATTTAAGATATTTGCTGATAACGACCAAACTTTCAGCACAATATTGTGCTTATTTATGGAGGTAAACCATTAAACACTTTTTCACCGTTCCCATTTACCTGATTTTTGGGGTGAGGCACTTTGGTGTCCAGCACGAGTCGAATTTGCCTGCGTTCATTTGGCCTAATTGCAAAGTGCACTGAGCTAGGCTAGCCTCCTAAAATGATGGTCCGCTGGCATGACCGCTTTAGAGTGCCTCGTTGTCCATTGTGAGTGTGTACACCATACATTGCTGTACGATATATTGCAGTACAATGGGCTACAGTATGATACATTGTGGTATGATACGTTAAGGCACAATACATTTTGATACAGTACAGTATGGTGCAGTGCATTAAGGTAAGTTGTGTTTTGTTGCAGTGTATCACGTTGTTGGCGGTTATGTTGCATGATGAGATATTATATTGCAGTATGTTACATGACAAAATTTGACATTTTATTACATTCCAGTACTCCCCATGCTCTGGCGAATCTCCTTACATCATGGTAATTTACCAGCATATTCCCATACAGTGCGGTAACTTTCATTGGAGTTAGCATGTTCTCCCCATGCCCGAGTGAGTTTTCTCCGGGTATTCTGGTTTCCTCCCACATCCCCAAAACATTATTGCAGGTTAACTGAACACTTTGAATTGCCTATTAGCGTGAATAAAGCTGTGAATAATTGTTTGTTTACACAGAATGTGCGTTGCGATTGGGTGGCAACCGTTATAAGATTTGCCCGCCCTCTTGCCCAAAGTCATCTGTGATAGGCTCAAGCACACTTTTGACCCCTAGTGAGGAATCTGAGCATAGTTGGTATGGAAAATGGATGGATGGATGTTTTGTAATGGGTAATGGTAAAGTGTAAGTTTTGTATTTCAGCATTGAAGCATTTTTTGGGGGGTTGGGGGGGTAGATGGACCTATATCAGTCTAAAATGATTTTGTAGGGTTTTTTTCATGCCCTAAAATAACTAGCACAGTTCGAGGTTACTGTAAATATTTTTAAATCTTGAAAAAAGTTTCACATTTTATTTAAACTTTCCACACCGGTGTGCCTGGTCATGGTGACATTGTTGAAATGCAGTACTCATCATAGTTAAGTCGTCTTTATGAGCCGTGAGGAATTTGTGTGCTTTCTAGTTCCAAATTTATTGTCAAAGGTGAGTGTAACTGACTGTAACAAAAATAGCATGTTCCAGACTACAAAGACTTGTTTTTTGTCCTCCTCAGAGTTAATGCCCCCATGTTTCTCTAATCCGGGGGGGGAAAAAGAGAGAGAGAAGAGAGAGAGAGAGAGAGAGAGAGAGAGAGAGAGAGAGCGAGAGAGAGAAGAGAGAGAGAGAGAGAGAGAAGAGAGAGAGAGAGAGATCTCTCTCTCTCTATCTCTCTCTATCTCTCTCTCTCTCTCTCTCTCTCTCTAGCTCTCTCTCTCTCTCTCTCTCTCTCTCTCTCTCTCTCTCTCTCTCTCTCTCTCTCTCTCAGGTAAACGCCAGCCGATTCTGGATCAACAGACTTTGTCAACACAGCATTTTAAGTGACACATGGACACTATTTGTAGGCACATTGTTCAATCTGGAATTTCCTTTTTAACCAATATCGGTTATATCAAGGTCTGTTTTGTCGAGGCTCCACTGTATTTTTAGATGGGTTATGTTGTGTTAGATTTTACATGTTGCAGTCCATTTAAATAATGGACTGTGTTGCAGAGTTAATAGTTATATGTATATGCTTTTTTTGTCTTTTATTTTTTTAAGTAAATGACCTCACCGTCATTCATGGATTTGCTGAGGAAGATTGTGCCACTCTGTGGATGATCTGCCGGACTCAACATCGTGTCCAACTCTGTTGATGCACACAATGAGGGTTTCAAGATGGAATATCAAACCACAACAAATGGAAATGTGACTTCTCTCACATGTTATCCTGTTTTTATACCCATGGATCCAGCTGAGAGGTCTTAACATCCTTGAAAATGGGTTAAAAAAAAAAAAGGGGTTATTATTGTGGCATTATGTATTGTGCAATCTGTTGGCCGGTCCCAAGCCCGGATAAATGCAGAGGGTTGCGTCAGTAAGGGCATCCAGCGTAAAACTGTGCCAAACACATACGAGCGTTTATCAAACAAATCCCATACTGGATCGGTCGTGGCCCGCGTTAACAACGCCCGGCGCTGTTAACCTGCAGAGCGTCGGTGGAAATTCGGCAACTGTGGATCGAAGACAAAGAAGAGGAGGAAGCAGCTTAGTCGGCAGAAGAAGAGGAAGGCCCAGAGCCTACAAACGAATGTAGGGACTTTGAATGTTGGGACTATGACGGGAAAAGATTAGGAGTTGGTTGACATGATGATTAGGAGAAAGGTTGCTATATTGTGCATCCAAGAGAGCAGGTGGAAAGGTAATATGGCAAGGAGCTTAAGAGCAGGGTTTAAATCATTTTACCATGGAGTAGATGGAAAGAGAAATGATGAATTAACAAATTTCACAACATACTTTTTAAATGTTAAATCCATATGTAAAATTAATTGTGTACTTATTTTTGTCAATAAATCAATTAACCTATTGTTTTAGTTCAAATGTGCATGTAAAATAGTTGTATTAATAAAATAATGATTCTCGTTTTCGTTTTGTATTACTTATTTTAAATAAAATTAAAATTAACAAACCTGGTTTTAATTACAAATTTATATTTTAATATATATATATGTAAATGTTTTTACAGTTACTTTAATAATTTAAAATCTGATTATTTTGTGTTTTAAATAATGAAATGGAAAAAAATGAATTTTGTTTTGTTAAAAATGGGTAGAGAAAAAAAACATCAAATAGTGTAACAAAAATGTTCAGCGGGCCAGATTCAAGAACAGAGCAGGCTGTATTTGGCCCACCATCGTTGACCATGCTTGACGCTATAGATTTGGCAGGTTGAACCAGAAGCGCAAGCCGTGTCGGCGGTGCTGTGCTTGGATATGTGCCTCCACCAGTAAGCTTTAAAGAAGACTGTCGGTGGTCGCTGAAAGAGGAGACGCTGTGTGGTGAATAATTCATGACCAACACAACACCTTGCCTGCTAGCTGATAAATCAACTATTATATCCCCGCCTGGGCTTCTTGTTTATTCCGCTCAACACTGCTTGGTTTTTCTATTCACTGATCCAAAATGGTGGTGAGGACCAGTTTATACTCACACAGGAAGTTTTTATGAAAATGATGGCAATAACATGACACTGTTGCCCTAACCCAAAGCATCTTTTTACACATTCAGGGAACAGGAAGTAATTTTCTTTAAAGTCATTTTTTGTTATTGCATCTCGTGACATCAACAAATCCAGCAACTGAGCTGGATCTCCCTGTCTTGGAGTACCAACAGAAGTGCATCCAATTATTTTCAAATACATTTCAGATGTTCTAGAAGGCTTTCCTTGACATTTTGTTTTGCTTTCTACCAGAAGCTGAAAGGCTTTGGGCTAAACAAACTGCTGTTTGCAACTATTTATAATTTCCTCCACCTTGAGTTTGATCCATCTGAAGGAAAACAGATTCAAAACATGATGTTACACCTAATGTACCGGTTTCTTTCGGTGATGACCAGTGTTGTGTTTGTGCCAAACATACTTTTTGGAAATATGGCTTAAAAAGTTCAACATTGGGCCATAACACATTTTGTTACATGCATCTGTGAATATTCAAACCTTATTTTTGTTTCTTTAAGTCTTCCATCTTCGCCAATTCCCTTCTCCTGGCTGATATTTCTGAACAATGACATCGGCCTTTGTTGTATTTATTGGGGTTAAATAGAATCATATTGACTTGTATCAAGTGTATTCTGGCTCCCATTTAACATAGGTTTGAATGTGTAGCAGTCAGGGTTTCATGCAAACAAAAGGCAACATAAATGTAAGTCTGCAGTTCATTAAGAAAACCACTGAACAAACTGCAAGTAATAGAAACAAGAAAGGAGCGGCTGACAAGAAATTATTGCCCCATCCATCATTTAGGTTGTCCATCCCCTCTCTACGCTATATACATATTGCAGCACATACACTCTCTACATATACCTCATTCTATATATATAATATTTAGACTGAATGTATACTTTAAATCATTGATTCGCAAAGATGTGTATGGTTAACACTAAGGGTGCATGGTCTCCATCTAGTGGTTTGCAAAAGAATCACTGCCCAACCATAGATTAGTTATATTTCACTTTTTAGTACAATATATCTGCATCTAATCTGTTTGTTTTCATCTTTTTTAGATAAGTGCCATTGTTTCGGTTTAACTTTTATATGGAATATGTACATTTTAACAGAATCATTTTGAAATAGTGCTCGGCTCGGTGGACAACTGGTGAGCACATCCACCTCACACTTGTGGGGTCAAATGCCAAAATTCCCATGTGGAATTTGTACGTTTTCCATGCGCCTGTATGTGTTTTCTCCACGTACTTCAGTTTCTTCCTACATTCTAAAAACATGCATGGCAGGTTGATTGAAGACCTTAAATTGTCAATAGGTGTGAGTATGAATGTGGCACGGGTAGAACGTTGTATTAAACTGTATGCAGGCAATAAATACATGGTACATTTTCCATGTAATTGACTGCATAGATTATATACTGTTTACGGGGAATTCACCATAAATATAGGAGTTGGATAAGAAATGTTGCGCTCACATTACCGTCCATGTTCTCGATGTCACTGATGTGTTGCAGGTTGTTTATGAGGAGAGTCTGCTCCTGCCGCAGGTTCGGTTCCGGTTCGGGACGGTCCTCTTCCAGTCTGGAGTGAACTTTCGGGGTGGCGGGGACGCAGCAAGAGGTTTTGCTGCCCATTCTGGACTCCTCCGGATCGCCGAAACCTCCCACATGAACGCAACATGGAGTCGCTAGATTGGCAGGGGAAATTGTGACACCTGCTGGTGAGCTGAATGGACTCCCTATTACTTTATGATCATGAAGTTGTTTGGTTAAACACATTCAAGAATGTTATTTTATTTTATTTTTGCCTTTTGCTAGTGGCTGGTCTGCCCAGCATTTGGTCATGCCAATTTAAATTAGTCCAGGAAATCAAATTAATAAATTGCTCACATTTAACAAGGAGATATGTCACACTAGCTTGGACAGGCACCAGCACTCCAGCCAACCGAGTAATGTTCTTAGAGGGGGGAAACATTTTCAAAAATCTATTTGAAAATTGACATGGAAATACACACTGGAGAGAACCCTTTAGCATGCTCATTTTGCGGTCAAAGATTCACAGTTCAAACAAGTTTAAACTAAACGAAGAAAAAGAAAATACACTAGAGGAAAAAAATGTCCCTGTTCAATTTGTGGGAAAGGCTTTACTTATATATATAATATATATATATATATATATATATATATATATATATATATATATATATATATATATATATTCCTTTCACTTGAAGTGATCAAAAAACAGGTCCTAGTATAAGTAAATCAACTACAATGCTTTTTTGTTGTTTATTTTTCATATATGAGCATGTGCTTGTGACTTGCCTCTTCTGTCAAAGTTTGCCCAACCCCGCTTTCAACTGTAAGCCAATGCAGTACTTATTTACAGATCGTTTGGTGCCGATCGTGAACTCGCACAGTTTACAACAAAGAAACTTCTTCTTTCCTAATACGTGACACGCTGCAACAGTGTGCACCTTCTGGGGTTGTATCCACTGACCTAAAAAAAACACAAACAAACACACACACACACACACACACTCACACACACTCACACACACACAAAATGAGACTGGAAGCAAATACATATCTAGCGGTGTGTCGATTGGTTGAAACCAGTTGGCCGCCATTTTGGTACTCCCAAAACGCGTGGGGGACATGGTTTCCGGGTTGGATTATGGCAGGTTTTTTTTTCTCAAAGTTTGGCATGTAGAATTAAAAGTGGTCGAGTGAGCTTGACTTTTTTTTTCACTTCTGGTTACATGAAGGATTTTTAATTAATCTTGATAAGACAAAACAGGCTAAGTGCAAAAGAAAGACATGTAACACCGTGACTACCAAGAAAGCGTGCATATTACTTAGGGCCCAATTTCCGTGACATGCTAACCCAAAATACGCTGTGAAGCACTATTTGACATAAAAACATTCCATCCAAGAGTGCGGACAAAATTTCTGACAGCTATATATTGATTAAGCAGGGAGGCCCCAGGAACGGAATAAGGTAGCCCAACATACTCCAGCATGATCCGAATTTAAATTCAAAACATACCAGTAAGATCGTCTTAAGGGGACATCCATGTATGTTTTATTTAGAAATATATTTCCACAGACATTTACAACACTGAATATGTAAATACATATTCAGAGCCACGAAACTGGCGATTAACGTAGGTCGACACGGTTGTTTTGGGAGTATAAAGATGGCGGATATCTGCTTCCGGCGATTTCAGCTACCATGCCAATGTGCTATCCAGTCTTTTTTTTTTTTTTAGATCAGTATAAATCTCACGTAGATGGGGAAAAAATAAATTTATTGAACTGCAAGCATCCTCGTTTTTTATTTATTTAAGTTTGACACTTGATTAAAAAAAAAACTCCATGCTCCATGAGTGGCGTGTGAGTATCTATATATAAATACCAGAGTCTCGATGTGCCCGGTCCCAAATGCAACAACTTCCGCTGCAGCTTTTGGTTTGTGCACCATTTTTCCCCATAACCACAAGCGCTCCTCGCTAACTAGTCTTGAATTAGCAATTGACAGACTGAATCGTTGTCGTCACTACTTCAAATAACTAAAACATCCCTCTTTAAATCTTCGTGCCCGGTTAAAGTCGTCACGGTGGGCGTTGAAGCTTCTTTTCTTCCTCGTTAGCGTAGCTTAGCTTACTTGGGCTTGGTTTAGCTCCCGCACCGCTTGGAAAGAGACGTGTGTGTTCGAACCCCGTCGCTAAGAAGAGGTCAAACGTGAACGTGATTGCGCTATCATGTGAAAATGTGTGCAAGACTGACAGCAGAGTATGCGAAGGAACTTTCTGGATTAAAAGAGGAAAACGAACGTCAACATCGTCTGCTGCGTGGCACTCTTTTCAAGCAGCCGCGACAAAGAACAGGTTTGTAGACTTCATCTTCTGAGATATATATATATATATATATATATATATATATATATATATATATATATAATGGGTCATTTATAGGGTTGTAGCTCCAGCCATAACCTTTTCAGCCAGCCATATAAAATATTATCTCTGTATTTACAAAATTTTGCATATAGTCGTAATATCTGAAATCAGATGAATGAAGTAATTCTTTCAAAAGAATGAGACAATGGCTTGAGTTGCATGAAGCGACATTTTTCTCTTAACACCGTAATTCCAGTTCAGAAGATGAAACCATACATGTGACTGTCTAACGTATAGTTGATATTTTCAAGCTCCCATTATATCTTATAATTGATACAATGTTGAGAGCTAACAATTGTGGTTCATGGCTGTTTGAAAATGTTGGAGGAAATCGCATCCTATCGTGCACTGAATTATTGTACTGCGTAATTGTATATCTTAGTTTTTCACCAACGGCAGACGAATGGAGAATAGTTTTTTGGAGATTGGTTGACTCAAGTCTTTCTTAACTCCAAGAGAACCTTTGAAAACAGTTTCAACAGCATGAGATGTAAATTTCCCAAATGAAACGTTTTGTCTTCTTGTCCTGCAGAAAGTGAAAAACGGCATCCTGACCAACAGGAGACAGAGTCACTTCACATTAAAGAAGAGAATGAGGAGGAAGAGGAGCACTCTCACATTAAAGAAGAAGAACCAATGTTCTCTCACAATATAGAGGAGGAGAAATGTAAGTGGCGTGCTTACTTGAAGGAGGAAGACCCTCCTCATATTAAAAAGGAAGACAAGTCAGAAAGCTCCCACATCAAAGATGAAGAGGATGAAAATATCAAGGCACCATTGACCTATGTCCTTTTTAAAAAGGAAGTTGATGACAATGTAGGTCAATGTGAGCAGGACAGAAGGGCGGAGCCTCCAAGCAGCAGCTCAAGTCAACACATGACACCGGAAGGTGATGGAGACCACTGTGGTGGATCCCAAGTTGACGGCCTCATCGCTCCACTATCAGATAGTGACGAGATAACGTCACACTCTCCTGAAACCGATGATGATAATGAACACTCGAAAGGTGATATAACATGTCACACTGACAGCGATTGCAGGAAATGTTCTCAGTGTGGGAAGACATTTAGTTCAAAGGGAAATTTGAACGTTCACATGAGAATACACACCGGAGAGAAACCTTTTGTCTGCTCAGTTTGCGGTAAAAGATTCTCTTATAAGGACTCTTTAACGATACATACAAGAACTCACACTGGAGAAAAACCTTTTGCCTGCTCAGTTTGTGGTAAAAAATTATCCGATAGCGGAACTTTGAGAACGCACACAAGAACACACACTGGAGAAAAACATTTTGCCTGCTCAGTTTGTGATAAAAGCTTCTCTGCAAAGTCCAGTTTAACAATTCACACAAGAACACACACGGGTGAGAAACCTTTCCACTGTTCAGTGTGCGGTGAAAGATTTGCTGAAAAGGGCACATTGACAATACACACAAGAACACACACTGGAGAGAAACCTTTTGCCTGCTCATTTTGTGGTAAAAGCTTCATTGCAAAATCATCTTTAACTACGCACACAAGAACACACACAGGAGAAAAACCTTATGCCTGTTCAATTTGTGGTCGAAGATTCTCCTTAAGCGGAACCCTAAAAAAACACAAAAGAACGCACTGGGGAGAAACTGTTTAGTTGCAATGTTTCTGATTCAAGAGTTCTTGTAATTATTTTTTTGTAAATGTGGTGGTGAGATATCATTAAAGTATTTTAAAAAACAACAGTGGTAAGGTGTAAATTTGGGTACTGCTGCGTGTTGGGACAAAACCAGTGTTGGAAATTCTTCTTGAAGAATAATTAAGAAAACAATCTTGTATTGATTTTGTGTTGTGTATACTGTATCGATGCATATATGTTTTTTATTTGTTGACTAGGAAATATTTACAGAACAGCAGCACGGTGACACAGCTGGAAAGCGTCGGCCTCACAGTTCTGAGGACCGGGGTTCAAATCCTGGTGCCACCTGTGTGGAGTTTGCATGTTCTCCCTGTCCCTGCGTGGGTTTTCTCTGGAAAATATGACCATAGATATCATGATGATGATGTAAAGATGCTCAGCCAATAATTTAATCTGGCAGAAAAAACATTGTGTGCTCATTTCCCAGGCCTTAGTGGTTCAGTCGTTTATTTCAGGAGTAAATGAAATAAGATGTAAATTATTGTATCACTTTGGCTATAATAATATTTGTAAACATTAAATATACATAATCCCTGGGTCAGGATCAGAACTTTATCTAAGAACATCTATTGGATAAGCTTGCAACAGAAACTCAGCGTAGTTTCATTGGAACATTTCAATCTTTCTTAACCCTAACTTGGAAAAACTTGAACCCCAACATAAGAACTAGCGAGATCTCAAAGTTAAACTATAAATGTCATGCAAAAGAACTCAAATTGAACAAATGGAAAAGGAATTCAGAAAAAAATAATATACAGTACAGTACCGAATCAATTATTATGAAGGTGGTGGCACATTTATATATTACACAAACAGCAGGTGGGTAGCACTATATACAAGATAAAGCGATACTGTATTGAAGGAAATTTGCAACGAAATGGAGGACAGAAAAAGAGTGTGTTGGGAATTACTGGGGGCGGGACGGTAGACCACCTGTAGACTTTTTGCCTCACATTTCTGCGGACCCGGGGCGCCTGTGTGGCGTTTGCATGTTGTCCCCATCCCTGCGTGGGTTTTCTGCCGGGCACTCGTTTCCTCCCACAACCTAACAACATGCATTCATTGGAGACTCTAAATTGCCCCTAAGTGCGATTGTGAGTGTGACTGTTGTCTGTCTCCATGTGCCCGACTCATCCATCCATTTTCTGAACTGCTTATCCTCACAAGGGGTTAGGGGACTGCTGGAGCCAATCCCAGATGTCCTCGAGCAGGAGGCAGGGTACACCCTGAACTGGTTGCCAGCCAATCGCAGGGCACATGGAGACAGACAACAGTCACACACAATTGCACCTAGGGGCAATTTAGATTATCCCATAAATGAATATTTTTGTGGATGTGGAAGGAAACCAGAGTGCCCAGAGAAAACCCATGCAGGCACGCATGCAAACTCCACAGGTGGGGGCATGATTTTAACCCCGGTCCTCCGAACTGTCAAGCCAACGCCCCAATAATAATTTATTATTCTAAAATGTGTAAGACTGTATACGCCCTAACGACACTGTTCCCAAATTAGAACAGCAGGAGGCAGTAGTGTAACAATAAGCTATTTGTGAACCGCCGTAAAAAGGGAAAAGAAGAGACTAGTCTAGATTTGCGAGCTGTTTCTCTCGTTTTGTTTGTGTAACGTCACGCGCTCCCGCCAATAGATCTTCTTCAAGTAGTACCGAACATAAGTCTCGACCGAGTACGGAAATCACTGCTTCAGTTTTCTTGAAACATCATTCCTTCAGTCTTGTTGTCTCGGTGCACGTCGAAGGCTTTTAGGCCTTCGCTAGCCTGGTTTAGCTTAGCTCGCTAGCCACTAAGAAAGAGACACGCTTTGTGCAGTCAGGTCTTCGCAAATTATCGCTCAACACAGATCAAGTGTGAACCCGTCGGGTTTCTCGTGCCAAAATGTGTGCAAGACCAACAGCAAGGTACGTGAAGGAGTTTAGTGGAATCAAAGAGGAGAAGGAACGTCAACCGCTGGACACTGTTTGCAAGCAGCCTCGTGTTGTGTTACACGTAGCAGGTTTGTACTATTTTTACTCTCGTTTTTTATGTATATATAATCCTTAACAATGTTCCTGTGTTCATATTTTAATGAATGTTTGGTGGTGATGGCCAGAGGTTTGGGAAAGCAACGTTCAAGATTTTTACCTTTTGGTTCCCCCTTAAAGGGGTGGTGGGGGTTGGCTGCTCTTGAGCACATTTTGTCATGCCAAATGAAATAAGTCAATAAAATATGAGGATATAGATTATTGACATTGTTATCCACCAAACGATCAGAATTGTTTATATGTTAAAATGTTGGGTTATTTCACAGTCAGCCCTTCATTTTCGCTCCAGTTGTCTTTTCTGTAAAATCCAGATGAAACTCATCTTGGTTGTTGCAATACACCAGAGGGATCTCTAAGATAAAGTGCCAGAATAAGGCATTCACTTTCTCCTCAGACATTAGACTGTTTTCGACCACATGACTACATCCGGGGCACCTGGTCGTGTCGGATGGGTTCACTCAACTGACGCGCCATTCACTCTATTGCTTTTGCATACAGACCGGAGTTACAGTACAACTGGTAAATGACGCATGATGGCTAAAAAGAAAAAAAATTATCAGGGCTCATTAGATGTTGTTTCAAGAAACCATTACGACGAGAAGTGTTCTTTGATCGACAATATCGACCCGTATGACTTGGAGAAACACAAATGGAGCAAACAAGCGTTTATACCATGGACCAACTAAAGAATTACAAAGGTCTGGAGGCCTACAAACAATTCATCAATGGCTGGCTTCGTGATGCGGCGGTATCCATTGTAAACACACTGCTAAAGTTAGTTTTATATATATATATATAATATATATATATATATATAGATAGAGAGAGAGAGAGAGGAGAGAGAGAGAGAGAAGAGAGAGAGAGAGAGAGAGAGAGAGAGAGAGAGAGAGAGGAGAGAGGAGAGAGAGAGAGAGGAGAGAGAGAGAGAGGAGAGAGAGAGAGAGAGAGAGGAGGAGAGAGAGAGAGAGAGAGAGAGCGAGAGAGAGAGAGAGGAGAGAGAGAGAGAGGAGAGAGAGAGAGAGTGAGAGTGAGAGAGTGAGAGAGTGAGAGAGTGAGAGTGTGTTCAACCGGGATTAGTCCCAAGTGGAGCCCGCACCGCTTTCTCCACTTCCACGGCTATATTTTTAACACAATTCACGAAACGGCTAGCGGTGCGGTAACTCGTTTTTGCAAACCTATTTTAATAAAACAAAAAATACAGATTTTGGAGACATGCATTGCATTCACACATGAGTATTATGTACCCTTGGACCTAAAGAATACTTCTTCTTCACAGAACTTAGTTATTGCTAAGTAGGTGTGAAATTTTAAAAGGTATCCAATACTTACCAAGAACAAAATCCTCCATGCAAACTCTGACATAATGGAACGACTTGGCTGCTAGATCGGCTCTGCTGATACGAGACAGCCACAGTTGTCACCGTTTGGTTGCTAACTGCTCCGTTTTCTCGCACTGGTTCTTGATCACAGCTGGCAATCGAAAGAAAGACACTTCACATCGCCCGCTTTCGTTTGAGCAACCGATAACATAGCAGTGCCCCCCCCCCCCCCCATTCATACGTTTTCTGAATTGATTCCTGCTAAGTTACGGTTTGTTTACTCGAATTCACCAAACCAAAATGGTGACCGCATTCTAAACCTGAAGGTATGTGACGTTGGTCGAAAACAGTCAGTAACATAAATTGCTTTTTTTTCTTCTGAGATACGAGTTTGTGAATGTCTGAAATGTTGCATTGTCTTTAACATTTTTATGATTGTTGTTTTGGCAAATCCTTGTTTTTTTGTTTAAAACGGTAACATTTTTGCAAAGGTAGGAAAAGGGTTAACTATTACAGGTTGTCAACTCTTACTGAACTGCAGACTCGAATCCACTTATTATATTGAAGTAAGAGAGGAAAAACTAAGCAATTATTTGCAACAAGTATGATGCACACTTAATTGGAGACTCTAAATTGCCCCTAGGTGTGATTGTGAGTGCGAATGGTTGTTCATCTGTATGTGCCCTGTGATTGGCTGGCAACTAGTTCTGGGTGTACCCTGCCTCCTGCCCGTTGATAGTTGGGATAGGCTCCAGCACTCCCCATAACGCTCGTGAGGATAAGTGGCAAAGAAAATGGATGGATGATGCTCACAGCTAAAAGTCATAACATGACACCATATCGGTAAAGCATGTGCAGGTTGTCTAAAAGTTGTGAAGGTTGTGTAAAAGAATATATGAAGAGTTCAGACGCAACCATTTTTGTTGTTTCTGTAGATTCTTTGATTTAAATCATTTACATGCATATCGACGGAGAAACCATTGATATTAGCGCGAGATCTTTCCAGAGTCAGAGGAAGACTGAGAAGCCACATATATTATAACCCAAAGACGAATTCGTCATTGACGGTTTCCTATTTTCGTGTTACATATCACACTTGTGTGCAGAATCTGTATATGTATCTGTATAGCCGTTTGTGAACCGCCGTATGAAGGAAAAGAAGAAGGCGAGGCTTGATTTACGAGTTGTTTCTCTCGTTTTCTTTGTGTAACGTCACACGCTCCCCTCAATAATTATTCTTGAATTAGTGCCGAACCAACGTAAGTCCCGACCGAGTACGACAATCACTACTTTAGTGTTCTCAAACATCCTTCCTTCAGTCTTGGTGTCTCGGTGCACGTCGAAGGCTTTTAGGACTGCTAGTCCGGTTTAGCCTAGCTCACCGCCGAACAGAGACACGTTTGTGCAATCAGATCATCGCAAAATATCGCTCAACACAGATCAAGTGTGACAATCATTCACACGTAGCTATATTATGCAAGTGAAGAACTGGTAATTCATTTATATGAGACATGTATTGAAAATCAAATATAGGGCTTACCTTCATGCAAACATAGTCCGGTTTAGCTTAGCTCGCTAGCCGCCAACAAAGAGACACGTTTGTGCAGTCAGGTCCTCGCAAAATATCGCTCAACACAGATAAAGTGTGTCAATCATTCACACGTAGCTATATTATGCAAGCGAAGAACTGCTAATTCATTTATATGAGACATGTATTGAAAATCAAATATAGGACTTACCTTCGTGCAAACATATCTGTTCCGGTTGATGGATTCAGTTGATGATGCGGTCTTCCTCAAAGTTTTATCCATCAAAGACATTTTTCGGACTGGGTCTTCGGTTTTGGAAAGGGTACAAATTGAACTCCACCAACTAGCCTTTCAGAATACCTGTCGTCACTATTATAAAGTTCGTGACTACACCTCTTAACCATATCTATTGTTAAAGAACCCAAATACGCGATAAAACGCCAACAGAAACTATACTGGACCATGCAGCGTTGTCTGGGATTTGAGTCTAAGATTATGCAGATCTCTGGCCTCTGATTGGTCAGTGACGCGGATTGCGCAATTTCTACGGAGGGGTCAATTTAGCAGCGGGCGAATGGTAGCCATGCACCTCAAAGGAATGCATGGATTTGTTTTTTTGGAACATCAAGATTCTAAGTTAATGATTATTTTCTAAAAACAAAGAAGTTTGTCAGTTTTAAAATTAAATATCTTTGGAGCGTGATCAATTGCATATAGGTTGAACACTATTTGTAAATCTGTTTTTAACACAACTTCATTGGAATTGTTTTTTTGCATTATGGCCTCATGTTGCCCTATAAATAACACCAAAAGCAAGCAAAACAAAACATTTGTAAGATAATCATGAGAAAATATCGCCAACAGAATTTGAATTATTTTGTTTTTCACTGTCACAAGAAAATTCAAAGTTTCATATTTCAGAAGTGCAGTTATTGAAAACCAAGCATGCATGCATTAAAATATTTTTTTGATGGGGTCATTCCCATATTATAGTAGGGTAGTGCGTGATTTACATTTAGGTATTGACTTTTTTTGTTGTTGTTGTTTTTGAGGTTAGGCGCATGCACCCACGTAGGTCATGTGACTTGGGAAAATGGCAGCGCCCCTGAAAATTTGTAATTGTTGATAAAAATATTCTCAAAACACTATTAAATGAGAGAGGATTTAACATCACTTTGTCAAGATAGAGTACATATTACATGACCTATTGGATACATTGTTAATGCAAACCACCGGAAAAAAAGACAATATCAATATTAGCTATATCTGTATATCTGACCGGGCAGCACTGTGGATCAGCTGGTAAAACGGTCTCACAGTTCTGAGGTCCCGGGTTCAATCCTGGACCCGCCTATGTAAAGTTTGCATGTTCTCCCTGTGCCTGCATGGGTTTTCTCCAGGCACTCCGGTTTCCTCCCACATCCCCAAAACATGCAACATTAATTGAACCCTCTAAATTGACCCCTCCGTGGATATTGCGCAATCCGCGTCACTGACCAATCAGAGGCCAGAGATCTGCATAAACCAAAGCCCGTTTTTGCTCCCGCCATTTTCTCAGACAACATTGCATGGTCCAGTATAGGTTTAGTTAGCGTTTTATCGCGTATTTTGGTTATTTAACAAAAAATATGGTTAAGAGGTGTAGTCACGGACTTTGTAATAGTGACGATAGGTATCCTGAAAGCCTAGTTGGTGGAGTTCGATTCGTACCCTTTCCAAAACCGAACACCCAGTACGAAAAATGCCTTCGATGGATCAAACTTTGTGGAAGACCGCATCATCAACTAAATCCATCTAATATCAACCGGAACACATATTTGTACGAAGGTATGCCCTATATTTGCTTTTCAATACATGTCTCGTATAAATGAATTCGAAGATCTTTGCTAGCATAACACTGCTGCCTGTGAACGATTGACACGCTTATTCTTTGTTGAGCGATATTTAGCGATGATCGGACTGCACAAACGTATCGATTTCTTGCTGGCTCGCGGCCGAAGCTTAACCAGACTGTGTTTGCACGAAGATATGCCCTAAATTTGATTTTTAATACACGTCTCGTATAAATGAACGAGAAGTTCTCCGCTAGTATAACACCGCTACGTGTGAACGATTGACACACTTATTCTTTGTTGAGCGATATTTAGCGAAGATCGGACTGCACAAACGTATTGATTTCTTGCTGGCTCGCGGACGAAGCTAAACCAGACTGTGTTTGCACGAAGATATGCCCTAAATTTGATTTTTAATACACGTCTTGTATAAATGAATGAGACGTTCTCCGCTAGCATAACATTGCTACGTGTGAATGATTGAATGAAATCAGAAGCATGGCGTCTCTCTCAGTTAAGAATGTATTGTATTTAGAATCTATAATATTTCGTTGATTTGAATGAAATCAGAAGCATAGAGTCTGTCTCAGTTCAGAATGTATTGTATTGTATTTTCCATTTTTACAGTTTGTCTTACGTCAGCGCACGTGGCGTGACGTCACTTCAGGAGGCGTGGTTAAGTGCCCTGTACGGAGGGGTCAATTGCCCGTAGGTTTGATTGTGAGTGCAACTGTTGTCTGTCTCCATGTGCCCTGTGATTGGCTGGCAACCAGTTCAGGGTGTACCCCACCTCCTGCCCGTTGACAGCTGGGATAGGCTCCAGCACTCCCCGTGACTCTTGTGAGGATAAGCGCCTAAGAAAATGGATGGATGGATGTTATGGACTAAAAGATCCACAGTAAGTGCAAGAGAATAGAAACTTCATTTAGCTACTTATTTAAAAGTCACCCAGCGCATTCCCCTAAATGGCTGAAAACAGAAACAATATGGATCTATATGAGGATAATGTTAGTCCGCACAAATAATTAGCAACCCCCATCCAACACGATATTAGGATTCCCACATGGTTTCCAGGCCAGAGATGTCTTACTCAAATATTACTGGCTCCAGAACATGTGATGCTGCTGTCTGATTGTCTGCTCTATCCCAGTAGAACTCACCCTGCTGATTCCAGATGGGAAAAGAAGTGTGGCAGCATTAACGTTTCCCACTAACCTATCCTAATCCTTAACTGAGCCCTAACTAACTTCTTGGTTTTTATTTCATACAAACGTGATCCGTTTGGCATAGTCATTTTGCAAAACGATGGAAACTATGTGGGAATAGTAATCACGCCTCTCCAACTTACTGATCTTTGTTTTTTTTTTTTTTTTTTTTTTTTTCCTCAGCTTCAGGCATCTAACATGCAACGCAAAACGCTTCAGGTTCTACGGTGCTTGTGTCTGAATGAAAGTATTCATTTCATATGTATAAATTAACTCAAATTTGCCTGACAGGCAGAACAATGCTCGCGAGGCCAGACTGGAGCCCTTGATGGCCCAGTTCTCTCTTGCGGGCATTACTTTCTGGCCAAGACTACTCATTGGCTGCATTTTGTTTTATCAGAAAAAAAATGCTGTTTGGACCAAAACAAAACTGAAAATGGACATTTTGCACATTTTCTGCCGCAACATTTCGGTGGCCAAATTTTCCGGGCATCACTTATGAAATTTAATTTGATTAGGGTAAACCATAGAAAATGGTCAGATGCCAGCTCTTCATCTCTATTTCCTTTGTCGTCTTATATATATGTACCTTTCATTGTAGCAGCCTTAAAAAGTTCAAAAGAAATTGTTTTTTTTCCCATATGTATATATATTTATACATAATTTACTTCTATAATCATGATTTCTTGTATTTGCATGCATTTATCTCATATTGTAAACAATACGTTTCGACCAACTCAGTGGTCGTCACTTGTTGTGGCGGTTGTTGTTGTTGTTGTTGTTGTTGAGCTACAAGTGAAATAGCGGGTAGTCTTGGGAATGATGCCGCGTTCCCTCATTGTTGCCAGGAATTCTTCGATGTTTCCAACAGCACATAGAGGCGATTCATGAAATTGGGAGTGGTGATTCTCTTGTTTTTCCTTGTGTACAGACCCACAAGTCCCCAACGGCTGACATTTTAACTCCACTTGGAGATTGAATGGTTCTCCTTTTGCATGTGGGTTCAGTTTGTTTTTTCTCTAACTACCCCATTTCTAGAGGGGTTCAATTAAATAAATCCATCCATCCATCCATCCTGTACACGGGTTTAAGGGCTTCAAGGTTGGTTTCCAGGAAGCACTCATCCTTTGTCTCATGCCATCGATGTCATCGCTCTCCTGGTGGTAACTGTGTGAATCTTTTGTGCATTGAATGCAATTTCCCTTCGAGCTAACTGCTTAGTACACCACCAAGAATGAATAGTACTCAATAGTTCCAAATGATGCTTTGTGCATCTTTCTGTGTGAGGAATGGAGTGTCAGCTCATCAGTTTGTAGCCATTTTACCTTCCCGTCCCATGCACAGTCCCGCACACACCGAAGCCTTCACACTTATTGGCATCTCTGACTTGTAGCCAGACAGGCGGTCATCAACAAATTGGCCTTTGAGACAGAGTAAGAATAAGACGCTTGATTTCATATAAAAGTAATTTGACTTACGCGTTTGGTTCTGGAACGAATTGAGCTCATTACTCAAGTTCCAGCGTAGAGACAACAATTCACAACATCGTTCATAGCTTGAAATTTTACTTTACCAAATCAAGTGCGTTTCTCTTCTTCTCTCCTGCAGGCGTCAGTGAAAAATACCTTCGTCCTCGGCAGGAGGAGCCAGATTCCCTCCACATAAAAACGGAGAAGGAAGAGCACTTGATTGTTAAAGAGGAAGAAAAGGAGCCCTATCAGATTAAAAAGGAGCCAGAAACCCATCTTCTGAAGGAGGATGTAGAGGATGATCTCACCAAGTCACCATCATACTTTGTCCCTCTGAAGAGTGAAGATGAAGACAAGGGTCAGTGTGAGGAGAAGGGAGGGGCAGAGCCTCCTATCAGCAGCTCAGGTCAACCCAGAGCAACAGAAGGTGATGGAGAGCAAGATGGAGGATCCCAGGGAGATGGTGACAATAGAACCTCACAATCTCCTGACGTAGATGATGGCCATGGTGAGGATGATTGTGATGACGATGAGGACTATAACTATAAAGATGATGGTGATGAACAATCTGAAGATGATATTGCACGTGAGAACAAAGGCTGGAAATGTCTTCAGTGTGGGAAAACAGGTAGATTAAAAGGGCATTTGAGTGTTCATATGAGACGACATACCGGAGAGAAACATTATATCTGCTCAGTATGTGGCAAAAGCTTCTATGACAAGTCCAGTTTAACAACACATACAAGAATACACACCGGAGAGAAACCTTTTGTCTGTTCAATTTGTGGCAAAAGCTACTCTGCAAAGGCAAGTTTTATAATGCACACAAGGACACACACTGGTGAGAAACCATATATCTGCTCAATTTGTGGCAAAAGTTTCTATGACAAGTCCTCTTTAACATCACACACAAGAACACACACAGGAGAGAAACCTTTTGCTTGCTCACTGTGCGGTATAAGATTCTCTCATAAGGCACATTTTAGAAGACACAAAAAATTACACACTGGAGAAAAACCTTATCCTTGTTCAGTTTGTGGTAAAAGATTCACTCAGAAGGGTAACTTAAAAATACACACAAGAATACACACTGGTGAGAAACCTTTTACATGCTCACTTTGCGGTGAAAGTTTCACTGTAAAGTCAAGTTTAATATCTCACACAAGAACACATACTAAAGAGAAACCTTTTGTCTGCTCAGTTTGTGGTCTAAGATTCTCTCAAAAAAGTCAGTTAGGAAAACATGAAAACACACACTGAAGAAAAAACTGTCGACATGCCTGTGCTAAAAATTTTAACAGGGTGGTTTTAAGAGGGACGTTAGTGAGAACAGTAATTGTTGATTATTTTATTAAATGCTAAAGAAAATGACTTAATATGTAAAAATGAGGTGGAACGGTGGATCAACTGGAAAGCTTTGGCCTCACAGTTCTGAGGTCCCGGGTTCCATCCCGGGCCCGCCCGTGTGGAGTTCGCATGCCCTCCCTGTGCCTGCGTCGGTTTCCTCCCACATCCCCAAAACATGCATTAATTGGACACTCTAAATTGCCCCCAGGGGTGATTGGAAGTGCGTCTGTTTGTCTCTATGTGCCTTGCGATTGGCTGGCAACCAGTAGAGGGTGTACCCCACCAACTGCCTGTTGACAGCTGTGATAGTCTCCGGCACTCCCACGATCCTCGTGAGGATAAGCTGCTAAGTAGGGACGGATAAAAAAAAAAAGAATGATTTGGAATAAAACGTGCAAGGGAATTTTATAACAGTGATGGAAAGATGTGAAGTCAACAATGCTTTTCAGTGATGTCACGCCCAACACGTTTTTTTGTTTACGACGCCATCTTGAACAGAAGATTGTCTACAAATCATGGCGGACTCGTCATCGTCGGACCTAAACTCGACACTTTTATCAGATATTGCACAACAGTTGGACAGTTATCACAAACAACGATGTACAGAAAAGATAAAAGCAATCCTCTCACCACCACCACCACTACCATATATATGTACAGAACATGTACCTACCAGAAATGAAATGCTTGCTGCACAGTCGAGACAACATGGTGGGCGCCCACTTGTCCCTCTTCATGGCAGATACCCATCTGTCGCACCATTCTTTGTTGGTCTCGGAAGCAATAAAAGTGTATAGTGTAATGTTTTGGGTACGGTTATCGTTTGATCTTTTATCTTGAAAGTCCTTTGACAAACGAACACTTTAACCAGAGGTGTTTGAGGCACTTTTGTTGGAGTGAGGAATAAAGAAAGAAGCCACATGTGAAACTCGAGAGCAAGTATCATATCATTATTAGATTGAGCTATAGTACTTCTTGTATATATATCAAGTGTGGTGTGATTGTGATTGTGTTGACGTCAGCGGAGCGCGACGAGACAGGACGATAACGAAGTGAGCTAGAAAGGTTGGTGGGTGGAAAAAGGGAAATAAATATCACCTACATTAAAAAAAGTTCAGTTGGAAACGTCTGTTATTCAATAACACGACAGCAAGATCATAACGTGGTGTCACAGTGACGGTCGTACAACTACGGATTCACAGGGGAAAAAAATGAACAAAGACAACAAGGAATTGACCACGATGTGTTCAGTGTTCCAATCCCGATGATGGACTGGGACTCATCCAATTTACCAGATCCGTGGCGGAGATTCAAGCCACACGCCGAACTCATGTTCAGAGGACTGCTTAAAAACAGAGCTGAAGAGGAAAAGTGTAGTTCCTCCTGCTGTGGATTGGCAATAAAGGAAGGGATGTCAGCAATGGATAGGTTTCCGATGATGTCACCACAGTTGCAGGAGTCCCTTGCCTGCCATTTTGAGTGGCTGAAGCAAGTTCGCATCCATGTCAAAGCAAGCAAGCAACCGCCTTTCGTCCGATAATATGGGCCACACAGCGTACATGCGTAGTTCGGGGCTGTACTAACCGCGCTGAATCTGGGCAAACAAAGAGGTAGTATTTTGATATTCCAAAGGTTGTTGTCAACCAGGGAAGTAAAACAAAGCGACTGTCGACAGAAAGACGGAATCTATAGTTGTCGAGGATCAACCGAGCAGGATTCCTTCCGGATCCAACAAAGAGACACTATAAAGTTTGCTCGGATAATTTTGGAACACGTAACGCTTTCAATTAAATACTTGAGGCAACAAGGAATTAATAAATTGTGTTCTACACAAAGGGAGAAGGGAGAATTCTTTAAGAAAAAAAACAATAAACTTACATTTTTAACTGCAGAGGGCGGTAACTAGTAAGACCTCTCTTCTATAACTGTCTTGCTATCCCGTAATTTTACTGAAGCTGCGACTGCAAAAAGAAGGGCAGCCACGTGTGAACACATGTCCAAGACCGGCCATACAGGTACATTGGCCGGAGAGAACGCAGCCATCTTTTTGGGATATGATCCAGGGAGGTAGTAGTGGCTCGGTAGACCTCTGAGAATGTCTTACTCGAGCCGCCATTACACACTGATTACCGATCACCGTTGCCATACATCTTGAACCCACTCACTTACAAAGTAATTGTAGGCTTGTAGAGACTTGTAAGCCTTTAGTTCATCAAGGGTATATGCGCTCACAGAATTCACAAGATAATTAACGATATCTGATATCTAACGTCAGGGTAGCCTTCCACATCGTCACTCCAGTCGCTTACTTGAAATTCATGTGGATCTTTCCCGCCAATGTCCTTCAATTTCTCCAAGTATCTGGCTCTGCTGAAAGTCTCAAACGTGTTTTTGTCCACTACGTTTGCTTTAAACGATGTCATAACTTTTACACCAAATGGAAAAATTAACAATGAAAAAACTTCACGCTTCACTATTCACCAATGTTCTCTGAACTCTAAGACACACAGTATGGCATCCGGTCCAGGTCATGATGGGTAATCAGAAACTTATCCATACATGGACACAGACCGGAGACGAAAAATTCTCTGATTACCTCACTCTGAAAGCAAAGCCCATATTTGCTAGATATAAGTTTCACGAGTAGGTGCAAGGTAACTGTGAGTCATGTAAGCACTTTGTGACAGAACTCCATCTTTTGGTCAGACTCTAACTTCACAAACAACGATGAGATGGTCAGAGACCGCATATTTTTCGCTACCTACTCACCGAGTGTGTGCAAAGAATTACTCAGCCAGGGGCCGAAGTGATCGGCATGGCCAGCTCCCACGAGTTAGCAAAAGTGCAGCTAAAGGCTATGGCTAACGACAGCCACGAGGTTCAGGTGCTGGTAGGCATCTTGACAGCCCAAAGACCTCCATAAGGATATATAGCAAGTGTGGAGGATACCACAGTAAATTAGCTGAATGCCCAGCAAAAGGTAAACAATGCCCTAAGTTTCGGACCCGGACCCCTCATTCTGTCTGTTTTCACATCCATAAGCCACGCAATGAAATACCATCACGAAAAGGCCGTAAGACGCTTATAAGAAAGCCAATATTAAAAAAAAGATCACTAAAAAATGTGAGTTGCATTATAGTTTTGCCGTCCATTATGGCGTCGTAAACAAAAGTCGTGACTCATGACGTCACGTGAAAAGCATCTATTGCTTCTGTGACAAAACTGCTGTTTTCAAGTACTATCCTTGTTAGTGTTTATCTCAAAGATGTAAATCAAACAAGGTAAATATGAAGAGGGATAAAAGATGTGCTTGTTAAATGACCTGAAATAAAATCACTTACTGCAGTTGTATAACTGCCTTTCATTACAGCAAAAATAAGTAAATGGTAATAACATAAAAGAAAAAAAGCAAGCACTCCCAGGACCTCTCAAGATTTTAACCTGCTTCATGTTTGAAGCATATTTTCTTCAGCATTTTTGCTTCACTTTTGATTTTTACTGTACCAAGTCAATAAATACGCCTAAAGTGATGTTTTTTCTCCCTTTGACATTGACAATTGGTGTGTTTTCATTCAAACATGATTTGTGTTGCTTGATACTGTAGTTGAACAAAGAGATTTATTATCCTATGGCAAACTATTGCTTGACCTGGTAGGGTTTTTCCCCCTGTAAAATACGTCATTTTTATTGAATTTGTTGTTGGCCCATATCTCTTATTTGCAAAAGGGAATGTGAAGTTATGTTATACAGAGATCTGTTATGCTTGAGTTATTACACTTTCAGTCAAAAGTTACACTCAATATGGGCAGTAATTTCAGATTTATGTTGTTTTTTATGGGATTTATTTGGACCGCTCTTTTTTATTGTCTGCGATAGTCCAACAAGGTCTGTGACAAAAGGACAGGTATGAGAAGTAATCAGGAATTCCACTGCATGTCCCTGTCAAAACATTGACTAGGGAGATGGAGGCGCTGAGATAGTACAAAAAAAAAAAAACCACACTCCTCGCCGTCAGATCCACTTCCACGGCGGTGATGAGCCACCGCGACTCACCGCACCCAGCCGGTGTGGCTCATTTTCGGCCCCGAGGTGGCTTATCATGGAGCTAAGCTGTGCTGGTTTAGGGGGTTGTTCATAGCCACCGCAGTACGCGATGAACAACACCGTCGAGCCGGGACGCTTTACAGCATTGTCGTCGCACGCGGCTGAGTGAGGCATTGTCGGCTGAGTTTTTCAGAGCTGCCGCCATCTGCAAGCCCGAAGAGCAGCCTTCGCTGGCGAAGCGACGCAGCAGGCCGACGCCGTCCGAAGGGCACATCGACACATTTCGTACGCAGATCTTTTGTTACATTATGAGAGACTGACTACGTGGTTCGCCCCAAACAATTTTTTTTTTTTTTTTGGAGCCGTATACACACCTATCTGTCATTTGGAACCCACGAAGCTCTCGTCCTCTGCACCCGTGCAATCCATTTTTCACGACGAACCGGGTCGCTTGCAAATATATGGAGGGTAAATCCATCCTCCCGAGTGTTCAAGCAATGTCCAGCAATTCAACGAGCCGGCATTTTAACTAACACGAAGGAACAAGGAGCTACCTTCCCGGAGGTAAAACTAAAAGAAACAAACGAGTCCACTTGAGGACTGTCCTGTCCTCTACGTCACTTCCTGCTTCTTCTTGAAAACAAATCCCTCGAGAGGATTTCCATGGCAGGAGTTTCAAAAAGCTATATACGTCAAAATCATGTTTTGTGGTTTAAAAAAACCCGCATGGGTCCGTTTTTTCATTATTAGCATACTAAAAATCATACATTTCATGACAGTGGCCCTTTAATGGGGCGGTGTGACAACAACTTCCGGGTCACATTCAATGTTTTCAGCGGCGAGAAAATCTTCGATGCCAGCAGAGTCTGTTAATGTCGTCTTGTCGATGGTTGTGAATAAAGGTGTTGCGTTAAGTGCCTCATTTTTTTTTTTTTTTTGTTAACTAATGACGGGGGCGCGTCTGGTGTCCAGTGGTGTACACCAACTTCACTTAGACAACCCTCATGCCTCCACACGCAAATCGATATACAACGCATAAACAAAACAATAACAAACAATACAACATGGAGTGTTACGCGTTAATGTGATGTGTTTGCGTAGTCACTTTTAATGTGTTGTCTCCAACATCATGTGGTAATTCGTAAGTACAGTACGTCTCGGGCGATTCGCGCGTCTGTGAATTAGTTTGACCAAGTGGAGCTCCCGTACTTTTCTTTTTTTTTTTTGCAGCCATACTTGTTTGATCATCAAACACGGTTTCGCACGTTGCACTGCATTTTTCAGGGTTAGTACCCAGTTCAAGTAGTGAAGCCTTAACAGTAGGTTCACCGTGACTATACTAACAGAACAAAAGAAAACATTGTTTACTCTTCAAGTCTCGGTGATCTATCCCGTTTCGAGGCCGAGTTAGCTTAGCCTAGTTATCGTATTTAGCTGACAAAGACGCGTTTGTGATTTGACACGGCGCAAAACTGGGCTCAAGTGTGATCGTAAAATGTTATGAGTGTCGTGTGAAAATGTGTGCAAGAAGGACAGCAGAGACCAAAAAGGACCTTGGTGGAAGTTCTACAGAGGAGAACGAGCAACAACGGCAACTACTGGACGCTGTTTTCAACAACCCTCGAGTTGAGTTAAGCACGGCAGGTTCGTTCACTTCATATTTGTTATCCATCCATTTTCTTCACCGCTTATCCTCACGAGGGTCGGGGGGAGTGCTGGAGCATATCCCAACTGTCAACGAGCAGGAGGCAGGGTACATCCTGAGATGGTTGCCAGTCAATCGCAGGGCACAAAGAGACAGACAACAGCCGCACTCACAATCACACCTATGGGTAATTTAGAGTCTGTTGCATGTTTTTTGGGATGTTGGAGCAAACCGGGGTGCCCGGAGAAAACCCACTCAGGCACGGGGAGAACATGCAAACTCTACACAGCCGGGCCGGGATTGAACTGTGGACCTCAGAACTGTGAGGCCAACGCAGAGCACATATTTGTTATTCAAAACAATATTCCAAATTTGTGATGTGGTTGTACTATAGAGAGATTTCACGTGACGCCACGAACCCGGATGTTGACCGTGACGGGGGAACATCTTTTGCAAACAATCAGCCATTTTAGGTTATTCTTCACGAAAATTTTGCCTTTGTTAATATTTCATCATATTACGACAATTTTCCGTCCAGAAAATTTTGAAATCTTGTCAAGTGATAAAATGTACCAATAAGGAGGGTGTTAATTGGGATCTGCAGTGCTACAGACTACCGAAAATCAAGGACATGAAAAGAAAAAGCTGTCTGAAGAACGACGGAGACTTTGGCTTGCCAACCTAAGCCAAGATCTCACGAGGAATATTCAGGACAACATACGGATTTGCTCTACACATTTCATATTAGGTGAGCACCGACTCGGCTACTACTGTAGAGAACTCCTGAAGTGAGGAAAAAAATGATAAATATCACATATTTATTCTCAAGACAGCAACTTGTTAACTTTAACTTGAGCTTAAGTTAACTTAACTTTAACCTAAGCTTTAAGTCCTTCTGTTCTCAAGTCGAACTTTGACTTCTCTCACCCAGTCGTAAACCATCTGATTTTATGCCTCCAGGCCTTTACATAACATTTCAACTCCTCTGCAGTGTAGGCACTTGATGTAAACACCAAATAATTAACTATATCCTGATATTGAATGGCTGGGAGAAGGTTAGTATCATCGATCCAGCCACTGACAATGTGCACCTTGAGACCACCAATTAAATCCAATTTTTCACGATAGTGGTGTCTCTCAACATCATCCAAGCCTTCTAAATATTCACTGTAAGTATCCCAGTGCTTCTTGACTCCATTGGCAGGGCCTTTCTTCATTGTTTAGAGGGTAAAAAATCCCAACTTTAAAGAGAAAATCACGAAATTCTTCAGGTAAACAAAGGCACTGTTCCCCCCTCATGCCCGACTTCTGCATTCCGATGACGTTCGTGAAATCCCTCTATAGATCGTTAACATCCGATAATGTGTACTACGTGGATCTGATGCTGTCCCCTTATGTTTAAAGGGTTGCCAGCAATGCTTCATATTATCAAAGGGTAACAGTTGGATCATTTGAGATAATGTGTATATTTTTAGTCACTTTGGCCACACAAGGAGTCCTCGGTCTGTATGCGGTATACATGAAAGCCCGCATACAGTTTGCTAAAGAAAAAACAAAAAAAACACCTGAAGGACTCCAAGATGGTAAAGAATAAGATTGTTGTCTGGTCTATGAGACCAAGATTAAAATTTTCGGCTTTCATTATCAGTGATGTGAAATTCTGAGTGAGTGAAAACCCAGGCACAATGAAGCATGGTACTGACACCATACATACTGACACTGTTTTTCACCTGAAGTACCAAGTACAGTACAGGGATATCCTGGAGGGAAAAAAAAACTTCTCCATAGTGCTCAGGACGTAGGTCTGAGCCGAAGGTTGACCTTACAACAAGACAATGACCTTAAGCACATGGGTATAATAACAAGAGTGGGTTCAGAGCCATTCAGTGACTATTTTTAAATAGCCTGGTCAGAGCCCTGACTTAAACCCAATTGAGAATCTCTGGAGAGACTTAAAAAATGCTGTTCATCATCCAACCTGACAGAATTGGGCAAGATCTGCAATGAGGAATCTCGAAAATTCAGTCTGAAAAACCTGTTGCATTATTTCCAAAGATGTGCGATATTTTTGTCTTTTTTAATTAATTGTGCAAAATGTCAACAATTCAGTTTTTTTTCAGTCAATCTGCAGTGCTGTGGGTACATTAATGAGGAATAAAAATGAACAATGATTTTAGTAAATAGTTACAATATAACAGAGGGAAAAAAATGAAGGGGGTCTGAATACTTCCCATCCTCATTCTATGGCATATTTATTTTCTAAAAGCCTAACCTTATGTTGTATGATGAACAGTGACCTTACGGGTGTGATGGGTGTATTTCTTGGAGTCATCTTTCTGAATAACATTCATTCATCATCCACGCTTATCCGAGGTCAGGTCGCTAGGGCAGTAGCTTTTACAGTGACGCCCAGACTTCCCTTTCCCCAGCCACTTCGTCTTGGGGCATCCCTGGGGTCTCCTTCCGCTGGGGCATACCTGGAACACCTCACCAGGGAGGCGTCCAGAAGGGATCAGAATCAAATGCCCCAGCCACTTCATCTGGCTCCTCTTAATGTGGAGGAGCAGTTGCTCGACTCTGAGCTCCTCCCAGATGACGGCGCTTCTCACCCCTATCCCGAAGGGTGAGCCCAGACACCCTGTGGAGGAAACTCATTTCGGGCGCTGGTATCCGGGATTTTGTTCCCTTTGTGTGTTTTCCCTTCTTATTGGTCAATAAAGCTTCTTATGCAAGCCAAAGCAGGCTCCATGTACCTAGTGCAACTCACCAATGACACCCTATTAATACATGTTACTATCATGTCATCACTCTTAGAGGGATAACAATGATTTTGGAAATTCACTTAGAGCAGCTTGGGTCTCTCCCTCGCCTGCAAGTGGATATTCACTGTATGAGTTATTTGATTGATAAGCTTGAATTAAACTTGTAAATCAGGCAGCGCTGCAGAAACAATACACAACATCAAAGACACACTGTTAGATTTTAATTTTACCATTTACCTGTCTTTGCTGTCTTGTGCCCTGCAGACTTGAGGACAAAATATCTTTGTCCTGGGCAACTGGAGAAAGACTGCTCTGACTTTAAAAAGGAGGAGGAGGAGGCCCTTCACATCAAAGAGGAAGAGGAGCTGGAGCCTCCCTACATTAAAGAGGACAATGAGCCACAAACACCACACATCAAAGTGGAAGAAGAGGAGGATATCACCAAGTTGCCACCGTACTTTGTCCCTTTGAAGAACCAAGATGACTTCAAGACTGAAAGTGACGAGAACAGACGGGCGGAGTTTCCAAGCAGCAGTTGCTCAAGTCAACACATGGCAACAGAAGTTGACGGAGACCACTGTGGTGCATCTCAAGCAAACGGCCTCTTAGCTCCACTATCAGAGAGTGACGATGTAACGTCACAATCTACTGACACTGATGAGGATGACATGACATTTTACACCAACAACAAATGCTGGGAATGTCCTCATTGTCAGAAAACATTTAGTTTAAAGGGGAATCTCAACGTTCACATGAGAATACACACTGGAGAGAAACCCTTTGGCTGCTCAGTTTGCAGTAAAAGATTTACTGAAAAAGCCACATTGA
The DNA here is from genome assembly GCF_019802595.1 of Syngnathoides biaculeatus. Lineage (NCBI taxonomy): Eukaryota > Metazoa > Chordata > Actinopteri > Syngnathiformes > Syngnathidae > Syngnathoides > Syngnathoides biaculeatus. The sequence continues at coordinate 17,128,044 of NC_084652.1, read as the reverse complement.
CAAAACACACAAGGACACACACGGGAGAGAAACCATTTGCTTGCGCATTTTGCGGGAAAAGATTCTCCCATAAGATAAGTTTAACAAGCCACACCAGAAAACACACTGGTGAGACCCCTTTTGCATGCTCTGTTTGTGGTAAATGTTTCTCTGAAAAGTTAATTTTAATAAGGCACACAACAGAACACACTGGTGAGAAACCTTTTGCGTGTTCAATTTGCGGTAAGAGATTTATTCAAAAATGCGCTTTGACAGTACACACAAGAACACACACTGGTGAGAAGCCGTTTGCTTGCTCAGTTTGTGGGAAGAGATTCACAGAGAAATGTGCTTTGACAGTACACACAAGAACACACACTGGAGAAAAACCTTTTGCCTGCTTAATTTGTGATAAACGATTTACTGTAAAGACACATTTAACAGCACACATAAAAACGCACACCGGAGAGAAACATTTTGCTTGCTTGGTTTGTAGTAAAAGATTTACTCAAAAAAGTGCATTGACAGTACACATGAGAAAACACACAGGGGAGAAACCTTTTACCTGTTCAGAATGTGGTGAACGCTTCTCAGGAAAGAAAAGTTTGACCGATCACACAAGAAAACACACTGGCGAGAAACCTTTTGTCTGCTCAATTTGTGACAAAAGGTTCTCTGTAAAATCAAGTTTAACAAGGCACACAAAGACACACACTGGGGTAAAACTTTTTGCCTGCTTAGTTTGTGGTAAAAAATTCTCTCAAAAGATGTGTTTATTGAGACATGCTCGAATACACACTGGAGAGAAACCTTTTGCCTGCTCAGTTTGTGGCAAAAGATTCACTGAAAAAAGCACAATGACAAAACACACAAGAACACACAGACAGGAGAGAAACCTTTTACCTGCCCAGTTTGTGGAAAAAGATTCTTTTATAAGTTGAACAAGTGACAATTGAGCAAACAGGCGACAACCTTTTTGCGTGCGTAGTTTGCGGGTAATATTAAGTCAGTAATAAGTGAAACGGGGCACATGAGAACCACAGCCTTCGGCCTCCTTCACTCAAAAGAATTGTTCAAGTCTTGAAAAAAAAAACAATTGTATATTGTGTCGTGTTCTCAAGTTAGAATTTTGGTCAGAAATATTAAACATTCAATATTAGAAGTCCCAGGTCTCTGAGCTGTTTTGGACCCCATTATCGCAACAAGTTCAACACAGGGTAATCTTATAGGATAGTCCGATAAAATATAGTCTGGCATTTGTCTTCCTTGGTCAGGAAGGGAGAAATCAGCCCGATTATCTTTGTGTGTGGCTTGCTCAGTTTATGGTGAAAAAAAAAAATATCTCAAAAGGCAGATTGAACGAGTGACAAAATAATGGTCTTGTCTGCTGAGACTGCGATCAAAGGATTTCTCTAAAATCACATTGAACAGAAAACAAAGATACACATTGGGGAGAAACTTTTGCCTGCCCACCTTGTGTGCAATCATTCTCCAAAAAGGCTATTAACAAGACAAATTATGCTAATGAGAACCTTTTTACTTTATCAGTTTGGATTACAAGAAATCTTTTAACTTGCGAGAAACCATTCATTTCTAATCAGTGTCAATGTGAAGGGAGCTACGGTGTATTTGAAGAAGAGTATTAATGCATCCATTTTCTGAGCCGTTGATAATATCCCAGCTGTCATTGGGCAGGAGGTAGAGTACACAATTAACTGGTCGCCAGGCAACGGCAGGGCACATAGAGACAGACAACAGTCGCACTCACAATCACATCTTGGGGCAATTAAGAGTTGGAGTATCCCGGAGAAAACCCACACGGGCACACGGGGAGAACATGCAAACTCCACACAGGCGGCGCCGGGATTCAAACCCCGGTCCTCAGAACTGTGAGGCAAACACTCTAACCAGTTGTCCCCTGGGGAAGAGCATGTCTGATTATCTTGGATTGTGTTATATGTTTTCTGTTTTTATCTTTTGTGTAAATTTTTTTGTACATCTGTTTGTTTTATTTGTAGATTTTTGCACTTGCTTTTATTTTACATTGTTGTAAATAAACTTCTCAGTTGCCTTACCTGGATGAGTAAAGATTTTTAAAAAGTAAATTAAATATTGCACATTTGTGTGCCATGTAGAGATCTTTTTTTTTTTTTTTTGCGTGTGTTGCTACTATGGTAAGAATAGAAGTACTTTGTGAACAATTTGAGTGTGTGTCTGTTACTCGTGCGTCCCAAAACAGTGTGGGTGCGCATGTCCACTGGAGTAGCCCAGCGCAATGAAACAGGCAGACTCTGCATGTCTGTACAATATGAATCTTCTTTTCCTTTCGGCTTGTCCTGTTAGCGTGTCATCTTTTTCCATCTATGGCTATCACGTGCATCCTCCTCTCTAACACTCACTGTCCTTATGTCCTCCCTCACCACATCCATCAACCTTTTCTTTGGTCTTCCTCTCACTCTTTTGCCTGGCAGCTCCATCCTCAGCACCCTTCTACCAATATACTCACTCTCTCGCCTCTAGAGATGTCCAAACCATCGAAGTCTACTCTCTCTAAACTTGTCTCCAAAACATCCAACTTTGGCTGTCCCTCTAATGAGCTCATTTCTAATTCTATCCAACCTGCTCACTCCGAGTGAGAATCTCAACATCTTCATTTTTGCTACATCCAGTTCTGCTTCCTGTTCTTTCTTCAGTGCCACCGTCTCTCATCCGTACATTATGGCCGGCCTCACCACTGTTTTGTAAACTTTGCCCTTCATCCTAGCAGAGACTCTTCTGTCACATAACACACCAGACACCTTCCGCCAACTGTTCCACCCCGGTTGGACCCGTTTCTTCACTTCTTTACCACACTCTGCATTGCTCTGTATTGTTGACCGCAAGTATTTGAAGTCATCCACCCTTGCTATCTCTTCTCCCTTGAAGCTTCACTTCTCCTCCCCTCACATTCATGCACATATATTCTGTTTTTCTTTGGCTAATCTTCATTCCGCTCCACTCAGTGCGTGCTTCCATCTTTCTAATTGTTCCTCCGCCTGTTCCCTGCTTTCACTGCAGATCACAATATCATCTGCGACCATCATAGTCCAAGGGGATTCCAGTCTAACCTCATATGTCAGCCTATCCATTACTACACAAACAGGAAGGGGCTCAGCGGGGATCCCTGATGCAGTCCCACCTCCACCTTAAATTCTTCTGACACACCAACGGCACACCTTACCGCTGTTCTGCTGCCCTCATACATGTCCTGTACTATTCTAACATATTTCTCCGCCACACCAGACTTGCGCATGCAGTACCACAGTTCCTCTCTTGCTACTCTGTCATGGGCTTTCTCAAGGTCCACAAAGACACAATGTAGCTCCTTCGACCTTCTCTGAACCTTTCCACAAAGATCCTCAAGGCAAATAATGCATCTGTGGCACTCTATCTCGGGATGCAACCATATTGTTGCTTGCAGATCCTTACTTTGTCCTGAGTCTCGCCTCCACTACTCTTTCCCATAACTTCATTTCGTGGCTCATCATCTTTATTCCTCTATAATTTCCACAGCTCTGAAGATCGCCTTTGTTCATAAAAATGGGGACTAGCACACTTTTTCCACCATTCTTCTGGCATCTTCACTCCTGCTAGTATTCTGTTGAATAAGTTGGTCAAAAACGCTGCAGCCACCACTCCAAATTGCTTCCATAGCTCCACTGGTATGTCATCAAGACCAAATGTCTTTCCATTTTTAATTTGGTTCAGTGCTTTTCTAACTTCCCCCTTACTAATCATTGCCACGTCCTGGTCATTCACACTTGCGACTTCGACTCTACCTTCTCTCCCATTCATTAACTTCTCAAAGTACTCTTTCCATCTACTTAGCACACTACTGGCACCAGTCAACATATTTCCATCGGTATCCTTAATCACCTTTACTTGCTGCACATCCTTCCCGTCGCAATTCCTCTGTCTGGCCAACCTGTAGAGATCATTTTCTCCCTCTTCGATATCCATACTGGTGTACATGTCGTCATATGCCTCTTGTTTACCCTTCGCCACCTCTACTTTTGCTCTACGTCGCATCTCAATGTATTCCTTCTGCTTCTCCTCAGTCCTCTCCATGTCCCACTTCTTCTTCGCTAATCTCTTTCCTTGGATGATTTCCTAAATTTTGGGGTTCCACCACCAAGTCTCCTTCTCCTTGTTCGAGGTGAAAGTGTAGAGGGATGGCCACGTCTTGGTAGATTTGCAGTGATCTGATACTCCTTCCATTTCAATACGATCGCTTGCACAGTGCTCCTTAAGATGTTTAAAGCTTGGGAAATCTTTTTGTATCCAAATCCGGCTTGAAACTTCTCCACAACAACATGTCGGACCTGTCGGGTGTGTTCCTTGGTCTTCATGATCCTCTCTGCACTTTGAACAGAACCCTGAGACTATCACAGAGCAGGTGCTTTTATACGAACACTGGATTATACACAGGTGGATTTTATTTATCATCATCAGTCAACATTGGATTATTCAGAAATCCTAACTGAACTTCTGGAGTGAGTTAGCTACACAGAAAGTAAAGGGGCCGAACAATATTGCACGCCCCACTTTTCAGTTTTTCATCTAGTATAAAAGCATCAAGTATAAAATATCCAATGAATTTCAGGCCACTTCACGATTGTATCTCACTTGTTGATTCTTGACAAAAAATGAAAATTCCATATCTCTATGTTTGAAGCCTGAAATATGGCAAAAGTTTGAAAAATTCAAGGGGGCCGAATACTTTCACAAGTCACTGTACTTTTTGTGTCACCACTCAAGAGTACCGAGACATTCTTGACAAAAATCTGCTGCCATCTACGAGGATGATGAAATTGAAATAAGGGTGGACATTTCAACAGGATAATGATCTAAAACATACTGCCAGGGAGATGCTCAATTGACCCCTCCATAGAAATTGCGCAATCTGCGTCACTGACCAATCAGAGGACAGAGATCTGCATAAACCACGCCCCTTTTTTGGACCCGCAGTTTTCTCAGACAACGCTGGATGGTCCAGTATAGCTTCTGTTGGCGTTTTAGCGCGTATTTGGGTTCTTTAACGATAGATATGGTTAAGAGGTGGAGTCACAGACTTTATAATAGTGACGACAGGTATCCTGAAAGGCTACTTGGTGGAGTTCAATTCGTACCCTTTCCAAAACAGAAGACCCAGTACGAAAAATGTCTTTGATGGATCAAACTTTTTGGCAGACCGGATCATCAACTGAATCCATCTAAAATCAACCGGAACAGAAGACCGAGTACGAAAAATGTCTTCGATGGATAAAACTTCGAGGAAGACCGCATGATCAACTGAATCCATCAACCGGAACAGATATGTTTGCATGAAGGTAAGTCCTATATTTGATTTTCAATACATGTCTTATATAAATGAATTAGCAGTCCTTCGCTTGCATAATATTGCTATGTGTGAATGATTGACACACTTGATCTGTGTTGAGCGATATTTTGCGATGATCTGACTGCTCAAACATGTCCCTTTGTTCGCGGCTAATTAGCTAAGCTAAACCGGACTTGCAGTCCTAAAAGCCTTCGACGTGCACCGAGACACCAAGACTGAAGGAAGGATGTTTGAGGACACTAAAGTAGTGATTGTCGTACTCGGTCGGGACTTGCGTAGGTTCGGCACTAATTCGAGAATAATTATTGAGGGGAGCGCGTGACGTTACACAAAGAAAATGAGAGAAACAACTCGTAAATCAAGCCTTGCCTTCTTCTTTTCCTTCATACGGCGGTTCACAAACGGCTATACAGATACACATACAGATTCTGCACACAAGTGTGATAGGTAACACAAAAATAGGAAACTGTCAATGACGAATTCGTCTTTGGGTTATAATATATTATATTATGTGGCTTCTCGGTCTTCCTCTGACTCTGGAAAGATCTCGAGCTAATATCAATGGTTTCTCCGTCGATATGCATGTAAATACAATTGAAATACCGCTCGCTGAAATACTTGAAGCCCTGCTGTCTGCTCTTCAACGATATTTCCCTATTTGCTAAGAATCCGAGTGAGAAATCAGCCGGTAAATCGGACAGTTTCGCTCTATTCTTTTCTTGCTGCACCACCATTTTTGCTAATTGTTTGTCTGACGTAGGCGCACGTGGCGTGACGTCACTTCAGGAGGCGTGGTTAAGTGCCCTGTACGGAGGGGTCAATTGGTTTCAATAATAGTAATAATAATAATAATAATAAAGCTGCTAGAATGGCCCAGCCAATCACCTGACTTGAAGCCAATCAAAAATCTACAAAAAGAACTGAAACATAAGGTCCATAGTAAAAGAAGCCACGGAGCCTTCAAGATTTGAAGACTGCTTGTGTGGAGGAAGGAGCCAATAATTACACCAGATAATACACATCTTAAATTCTGAGCACATTTGTTGTACGTTTCTTTGTTTGTGTGGACTACTGAGGTTGTTTCAATTGCATCTTTGGAAATATATTTAATGCAAAAAATGGTGATGTCTTAAATAGTTATTTAAGCCGCAGTATACAAAAACAATCCATCCATTAGGCGAGCCGCTTATCCTAAAGAGGTTCGTGGGAGTGCTTGAGGCTATTCCAGCTATCATCAGGTATTCCACAGATCATAAAGTAAATATTAGATAATTTATTCACAGAAATTTTATTCATAACATGAAGAAAAAAATTACAGAAGATAAAGATCTACTGTATCTTGTTCATGGTCAATGACAACAAAAAAGCTTTTCTCCTTTTGGGCATGTTTGTTGGTAATACCTCAAGAATGACAACACAGGCTAAACACTGAACATAATCTTTCAGAGGTTTCCATATCCTACTTATATAAAGGAAAACAGTAAAAGGAGATGCACGCATTCACTTCTGGGCCTCAAGTAAATAAGTACAGACTCTGAAATGTACTACGTGTAAAAGTTAAAAAAAAATGTCTCAATTTTGATTGGCACATCAACAACAAAAGCTTAACAGTGTACTATTTTTTTCCCTCTTTTCCTCAACTTTGAGAGGGCCCATTAAGGAAAAAAATAAAATAAAATGAAAATCACTGGAAAAGCTGCCGTGCTCCAATTTTTTAATTGACGAATAAGCCAACAATATATTCCACTATTGTTCATAAAAAACAATTCCTTAAGGAAATGAATTAATGATTTCTTCCATTTGTGCCACAGCTTAAATGACCTCCGCTCGTCTCCCCAGCACACTTTTCTCTCAACCTTCTTTTAACAAGCGAATCATTTAGCATCCACTGCAACAAAAACTCTATTCCGAGAACATTTATCCCCACACTAAGCAAGCAAAATGTTTGTCCTGTGTGTGTATTTTCTTATGTGCTGTTAAATTTGGCTTTTGGGCGAATGTTTTAGCACAAACTGCGCACGCAAAAGGCTTCTCTCCAGTGTGTACTCTGGTGTGCCTCGCCAAACAAGACTTTGCAGGGAAGCTTTTGCCACAAACTAAGCAGGGAAAAGGTTTCTCTCCAGTGTGTGTTCTTGTGTGCCTTGTTAAACTGGTCTTGATAGAGAAGCTTTTTCCACAAGTGGAGCAAGCATAGCCTTTCTCTCCAGAGTGTGTTCTTGTGTGTTTCCTCAAAGTGCCTTTTTCAGATAAACATTTGCCGCAAACTGAGCAGACAAAGCCTTTCTCCCCAGTGTGAGTTCTTGTATGTTTTATCAAAGTACCTTTTTCAATGAATCGTTTACCGCAAACTGAGCACGCAAACGGTTTCTCGCCGGTGTGCGTTCTTAGGTGTCTCGTTAAACTTGCCTTTACAGAGAAGCTTTCGCTACAAACAGAGCATATAAAAGGTTTCTCACTGGTGTGTGTTCTTGAGTACACAGTCAAAGTCCCTCTTTCAGTGAAGTTTTGACCACAAACTGAACACGTAAAAGGTTTGTCTCCGGTGTGTTTTCTCATATGAATGTTCAAATTACCCTTAGAACTAAATGTTTTCCCACAATGAGTACATTTCTTGTGAGTGTGATATGTTACACGACCTTCCTACTGTTTACTAACACAGTCAACAGGAGAGTTTGATGTTATGGCGCCACGATCCGCTTGGGATCCACCACAGTGGCCTCAATCACCTCCGGTTGTCGTGTGTTGACTTGAGCTGCTGCTCGGAGCCTCCGCCTGTCTGCTCTCCTCACTTTTAACTTTGTCATTTTCTTCTTCACTCTTCAATGAAACAAGGTACATTGGCAACTTGCTGATATTATTGTGCTCCTCCTCTTTATCGTAGGGGGTGTGTGGCTCCTCTTTCTCTTTTATGTGGACATGTTCTTCCTCCTCCTCTTTAATCTGAACGGACTCTGACTCCTGTTGCTCAGGACAAAGAGATTTTTCACTGCCGTCTGCAGGGCACAGGGTGACAAAACCATTTGGTTTGTTAGTCAAGTTTACTGTTGGGACTTTGATGTTGTGTATTATTGTTTTTACACAGGTACCTTCATTTTTGAGTTTAACTTGTCGATGAGTTTCATTTTAATGTGGAAGGGGTCATCGCTTAAAACTGTCACATGTGGTATTGTAAAAGGACTATGGTTATGTTACAACTGTCTGTATGACATGGCAGTAGAATATTATTAAAATAATCAGTGAAAAAGCATCATCCTCTGGCCCCATCTAATGCCTCTAATTTAATCTTAGTTACTACTTTAGAACTGGGCAAAGTCAGACAAGAAAAGAAAGTGTGTAGTGAGACCAACCAAACCAACCAAAGACTCAAGGTTTTGGCTCAAAAATCTTGGCATCTTGATTTCATGGCAAGAAAATTTGATCCAATTTGTGACGTAGTGGAACAAAATAATTAAGCATTATTAGATTCTTATAAACAAGGCTCATTTGATTTATTTATGACTCTATCCAATGATGCAATCTATTTTGATAAGGTATTTTCAAAATGTTGGTAACATTCCAAATAATTCCCCTGCTTTTCATGATGTTTTAAGTCATCACTAGGGTAAGGGTAGGAATACGTCTAATAGTCTCGTCTAGCTAGCTAATAAACAAAATGAGATGAAGACGTGTACAAACCTGCTGTGTAAAGCACAACTCGAGGCTGCTTGCTGACAGCGTCGAACAGTTGACGTTCGTTCTCTTTGTTTTCACAAAAATCATCCGCGTACTCTGTTATCGGTCTCCCACACATTTTCACTCGATAATCACAACACTTTAAGACTTGACCTCTTGTTATTATGATTGGTGAAGTGTCGTTCACAAACACGTCGATCTCTATGTTGTACTTTGCTAAAATAAAGGGAGATTGAGTTAATGATGTTTTAGTCTACTTAAACAGTGATACACATTCTGGGTCAACGATCGCATCCGTTCAGGGAAGAATAATTCATGGAGCTCAATGACGTAGAATGATTCTGAAGAATTATTGCTCGACGTCATTGATGGACCCCGTCTGGTTTCGTACGGAAGCCGGAAGGAATTTCCCGTTTTCCCTTTTGTAGCAAATAAGGCTCACTACCGCCATCTACTGGTGTGGAGTGTGAGTCACAGCCACAGGGGATTCCATTCGTTCACCGTTCCTGGCAACGAGCTGCTGCTACTCACCCAACTGGCCTGTGCATAATCAAAAAGAGTCTTTTCAATGTACTTAATTTGAAAGTACTTTGGTTACACATGAGGCGTGTGATCCTGGCCTTGAAGCCCAGGAAGGCTGCTGGCCCGGAGGGAGGAGCAGGCAAGGTGCCGAGCGGATGTGCCCACCAGCTGCGCAGCGTCTTCTGCGAGATCTTCAACCTCTCACTGGCCCAAGCAGTCATCCCCACCTGTTTGAAATCGACAAAAATCATTCCCATCCCCAAAAAGAAATCCTGAACTGGCCTCAATGACTATCGCCGTGTTGCCCTCACAGCCGTCATTATGACGTCTTTCCGGAGGCAGACTTTCAAATTCATCAAAGACTGCATAAATAAATGAATAAAAACTTGGGATGGGAGCTGAACAAACCAGCTGTGCTGTTTCACGATGTTGTCGTTGAATTCTCAACAGCAGTCCTTTCTCTAAATTATCAAAATATTTAATGTGGTTAAAATGTTTTATGTTTTGCTCCTGAGTTTGAATTTGTTAATTTTATTTTTCAGGATCAAATGGGGTGCACCCCACTGTTTGAGGACTGAATTGTAATACAGTAGTCGGTGAAAAAAAAACATGATTTTTTTTTTAAATATTGGAGATTACAAGCCCTTTTGATGCACTTCAAATATTGTATTAAATTCCTTGTAAACTGATCTATAAAATACGAAATTCAGGCATATGTGAGGGATAAACCTAAGGAAAAGGACAAAAAAAGCAAGTTTCTGACTAATATTTATTCAGAAGACACCAACACAATCACCAGATATTGACATATGCAATCAGTGTCCAAAATGATGATTATTGTATGATAAAAATACAAAGATTTCAATGGGTTTCACTAATTGTCCTAATATATTGTTTGACTTCATTTTAGTATCTTTTTTTTTTTTTTTTAGTCATAGGAACATTTCACAGTAGTACAAATTATGAATGATTTGTAAAGGATGTGTTTAGTTTTTGGGAGCAAGAATTTAGCAAAGTCTGCAAGATACATCAGCAATACTCACCATCACGAGTTGCCAGTTGGCAGAATTGGTATCAAATTCATTAGAAACTGTGGTGTCCTTTCTTTGTGTTCCAAAGGAGGCACCTTTTCACCTCTCCTTGACACCATGACTTGTTCCAAAAATAGGTCGTGTAAAGGTCAGGACTTTGAACTTTGCAAAGAGGCCACCAGGTGGACTGATGCATTTCACATGACAAGAAAACTTGGGACGTGATATCACACATATGACTCGTCAAGCTCGGGAGAAAAGCCATTGATTTGGAGCCTTCTTGGTCCTCTGTTTCCATGCTAGCATGCAGTCTCATTTAGGGCACAAGCTCCTCTATTTCAATTGATGAGAACAACAGAGGAGCCACGATGGAGGAGGGACAAATGTTTTCTTTCTCTGTAGCATGACTATTTCAACATCATTTGCAATTTCTTTGGGTTGTACGTAATTCAACAAATGTCACATGTCAAATCTCGACTCCCCGCAGTCCAGTTATATTTTCCAGTTGGTATTGTTTGACACGAAAAAGAAACTACCGAGAGGACACAAAGCCAGGTGTGTCCCGCAACTCAGACAACTATTTTCAGGTGAACTCGGCAAGTATGTCGGACTTAAAAGTGGGGATTAAAATAAAAATAAAAAAAAAAAAAATCAGTCAAGACTTGGAGGGGAGGAGAAGCAGTGCACGTGCAGTGATGGCACACTGTACGACACCGCCCATGGGCTTTAAATATTTTTATGCAGATTTTTTTATGCAATAATAAACAAATACTTAAAAATGCTAATCTCTTCAAGTTTGTTTGAGGAATTGACTTGATATTTAAGGAAATCCCTTTTGATTAAAAAAAATATATAGTTACACTAAATTAATATACGTTAATTGTATTTCCCTGTATTTTATTTATGAGACTGGAGTCCAGTATGTATTTAATAACTTGGACCACAACAAAAATGAGTTTGCCCCACCCAACTGGCTGAGATCCAAATCTGATCCCTTCTTTTTTGTTTCTTGTAGAAAATAAATTTTACATTGGACTGCAGTTGTAACAACTCGAGGAAAACAGGTTCTCAGCTTCATCGGGATGACATTTAGTTAAAACCGTTTAAAAATCAGGAGGAGGCACTCATTGCCAGTTTGCTTGCCTGGAAGGAGAACGGAAAATAACTGCACTGGAAATGAGTAGTGTGGCAAAAGTCATTTCAGAATTATCTTCAGGTGCCTTCCATCAGACTCTGCTCTGTCTGGCTTTCCACAGCCGGCCACTTCCTCTTTCGAGTGTAGATCTGTTTCCTGTTGAATTGCTAAATAAAGCTCGATAACAAAGCATTTCTTTATTGCAGCAAATGTATGATAACTATATTTACAATGCTTCCAACAAAGGTCTTTGGCTAACACGTAACTTCACGTACCCTTTGACAAGGGTACAAACAATTACTAATCTCCCCGGCATCCCAAATAAAACCAATTCTGTTAAAATATTTAGCACGGACACAACAGCTTTTTCCTCAGTGTGTCTTTTCATGTTTTCCTAGCTGACCCTTTTGAGAGAATCTTAGACCACAAACTGAGCAGACAAAAGGTTTCTCTTTGGTGTGTGTTCTTGTGTGAGATATTAAACTTGACTTTACAGTAAAACTTTCGCCACAAAGTGAGCATGTAAAAGGTTTCTCACCAGTGTGTATTCTCGTGTGTATTTTTAAGTTTCCTTTCTGAGAGAATCTTTTACCACAAACTGAACAAGGATAAGGTTTTTCTCCAGTGTGTGATTTTTTGTGTCTTCCCAAAACTGTCTTTCGAGAGAAACTTATACCGCAAAGAGAGCAAGCAAAAGGTTTCTGTCCAGTGTGTGTTCTTGTGTGCAATGTTAAATATGACTTGCTAGCGAAGCTTTTGCTACAAATTGAGCAGTTATACGGCTTCTCTCCAGTGTGTGTCCTTGTGTGCATTATAAAACTTGGCCTTGTAGAGTAGCTTTTGCCACAAATTGAACAGAAAAAAGGTTTCTCTCCAGTATGTCGTCTTGTATGTGTTGTTAAAATTGACTTCCGATAGAAGCTTTTGCCACAAATTGAGCAGATGTAAGGTTTCTCTCCAGTATGTCGTCTCATATGAACTTTCAAATGCGCCTTGAATCTACCCGTTTTTCCACATTGACAACATTTCCAGCCTTCGTTCTCACGTGCCATATCATCTTCAGACTGTTCATCACTATCATCTTCAGAGTTATAGTCCTCATCATTATCATCTTCATAGTTATAGTCCTCATCACCATCATCTTTAAAGTTATAGTCCTCATCACCATCATCTTTAAAGTTATAGTCCTCAACATCTTCGTCAGGAGATTGTGAGGTTCTATTGTAACCATCTGCCTGGGAGCCGCCATCTTGTTCTCCATCACCTTCTGTTACTGTGGGCTGACCTGAGCTGCTGCTTGGAGGCTCCGCTCCTCCCTTCTCCTCACACTGATCCTTATCTTCGTCTTCACTCTTCAGAGGGACAAAGTATGACGGTGACTTGGTGAGATCATCCTCTCCTTCCTGTTTCAGAAGATGAGTTTCTGGCTCCTTTTTAATCTGCTGGGGCTCCTTTGCTTCCTCTTTAACGATCGAGTGCTCTTCCTTCTCCGTTTTTATGTGGAGGGTATCTAGCTCCTTCTGCCAAGGATGAAGGTATTTTTCACTGATGTCTGGAGGACAGAAGAAGAAAAACACACTTGATTTGGTAAAGACAAATCTCAAGCTATGACCAACGTTGTACATTGTTGTCTCTATGCTGGAACTTGAGTAATCAGCTCAATTTGTTCCAGAACCAAATGCGTAAGTCAAATTACTTGTTTATGAAATCAAGCGTCACTATTGAAATGAATTGAAATGCTAATGAGTTGGAGCTAGTGCTTTTAATTCTGTAAAAGAAAATAGCCCTGTTGTAAAATTTAAATATTAAAACAAAAGAAATAAAAGAAAGTAAGTTTCTTTCGGCTTGTCCCACTAGGGGTCGCCACAGTGTGACATCTCAGATGAACACTCATATTTGTTTGGCACAGTTTTTACATCGGATGCCAAATAAATAAACTGTGTAATTAAGATGAAAGTCATACACATGCACATAGACATTGTTTATATTTTACTATATTTTAATGCATCTTTGTTAATCCATTTTTCAGGCCATTGTTTCTCACCAGGGTTGCGAGTGTGTTGGCACCTCTCGCAGCTGACTGTGATAGCAGGATGTGCTCACCAGTGGTAGACTGTGACACCTATTTTGATAAATTTTTCCAAAAACATGCCCATGTCCATTTTCCAAGCTGCTTATCCTCACAAGGATCGCAGGAGTGCTGGAGCCTATCCCAGCTAACTTCGGGCGAAAGGTGTACTACAACCCTGAACTGGTTGCAAATCACATTGACCAACATTTTCCAACTCTTTTTTTTTTTTACTCGTTTTTTTAAACGTGCTTGTGCTTTACGATTGCTCACATCTTGTGTATCTTCTGGAGGCTAAGTCCCCCTGTAGTATTACATCAAATACTGATACCAGAGTATTTGGATGTTAAATGCAGCACGATACCACCACACTGTTATTTAAAAATAATAATAAAATGAAAAAAAAAAACAAAAAAAAAAAACAAAACGGACGTACATGACAGCAGCACTCTGTTTTAAAGGCCAGTTTATTGATGACCGCCTGTCTGGCTACAAGTCAGGGAAGCCAATAAGTGTTAAGGCTTCAGTGTGTGCATAGGGAGTCAAGGGCTCCAATCTAGCTCCGTGGGCATTGTTCTGCTTTTAGGCAAATTTGAGTTAAATTTATAGATATAATTTCATGAAAATATTGAGAGCCACAATGCTTTGTGAAGGTACTCAGCCCCCTTGAACTTGTCAACCTTTCACCACATTTAAGGATTCAAACATAAAGATAAAATTTGCATTTTTTTTTTGTCAAGAATCAACAACAAGTGGGACATAATCATGAAGTGGAACAAAATTTATTGAATATTTTATACTTCTTTAACAAATAAAGAAAATGAAAAGTGGGGCGTACAATAATATTCAGCCCCTTTACTTTCAGTGTAGCAAACTCACTCCAGAAGTTCAGTGATGATCTCTGAATGATTCAATGTTGACGGATGATGATAAATAGAACCCACCTGTGTGTAATCAAGTCTCCTGCTCATTGATAGTCTCAGGGTTCTGTTTAAAGTGCAGAGAGCATCATGAAGACTAAGGAACACACCACGCAGGGCCGGGATACTGTTGTGGAGAAGTTTAATGTCGGATTTGGATACAAAAACATTTCCCAAGCTTTAAACATCTCAAGGAGCACTGTGCAAGCAATCATATTGAAATGGAAGGAGTATCAGACCACTGCAAATCTACTAACACCCGGATGTCCCTCTAAACTTTCACCTCAAACAAGGAGAAGAATGATCAGAGATGCAGCTAAGAGGCCCGTGATCACTCTGGATGAACTCCAGAGATCTACAACTGAGGTTGGAGAGTCAACAATCGGTCGTACACAGCACAAATCTGGCCTTTATGGAAGAGTGGCAAGAAGAAAGCCATTTCTCAAAGATATCCATACAAAGTCCCATTTAAAGTTTGCCACAAGCCAACTGGGTGACACACCAAACATATGGAAGAAGGTGGTCTGGTCAGATGAAACCAAAATTGAACTTTTTAGCCACAATGCAAAACAATATGTTTGGTGTAAAAACAACACAGCTCATCACCCTTAAAACACCATCCCCACTGGCAAACATGGTGGTGGGAGCCCCATGGTTTGGGTCTGATTTTCTTCAGCAAGGACAGGACAGATGGTTCAAATTGATGAGAATATGAAGGGAGCCAAATACAGGACCATTCCGGAAGAAAACCTGTTGGAGTCTAACGCAGTGATCCAAAACTTAAAGCCAAATCTACAATGGAATGGTTCACAAATAAACGTATCCAGGTGTTAGAAGGCCCAAATCAAAGTCCAGACCTGAATCCAATCGAAAATCTGTGGGCAGAGCTGAAGACTGCTGTTCACAAACGCTCTCCATCCAACCTCACTGAGCTGGAACTGTTTTGCAAGGACGAATGGGCAAGAATTTGAGTCTCTTAGTGGGCAAAACTGATGGAGACATACCCCAAGCGACTTGCAGCTGTAATTGCAGAAAAAGGTGGCACTACAAAGTGTTAATGCAAGGGGACCGAATAATATAGCATACCCCATTTTTCATTTTTTAATTTGCTAAAAAAGTTTAAAATATTCAATAAATTTTGTTCCAGTTCACGACTGTGTCCCACTTGTTGATTCTTGGCAAAAAAAAAAAAAAAAAACATTTTATATCTTTATGTTTGAAGCCTGGAATGTGGCGAAAGGTTGAAAAATTCAAGGGGGCCAAATACTTTCACAAGGCACTCTATGTCAACGCCACACCGACCATTCTCGAAGCTTCACATGTGGAGATTAATGTAATTTGTGAACTAACCCTCAAATATCCCGTGACAGCGGATCTTCTATCGCAGGGTTCTCAAACTCTATTTACCCTGGGGCCGCTGGAGGCGGAGTCTGGTCGAGGCTGGGCTGCAGCCTCAGCGCACATGGATTTATGTGGACTTAAAATTAGAAATTAAAAACAATCCCATCTTCTCAAACAACTTTTTTTAAAACACAAAATAAGATGAAGGACGCTGCTGTTTACAACTTGTGTGTAAAACGTCTTTAAAGAAAAACCTCTCCTTGGCAACGCTGCTGTAACTTTCTCTCATTGAAAATTACTTCTCTGCTTGCATCATGGCCGGTCGATGTCACACGCCCGATAGCCATCTACCCCACCATGATTGGTCGACTCGTCATCTCCACACACAACAATGTAAAAGTGCCATCCATATAAAACTCGAGGGCCGCACTACCATGGAACTTATTTTTTATCACACTGCTTGTTCTCTTTTTCATGTCTTACATCTAATTTCTTGCATGAGTGACACAGAATATGAAGGATTTACTTAAACCAAAGGAGTAAAATTCTGAATGGCTGTAGGGCGGTTTTATTGCGTATTATTTTTTTACTGTTTAAATAGCAATTTTTTTAACTTTAATAATTAGCATTTTGAAATATGTACTGAC